>NC_083708.1:3125000-3750000 GCF_033118175.1 Dama dama | reverse complement strand
ATATAATACCAGTATTATAAATCAGGAAAGAATTACTGATGTTCAATAGTGCATTATATTTTTGTAACACTTGATTTGATGTGTCTCTTGCTCTATCTTGGTGTATATTCTATTCTTCTGATTTATATTTTGGAATGGGTAGTAGATTTACAGTGAAGGAACAAGAAGTTCTCACTGTCTCATTCACTGCTGCTAAATATTTTACAGTTCTACAGAACATGATCTATAAACCATCATCTTTTTCAGGAAGCATGTTCCAAAAGAACTAACGACACGAGAAAATCAATGAGGTTTAACATTTTCTATAACATAACAAGCATATGACTCACAGCCTCAAAGTAGTTTGAAATAGGATGATATTATCTATTCAATATGATAAAATCTACAAGAACAGTGGCAAGTGAATTTCTCTATTATCCTTTATTATTCTCATCATAAAGCTGTAAATTTCTGTGGGGCAAATTTCAGTTCAAATTAATATCCCTTATACAAAGCTATGGCTCAGATGGTAAAGAACTTTCCTGAAATGTGGAAGACTCAGGTTCAATCCCAGGGTCAGGAAAATCCCCTGGAGAAGGGGATATTGACACTCTCCAGTATTCTTACCTGGAAAATTCCATGGATGAAAGAGCCTGGTGGGCTACACTCTGTGGATTCTCAGAGTGAGATATGACTGAGTGACTAACACACTTTCACTCATACACACTTATAAAGTGTGTGTGTGTGTGTGTGTGTGTGTTTTCTTTTTTGGCTTTGTTGCTATGCGTAGCTCCATCATGTCTGACTCTTTGCAACCCCATGGACTGCAGCACACCAGGCTTCCCCGTCCTTCACCATCTCTGGGAGTTTGTTCAAACTCATGTAGATTGAGTCAGTGATGCCACTGAACCACCTCATCTTCTCTCATCCCTTTCTCCTCCTGCCTTCTATCTTTCCCTGTGTCTGGGTCTTTTCCAGTGAGTCAGCTCTTCACATCAGGTGGCCAAAGTATTGGAGCTTCAGCTTCAGCATCAGTCTTTTCAATGAATATTCAGGGCTGATTTCTTTTAGGATTGACTGACTTAATTTCTTGCAGTCTAAAGAACTCTTGAGAGACTTCAACACCAGAGCCCAAAAGCACCAATTCCTCAACACACAGTCTTTTTATGGTCCAATTCTCACATTCGTACATGACTACTGGAAAAACCAGTTTTGACTATAGGGATCTTTGTAAGCAAACAATGTCTCTGCTTTTTAATATGCTGTCTAGATTTGTTATAGCTTTTCTTCCAAGGATAAACCATCTTTTGGTTTCATGGCTGCAGTCACCATCCTCAGTGTTTTAGATTTATATTACCAGGATCCTCTGTCCATGGAATTCTCCAGGCAAGGATAATGGAGTTGGTTGACATTCCCTTCTCTGGAGAAATCTGCCTGACCCAGGCATCAAGCCCAGATCCCCCACATTGCAGGCAGATTATTTACTGACTTAGCCAAATTTGATTCTTTGACCGCATTGTATTAATATTTTTTTTTCTTATTTTCTCATGGCATATATAATACATTCTATGTCTTCTAAATCATCATGGCAGTATTAAAGACTTTATAAACTTTTTATATAAGTTCACAATCAAAGTATCCTAAATAAATACACTTTTTTTTTTTTTTTTTCTTTTCTAGCCGTATCACAAGGCTTGCAGGATCTTAGTTCCCTGACCAGAGATCAAATCCAGGACCTGGCAATGAAAGCCTGAAATCCTAACCACAGGATGGCCAGGGAATACTGTTTGGCATACTTTTAAGATTTTTCTCTGAAGGTCACTATTACCTACTTTACCCTTACGTTTTTTAATTTCTCCTAAATAAATTCTTAAAGACCCAAATTGGAAGCTATTTTCAATGTAGTGTGATCTACATAGTTGGCAACAGAAAATTAGTCTTCTCTATAATAATTAGGTAGTCAGTGACAAACCTCAGAGATTCAACATATAAAGCGTTATCTTTTGCAAAATACTCCGATTGTTTTCAATTTTATTGCTCAGTTGACTAAAATGTATTATTTTTGTCCTTATGAGGATTCAGCTATATCCTTCTCTGCTTGATTTGCTGTTCAGTTACTCCATCGTTTCTGACTCATTGTGACCCCATGGACGGCAGCACACCAGGCTTCCTTGTCCTTCACCATCACCATGAGTGTGTTCAAACTCATGTCCACTGAGTCAGTGATGCCATCCAACCATCTTGGCCTCTGCCATCCCCTTCTTTTCCTGCTTTCTATCTTTCCCAGCATCAGGGGCTTTTCCAGTGAATTGACTCTTCACATAGGATGGCCAAAGTTTTGGAGCTTCAGCTTCACCATCAGTCTGTTCAATGAATATTCAGGGTTGATTTCCTTTAGGATTGACTTGTTTGTTAGAAATATAAAATGATGCATGTCATAATAAACATATGGAATATGATTAAGTCTTAAGGAAAATGTAAGTATTATATATGTTGTTTTAGTGATTCAAAGATATATAGTGTTAAAATGTAGGCATGACTTCTCATTTATTTTCTCCTTTTCAAGTAGTAGAATGGTTGATAGAATGGGCTTTGAGTGGGTATTAAGTTGCTTCAGTCACGTATGACTCTTTGCAATGCTATGGATTGTATCCTCCCCAGGCTCCTCTGTCCATAGGATTTTCTAGGCAAGAAGATTGGAATGGGTGGCCATTTCCTCCTCTAGGGGATCTTTCTGAGCCAGGGATCAAACCCACATCTCTTAAATCTCCTGCATTGGCAGGCAGGTTCTTTACCACTAACACCACCTGGGAAGCCCATGGGCTTTGGGAATCTTCAAATGATACTTTGTTAGGTAATATGTATGTATGCATGTATTCACTCATTCATTCATTCAATTATTTTTTAATTGAAGTACAGTTAGCATTCTTATTAGCATATATATGTCCCATTGTGTAAGTCTCAGACTGAAAACTCAGAATAGAACTGAAGAAAGAATTTCAAAGCGATTAATAAGTCCATCTTTTCTATGTGAGCTAACTTCAAGCAGGGTTTCCAAAGCACTAATGTTCTTACTAGAGACACAGACATATAGAACAAATGTATGGACACCAAGGAGGAAAAGGGGATGGGATGGCTGGATGAATAGGAAGATTAAGTTCAACATATATACTGATAACATGTATAAAGTAGATAATTAATGAGAATCTACTGTGTAGGTCAAGGAACTCTATTCAAGGCTCGGTGGTGACCTAAATGGGAAGGAAGTACAGAAAAAGAGGAGAAGTTTGTATAGCTGACTCACTTTGCTGTACAGTAGAAGTTAACACAGCTTTGCAAAACAACTATACTCCAATAAAAACTAATTTAAAATATTTTAAAAAATAAATAAAAGGCTGGAGCTGGACAAATATTTTCCCATTTACCTTCTATGAGTTATCAGATTTATTTTCAATTATTTTAGTAGAAACCACAACATTCCAAAAGATAAATGATCAATCAAATTCTGATGCTTAAGGAGAAATTCCATGACTATTCAGGTTTTATGTGAGAGCAAGACAGGTCATTAAAAGTCAGTTTGCCATTAGCTTCTTCTATAAGGTTTATAACAAAAAAGTAAGCTGAATTTTGGAGATTATGACTAATTTCTATCATCATTTAGCTTTCTGACATTTTATTATTACTTTCCAAGTTGATATAATTCAGTTAGGGCACAATGTTCATAATGTATCAATGTTCATAGTGTATAATACTGTCTTGTAAAGCAAATGTGAAGTAAAATGGAAAGCTTATCATAATGATAAAATTCTAAAAGTAATTGAGTAATTTTTCACTATATCCTTCAAAAAATACTTGCAATTATGCATACAATTACCTTCTCAAGAATTATTTTTAAAGAAACTTTGTTTAGCTTGACTTGAAGAAATTTTTCATATTGCAAACATTTGTGATCAATGCATCTGTTAATGGCGGGGCGGGGGGGAGGAAATCTCTTTCACTCTTGCCCTGGACAGGTTGGTGAAAACGTTTTTTGGTTTCTTTGTTTTTTAGTTTGCATTCATGCATACAAAACTGGTTCATTTTCGGCACCAGAAATTGCCTCATGAAAAATTAAGGTAGTAAAATTCAGTGATGGGCTTTACCAAATATATACAAATACACATCCAGTACTGTAGAATCTTATTTGAAATTTGAAATACTTTTGGTTTCTGCTTCACTTCAATATCATGGATAACATACTAGATTTTTGTGATGAATAGTTTTAAATTAAAACGTTGAAACCACTGTGATGGGATAACTCACTTAGAGCGAGACATCCTGGGGAGGGAAGTGTGAAGTCAAGTGGGTCTTAGGAAGCATTACTATGAACGAAACTAGTGGAGATGATGGAATTTCAGGTGAGCTATTTAAAATCCTAAAATAAGATGCTGTTCAAGTGCTGCACTCAACATGCCAGCATATTTTGAAAACTCATCAGTGGTCACAGGACTGGAAAATGTCAGTTGTCATTCCAATTCCAAAGAAGGGTAGTGCCAAAGAAATTTCAAACTGCAACACAATTCCTTTCATTTCATATGCTAGCAAGATAATGCCCCAAATTTTTCAAGCTCAGCTTCAAAACTACTTGGACTAATAACTTCCAGATGTACAAGATGGATTTAGAAAACCCAGAGGAACCAGAGATCAAATCGCCAAAATTCATTGGATCACAGAAAAAGCAATGGGATTCTAGAAAAACACTTACTTCTGTTTCATTGAATATGCTAAAGCCTTTCACAATGTGGATCACAACAAACTGCCAAAAATTCTTAAAGAGATGGGAATGCCAGACCACCCTACCTTCCTCCTGAGAAACCTGCATGCAGGACTAGAAGGAAAGAGATAGAAAAGAGACATGCATCAATGGACTGGTTCAAAATTTGGAAAAGAGTACTTCAAGGTTGTAGATTGTCACCCTGCTCATTTAACTTATATGCAGAGCATATTATGTGAAATGCTGGACTGTAAGAAGCTCAAGCTGGAATCAAGACTGCCAGGAGAAATATCAATAGCCTCAGATGTGCAGATGACACCACCCTAAAGGCAGAAGTTAAGAAGAACTAAAAAGCCTTTTGATGAAGGTGAAAGAGAAGAGTGGAAAATCTGGCTTAAAACTCAATTCATAAAAACTAATATCACAGCATCCAGTCTCATCACTTCATGGCAAATAGATGGGGAAAAAATAGAAATCATGATAGACTTTATCTTCTTAGGTTCCACAATCACTGCAGACAGTGACTGCAGCGATGAAGTTAGAAGACGCTTGCTCCTTGGAAGAAAACTATGACAAACCTAGGCAGCATATTAAAAAATAACAGACATATCACTTTGCTGACAAAGGTTCTTATTTGTCAAAACTACCTTTTTTTGCCCCCCCAACAGGCATGTACACGTGTGAAAGTTGGACAAAAAGAAGGTTGAGCACTGAATAATTTATGATTTCACACTATGGTGCTGGAGAAGGCTCTTGAGAATCCCCTAGACAGCAAGATTAAACCAGTCAATCCTAAAGGAAATCAACCCTCAATATTCATTGGACAGACTGATGCTGGAGTTGAAGCTGCAATACTTTGGTCACATGATGCAAAGAGCCAACTCATTGGAAAAGATCCTGATGCTGGGAAAGATTGAGGGCAGGAGGAGAAGTGGGCAACAGAGGATGAGATGGTTGGATGGCATCACCAACTGGATGGATTCGAGTTTGAACAAACTCTGTGAGATAATAAAAGACAGGGAAGCCTGGTGTGCTGCAGTCCATGCTATCCCTGAGTCAGACAAAACTGAGCAGCAACATTTTTATCTCTGTCTTCAATTCTTATCAGTTTGATTGCTATGTGTCTTGGTGTTTTCCTCCTTAGTTTTATTCTGCCTGGGACTGTCTGTGCTTCATGGTCCTAGTTGATTATTTTCTTTCCCATGTTAGGGAAGTTTTCAGCTATTATCTCTTCAAATATTTTCTCAAGTCTTTCTCTCTCTATTCTCCTTCTGGGACCCATCCCTATAATGTGAATTTTGATGCATCTAATGTTGTCCCAGAGGTCTCTGAGATGGTCTTCATTTCTTTCATTCTTTTTTTCTATATTCTGTTCTGTGGCAGTAATTCCCACCATTCTGTCCTCCAGGTCATTTCTCTATTCCTCTTTCTCAGTTATTCTGCTATGGATTGTGTATTATTCATGTATGTATGTCTTGTGTATTATTCATCTCTGTTTGTTTGTTCTCTCATTTTTTTTCTAGGTCTTTGGTAACATTTCTTGCATCTTCTCAACCTTTGCCTCCATTCTTTTTCTAAGATCCTGAATTATGTTCACTACTATTATTCTGAATTCTTTTTTCTGGGAGGTTGCCTATCTCCACTACATTTAGTGGTTTTTCTGATATTTTATTTTGTTCCTTCATCTGGGACATAAGTTTCTTCTTTTTTTATGCTGTTTAACTTTCTGTAATGTGGTTTTAGCTTTAGTTCCTGTGGGATTGCAGTTCTTCTTTCCTCTTCTGTCTTCCCTCTGGAAGAGGAGGCTAAGAAGCTTGTGCAAACTTCCTGATGGAAGGCACTGGTGGTGGGAAAAACAGGGCCTTGCTCTTGTGGACAGGGCCTTGCTCAGTAAAGCTTTAATCCAATTATCTCCTCCCTGGTAGTTTTTTGGCCTGAGGTTGACCCTTGAATCTACGGACTCTATGATCAGTTATTGGTAACTTCCAAGAGGGTTTGCACAAAGGGGGCCATTCTTGGCCTGATCCTTCCAGAGCCCCATCCCTGTGGTGAGCCCCTGCCAACCCACACCACCACAGGAAACCCTCCAACGCTAGCAGGCAGTTTTGGTTCAGTCTCCTGTGGAGTCACTGCTCCTTTCCTCTGAGTCTTGGTGCATGCAAGGTTTTGTTTGTTACCCCCAAAATTAGACTCTCTGTATCCCTCAGTCCTTTGAAGTCTTGTAATCAAATCCCTCTAGCCTTCAGAGTCAGATTCCCTGGGAATTCCCAGTCACTTTTTTGGGTCCCCAGGTTGGGAAACCTGGTGTGGAGTTCTGAACCCTCTCAACAGTTGGAGAATTTCTTTGGTATTACTGTTCTCAGTTTCTGGCTGACTAATCTGGCTGGCATGAGATTTGATTTTATTGTGATTGTACCTATCCTACTGTCTTGCTGTGGCTTCTTGTTTGTCTTTGGGTATGGGGTATCTTTTTTTGGTAGGTATCCTCCTGTCAATGGTTGTTCAACAGCTGATTGTGACATTAATGCTCTCACAGGAAGAGATGAGCACACGTTCTTTTACTCCAACATGTTGAACTGGAAGTCCAAAACATTGAAAATTTAAAAGCTAAGTTTTAGTCCTTGAAGAAGTCAACTATTAATACAAGAGTTATTTTATATTGCTTGGATATCATGCAGATTATTTAATGGGTTAACTATGAATAATCATAGTTATGTTTTTCAATAATGAAAAACAATTATATTTTATGTACTTTTCTACAAAGAGAGATAACATAAATTGCAAAGGCAATGAGAAAAGTGCTTCATAGGCAATAATTATGAAATAAGTGACATCTCAAGAGTATTCTTTAGAAATATCTACTCTGGATTGCTAATTCTATGCATGCTTTCCTGAAGCTACCTAGAATTGTTTTAGACCACAAGTTAAAGTAACAAATAATTAGTGACATTGACATGTAACTTTCACACTGTGGGGTTCCTACTCAGCATTTAATTAGAATCATGATTAAATTATGCATTGTCTTTAGAAATTTCCCTGAGGAGAGAACATACTTGAATGTTTCACAAGATAAGAGAGATTTGCTACTTAAAATATTGAAATCGTTGGAATAATCATGGTGGGATCTTTTATCATTTGCTGAATGTCTTTGCGTCTTAGAAGTCATTATTTAATTCTGCCACAATTGCTAGCTACAAAAAAGTTAAAAACTTTAATGATAAATTATAATAGAAAATCTATGAATACTTTTGTTTCTTGTGATGAATACATTACAGTTTTCCATAGCCTTGCTAGTTTGTGGTAATTCTTCTGTTGCCTTTGTTGGTCTCCTGTATTAAAAGTAACTTTGCACTTTGGATTGCCAGTATTTTTTATAGTGTTTAAGGGAGAGGGAATGGACCATTGGCTATTTTTAACACTTGAGTTTGAAACTATTAATATTCTAGGCTTATATATTTTTATATTTTGGCAACATTATAACAATAGGGTTTCTCTTTCCTTTCTTTCTTTCTTTTTTTTTTTTTTTTTGGCTGCTCATTGTGACACACAGAATCTTAGTTCCCTGACCAGGGATGGAACCCTCACCCTTGCAGTGGAAGTTCTAATAACTGGACCACCAGGGAATCACTATTTTCTAAATTTTTAATTGGTTGATTTCAGTTTATTAAATTTATCTATTTATATACATTGCAGCAAATTCTTAGAACTTTCACTACCTAAAATTATAGAATTTAAATCTGGCAGTTCTTTTACTATAATGTCCACCTTAATGATAAGACACTTTTGGCCTTAGGAAATTATTTATGTAACATATCCTCCATGAAAATGTCAGTTTATTATTTTTTAAAATGGCTTCCTTTATTCTATATGATAATAAGCCCCAGGTACCTTACATTGTAAGATTACAGATTCTATTACACAACTGATTCTGTGTGTGTGTGTGTGTGTGTGTAATTGTATTCTAAAACTTATAAAAATCTAACTCTTTCACTGTGGGATTCTACGGTAATTGATTCATTTACCTGTTCTGCAAACTGAGACACTTGTATTAGGAAAATATTACAGTAATTATTTTATAGCACCATCTTTGTCTTGTTACAAAAAATAGCTGCTGAAGTAAAAAAAGATTTTCCATTTTTTAAAAGATTGCACTTAGAATGATGTTTGTTTTTTCTCTTCCATTTCCCTGCATACAATATAAGCCAATACACATTAAACCTGCACATTTTTTTCTAGAACTATGCCTAATTATTTTTCATGTAATCTCTTCTTATTATGAATAATACTGAAGCAGGTTTTTCCAACTATTCAGTGAGGTGATTTAGTGAAGAATTCATGAAAATGTAGCAGGAATCAGGAAGACAGGAACAAATATACTTGAAATCTGAGAAACGTTATAGAGTGTGAAATACTCTGGCACAACTTTGCATATTACAGTTAGGTGAAACTCAGTATATATGATTTGTTGCCTTTCTAAAGTCACAATTTATCTTTTAAAATTCCATTAATTTTTATGATTATTTTTTTAGGGGTTGTACTATTAGCTCAATAAGTTGTTTTAATGCTGGTAAGAAGTAGTTATACTTGAAAGACACATCACATAATGAATAATTTACTCTGGGAAAGGAAATACCACAAAAACAGTAAATTTATTCTCTGTCTCTTTTTTTAATTTTCCTCATACATTCTATTAAAATTTAAACATTTGAAATAGACTGTGATAAATACATACATTTATATTTGTTTCTGCAAACATTTTAGGAATAATAGCTAAACATCCACACATAATATTTATCTTTACCATTATCAATCCTAAAAAATGATGCTGTTAAGTTGCTACACTCAATATGCCAACAAATTTGGAAAACTCAGCAGTGGCCTCAGGATTGGAAATGTCAGTTTTCATTCCAATCCCAAAGAAAGGGAATGCCAAAGAATGCTTACACTACCACACAATTGCATTCATCTCACATGCTAGCCAACTAATGCTCAAAATTTTCCAAGCTAGGCTACAACAGTGTGCGAAACATGAATGTCCAGATGTTCAAGATGAATTTAGAAAAGGCAGAGGAGCCAGAGATCAAATTCCAACATCCATTGGATGATAGAAAAAGCAAAAGAGTTCTAGAAAAACATCTACTTCTGCTTAATTAAGTATGCCAAAACCTTTGACCATGTGGATTGCAACAAACTGTGGAAAATTCTTCAAGAGATGGGACTTCTGGACCACCTTACTTGCCTCCTGAGAAGTCTGTATACAGGTCAAGAAGCAACAGTTAGAACTGGATATGGAACAACAGACTGGTGCACATCGGGGTTTGTTGGTGCTCAGAGTGTGGCCAGGAGGCTCGGACTGAGCAGGGTTTTGCTTGCCTGTGAATTGTTTAGAGTACACTGCCATTCTCTTGTCTTCTCTTCACCATGGCTTCTTCTGATATCCAGATGAAGGATCTGGAGAAACATGCCTCTGGCCAGGCTTTTGAGCTGATTCTCAGCCCTCATTCAAAAGAATCTCTCCCAGAATTTCCCCTTTCCCCTCCTAAGAACAAGAATCTTTCCTGGAGGAAATTCAGAAGAAATTAGAAGCTGCAGAAGAAAGACACAAGTCCCATGAAGCTGAAGTCTTGAAGCAGCTTGGTGAGAAACGGGAGAGTGAGAAAGAAGTGCTTCAGAAAACGATAGAGAAGAACAACGTCAGTAAAATGGCGGAAGAGAAGCTGACCCACAAGATGGAAGCCAACAAAGAGAACCGAGGGGCACACAGGGCTGCCAAATTGGACCATTTACAAGAGAAGGACAAGCACATTGAAGAAGTGCAGAAGAACAAAGAATCCAAAGATCCCGCTGATGAGACTGAAGCCAACTAATTTATTCTGAGAACTGACTTTCTCCCACTCCCCTTCCTAAATATCTTAAGACTGTACTGGCCAGTGTCATTTTACTTTTTTCTCCCTGGAAAATATTCTGGAAGCTGATGTAGGACTGTATAGGTAAATTCAGACGGTATGATGTTGATTTAGGGGCAAAAGGGGAGAAATGAAATGTGTATTACCCTTTCTCTAAAGTGTTGAAGTCTGTCTAATGTAGCTATTTTTCTTGTTGCATTTTTTTTCTACTTCAGTACACAGTGGTGTGCTGGGTTTAATGGCTAGTACTGTGTTGGTTCCATGAAAACATGCCTGTGAAAAGAGTATGTAGTGGCTTCTTTCAAATTGTTAGATGTCGAATATGTGTTCGCCTTAAAATCCCAATTGTGTCTGGATCTTACAGATGCTACAGTACTTGAATGGTTAATAAAACTGCACAGTGCTGTTTAAATTAAAAAAAAAAAAAAAAAAAGTGGTTCAAAATTAGGAAAAGAGTACTACAAGGCTGTATAATGTCACCCTGCTTATTTAACTTATATGCAGAGTACATCATGTGAAATGCCAGACTGGTTGAAGCACAAGCTGGAATCATGATTGCTGGGAGAATTATCAACAATCTCAGATATGCAGATGACACCACTATTATAATAAGAAGAGAAGAGAAACTGAAGAGCCTCTTGATGAAAGTGAAAGAGGAGAGTGAAAAAGCTGGCTTAAAACTCAACTCTGAGAAAACTGAGATTGTGGCATCTGGCCTCATCACTTAATGGCAAATAGATGGGGAAATAGTGACAGATTTTATTTTCTTGGACTCCAAAATCACGCAGATGGTGACCGCCACCATGCAATTAAAAGACTCTTGCTCCTTGGAAGAAAAGCTATGATAAACCTAATCAGTTCAGTCACTCAGTTGTGTCTGGCTCTTTGTGACCCCAGGGACTGTAACATGCCAGGCTTCCCTGTCCATCATCAACTCTTGGAGCTTGCTGAAACTCATGTCCATTGAGTTGGTGATGCCATCCAACCATCTCATCCTCTGTGATCCCTTTCTCCTCTGGCTTTCAATATTTCCCAGCATCAGACTCTTTTCTAATGAGTCAGTTCTTCACATCAGTTGGCCATAGTATTGGAGCTTCAGGTTCAGCATCAGTCCTTCCAATGAATATTCAGGGTTGATTTCCTTTAGGATTGATTGGTTTGATCTCCTGATAAACCTATTCAGCATATTAAAAAAACAGAGACATTGTTTTGCCAACAAAGGTCTGTATAGTCAAAGCTATGTGTTTTTTTTCAACTACTCATGTATGGAGGATATGAGGTTTGGACCATAAAGAAGGCTGAGTGCTGAAGAGTTGATACTTTTGAATTGTGGTATTGGAAAAGACTCTTGAGTGTTCCTTGGACTGCAAGGAGATCAAACCAGTCAGTCCTAAAGGAAAGTAGTTCTGAATACTCATGGGAAAGAATGATACTGAATCTGAACCTCCAATAATTTGGACACCTGATGTGAAGAGCTGAATCATTGAAAAAGACCTTGATGCTGGGAAAGATTGGGGGTAGGAACAGAGGGGATGGCAGAGGATGAGATGTCTTGATGGCCTTGCCGACTCAATGGACATGAGTTTGAACAAGCTCTGGGAGACGGTGAAGGACAGCAAAGCCTGGAATGCTGCAGTCCTTGGGGTCACAAAGAGCTGGCATGACTGAGTGAGTAAACAACAGCAGCAACATCATCAAATTTGCTATGTACTGTGTAAAACATGGAACTTATACTTAACCTGACTGTTATGCAGATACAGTGTACTTACCCAACTCCTGAGAGCTTCCAGTTTTGTTCCAACAAGAATAAGATCATTGACTCTTCAAAAATTTTAGAATGTATTTTTTCTATGTATAAGAACAAATTCAGAAATTAATTGAAAGATTATACGTGAATTAAAAATTATTTCTTCTTAAACTCAATTTCATAGCAATTAGAGTATACTAGTGCATAAATTTATGTTTAGTGGTGTTTATTCCAGAAACAATTTTAAAAAAGACAAAAAAATTGCAATATTTATCAAGAAGTCTGTAGTTGAATAAACAGTGACACACACACATCATAGGATACTGTGAGACTGACATATTAAATAAGATCAACTGAGTTGGATAGACTGTAGAAATAAGAAGGTCCAGTGGGTAACAGGATCTTATTCTTATGAAACTGAAATCGTGATAGTTTCACTTCCAACAGAAAAAGTCACTTTTTAAGAATAAGAGACTGCTTGAAGATCAACTTTCTTAAGAACATTTCAAAAATCTGAGGGGGGGGGGGGGGGGGAACAGTTCATTTTAAAACTCGTGGGCAGTATTTTTCACCAAAGCAAGGTATAGAACAAGACAGATATCCAGAGCCAGAAATCATGGCATGCACTTGGTGCACTTGCCAGTTTAAAAACTTTTTTCATAAGGTTAGGAACCTAAACAGCACTTAGGACAGCCTCACAGGACTAAATAGGAAAAGTCACCATCTGGTATTTAATTAAAATAGGTTGCATAGTAAAATTCTTTATTTAAATGGACTGAAACTTCAAAGGGAAGGCAACTTAAAAGAAAGAGTGACTTGGAAATAGGTAAAAATATAGATAGACTTGGATTATAGTCCCATTTTAAGCTATCTCAATTCTTGAAATAGGTTCTGGCGATACTCAATAACTAATGTGTTGCCTGGATTTGAAGAAGCAAACTTGTGAAATTGAAAGAAAGATTAATTTACTCTCATGCCTCTTATGAGAGTAAGTTATTTGTTTTATTCTTTTGTAATTTTCTACAAGCAATTTTGAAAATTTAATAGCAACCAATGCATAAATAACCATAGACACAAAGAGAAAAGACAACTTGCTTTTGAACAGTAACAAAATAGAGACAGCAATGATCCCCAGGGGTTTGAAATATAGGGGTTAGCCTTTAAATTAGTATGATATCTCTGTTCACAGTAATAATGAAAAGATGAAGAAGCTATTAAAAACCTGAGTAAAATTTTTAAAACTGAAAAAAGTAGTAATCAAGTAAAACCAAAATATAGAACTATAATACCAAATAAACACAGATGAACACAGAGGTGTGTGCGTGCTCAGTCATTTCAGTCATGTCTGACCCTGTGACCCTATGGAATGAAGCCCACTAGACTCCTCTGTCCATGAGAATCTCCAGGCAAGAATACCGGAGTGGGTTGCCATTCCCTCCTCCAGGAGAGCCAAACACAGAGGTATAATGATTTGTAATATGTGATATAGAATGAAACTCAAAAGTTGAATGAGTGGGAACTATATGAGATAGTGTGAGTGTTATAGAGGATAAAATAATGTGTAGCAAGCAGGTATTTGGAATCCCAAAAGGAAGGGTGTAGAAGCAATATTAGCAGAGATAATATACAACGATTGTGCACAAAGAGTAAGCAACCTCAAATAAGTTTCAAAAATTTCTTAACACCAAGACAAGTTTTAAAATTTCTACATTTATCTCTATTCTTCTGTCTCTTTACCTATCTATGTATTTATGTGTCTGTGTATCTATACCATGTATCTACTCATATTATCTATTTATATACTGCTTGACATTTCACAGCAAAACTGATGAAAACTAATAAGGAAATGAAATCTTTTTTTTATAAAAAAAATATTTTTCTTAAAATATAATTCACATACCATAATATTTATTCTTTTAAACTATACAATAAAGTCATTCAAAGTAAATTCACAATGTCACACATCCCTCATTATTAACTCCAGAACACTTTCATTACTCCCAATTTTTCTTCCCCTAAGCCTCTGGCAAGCATTGATCTATTTCCCGTCTCTAAAGAATTACTCTTTCTGGACATTTCATATAAGTGAAACCATAAAATGCACGATATTTTGTGCCTGGCATTTTTCAGTTAGCTTAATGCTCTCAAGATTCATTCATGTTGTAGTGTGTATCAACAGTACAATCTTTTATTATTCTTGAAGAATATTCCATTGCATGGATGTATAACATTTATTTATCCAATTCATTTGGGCTATGACAGTTCATGTGTAAGTTTTTGTGTAGATATATCTTTATTTTCTTTCAATATATTCCTAGAAATAAAGTTGCAATGTTAATGCCATTTGAATTTTATGTACTTTTCATGTATCAGAGGTAATAGATTTTTGTTTCTTTTTTTTTTTTTTCCTTCAACCATTTGAAAATGTAAAAAAATAATTCTTAGCTCACGGATAGTGACAAAATAAACAGCAAGTATTCTCTGGTGCAAATGCCATGATGAACCAATCCTTACACTACATTCCTGTAGGAGAAAAGTTACACTGCTGCTCCTCTTAGGAAGCAAACCATGTTCACTTCAGTTCAGTTCAGTTGCTCAGTCATGTCCGACTCTTTGCGACCCCATGAATCGCAGCATGCCAGGCCTCCCTGTCCATCACCAACTCCCGGAGTCTACTCAAACTCATGTCCATAGAGTCGGTGATGCCATCCAGCCATTTCATCCTCTGTTGTCCCCTTCTCCTTCTGCCCCCAATCCCTCCCAGCAACAGGGTCTTTGCCAATGAGTCAACTCTTTGCATGAGGTGGCCAAAGTATTGGAGTTTCAGCTTCAGCATCAGTCCTTCCAGTGAACACCCAGGACTGATCTCCTTTACGATGGAATGGTTGGATCTCCTTGCAGTCCAAGTGTTCACTTCACACCACCATAAACCTGACCAGGCCTTCCTTCTTTGATTTTTTTTTTTTTTTAGTAGGAAGATCGAATTTTAATGTTTGCACATGGAAACAAATCGGCTACTGTATCTGTTTAATTTCATCCTAGAGTCTTTAATTTTATGAATAAAAATGATAATCAACTTTGTTTTAGCTCTTTTTATAGATAAAATAAATTATGTTGAATGGAGATGCTTTAAATTCTACAAAAGGTATATTTAAAAGAAGAGAACTTATTATTTGTTTGAAAGTAAAATTGTAAATGCGTAGGAAAAAAGAAAACCTGATAAAACAGTTAAATTTACTTAAAAATGAAATAAACACAGAAAAAAGAACTCAAATAATGGAGACCTCAAGAAGTACAAAATGAGGTTTGAACATCAGAGTTGAGAAACAGCAATGAAAAATTTGGAGTCAGAAATGGCTGTGGTAATGACACGGAATCCTGAACTTTAAATTCCATGGTTCAGTTTGGAAGAGATTAGGTTGCAGGCAACATAATATGTCTTGGAAAAATCAGAGAGCATAGAGAATGAAATAAAATATATGTTAGACTGGAAAAAACAGAATGCTAACAGAGGAGGAGACTGCATTGCAATAAAGAGAGAAGAGAGTTGAGGGTTTCAGTGCAGAGGTCATGGCTGATTAACTATTTCCAGATGCTATGTAGATTCAGGAAGAGTCAACTCACTTAAAATTCAAATTCTCATTTGAAAATATAGCTCTAAGGCTCAGGACACTTCAGCACCTATGTAAACAATCTTTAAAAAAAAAAAAAAATCATCACCCGCCTCTCCTTGACAGTAGGGTATTCAAGAAAATACAAATATAAGGAGTATAAAGTATTCATATAGTAGTAGTAATAATCTATTAACTGAGAAAAGGACATTTGAAGCAGTACATCCTTATTATGTGTGTCTAATATATGTGCTTGTGTTTGTCAATGTGAAAGATAAATTGAAATTTGTACAGACCTACCAACATGAGCTTAAAGCCAAATAGAGATGGTCTTTCCCATGATACCTCAGTTGGTAAAGAATCTGCTCACAATGCAGAAGACCCAAGTTCGATTCCTGGGTCGGGAAGATCTGCTGGAGAAGGAATAGGCTACCCATTCCAGTATTCTTGGGCTTCCCTGGTGGCTCAGCTGGTAAAGAATCCACAATGCAGGAGACCTGGGTTCGATCCCTGGGTTGGCAAGATCACCTGAAGAAAGGAATAACTACCCACTCCAGTATTCTTGCCTGGAGAATTACATGGACTGTATCCTTCATGGGGTCACAAAGAGTCGGACATGACTGAGCAACTTTCACTTTTCCATTTGAAAATAAGAGCTTGAACCATGTCTTGTAAAAGAGTTACTAAGGTTTCCAAGTGTATCTCTCACGCCACAACTTTTTTCTTACATTTCAAACTCAATAAGATAAAACCTTAAGCTTGAACTACCATAAGCTTCATTGATTTTAAAAGCTGTGACACAGATGATCTCATTTGTCCTATACAATTTGGAAAAATGATAGTGTTAGATGAGCCAATGCATGTTATGAAAATATTCACAGAAGTATTAACAAGAAAATAAAAGACAGTTTGCATTTACTTTCCAAGGGATTAAAAGGGCTGGCACATAGAGTAGTGTTGGCCTGGAAGGGTGGGGGCTTGATTCTTTTATCGAGTTTCAAAGGGCAATATTCTGGAAAGAGGGGACATGCCAGAGATACATTTGGAGTTACTGTGCTTCTATAGGAAGCACTTTTTCTAACCATCTGTAACTTTTTGCCTTCAGTGATTTTCCAGAACTTGGATGTCTGAAAGAGACTTGATAGTGGCACTTGACAGGCAATATTATTTTAAATAATGTAAGATGGATTTACATATAGGACATTTATTACCATTTCTACTTATACATGAAAAAAATTTAAACACAAAATGTTGTAGTCAAACACATAATTGGAAAACAAAAGAATGGGAAAGATGAGCGATCTCTTCAAGAAAATTGGAGGTATCAAGTGAATATTTGAGGTAAGGATGGGCACAATAAAGAACAGAAATGGTAGAGATCTAACAGAAGTAAAAGAGATTAAGAGGTGACAAGAATACAGAGAAGAATTATTCAAGAAAGATCTTAATGACTCAAATAACCGCAATGATGTGGTCACTCACCTAAACCAGGCATTCTGGGGTGTGAATTCAAGTGTGCCCTATGAAAAATTTACTATGAACAAAGCTAGTGGAGGTGGTGGAATTCCAGCTTTGCTATTTCTAACCCTAAAAGATGATGTTGTTAAAGTGCCATACTCAAAATGTCTGCAAATTTGGAAAACTCAGTAGTGACCACAGGGCTAGAAAAGTTCAGTTATCATTCCAATCCCAAAGAAAGATAATGGCAAAGAATGTTCAAACTACCATACAATTGTGCTAATTTCACATATTAGCAAAGTTGTGCTCAAAAATCCTTCATGATAGACTTCAGCAGTATATGAACCTAGAACTTCCAGATGTACTTGTTGGATTTTGAAGAGGTAGAGGAACCAGAAATTGCCCGAATTTGTTGAATCATGTATAAAGCAAGGGAATTACAGAAAAATGTATACTCCAGGAGCTGGTAATAGACAGGGAGGCCTGGCGTGCTGTGGTTCATGGGGTCACAAAGAGTCAGACACAACTGAGCAACTGAACTGAACTGAACTGAACTTTTGCTTCACTGGCTATGCTAAATCCTTTGGTTGTGTGGATTACAACATTGGAAATTTCTTAAAGAGATGAGAGTACCAGATTGTCTTACCTATCCCCTGAGAAATCTGCATGTAGGACAAGAAGTAACAGTTAGAACCAGATATGAAACAACTGACTGGTTCCAAATTGGGAAAGGAGTACAACAAAGTTGTATATTACCACCCTGCTTATTTAACTTATATGCAGAGTACATCATACTAAATTCCAGGCTTGTGAATCACAAGCGGGAACAAGGTTTCCAAGATAAATATCAACAACCTCATATATGCAGATGACACCAATCTAATGGAAGAAAGTGAAGAGGAACTAAAGAAAGTCTTGATGAAGGTGAAAGAGGAAAGTGAAAAATGTGGCTTGAAAATAAACATTAAAACAACAAAGATCAAGGCATCTGGTTCCATCACTCATGGCAAATAGAAGGGGAAGAAGGGGAAGCCATGACAGTGCCCCCCCTGCCTTGGGCTCCAAAATTACTGCAGATGGTGACTGCTGCCATGAAATTAAAAGGCAATTTTTTTTTTTTTTTTTTTGGAAAGAAAGGTATGACAAACCTAGATACTGTATTAAAAAGCAGAGACATCATTTTGCTGACAAATATTCATATAGTCAAAGCTTTTTTTTTTTTTTTTTTCCAGTAGTCATGCATGGATGTGAAAGTTTGACCATAGAGAAGGCTGAGCACTGAAAAGCAGATGCTTTTGAATTGTTTCTGGAGAAGACTCCTAAGTGTCTCTTGGACTGCAAGGACATCAAACCAGTCAACCCTAAGGAAAATCAACCCTGAATACTCAGTAAAAATACTGTTGCTGAAGCTGAAGCTCCAGTACTTCATCCACCTGATGAGAAGAACTGACCCATTGGAAAAGACTCTGTTGCTGGAAAAGATTGAAGGCAAAAATAGAAGGGGGTGGTAGAGGATGAAATGGTTAGATAGTATCATCAGCTGAATGGACATAAATTTGGGCAAACTCCAGGAGATAGTGGAGGACAGAAGAATCTAGTGTGCTAGAGTCCAAGGAGTCACAAAGAGTTGGACACAAGTTAGCAACTGAACAACAGCACAAAATAAATACAGAGATATTTGGATCAGACTTTCTGGAACTATCAGAGAGATGGACTTTAAATATGCATCTCTTGGGCATTTCATAGGGTTCTGGGAAATAATTTTTAATTTAGAATATAGAGGCATATGAGACAGTTGAAGAAAAAGAGTCAAGTTTAACTTAAGAAAAACAGAAGTCTGAAAAAAGAACCTGAATATTGACATTTAAGAATAAATGTTAAGATGCCTACAAAGAATATTGAGAAGAAATGACCATGAATAAGGTAAAAGAACTCACATGGTGCCAGTCAGCACTGCCAGAGTGTCAGCAAATAAAAAGAGTCAAAATTTAAGAAATGATAGTCAAAAATTGCTGCCCAATATGTTGTCTGTACCCAAAGTCTGGGACTGACATGAAGAGAAGTAATCAATCAAAGGTTATATAACCCAAGGCTGGCCCAACTCTCCAAATTTTGCCTTCACTAATTCATAGTTAATTTTCTTACCTGTTTTGGTAATGTAAGAAATAATTATATTGGGGTTTTATGAATCTATAACATAAAGAATACATTTGTAGCAGAAGTAGTGAAAAGGGTGAGAAAGGTTCTAAACTCCTCATTCTTACTCATTTCCTATGCCCAAACAATCACCTTGAACTGAAATCCTTTGACTCTGGTTCTTTTTCAATTTTTCATTTCAAGATAATGAAGTGAAGACATTTGTATTCCTTTCATCTCTGTCCCCATCTCTCTTTTCCAGTTGTATGAATATTCAAATAGACGAAATAAATCTATATTCCTTTCTTTTTCTAAAATTAAAACTAAGGAAAATAAATACAATTCTATCTTTGGCAAAACTAGAGCATCTACAATACCAAACCACAATATAAATGAACAGAGAGCAGAGGGAGGGTTGTGCGAGCACAAGCCGAGACAGGGCCTGCAGAAGCAGATCCCACTGAGAGCAACTGGATTTGCTGAAAAACTCATGGTGGACTTGATCATGCAACGAGCTAGGGGTACTGAAAACAAGGACTTCTTTTAAAATATGCTTATTTATTTATTTATTTTAATTTCATGGGTCACCTGAGTTAATTTAGTAAGAAGGATGCCTTTTCCCTACACATAGAATACTACAGGTACAGAAATAAAGCCAAAATGTCAAAATATTTTTTAATAAACTATTTTTTAGCTTTATTGTAGCATAGTGACATACAAAAACATTTAATAAATGTATTTTGAAGAGTTTGCATATATGTATACAGTCATGATACCATCACCAGAACCAAGGTACTACATAGCTATCATCTCCAAAAATTTCCTTTAGTTCTTTTGCATTTTTTTTTTCTTTTTTCAGGTAAGAATAGTTAACATAAGCTATATCCCATTCACAAATTTTACAGTGCACGATGCTGTTAACTATAGGTACTAGGTTGTACAACAAATCTCTAGAGGTTGTTTATCTGGGATACCTGAACCTTTATATACATTCACAAAATGTACATTTCCACCTCCACCCAGTCCCTGGAAACCACCCTTCCATTCTCTGCTACTAGGAGTTTAACTGTTTTAGAAACTGATAGCAGTGGTATCTCATAGTGTTTGTCCTTCTGTGACTTTCTTATTTCACTTAGCATAATCTCCTGTATATCCATCCCTTTTTTTTTTTTTTTTTTTTGCAAGACAGGATTTCCTTCTTTAGTAAGGTTGATAATATTCCATTGTATGTATATGCAGTATTTTCTGTATCTGTTCTTTATAGATGGACTTTTGAGTTGTTTTCACATCTTGACAATTGTAAATAATGTGGCAATTAATAGAGGGCTGCAGATAATTTTTGAGACCCTGACTTCAATTCTTTTGACTATATGTCAAACGGTGGAATTGCTCTGGTAGTTCTATTTTTAATTTTTTAGGAACCTCTATACTATTTTCCATAGCGACTGCAATATACTACATTCAAGTGTATAAGGATTTCAATTTCTCCACATGCTCACCAACACTATTTTTTTTCAAATAATAACCACTCTAACAACTGCAAGTTATAACTTAGAGTGGTTTTGACCTGCATTTCCCCAGTGATGAGTGATATTAACCACCCTTTCTTATGCCTGCCTGCCATTGGACATTTGTATAGCTTCTTTGGAGTAATGTCTATTCAACATCCTTGCTCATTTTTGTATTGGTTTTTACAAATATTTATTGGTAGGTGATACATATTTTGGATACCAACCTCTTGTCTGAAACATGGTTTACAAATATTTTCTCTCAATCTGTTGGTTGTCTTTTCACTTTGTTGATTTTTGCCCTTGCAGCACAGAGCTTTCTAGTTGGATAAGGTCACATTTGTCTGTTTTTTTATGTTGTTGCCTGTGCATTGGTGTCAAATTCAAGAAATCATTGTTAAGACCACTGTCAAGAAGTTTCCTCTGAATTTTTGTTTTTGAGGATTTTTATAGGTTTAAGTGCTACATTTAAGTCATCAATACACTTTTGAATTGTTTTTTGTGTCTATTATGTGAGAGGTATCCAATTTCATTCCTATGCTTATGGATAGTCTGTTTTCTCAACACTGTCTTTTGAAGACAATATCCTTTCTCCATGTTGTATTCTTGACACCTTGCCAAAAATACATTGAGTTTATAATAATAAACTTATTTCTGAGCTTTGTTCTGTTATGTTGGTCTATGTGTGTATCTATATGCCAGTACTGTACTATTTTAATTGCTATAATTTTGTGGTATATTTTGAAATCAAGAAGAATGCTGCCTCCAACTTTGTTCTTCTTTATCAAATTCTTTTGCTATTTACTGTCTTTAATTATTTCACATGAATTTTAGAATTATTTTTCTATTTCTGTAAAAATATTGTGATCGTGATAGGGATTGCATTGAATCTGTAGATCACATTGGGTAATATGGACATTTCAACAATATTAATTATTCTGATATGTTAACAAAGATGTCTTACATTTATTATTGTGTGCCTTAATTTATTTCATTAGTGTTTCATAGTTTCCATATACAAGTCACTTAACTCCTTGCTGAAGTTTATTCTGAGAATTTTATTCTTTTTTGCTGTTATTGTAAATATAATCACTTCCTTAATTTCCTTTTGTTAGTTTATGGAAATACCACTGATTTGTTTGATTTTGTATTCTATTTATTAGTTCTAACAGTTAACTGTTACTGTTGTTGGCTGTGAAGTCTTTAGAGTTTTCTATATGTAAAATCGTGTCATCTGTAATTTGAATGCAAACGCAAAGGAGCTGAAACAGGGGCAGTAACTAGTATGACATACATAGAGCTCTCTTCTTGCATTCATGTCAGAATACCCAACTAAGTCGCTGGATATGTCTTATGTAAGGAAATTATAAAAGTTCAGAATCAAAAAGCCTACAGATTTTGATAGTAGAGGTTCTCATATAATGTTTGGCTATTTAAGCTAGCTTGCAGTAATAAAACTAAAAAAATAATGAATTTTTCCCAGTCATAGAGTTCTCTCAAAAGGCTTTTTAGTGACTTATACTGAAATTGAAGAGAGGGGCAAGGATCATGTGGTATGTGAAGAGGATTTTCAACCTGAAGGGGAGATCTCAAAGTATGGAGCTAAAGAGAACTTAGAATTTTCCCAGGAATATTCAATGAGACTTCTTTACTCTTTAAAATACCAACAAAAATAACAACAAATATTAACAATTCTCCTAGGACAAACTTAAAAATTACCTAGTTGCAAGGTTTGCCTTCAGGATACAAACTGCTCAATAGGTAAGTTCTTTCTACAGTTTGTCAAGAGTTTTTATCATGAAAATGTGTTGAATTTTGTCAGATATTTTCTTAGCACTTATTGACATGATCATGTGATTTTTAATCTTCCATTCTGTTATTGTGATGTATCAGATTGATTGATTTGTGTATACTGAACCATTCTTGCATGCTTTATGATTCTACTAATGTGCTGTAGAATACAGTTTCACTGTGAATTTTTTTATGATCATCATAATTATTATTTCTAGTAGTATGTAACTGTTCACAGATCATGCATAAATATAAGGCTTCGTTGCTGTTGTTCAGTCACTAAGTCATGTCCAACTCTGTGACCCCATGGACTGCAGCATGCCAGGCCTCCCTGTCCTCCACTGTCACCAAGAATTTGTTCAAGTTCATGTCCATTGAGTCAGTGATGCTATCTAACCAACTCATTCTCTTCCACCCCCTTCTCCTTTTACCTTCAATCATTCCCAGCATCAGTCTTTTCAAATGAGTCAGCTCTTCACATCAGGTTGATGAAGTATTGGAGTTTCAGCTTCAGTGTCAGTCCTTTCAATGAACATTCAGGGTTGATTTCCTTTGGGATTGACTGGTTGGATCTCCTTGCAGTCCAAGGGACTCTCAAGAGTCTTCTCCAGCACAATTTGATAAAGAACGCACATTTTCTTGTTGGTTGTGCTGAGCTAGGTCACATCAGTCATGTCCAACTCTTTGCAAGCCCATGGACTGTAGCCTGCCAGTCTCCTCTGTCCATGGAATTCTCCAGGCAAGAAAACTGGAGTGGATTGTCATGCCCTTCTCCATTCCTGTTGGATGTTGTTCAGTTGTTCAGTTGTGTTCGACACTTTGTGACCCTATGGACGCATGCCAGACTTTCCAGTCCTTCACTATCTCCTGGAATTTGCTCAATCTGATGTCTGTCCATTAAGTCGGTGATGCTATCTAAACATCTCATCCTCTGTCACCCCCTTCTCCTCCTGCCCTCAGTCCTTCCCAGCATCAAGATTTTTTCTAATAAGTCAACTCTTCTCATCAGGTGGCCAAAGTATTGGACCTTCAGCTTCAGCATCAATCCTTCCAATGAATATTCAGGGTTGATTTCCTTTGCTATTGACTGGTTTGATCTTGCAGTTCAAAGAACTCTCAAGGGTCTTCTCCAGTACAATTTGCAAACATCAATTCTTTGACACTCAGACTTTTTATGGTCCAGCTCTCACATCCATACATGGTTACTGGGGGGAAAAAACATAGCTTTGACTATATGGACCTTTGTCAGCAAAGTGATGTCTTTGCTTTTTAATTTGCTCTCTAGGTTTGTCATAACTTTCCTTCCAAGGAGCAAGCATTTTCTAATTTCAAGGCTGCCATCTAATTTCACCATCCACAGTGAATTTGGAGCCCAAGAAAATAAATTCTGTCACTGCTTCTACTTTTTCCCTTTTATGTTGCATGTGGAATAAAGTTCAAATTCATTGCCTGTAGTTTTGAATAACAAAAAGTTTTTAAAAAATTAAAATACAAATGCTTGATATTTTAGTTATCTTATAAGCCTTATCCCCTTCATAGAGAAGAATTTCTGGAATGTGGATGATGAATTGATGAATTAATAAGAATCAAGAAATTAATTAGAATTAATAAGAATCAAGCATGTATATTATCTATAGTGAAACAGATCACCAGCACAGGTGGGATGCATGAGACAAGTGCTCCGACCTGGTGCACTGGGAAGACCCAGAGGAATCGGGTGGAGAGAGAGGTGGGAGGGGGGATCGGGATGGGAATACATTTAACTCCATGGCTGATTCATGTCAATGTATGACAAAACCCACTGCAATGTTGTGAAGTAATTAGCCTCCAACTAATAAAAATAAATGAAAAAAAAAAAAGCACACAAATTAGAAAAAAAAAAAGAATCAAGAAATTTAGAAAATAAGGAATTAATTGACTAGATAAATTATAAAATTTTGAAGCTTTTTACTGTAGCAATAAATGGAGAAAAATTATGTTCAAGTAGCTGATTTAATGAGATTCTGCGAGACAAAAAATTAGTCTCAAGTTCTGGCTTAGTAGCTAATGATTATCACTAATGACAAGAAACATAGATGAAGGAATGACTAACAGTATATATGTATACTTCATTGCAGAATAAAAGTCTCCTTCATTCTTTCATCATTTATTTATTTTTACTTGTTTATTTATATGTATATAAAACTATCATGACAGTTAAATTGCAAAATCCTTCAGAACTAAAGTCTCTCACCAGGAAATGTGTTTGAGACCCAAATGTGGACTCTGAGTCATCAAAGTATTCAAGAATCTGTTTCTCAAAAAAACATGCATATTTAAAGGTGCTTTACCTTTCAAAAATTTCAATACTTTAACTTCTAATTAGTTATTTAAATTTTCTTAGATGTGGCTATTTCAACCTTTTTTTTCTATTGACAACTATATTTATACCATACTATAATGACTCAGTTGCTTCCTGGATATCTAGAACTCAGTACTTTTAGATAACTTTTATTTTCCTCATCATAATTTCCTGGATTTCATTTTCTTTTATTGTCTCTCATTTCATTTCATTATGTTTCACATATTGGCTTCTTTTTCCCTCCACTGTTTCCAGTCATTAGTGGCCATAGAAAGGCACTTTTTAAGTTCCCTTGTTACATAATTTCCCTTAAATATTCATTTCATTTGCTATTCAGGACTATTTTTTTTTCTTTCTTTTTTTTTCTTTCAGTTTTATTTATTTATTTTCTTTGCAATATTGTATTGGTTTTGCCATACATTGACATGAATCTGCCAAGGGTGTACATGTGTTCGCCATCCTGAACCCTCCTCTCACATCCCTCCGCATCCCAACCCTCTGGGTAATCCCAGTGCACCAGCCCTGAGCACCCTGTATCATGCATCGAACCTGGACTGGTGATTAATTTCACATATGATCATTTACATGTTTCAACACCATTCTCCCAAATCATCCCACCCTTGAACTCTTTTGCAGCAATGTTCATTGTTGCTTTTCAGTCACCCAGTCGTGTCTGACTCTTCATGACCCCGTGGACTGCAGACAATATTGTAGTTTTTCTTTCCTTGTAGTGTCTTTTTTCTGGCTTTGGTCTCAGGGCAATGTTGGCTTCAAAAATGAGTTTGGAAATATTCTCTTTTCTTAGTTTTTAGAGGAGTTTGAGGAGGATTGGCATCCGTTCTTCTTAAAATGTTTGATAGAAGCTGGTCTTGAACTTTATTCTGAAATGTCAATTACTTATTCAATATCCTTATTCATTTTTGATCTGTTCAGATTTTCAATTTCATGGTGATTCAGTTTTTGCAGTTTGTATATTTCCAGAAATGCATATATTTCTCTTTATTATCTAACTTGTCTGATAATTATTCTTAATAATCTTTTATGATGGTTTCTAAAAATATTTCCGTTGCATGAGTTGTCAAGAAGACACTACTAAGAGAAATAAGCCAGCCTCATAAAGACAAATATTTCATGACTCTACTTATATGAGGTATCTAAATTATTCAAAGTCATAGAAGCGAAGAGTAGAATGGCAGTTGCCAGGGGCTGTGGGGAGAGGGAATAGAGAAGTTGCTGTTTAACAGGTACAGAGGTCCAATAATGCAAGATGAGCAAGTTCTAGAGATATGTACAACATTCTGCCTGCAGCGAAAATTACTGCATTTTGCCCTTAAACCTTTGTTAGGGGTGTGGATCTCATGCTAAATGACATTATCACAATAAAAAATGCTTTAGAGACCTTTCATTGTTGCAATAGCTTCTAAATTAGAAATGATTCCAAAATGCAAATTTATGAAAGTAGAAAGACAACATTGTATTATGCATAGAATACATATTTTGTGTTGAAAATAAAAGTAAAAGTAAAGATAGAAATCATTCTTGTGATTTTAACTGGGATAAAAATTTGAGAACTTTTTTTTTTCTCAAATCACAGTACATTTCTCTGGAAATATCTAGGTTATGAACTATTTTTAGGAAGTTTTAAATCCCATTATGTTTATGTCCCACTAAATAGAGCATATTTGAATTGAATTAAGACAATATTATTCATCTATTTTTTAAAAACAAAGTCATCTACAAATGTTGACATTTTTTTTTATTAACATCAGTCTATATATACAAAGGACAAAACATCAGTATTAAACCAATACTTGGTAGCTGAGAGCCTTAGTCGCTAATAAGATCTACATTTCTTTTATATTATAAAATAATATGACAAGGACAATTTTTCAATATTTGCATTTATTATTAACTAAATAATTTTGAAATAAATATTTTGGCTTCTACTTACACATTTCTCAAACATGCTGTGGAGCTAAGCAGACATAGTAAAGGGTGCTGCTGCTGCTGCTAAGTCGCTTCAGTCATGTCTGACTCCATGCGACCCCATGGACTGTAGCCTACCAGGGTCCTTGGTCCATGGGATTTTCCAGGCAAGGGTACTGGAGTGGGTTGCCATTGCCTTCTCCAATAGTAAAGGCAAGAGCTTCTAATTGAGTCAGAGAAGCATGGGTATGTATCCCATATAGTGCTTCTCCTTCCAAAATTTTGCTTACTTTTGCTTTATGAAGGTATCAAATTAGGGATTTGCAGATTTATCAATGGGTTCTTTTTTTTTTTTTTTTTTAAATCAATGGGTTCTTAAAGAGTGAAAATTCAACTGAAGTAATATTCAGCAATGGTGATGAAATTAAATTGGTTAACTGTGGGATGAAGATTTAAGAGAGCAGAGTGGAAAATTTTGGGGACGACAGTAATGGAAAGAGGTTGAAACTGGAAAGAGGAAATCCTTAAAATGTGGGAATAGGAGTATATTAGAGAATACGAGAGAATACGAATATATAAGAGACTTATAGTCATACATTTGGGGCAGAGACCTAGTATTATGAAAATATAAGTTATAATTAAATGAGACAAAATTTGGCAACTGAGCCAGTTAGTAGTAGTTTGTAGGAATTGTCTGATCTTTGAGGATTTGATTATTCTAGAATATAATATTATCCTAAGGGAAAATTAGCATCTGGACTACCGTATTCCATTATTATTATTATTTAAATTCTTCTTCCATTTCTGCAATCAAGTTTAAATAAGCACTGTGTGTGTGTGTCTGTGTGTTAGTCGCTCAGTTGTATCTGACTCTTTGTGACCCCATAGACTATACCCTGCTAGGCTCCTCTGTCTATGGAATTCTCCAGGCGAGAATATATTGCAGGCAGATTCTGCACCATCTGAGACATCAGAGAAGCCCTTAATTAGGTATTAAGTCCCGTTAATTCCATTTCTTTCATCTCTAATCTCTCTCTTCTCCTCTCACCATTTTTATGCCACTGGTTTAGTTTAAAAAGGTGAAACTAAGAATAACTAAAAATCATCATACAAATGCTCAGTTGGTTTTTCTAACACCCAAATCTTCTAATTTGTTTTCTTGCTGAACTTGTCTTCTTACTGTCAATGAAATATCTAGACATTTCATATAAGTAATGCTTGTGATCTGGAAAGGTTCTAGCATCATTTCCTGTTATACTCATTAAAGCAAGGTTTTGACACTACCAAACTCTCCAGTTCTCAACAATTTAATGCAGTCCCCAAGCCCTAATGCCTTAGAATATTCCTATGTGTGAAGTTCTCTCTACTTCTGTCTTACTTTGAACATGCCATGTAGACTTAGGCTCACTCTTTTTGTAGCACATTTTATTCTACATATTTGTTTACTTATCTATCTCTTCTATTCCATGAGCTCATTGACAGGTTATTTTCCTTGCTTAATTTTTATCTACAATCCAGTTCCTATTACATAGTAGATTAATAACTCTCTGTTGAGTCAATAATTGAATAAAATGATCTTTATTGAACTTTGTCACTGAAAAGTCTCAGGACAGTCTACGGCCATACCACCTTGAATGTGCCCGATCTCGTCTGATCTCGTAAGCTAAGCAGGGTCGGGCCTGGTTAGTACTTGGATGGGAAAAGTCTCAGAGCAATTTTTTTCAATTTTTTTAAATGATCAAAGAAAATCAATTAACTTACAAAAATTATTTGTATAGAGTTAACAACATATAAGGCAATGTCTGCAAAACTAGCCAACAAAATTGATCCATGAATTTCAGTAAGTGCTTCTAATATCCATTTAATCTCACACTCCCT
The DNA here is from genome assembly GCF_033118175.1 of Dama dama. Lineage (NCBI taxonomy): Eukaryota > Metazoa > Chordata > Mammalia > Artiodactyla > Cervidae > Dama > Dama dama. The sequence continues at coordinate 3,720,966 of NC_083708.1, read as the reverse complement.
ATTTGGAAGGAAAGAATTCAGGACAAAATTCTACTGATCCATTTGGCATGCTCAGTAATAGTAATCACTTTGAGATTGTAGGTGATGAAACTGCCTGTTCAATGTCAAATTTGAAAACTCTGGTGGAAATAATGATGCATGTTGGGTGTGGGTAGGGCAGTCATTCCTTTGTCTTTTCATCAGTTCCATTAGAATCAGGCACTACATGTCAGGATACTAACTTTGATGAAAGAGTTATGTTAAGGCTTATTCTAGATAAAGCACAGATAATACTGAACTCTCAGTGGAAACAGAGAATGCAAACTGAAATAAAGCCATCATTCCTTTGCAACAACATGGTGACTTTCTGCAATTCTGAAGACATGGAATGACTTTTAATTCCTCAGACCATTTACTTGTGAAGTGACAGCATATATACTTTGAAAATCAAACACATCTATGCTATACTGTTCAGGTTTCAAGATGTAATGTGTGCAATTGTTTTGACTTATAAACCCAGGTATCAATTACTCATGGTACCTCCATTTTTCCTGTCTTGAAATAATATTGTATTTTTTGGCTGACTTAACCTCTTTAATTCCTTATGAACTATTAATTTTGATTGCATGCTTATCTCATTTAAATATGAAATCACCCTGAAAGTGGCTATTTTACTAATCAATAAAATTATACACCATGATGCAAATCTCAAACTCTGGTGTGTATTTTTTAACATTTCCATTGGGTAAAATAATCTGCTCTTGTTATCAACCAGTGGGAATGTTTAATGGGTATAATTAAATAGTACTTAGTCAAGGGACTACTCAAAAACTATGCTGAGTATAAAAAATATTTTCTATTTCCTCACTCCTCCTTTGTTCAAATACTATTTCAATTTAGAAGAGATATATCAATAATCAGTGAGTAACAGGGCCTATAATATGATATTTAAATGTATTAAACTCATAATTATAAAATTGCTCTTTATATAAAGTCAATGAAGTTATTCAATAAAAAAGAAAATCTTCACAGATGGTCTGCTTTGGAATAAACTATAATAAACCAATCATTTTAATGTAGAAGATAAAACTATTAAGGTATATTTTTTCCTTTTTATTTTTCCTTCTATTGCTACTTCTTTCTTCTTCCCTTCCATCCTTTCTTTAGTCCTTACTTCCTCCTTTTGTTTGTATATTTTTCTTTTATATTTCCCACATTTGCTTGTCATTTAAAAACATATTTTTCCCTTTTACCTTCCATTACATTGTTTTCTATTTTCTTCTTAAAAATGAAAGTGCCTTAGGATTTCTGAAAAGAATAGATTACTAAATATTAATTATGTAATCACACTTCCCTGGTTGCTCAGTGATGAAAAGAATGTGTCTGCAATGCAGGAGAGGTGAGTTCAATCCCTGGGACAGGAAAAGCCCCTGGAGAAGGAAATGATAGCCCACCCCTGTATTTGAATTTATATTATGAACTTATATACTAGTAAGCAATTAAGATACACAAACAAGTAGGTGCAGCTTAAAGCAATTTGTGATGGACCCCAGAGGCACAAAGATCAATTAGTATTAATGCAAGAGATCTCGTTAGGCTGTCATTCTGATGGGTTAGTTGCAAAATTAACAGAAATAGTTGTCGTTCAGAGGAACGACAGCAGATGATAATATATATTTTAATGATGTGAAGGTCATTTGTGAGATGAAGAAAAGACCATATAGCTTCATCTATTTAACACTCACATTTAAAAGCCAGAGAGCACAACAGTTCATGTAATTAACACTCTAAACAGTCTTTGGTATGAATACATTATGCTTAAAAAATAACCCAGAGGTATTCTTCTCAATTACGATAACCCTATATGCAAAACAGAAAAAGAGACACAGATGTACAGAACAGACTTTTGGACTCTGTGGGAGAAGGAGAGGGTGGGGTGTTTAGAGAGAACAGCATTGAAACATGTATATTATCAAGGGTGAAACAGATCACCAGCCCAGGATGGATGCATGTTAATTGGATTTTAAACAGAAATGTCACTACTAATCACCCTTGCCATTTCACACTGTGTTTAACAATTGAATGCAGAAGGCTGCATATTAGAAATCAAATCAATGCTGGTCTTAAAAGCATGGTAGCATCAAGAATAGGTTTTATAAGAAAAGGAATTTTCTCTAGATTAAAGTAAGATCAAACAGCAGCCATCTTTCTGGCCACCAAGGCAGAGAGAGTTAAAAACAAATACTCATCTGTGCAGTTGTACAATTGTGCACTCATTGTACTCATTTCACTTGCTATCAAAGTGATTGATGTATAATTGCACTACCTCACACGCTAGCAAACAAATGCTCAAAATTTTCTAAGCCAGACTTCAACAATATGTGAACTGTGAACTTCCAGATGTTCAAGATGAATGTAGAAAAGGCAGAGGAACCAAAGATCAAATAGCAACATCCATTGGATCATTGAAAAAGCAAGAGTGATCAAGAAAAAAACATCTACTTCTGCTTTATTGACTAAACCAAAACCTTTCACTGTGTGGATCACAATAAACTATGGAAAATTCTTCAAGAGACAGCAATACCAGGCCACCTTACCTGCCTCCAGAGAAATCTGTATGCAGGTCAAAAAGTAACAGTTAGAATTGGTGATGGAACAACAGACTGGTTCCAAATTTGGAAAGGAGTATGTCAAGGCTGTATATTGTCACCCTGCTTATTTAATTTATATGAAGAGTACATCATGAGAAATGCTCAGCTGGATGAAGCACAAGTTGGAATCAAGATTGCCAGGTGAAATATCAATAACCTGAGATATGCAGATGACACCATCCTTATGGCAGAAAGCAAAGAAGAACTAAAAAGACTTTTGATGAAAGTGAAAGAGGAGAGTGAAAAAGTTTGTAAAACTCAACATTCAAGAACCTAAGATCATGGCAACTAGTCCCATCACTATATGGCAACTACATGGGAAGACAATGGAAAGAGTAACAGATTTTATTGGTGGGGGGGCTCGAAAATCACTGCAGATTGTGACTGCAGCCATGAAAGTAAAAGCCCCTTGCATCTTGGAAGAAAAGTTATGACCAATCTAGACAGCATATAAAAAGCAGAGACCTTACTTTGCCAATTTAGGTCCATCAAGATCTTCACGACCCAGATAATCACAATGGAGTCATCACTCACCTAGAGCCAGACATCCTGGAATGTGAAGTCAAGTGGGCCTTAGAAAGCATCACTACGAATAAAGCTAATGGATGTGATGGAATTCCAATGGAGCTATTTCAAATCCTGAAAAATGATGCTGAGAAAGTGCTGCACTCAATATGCCAGCAAATTTGGAAAACTCAGCAGTGGCCACAGGACTGGAAAAGGTCAGTTTTCATTCCAATCTCTAAGAAAGGCAATCCCAAAGAATGCTCAAACTACTGCACAATTGCACTCATCTCACACGCTAGTAAAGTAGTGCTCAAAATTTTCCAAGCCAGGCTTCAGCAATACATGAACCATGAACTTCCAGATGTTCAAGCTGGCTGTAGAAAAGGAACGGGAGATCAAATTGCCAATATCCACTGGATCATCGAAAAAGCAAGAGAGTTCCAGAAAAACATCTGTTTCTGCTTTATTGACTATGCCAAATCCTTCGACTGTGTGGATCACAATAAACTGTGGAAAATTCTGAAGGAGATGGGAATACCAGATCACTTGACGTACCTCTTGAGAAACCTGTATGCAGGTCAGGAAGCAACAGTTAGAACTGGACATGGAACAACAGACTGGTTCCAAATAGGAAAAGGAGTACATCAAGGCTGTATCTTGTCACCCTGCTTATTTAACTTATATGCAGAGTACATGATGAGAAACGCCGGGCTGGAAGAAGCACAACCTTGAATCAATATTGCTGGGAGAAATATCAATAACCTCAGATATGCAGATGGCACCACCCTTATGGCAGAAAGTGAAGAGGAACTAAAACGCCTCTTGATGAAAGTAAAACAGGAGAGTGAAAAAGTTGGCTTAAAGCTTAGCATTCAGAAAACTATGATCATGGCATCTGGTCCCATCACCTCACGGGAAATAGACAGGGAGACAGTGGAAACAGTGTCAGACTTTATTTATTTATTTATTTACTTTGGCTCCAAAATTACTGCAGATGGTGAATGAAGCCGTGAAATTAAAAGACGCTTACTCCTTGGAAGGAAAGTTATGATCAACCTAGATAGCATATTGAAAAGCAGAGACATTACTTTGCCAAGAAAAGTCCATCTGGTCAAGGCTATGGTTTTTCCAGTGGTCATGTATGGATGTGAGAGTTGGACTGTGAAGAAAGCTGAGCGCTGCAAAATTGATGTTTTTGAACTGTGGTGTTGGAGAAGACTCTTGAGAGTCCCTTGGACCGCAAGGAGATCCAACCAGTCCATCCTAAAGGAAATCAGTTCTGGGTGTTCATTGGAAGGACTGATGCTGAAGCTGAAACTCCAATACTTTGGCCACCTGATGTGAAGAGTTGACTCATTGGAAAAGACCCTGATGCTGGGAAAGATTGAAGGCAGGAAGAGAAGGGGATGACAGAGGATGAGATGGTTGGATAGAATCACCAACTCGATGGACATGAATTTGAGGAAGCTCCAGGAATTGGTTTTGGACAGGGAAGCCTGATGTGCTGCGGTCCATGAAGTCGCAAAGAGTCGGATATGACTGAGCAACTGAACTGACTGAACTGACTCAGATAAAATAGCAAACAACCTATCTAATACAAGACAGGCATTGTATTTGTTATGTACTGGTAAATGATGATGTTGCCACATATTTAGTGATTTAAAACAATACACATTTATAACCTAACAGTTTCTGTGGGTAAAAAGTTCATAGAACAGCTCAAACGAGTCCTCAGTTTAGGGTCTCACTGGATCAAGTTGTTGACTGGGCTGTGAGCTCATTCAAGGCTTGATTCAGGAAAAATCTACTTCCAGTCTTGCTTAGGTTGTTGACAGCACTCAGTTCCTTGCAGGCTGCTGTACTAGGGGCATCTCTTCTTTGTTGGCTGGTCCTCTCCATACATTGGTTCACAGTATGGCAGCTGCCTTCCCAAAGCCACCAGACTAGGGTCATAACAGCCTTCATGTTACAACCTTATATGAAAAAACATACATATAATATATATATAAAACATATATTATAGTATATTATATTGTAATTATAATTACAAATATAATATAAATATAATTGTATTAAATATAAATAATTAAATTTAATTATATTGAATATAATATAAATATAATATATTAAATATAAATATTTAATTATTTATATTATAATATATTTATATATAATTGTTAACATTATAAATAATATAAATTATTATAAATAAATATAAATATCATTGACTATAAATGTTAAATAAATTAAATTAAATATAATATAAATATACTAAAATATATATTACTATATATTTATATATTATTTTTATATATGTATTTATTTATGTATATTTATATTTACATAACATATATTTATATATGTATAAATATACATTATATTATATAAAATTATAATTATATAGTATAATTATATTATATTATAATATATAATATTATATCATAATATATAACATATAAATATATAATATATATATATATATTTATATAATCACATATATGTTTTCATCTTTATTTTATTACTGGTGAGGTCCTATCCATACTTCTAGTGTAGAGATGTAGTTTCAATGCAGGAGATGCAGGTTCCATCCCTGGGTTGGGAAGACCCCTGGACTAGTAAATGGCGACCCACTCCAGTATTCTTGCCTGGAGAACCCCATGGAGAGGGGAACTTGGCAGGCTGCAGTCCACTGAGTCACAAAGAGTTGGACACGACTGAGACACTGAGCACACATGTACTGTTTTTCACACTAAAGTAAAAGGGATCATGGAAGTGTGTGAACATCAGGAGACTGGGACCATAAAGTCCACCTTAAAGTTTACCCACCACAGACATTAGAGATCAGTTATAACCAAATCAAGGGCAAAAACCAATTGCTTGTGTATGTATATTATTTAATTCAGTTCAATAAGAGGTCAATAACCTCTCAGAATTATTGGACACTATATTAAATAGTAGTTCCACCAATTGACTGATTTGCCAATAGTTTACTTTAGAATTGTTTATGAACGATTCCCATAATTATCTCTAACATGGAAAAAGCAGCAAATATGAAGTAGTAATAACATTCAACCTGGAGAATCCACAGAGAAAATCTTTAACTTTATGGTTTCACTTAGTATGGATATGTAAATTGATTGGATAGTACATAGGTAGTCTGAAAATAGTTTTCAAAATGATTCCACTTCTATATTTATAGAATTGATAACCTTGAACTCTAATTTTTCAGTGAAGTAATGCCAATAATTATTTGTAGTTCCATTTTTCATACTCTATATTATACTTGGAAATATCAATTTAAATCTTGGGAGAGAATTAAATATAAAAAAAAAAGAAGAATATGGACATCAATGATATCAGATGATAAGAAAAGATACTTTAAAAATTATAAGCATAGCTTTTGTTCCATTTACTTTGCTTGGTTTTGTTTCATTTTTTCAGACTAATGTTACCTGATAACAAATGATTTGTATTAAGAAGAAAAATAAAGTTTACTCAACTTATGTATTATGAATTTTGTGTTTAAATCAGTACAAATACTCTTACTAAGGAATTTCAGTTTTTGTTGTTGTTTTGTTTTTTCCCCAGGAGAAATTGGACTATTATATAAATATCAAATTAGAGAAAACTTATAGTGATACTTCAATTGTTTCTCTCTAAAATCTGTTAAGAGTGAAGAGATGGCCATTCAGAATTTTATTAAACATTTTCTATTGTGATTTGGAACTCATGATTTTTCTTGACAGGTTGTCTACTTGAGAAAACACTAATGGTCAATAAGCATTCCTTTACGTGTTTTTATTTTCATATGTAACTTCCCAAGAGTTTTTAACCTTTGTTCAGGTAACACCATTTTTAGTTTTAGTTTAACTGGCCTCCTTGGAACGCTGTCTAGTTTTCACAGTTCCATGTAAACTTGTAAGTATCTACCATATTCATTCTTCATGAGATCTGGAGTGCAGGAGGAGCTAAGATGGCGGAGGAATAGGATGGGGAGACCACTTTCTCCCCTACAAATTCATCGAAAAAACATTTGAACGCTGAGCAAACTTTACAAAACAGCTTCTGATCACTAGCATAGGACATCAGGCACCAAGAAAAGCAGCCCATTGTCTTCGAAAGGAGGTAGGACAAAATATAAAAGATAAAAAGAGAGACAAAAGAGTTAGGGACAAAGACTCGTCCCAGGGAGGGAGTCCTAAGAGAGGAAGTTTCCAAACACCAGGAAACCCTCGCACTGGCAGGTCTGGGGGAAATTTTTGAATCTCGGAGGGCAACCTAATCAGGAGGAAAAATAAATAAAACCCACAGATTACATGCCTAAAAGCAACTCCCAGAAGAAAAGTACCCCAGATGCTCACATCGGCCACCAGCAAGTGGGGGCTGAACGGAGAAGAGTGGGCAGCATTGCTTAGGGTAAGGACCAGGCCCAGATGCCCTGAGGGCAATTGGAGGGAGCTAAAGTGAGATAGCAACTTAAACTGTAGGATAGCAAGAGAGAGCGATAATTAACCTGCAAAAAACGCTAATGAAGACACTGCTGATCCATTCCCAGGACAAAGGAAAGACTGAGTAATTCCAGAGAAGAGCTAGCTGGCTGCAGACTGGCCCATCCCCCTTGCAGGAGACAGGGGGGAGGGGAAAGGGGCAAACTCGACCCCAGAGACGGCATCCCCTACCAAACTGCAAACAGGCTTCCAGTCAATAACCAAAGACTTCCTGAGATTCTGAATGGTTGACATCCACCGGGAGGGTTGCAGCTAGAGACCAGCTCCCCAGAAGAGACACAAGGTGCACCAGATCAGTGCGCATGGAAACTGAGGCTGGGACCGTGGAGGGGATAAGGTGCACTGCACCTGGGGAGAGTGCGCTCGTCAAGCTCTTGGCTTTCTGACATAAGGGTGGTGTCACCTGCATATCTAAGGTTGCTGATATTTCTCCCAGCAATCTTGATTCCAGCTTTTGCTTCATTCAGCCTGGCATTTTGCCTGATGTATTCTGCATATAAGTCAAATAAGCAAGGTGACAATATAGGAGAGTAAATTTGCTGAGTACAGAGATAGGCAGAAGATTAATACTGATGATATTGTTGAACTAACTGCTGCTGCTGCTGCGGCTAACTCGGTTCAGTCATGTCCAACTCTGTGCGACCCCACAGATGGCAGCCCACTAGGCTCCCCCATCCCTGGGATTTTCCGGGCAAGTACACTGGAGTGGGTTGCCATTTCCTTCTCCAATGCATGAAAGTGGAAGTGAAGTCGCTCAGTCTTGTCCAACTCTTAGCGACCCCATGGACTGCAGCCCACCAGGCTCCTCCGTCCATGGGATTTTCAAGGCAAGAGTACTGGAGTGGGGGGCCATTGCCTTCTCTGGTTGAACTAACTACTGGGTCCTTAAACCTAAGCTCACCTACCTTTGTACTTTAATTTCTGTGAGGTGATTTGTTTCTTTAATATTTATGTCAGCTGGCAATGAGTTTTCTCTTACTTCCAGCTAAGCACCATGACTCAGGAGCTGGGCATAGGTTAACTGGGATCTTGTTTCAGTGTTTCACAAGCCATACTCACACGTGAACTGAGAGTACAGTCTCATCTGAGACTCAAGGTACTCTTTGAAGAAGTCAATTTCTTATGATTGTAGCAGGAAGGCTCACACTATCTTGCCATCTCACATAAGAACCACTCTCAAATCTGAGAGTTTTCTTTCAGGTCCTGACTACAGGACTCTTCTACAGAGATTCTCACAGCATAGTGTTAACTTCAGAGGAAGCCCTTCTGATATTGACAAGTCCATCCAAGATGTCTCCTTAACTCAAAGTTAAATGATTATAAACCTTACATATATCTTCAAAATTATGTCATTTCTGTGTATACCCTAATAATGTAGTATTCTGTATATTTATAGGTTCTATTGGCTCTCAATGGAAGGAGATTATATACGGGTGAAAGCTTAGAGATGGTAATCTTAAAGCCATTTAGAATTCTGTCTACCACAAGATTATTTTGAGCACAATTTTATTAACTTTATTTACAAAGGTGTGAACATGAGCTGATTACTATTTTATCCCTAGGGTAATTTGCTACTTAATAGATATAAATCATACAATTGACTACCAAGGGAATGCTTTTAACTAATACTGAAGCGGTATGAAATATCCTGAGCATTCTATTTTGTAATAACTCATATTCTACTGATTGTATCTTTTACTGTACATGTTATATTTGGTATATTTGGTTAAGCAGAGACATTTCATATAAGACCTGATCTGAAAATATCTTCCCATTGGCCAGAGTGAAAGACAACATGAAAACTGTTATAATCAATAGTAGTTCCTACTTGTCACAGTTCATGGATTAGCTATTAACTATGTACTCTTAATACTGAATAGGCTATGCTAGCAATTTTCTTACAACGTCTTCTGAATTTTTCCCTTGAACTCCATTCCAAAAGATTTAGCTTGATAGAAATTAGCATGTAATGGCATATGTCTGGGTGGTGGTTGTGGATTAGTTGCTAAACTCTTTCTGACTCTTGAGACCCCATGATGGTAGCCCACCAGGCTCCTCTATCCATGGGATTTCCCAGGCAAGAATACTAGAGTGTGCTTCCATTTCCTTTTCCAGGGGAACTTCCTGACCCAGGGATCAAATCTACTTCTCTTGAAATGCAGGTAGACTCTTTAGAGTTGAGCCAAAAGGAAGCCTCGGGTGTCTGAGAATACTGATATTAACCACAGATCCTTCTTTCTGAGCAAATTCATCTATCAAAAATTAAAGTTTTAAGATGTTTGCTTTCAATAGATATGTAAGAATAAACCATACAATCAATTCAGAGAAGAAGTAAGCTTATTAATAGTTTTTTTACAGTTGTTCATCATGGTATAAGATTTGGCAGGCAGTATCAATAAGTCAATACACAAAAATGTATAATCTAGAAACTTTAGAAAAATGTTTAATATTTAAAACTATATCTTTGTTAGATTAACAGTATAAACTTAAAAAAATCCTAAATTATTTATACTTACATATTGATTTAATCTTACCATAGTTTACATAGTCTATTGCTTAAAGTACAAAAAGGCAAAATGGTTTTCTCAGAAGGCCTTACAAATAGCTGAGAAGAGACGAGAAACTAAAGGCAAAGGAGAAAAGGAAAACTATATCTATCTGAATGCAGATTTCCAAAGAATAGCAAGAAGGGATAAGAAAGCCTCCCTAAGTGATCAATGCAAAGAAATAGAGTAAAATAATAGAATGGGAAAGACTAGCAATCTCTTCAAGAAAATTAGATACCAAGGGAACACTTTGTGCAAAGATGGGCACAATAAAGGGCAGAAATTGTATGGACCTAACAGAAGCAGATGATTGGTCATAAGAAATGGTCATAAGAATACACAGAAGAATGATACAACAAAATCTTAATGATACAGATAACAACAATGGTATGATCACTCACCTAGAGCCAGGCATTCTGGAGTCTGAAGTCAAGTGAGACTTAGGAAGCATCACTATGAACAAAGTTAGTGAAGATGATGTAATTCCAGCTGAGCTATTTCAATTCCTAAAAGGTTTCTAGTCATGATAAAGTGCTGCATCAATATGCCAGCAAATTTGGAAAACTCAACAGTGGCTACAGGAGTGGAAAAGTTCAGTTTTAATTGCAATCCCAAAGAAAGGGAATGCCAAAGAATGTTCAAACTACTGCACAGTTGGACTCATCTCACACACTAGCAGAGTAATTCTCAAAATTAGCTAAGTCTGGCTTCAATAGTGCTTTAACAAAGAACTTCCAGATGCTCAAGCTGGATTTAGAAAACAAAGAGGAACCAGAGATTAAATTGCCAACACTCGTTGGATCATAGGAAAAAGCAAGAGAGCTCCAGAAAAAAAAAAAAAAAAATCTACTTCTGCTTTTTTGAATATGCCAAAGCTTTTAACTCTGTGGATCACAACAAACTGTGGAAAATTATTCAAGAGATGTGAATACCAGACCATCTGACGTGCCTCCTGAGAAATCCGTATGCAGGTCAAGAAGCAACAGTTAAAACCAGACATGGAACAATGGGCTTTTTCTAAAATGGGAAAGGAGTACATCAAGGCTGTATACTGTCACCCTGCTTATTTAATTTATATGTAGAATACATCATGTGAAATACTGGGCTGGATGAGGCACAAGCTGGAATCAAGATTGCCGGGAGAAATATCAATAACCTCAGATATGCAGGTGATACCACCCTTATGGCAGAAAGTGAAGAAGAACTAAAGAGACTCTTGATGAAAGTGAAAGAGGAGAGTGAAAAATCTGGCTTAAAACTCAACATTAAGAAAGTTAGGGTCATGACATCCAGTCCCATAACTTCATGCCAAATATACTGGGAAACAATGGAAACTGTGAGATACTTTACTTTCTTCACTGTAGATGATGATCTCAGCCATGAAATTAAAAGATGCTTGCTCCTTGGTAGACAAATATGACCAACCTAGACAGCATATTAAAATGCAGAGACATTACTTTGCCAACAATTGTCTGTCTAGTCAAAGCTATGTTTTTTTTTTTTTTTTTTTTTTTTTTTTTTTCAGTAGCAATTTATGGATGTGAGATTTGGACCATAAAGAAGGCTCAGCACGGAACTATTGATGCTTTTAAACTGTGGTATTGGAGAAGACCCTTAAGAGTCCCTTGGACAGCAAGGAGATCAATCCAGTCAATCCTAAAGAAAATCAGTCCTGAATATTCTTTGGAAGGACTGATGCTGAAGCTGAAGCTCTGATACTTTGGCCACCTGATGCAAAGAACAGACTTATTGAGAAAACCCTGATGCTGGGAAAGATTGAAGGCAGGAGGAGAATGGGATGACATAGGATGAGATGGTTGGATAGCATCACCAACTCAATGGACGACTGCTCCGGAGTTTGAGAAGGCTCTGGGAGTTGGTGATGGACATGAAAGACAGGCGTTCTACAGTCCATGGGGTTACAAAGAGTTGGACACGACTGATCGCCTGAACTGATTACCTGAAACAAGGTAGATTTTCATAAATTTTAAATAAGCTAGTAGACTCAAAATGTTTATAATGTATGTCGTATGCCAATTTAAAAAGTGGAACTTCATTTTCCTCCTGATTACAAGATCCGTTCTTCAAACTTTCTTACAAAATACTCTACCATAAACCTGATGGGAAAAAATATAACTATGTCTTAATGTCTCTTTGAAACATGGCATAAAATGGTTAGTATGTCTGCTGCTGCTGCTAAGTCGCTTCAGTTGTGTCTGACTCCGTGCGACCCCATAGACGACAGTCCACCAGGCTCCTCTGTCCCTGGTATTCTCCAGGCAAGAACACTGGAGTGGGTGGCCATTCCTTCCCCAGTGCATGAAAGTAAAAAGTGAAAGTGAAGTCACTCAGTTGTGTCCAACTCTTAACGACCCCATGGACTACAGCCCACCAGGCTCCTCCATCCATGGGATTTTCTAGGCAAGAGTACTGGAGTGGGATGCCATTGCCTTCTACAGGTTAGTATATCTACAGAATGGTAAAGAGAATGATCTCATACAAGGAAGTACATCCTTCCTCGTGAATGGTCAGATAAAGTAGATTGTTGCATAATAATTGCCAAAGTAGCAACAAAGTACTTGTTCTGTGAAATCTTAAAAGCACAGTAAGACATGTATCACTAGTAACCTAATAGTGTTAATAATTTCATAAATACAACTTAATATTATACAACTAATATTATCAATTTGATATCTTATTTTGTTAAACAAAGCAATTGTAAAAATATTTAAAAGAATCTAAGTAAGCATACTATTCATTTTGTTAGATACATTAGTTTACTTAAGCTGCCATAATAAAATTCTGCAGATTGGGAAGCTTAAGCAACTACCTAGTTTAAATTCTCACAGTTCCAGAGGTTGGAAATCCAAGATTAATTTAGCAGTAAAAATGGTTTCCTCTGAGGCCTCTCTCTTTAACATACATATGGCCCACTCTCTTCAGGACTTTTTACATGGCCCTTCCCTCTGTGAATACAGGCCACCTCTGCTTTCTCTCTGTCTATGTCCGGACAGGCTTTTCTTACAAACTCCAGGCAAAATAGATTAGGATCTGCCCCAGTTGCTTCATTTTAACTTAGGTATATACTTATGCCATCATGGAAAATTTAACTACAGTTTGAAAAACATTGTTAGGTAAATTTTAGAACTAAAAGAACTCAAGAAATATCTAGGAAGCAAGAAAAAGTAGACCACCTCATACTAATGTGTATGGAACATAGTGAAAGAGGTTCCCACATGAAATACTGGAAACTCAGATAATGTCATCACTTTAGAACACAGAGAAAAAAAATCTCTACAATTATTTTGAGAAATTAAAAGTCAGAGAATTAATAAAAATGAAATTTAATTTAATAAATAGAACTCCTCAAATAATTAAAGGATAATTTTAAAATATATATTTGTTTTAAAAGACCTATTAGATAGACACATTCCTTGGGAATCTAATTTAACAGAGGATAAAATGCACAAGTTGATCAGCATAAGAATACAAAGATAGATTGTCACACAGAAATGGGAGATAATAGGAACACTGACCACAGCAAATTTGATAGCCTAACAAAATAGATGATTTCCAAGCAAAATATGAGAATTGATACACAAATAAGTAGAACAATTATAATGATTGAGGAGTTTATGCTATCAGATAATCTAGAAAGTATTCCCTGATATATATGTATATATGTAAATATATATCAAATACATATAAATATATATTATATATATATATTTGTATAAGATGTGTAGCATTGTACACAGTTCATAAAAGAAAAAGGCAAAATACTCAATTAGTATTGACTATTATCTTTGGAAAGTATGAGAAAAGGTGACCAGCTTGCTTCCATATTGTTTTATCACACATTTTTCATTTCATCCCTTGTAATATTTTAAATATTACTTATTCCCAACTACTCATGAGAAGAAATTCTCAATGGATTAACATTAATTTTGCTATTTTGTTTTTTATGTCAATGGCTTCCACTTCCAATGATAAGATAATTTTGCACCTTGAATTCACTTGCTCTTCCTATTAACAATTCAAACATCAAGTAAAGAGCTCTATCTTTTGAGTAAGGTTCAGAAAGTATTTATTTTTTAAATAGTGAATTTTGTTATGTGTCAAACTAAAAAAATAAGTGCATAACTGCTTTTAAATTTCCTAAAATAAGGAAATGAATATAGTCAAAGTAGTCAAAATGTTTTTTCCCCATCAGCTTGAAGGGTTAATCAGGGAGAAGTCTAAATTGAATTCCAAGTCATTAAATTATTGTGATAATTCTAGGATATAAAGGGAAAGAAATATGGGGAAAAATCAAGTGAGAAATAGTAACCAAAAAGAAACAAACAAAATCACTCAAACCTAGTAGTACATTAATTCAATTTATCTTCCTTTATGAAATAGATTCATTTCAGTTACTTTGACTATAAATTTCTAAATTTCTTCTGACATAAGTTATGAAATCATTGATGCTTTCCTGTGGGGAATAACTATTAGAAAAACTGGGGAAATCTGGCAAAAAAAGACCAATGAATGACGTATACTCAAGAGCAAGCAGTGTTGGTGAATACCAATAGTGTAAACCTTCCTGGGAAATGTCACTCACTTAATATTTAGGTTTTTATTTACAAAAGTTTTAATACTTGGCCATGGCATACTGATGATAAAACTGCCCTTTAGGCATTACCCAATCCCTGAACTAATTAGGTTATCTTATCAAATGCAGAAAAGCAGTATCTTCTAAAGTGGATGTTTATAATCTCTATTTGCTTGAGACAAAGAAATTCCACAGCAGAAGTCACAAATTGGTTTCTCTCAGACCAGAACTAGAAAAGATTGTAATATGTTTGACATCGATATGAAATTGGAACTGGTAGTAAGAAAAAGCTGAAGATCTTCTCTAGGTGTTCTGAAACTTTGAATGTTCATTTCTCGTTCCTGTTGCGGTTATATGTTGTAAGTTGTGTCTGGCCTTTTGCCACCCCATGGACTGCAGCATGCCAGGCTTCTCTCTCATGCATTATCTCTTGGAGTTTGCTCAAATTCATGCCCATTGTAATGGTGATGCTATCTAACCATCTCATTCTCTGCTGCCCTCTTCTCTTTTTACCTTCAATCCTAGCATCAAGGTCTTTTCTAATGAGCTGACTTTTCTTATCAGGTGGCCAAAGTGTTGGAACACTTCAGCTGCAGGAACAGTCCTTCCAATGAATATTCAGAGTTGATTTCCATTCGGATTGACTGATCTGGTTTCCTTGCTGTCCAAGGGAATCTCAAGAGTCTTCAACATCACAGTACAAAGGGACCAATTCTTCAGTGATCAGCCTTCTGTATGGCCCAATTCTCACATCCATACGTGACTACTTGAAAAACCATAGCTTTGACCCTATGGACATTTGATGGCAAAGTGATGCCTCTGCTTTTTAGCATGCTGTCTAGGTTTGTAATATGTTTCTTTCCAAGGAGCAAGTGTCTTTTAATTTCATGTTTCTAGATGATGACACAGGAGGATTTGGAGGGTTGGGCACATATTATTCTTTTTAGACAAGACACAAACTTCTCCAGTTTGATACATATTCATAAATGTTTGGCTCATCCCATTTCACTAATTGTTAGTAACTGGACTTTATGGGACATTTGAAGTTGTGATCCCTTACTTTAACCTCAATGGTGAAGAACTCACTGTTATACAACACTTTTAAAAGGATGTAATGAATGTTCTGCTTAATCCTTGATGACTACGTATGTCATTGTGACCATTTACTGGAGAAAACAATCCTAGAGGAGTTTGGAATGTGCTGTAATAGACATACAAAGAGGAAATACTGTGGAAGATGCACCTACAAGATGCATTTGGAACCCAGAAGAGAAATATCTATTGGAAACGGCAAAAGAGGCAATGTAGGGAGAAACTGTCTTAGAGGATAACAAAACAATAAATTAAAAAATTAAGGAATTTTTGAAAAGCAAGTCAGTGTCTTTCATCATATTATCTAGTCTCCATTCCCTGGTGCTAATTTTTTTTATATAGAAATTCCAATGATGCAGTTTAATTCAACAAAATTGCTGTTTTATTATGTAAATAAAATCATTTTATTAGTTTTTGTATCAAGTGGATTGCTATTGGATCATGATAAATGCATATGCTTATAATAATATCCTCTGAATATATAGAACATGCATTTGAACCCCTTTATCTATCTCCCAAATGACTGCTATTTTGAATTTATTTTCCAACACATGACTTACTTGTTCTAAAATTACATGTAAATGCAATAATAACCTATATTATTATTACAGTGTGTATAATATGTGTATGCTACATAATAGTATGCAGTATGCATTTTTATAGTGTATTAATAACAAACTGCATATATGCAGTGACAGACTTTATTTTCTGTGTATTAATAACAAACTGCATATATGCAGTGACAGACTTTATTTTCTCCAAAATCACTGCAGATGGTGACTGCAGTCATGAAAGTAAAAGATCCTTGCTTCTTGGAAGAAAAGGTATGATCAACCTAGACAGCATATAAAAAGCAGAGACCTTACTTTGTCAACAACTGTCCATCTAGTCATAGCTATGGTTTTTCCAGTAGTCATGTATGGATGTGAGAGTTGAACTATAAAGAAAGCTGAGTGCCAAAGAATTGATGCTTTTCAACTGTGTTGGAGAAGACTCTTGAGAGTCCCTTGGACTGCAAGGAAATAAAGACAGTCAGTCCTAAAGAAAATCAGTCCTGAATATTCATTGGAAGGACTGTTCCTGAAGCTGAAGCTCCAATACTTTGGCCACCTGATACAAAGAACTGACTCACTGGAAAGGACCCTGATGCTGGAAAAAATTGAAAGCAGGAGGAGAAGGGGGTGACAGAGGATGAGATGGTTGGATGTCCACGACTCGATGGACATAAGCTTGAGCAAGCTCCTGGGAGTTGGTAATGGACAGGGAAGCCTGGTGTGCTGCAGTCCATGGGGTCTCAAAGAGTAGGACATGACTGAGCCACTGAACTGAACTGAACTCAACACTATATCTATTATATAAAATATATTTCACTAAGTATAGTATCTCTTAGGAAAATCCATGTTGCTACATGTATCAATTGGTTATTCTTTTTTTATCACCATATATTATTCCATTGAAAAAACATCACAGTATATATCTATTTTTCTATTAAAAGACCAACATATGACTTTTGTCATTTATGAAAATGTTACCATGAACACTGACATACACATCTTTTTGTGAATATATTCCATCCCCTCTGTATAATTATATAGGTGTAGATTTACTAGAAAGGGGCATGTTTATTTTAATAGCAAAATGTCCTATATTTTTCAAAAGTGATTGATGAGAAAATATTCTATTAGTGTATTTTAGTGTCTTTATTTGTTTTATTATAAATAAAGGATATTTTGGGCATAGTCAAAGCACAGGTTTGACAGGCATTTGTTTACTTTTTCAAGTGTTTTGACATTTGAGAAAATAGTGCACTATTTTCTAGCCCCTATAGTTTTGTTTTAGAAGTCAAGAAAAGTACTATAAACCTTAAAAACATTCTAAAATATTAAACATATTTTAGGCTTGGCCTCCAATATGGAGATAACTCAGCCAGGTTCAAGCCCACTAGCCAATACCTCTTTTAAAGCTTTTTTTTGTTTTGTTTTGTTTTGTTTTTTAATTTTACAGTAATTTTAAAGTGTTAATAACATACAGAAGTAATATTACCCAAATTCCTCTAGGGGTTATATCCAACATTACAACTATAGCAAAATCAGGAAATCTGTGTTGGGACAAAGTATGTGTGAAGTTCCCTTCCATTTAACATACATGTAGATTCCTATAACCACCACAATATTTAAATACAGAACAATTGTACCACTACAAAGATGCACTGATGCATTTTACAGACTTGAGTGAAATGGAGAACACTTATTGTCCTTTAAATTAGCTTATCTCCCCTGTTTCTATGAAAGAAAAGCTTGTCTAAAACATGTTCTCTACATACATTAAGATTCACATCAGATAATCTTGTACCATTTGCTTCAGACATAATTTAGGAAACTAAAGAGAAGGACATTCAATTAAATTTACCCTTATATTTGCTCTTTCCATTTTATGGTCTTCATTTTATGATATTCCAAGATTATTTCTTTTATGATTTCCTTTCTGCTTCAAGAAGTTTCTTATTTTTAAATGTAGATCTGCTAGTGACAATTTATCTTAGTTTCTTCACCTGATAATGTTTTAATTTTCTCTTAATTCCTGAAAGATTTTGCTGGACATAAATTTTGGGGTTAACAATTGCTTTCTTTCAGCACTTAAAGATTTCTGTTCCACTTCATTCTGGCTCCATTATAGTATTTTAATAAGAAATCTATTTCTGTGTAAATATTTTTACTCCCATAAAAAGATGTTTTAATCATTGATTTAAAAATCTATTCTTTGCATTTCTTTTATAAAGTTTGATTAATTATGATTATGATGCATCTTCATAGGGATTTATTTGCAATTATTATTTTTAGTGTTCATTCAGCTTCCTGAATGTATTTAAATGTTTTTCTAAATATAGAAAATGTTCTGCCATTTTTCTTCAAATACTTTTTCTAACCTCATTTTCTTTCTTCTTTCCTCTGTGATTCCAACAATGTAAAATTTAAATATTTGGTTATATTTCCATTGGTCCCTGAGGTTGTTTTTGTTGATTTTTTGGTTTTTTTTTTTTTTTTTTAGTCTATTTTCTATTTTTCAGTTTGGCCAATCTTTATTTTTCTATCTGAAAATTCACTGACCCTTCTCTCTCTCCCTTTCTAGGCTGCTGTTGAGCTTATCCATTATTTTTCAAATTTTACTTACATTTTTTTCATGTAGTTGTCCATATTACCCTCTTATAACTTTATATTTCTGTGGTATCACTTATAATTTCATTTATAAGTGAATAGGTTTGGATCCTTTCTCTTTTTAACTCAGTTGGTCTAGCTAAGGTTTATCAATTTTGTTTCTCTTTCAAGAAACAAATTCCTTTTTTTTAATGTTTCTGTAGTTTTCCTGTTCTCTATTTCATTTATTTATGATATAGTCTTTATTATTCTCTTCTTTCTGAAAGCTGTGGGCCTACTTTGTTCTTGTGTTTCTAGTTGCTCAAAGAATAGAGTTAGGTTATTTATTTGGGATCTTTTTTTTTTTTATTTCTTAATATAGACATTTATTACTATGAACATCCCTCATAGAAATGCTTTTGCTGCATCCCTCAAGTTTTGATATGTCCTATTTCTATTTTTTATTGTCTCAAGATACTTTGTATTTATCCTTTAGCTTCTTCTCTGATCCGTTGGTAGTACAGGAGGGTGTCACTTAATGTCCATGTATTCATGAATTTTCCAATTTTCCTCTTGTTTCTAATTTTATAGCTTTGTGGCCAAAGAAGATACTTGATATGATTTCAGTCTTCTTAAATTCTGTGGCCATATGGTCTATCCTAGAAAATGTTGCATCTGTGCTTGAGTAGAATATGTATTTTGCCACTGTCAGATAGAAAGCTATTTATATGTCTGTTAGGTTCATTTGTCTGTGTGTTCACATGCTCAGTAATGTCTGACTGCTTGTGGCTCCATAAAATTCTTCAGATCTGCTATTATCCTACTGAGTGTCTGGATAATGTTTCCATTGTTGAGAAAGGGACTTTAAAATCTGCAACTATTATTGTATTTCTGTTTAACTCTGCTTTTAACTATACCTGTTTTTACTATTTAACTTCTTTGATTTGGGGGGCACAAATATTTACAATTGTTGTATCTTCTTGATACATTGACCCTTTCATCAATGTATACTACCTTTTATAATATCTTTTTACCATTTTTAATTTTAAATTTGTTTATCTGTTATAACTACTCCTGTTTCTGTTGTTGTTCTGGTTTGGTTTCTGATATTTTTCTGGTTACCACTTCCTTGAAATATTTTTTTCAGCCCTTCACTTTCACTCTGTATATCTTTAAGGCTGAAATTAGTCTGTGGTAAGCAGACTATCATTGCCTTTATCCATTCTGTGTGTTTTGATAGAGTAGTTTAATCCACTTATGTTTCAAGTAATTATTGTGAGTAACAGCATAAAATTACCAATTTGTCAATTATTTTCTGGTTGTTGAATAGATGCATTTTTCCTTTTTTCTTATCCCCATGTATTTTTAGTATTTTGATGTTATGATATCAGTATGATTTTACTTCTTCATTATGTTCTTTTGTGTGTTTACTCAGGATACATTCCTGTGATTACCATGAGGCTTACATAGTATATCCTAAAACTATGATTTTCCGTTTAAAGCTAATAACAATTTGTATTGCTGGTCCTGTTTGGGATGCCAATTGTCCTGCTGTTCATACTGTTTGCAACTGTTCACTGAATCCAGGGTAAGCAAGGTGTGAGCTAAGAGGCTGAAAGAAATGACAACCCACTCCATTACTCTTTCCTAAGAAATTCCATGGACAGGGGAGCCTGGCAGGCTATAGTCCTTGGGGTCTCAAGGAGTCAGACATGACTTAGCTATTTCATAAAAAGAAACAAAACCTCATATAACATAACCATGATATCACTTCAATGTAGCCCCAATGCAGCAGCAGCCAGGCTTTCATGGTAAAGCTCATACAGGTGTACTGCACAAAGTAACCCATGACCAAGCAAGTACCTTGTGATGTACATGAACAGTGCTATAAGTGATCTCAGCTGTTACATAACCGTGCAAAGTCATTACTTGCAGAACATGGGGCAAGAGGGCATGAGAACCAGAGGCAAGAGAGCCTGACTGGTGCCATTTTGCTAATATCCCCACACAATTCAACATCAATAGAATTTCTAAGCATTATTTATCCTCCTAACATTTTAGGACATTGCGGTTATAATTTACACATTTTTCATATTATGTAACTAATAGCATATTATTATATTACTACATTTTTTAACTTTTTAACTAGAGTTGTACATGAATTATGTACTGCCGTCCCCCTCATATGGAATCTAAATTTAGTGATATATTTCCCCTTATCAGTGAGTTTTACACTGTATTCTTTTTTTTTTTTTTTTATGAAGTTAATTGTCATCTTTTTGCTTTCATTCAAAGAACATCCTTTAGCACTTCTAAGGCAGGTCTAGAGGTAATTAATTCCATTTTTTTTTTTTTTTTTTGGTCTATAAAAGTCTTTATCTCCTTTCTTTCTTTCTTTCTTTTTTTTTTTTTTTTAATCTCCTTTATTTCTAAAGGACAGCTTCACCAAATACAGCGTTATTGGAAACCTTTTTTTTTTTTTTTTTCTTTCAGTATTTTGAATGTGTTATCCCATTCTCTTCTGGCTTGAGCATTTCTACTGAA
Source organism: Dama dama (assembly GCF_033118175.1). Lineage (NCBI taxonomy): Eukaryota > Metazoa > Chordata > Mammalia > Artiodactyla > Cervidae > Dama > Dama dama. The sequence continues at coordinate 3,699,411 of NC_083708.1, read as the reverse complement.
AAATCCACTGATAGTCTTAGTGGGATTCCCTTGCTCTTAACTTCACCCTATTTTCTCGCTGTTTTTTTTTTTTTTGTTTGTTTGTTGTTGTTGTTGTTATTTAATGCTTTCCTTGTCTTTGACTTTTAATTATTGAATTATAATGTGTCTCAATGTAGCCTTACTCTTGTTAAACCTATTTGAGAGCTTTGTGGCCTCTTAGAACTGGATGCCTATTTCTTTCCCTGTGCTTGGGAAGATTTCAGCTATTAATGTTTTATATATACTTTCTGTCACTTTATCTTTTTGTTCTAGAATCCCCCAGGATATGACTTTTTTTTGGTTTTCTCTTTTCATTGTGCCCTATAAGTCTTTATTAACTCTTTTTAATTCTTTTTTTTTTTTCTTTTTGCTCCTCTGATTGGGTAATTTCAGACAACCTATCTTCCGGGTCACTGATCCTTTCTCCTGCATGGTCAAGTCTACTTTTGAAGCTCTCTATAAAATTTTCAGTTCAGTTACTGTATTTTTAATCTCTAGGATTTTTTAAATGATTTTTTTATTGTTTTGTTTATGCACTGTTTTCCTAATTCTGTCTAGTTGTCTGTATGTTCTTGTAGTTCACTGAACTACATTTTTAAAATTGTTTTTCCATTAATTTTTATTAGTTGGAACACTGAACTTCTTTAAGAGAATTATTCTGACTTTTTTTTTTTTTTTTGTCTAGCAATTCACAGATATCAATTTCTTTAGGATGGATTATTGAGCCTTTTCTGGTGGAGTCATATTTACCTGAATAATTGTGATCTTTGATTATTTATGTTGGTATTTGTGCATTTGCATAAGTGATCTCCCCTTCTAGACTTTGTGAGTTTGCTTTGGCAGTGACAGTTCTTTACCAGCTCAGTTTAGATTTCTGGAAATGACCTATTTTTGAAAGAAATAGCCACTTGAGCTATGAGGTGAATAGTGGGGTGTTCTGCCACTGACTGAGAACAGCTGGATAAGACTGCTGGCTTAGTTCGCTAACAAAGTTAGGCAAAAGTATCAGTTCAGTTCAGTTCAGTTGATCAGTCGTGTCTGAATCTCTGAGACCCCATGGACTGCAGCACGCCAGGCTTCCTTGTCCATCACCAACTCCCACAGTTTACTCAAACTCATGTCCATTGAGTTGGTGATACCATCCAACCATCTCATCCTCTACTGTCCCCTTCTCCTCCTGCCTTCAATCTTTCCCAGCATCAAGGTCTTTTCCAATGAGTCAGTTCTTCATATCAGGTGGCAAAGGTATTGGAATTTCAGCTTCAGCATCAGTCCTTCCAATGAATATTCAGGACTTATTTCCTTTAGGTTGGATCTCCTTGCAGTCCAAGGGACTCTCAAGAGTCTTCTCCAACACCACAGTTCAAAAGCATCAGTTCTTCAGTGATCAGCTTTCTTTCTAGTCCAACTCTCACATCCATACATGATTACTGGAAAAACCATAGCTTTGACTAGACAGACCTTTGTTAGCAAAGTAATGTCTCTGCTTTTTAATATGCTGTCTAGATTGATCATAGCTTTTCTTCCAAGGAGCAAGTGTCTTTTAATTTCATGGCTGTAGTCACCATCTGCAGTGATTTTGGAGCCCCCCAAAATAAAGCCACTCACTGGTTCCAATGTTTCCCCATCTATTTGCTATGAAGTGAATGGAGGACTGGATGTGAAATAGTATGGGATTCACAATTACCTAGGTTTCCTAGCCAGTCTTGCTATATGGTTGAGACTGAATGTTGTACTCATCAGTAGCTGGAGCTATGTATTTGCTTCCCTGCACTTGCAGGGAAGCAGTATATAACTCAGGATCTGCATGTCTTATGGTTTGTGGACCCAAATCAGACAATCTGCACTGAAAATCCAGACTAGGTGAAATTTGTTTTGGAGACAAGGGAAACCAGAAGCTATGGTCTCTGTTCAAGCCCATCTAACCTGGGCTATTGGGTGGGCTATGCATCTTCCTATGTGCCCTGATAAGGTTCCTTGGTTTGGAAGGCTGAACTACCTTATGGTGGATCTTCGAATTAGTTTTTCTACTTTAGCTCAAGAGGAAATGTAGTTTCAAGTTCACCTCTGTGTGGTCTTGACTCAACTTCTTGGATAGGTGGGTCACTGAATTTGCTCTGGGGGCAATTAACTTGGGTCACTTGCCTCTCAGCTCAAGAGTTTCTGAATTTCACAGTTCCAGGTGTTCTCACTAACACTTCCTGTTGGGTGGACTGTTGGCCATGTTCTGCAGCAGGTGGGGCTATGTCTTTTCCCTGCATGGAAACAGTTGGGAGGACCCATTTCAGGCAGCTCCTAAATTCTCCCCAAGAGGCTTTCTGGTTGAGAGGGGTCATTAGCCATAATTTGTGGTGGGTAGTGCTGTGACTCAGCTCTTTTCCTAAGAGTAGACAGACCAGGTTCAACAACCAGAGTAACATCCTTTGAGAACCCAAATTAGACAGATCCACACCTCTCCAAAGCTACTGTCAGACTGTGCCAGGAACATGGTTCTGCAAAGAAGTGACGCCTCTGGCTGGGACCACTATTTGAACTCTTCAGGAAGAAACTAGATCTTTCAATATCTGAGTGCTGGTTGTCGGAACCCTCTGCTCCCATCTCCATTTCAACCACTGGATGAGCCCTACAGATTCTCCTGCAATATCTACGGGGTGAAACTAGAGTAGGGGCTCCTACAAGGTGACTACAATGTTTGGGGAGAGCTAAATGTCATCCTGGATTCTTTTTCCCCACTCTAAGAATGACTGTGGCTACAGAGAGACCACTCTGCAAAATGCCAGAGCAGCCTGCAGTTAAGACAGTGTGTAGCCCTCCCTCTTCCTCTTCAGATTCAATCTATATTTGTCTCTGTGGTACAAGAGGGTGCTTCGGCCTCACTCCTAAATTCTAGGAGTCTCTTAGCAGTGTTTAGTGCATGAATTGTTGGTAGATGTTTTTCTTGTGATGGAGGCAAGATCAAGAATGAAATAAGTTACTATATTGGTGATGTCCTTCTCTCTGATCTTCTTAAGGTATTCATTGCATTCCTTCCTCTTCCTCACCTTTCAAATCCGACCCAATCCTTCATTTTTAAAATTCTGCCCACCTCTTTCCCTTTTTCTTTTACCTCTCTATGTTAAGATGTCATTGTCAACACCTGAGCCAATCTAGTAGCTCTGATTCTTCTCTGTCCTCAGACATTTCATTTTGTATACTGAAAATAGAATTTCCAGAACACAAGCTTGATCTTCTCCCTGATTTTCCACTGCATACCTGACATGAACAGTTTGATGTCTTCTATTGACTTAACATAAAATGGTCAATCTATTATAGTCCCCAGTCTGAGGATAGTCTCACCTCTCTACCTCACCTCAGATAGCTACTAGCTCTCTCTACCTTCCTTCAGCATACTATGTTGAAGGACATACTGAGGACATTTTCAGATTCTAGTTTTTTTGGTTCTTTTTCTGATTGGAGTAGCCCACTCACATCACTCTCTAACTCTGTACCTATTGGAGTTATTAGGATGCCTCATATCTACCCTCAGAGTGAATAACTGGAATAAATTACTTCACTTTGGGTCTATTGAACAGTATAGGTTTTTAATATTTGTCATCATAGTTTTTCTATTTATTCAATTGGGCCATCATTTGCTTGATGTTTATCTTCTTACCTAGACTTTTAACCAGTGAAGTCAAAAGTCAAAAGACATTTTTTATCTCATTCACCAAGGTATCTTGATTTTCTACACAATGTATGGCAGATACAAGGTACTGAATAAAATTCTATTGAATTAATGAACAAATTCATTATCTTTTTGATAATTTTGTCTGGTAAGACACTATGATGTTCATGGTTTTGACATAGATATTTCTGTGTAGATTGTTTATTCTTCATCATGTGTTTCAAAGATGTACTTTATAATTTATCTTTAATTCTACTTACCATATTTTTATGTTAATATAGTAAATTCATCTCCTGAAATACAGCATATGTATGATAAATATCTTTGCATACTAAAATACTGCCTTTCTAAGATATTTTCAGGAAAGATTGAAAGTTTTTTTTTTCAAAGTAACTCAGAAGTTTCTGTGATTAGAGAGATAATTCTAACTGTAATAAAATGCTTGCAATATAGAGTAAAATGTTTCACTAAATTAAGTAATAAACATGAAGAGATGTTTTTTAAATGCTTGAAATTTTTTAAAGTTGATAATAATAATTGAAGCTTTCCATATGATTTGTACCATGACAATAATCTACTTCAATTAAAAATGTCAAATACAATTTTACTTACTGCTTCTTGCCAATTTATAATCTTTAAGAAAGTTAATTGTCATTTAGTTATACGTCATTGAAAACTATATTGCCTAGTAATACTTTAGTGGTCCTATTTTTCTAGTAACATAGGTTAAAAATATTTAAAGTGCAACACATATAGATATACAAATACATATATGGGCAGGCTTCCCAGGTGACTCAGTGGTAAAGAACCCTCCTGCCAATGCATGAGTGATTAAAGAGAAAGACTAAATTAAAAGGAACTATTTGTCTTTATTTTATAGTTCTAGTGATAATGGGTGAGTCATTTACAACACATTCCTACATGTTTATTTCTGCCATAAAATTTGGTATTAACAATTTCACATGTAAAAGTTTCAGAGTATATTTGCTATAGATCATGTAGAATGGAAGTGTTGAAATAATTTCATGAAACTCTGTTGTTGGTCTAAAATTTCCAAATTGTTAAAGCTGATTTTAGAGTAATTAATATATATAAGACAATTTGCTTTTACAAAGCTGTTTTTCGATAAGCATCCCACAGACTTGTGTATAATCAAATAACATCACAACTAATGGTTAGAGCTAAAATTCCAGATCAAACAAAAATACAAATAACAGCGAGTGCCAGAATACACAATTAAACAGACGGACTCTAATTCTTAATTAAATTAAAAAAAAAAAAAAAAAAGGAAGAAAAAGAAGATAAGGGTTTGCCACTTTAACGTTAACTAACATGCACTTTAAAAGTCTTAGAAGTATTTTGAATAAAACTTTTAGGATAAACTGCAATATCCTGGAAGTGTTAGAGAAGATTAGACATCTAGGCATCAACTATTCTTTATATGATTGGTGGAATTCATCTGTTATCATCTGGTCTTGGACTTTTGCTTCTTGTTGTTGTTCAGTCGCTCAGTTGTGTCCAACTGTTTGTGACCACATGGACTGCAACACTCCAGGCTTCCCTGTCCTTCACTATCTCCTGGATTTTGCTCAAAATCATATCCATTGTCAGTGATGCCATTCAACCATTTCATCCTCTGTCATCCCCTTCTCTTTCTACCTTCAGTCTTTCCCGTCGATCTTTCCCGTCAATCTGTTGTTGTTGTTGGTTGGAAGTATTTATACTGCTGCTTTAATTTCATTACTAGTAATTGGTCACTCAGTATTTTGTGTTTTTCCTGAGCCAGTCTTGGGAAATTGTACATATATAGGAATTTATCCATTTCTTATACATTGTCTATCTAATCTTTTATGATTGTACATCACTGGTGTAGTTGCAACATCATCTTTTTCATTTCTGACTTTATTTGTTTGGACTTTCTCCATTTTTCTTTGATGATTCTGGCTGAAGGTTTATCTCTATCAATTCTATTTATGTTTTCAAGGCACCAGCTCTTAATTCTGTTGATCTTTTCTATTATATTTTTTAGTCTCTATTTATTTTATTTCTTCTCTGATCTTTATTATTTCTTTCCTTCTTCAAGTTCTCAGTTTTGTTGGTTCATTTTTTTCTAATTTGTTTTGGTATAAGTATATCTTTGTTTGTTTGAGATTATTATTCTTCTCTGAGGTTGGCTTGTGTTTCTAAAAACTTCTCTCAGAACTGATTCCCCCCCACCATAGGCTTTAATCACTGTTTTAATTTTCATCTGTCTGCAAGTGTTTTCAGTTTCCTCTTTTATTTCATCAGTGACCCATTGATTACTTAGTAGTGTATTGCCTAGCTATGCTAAACATGTTTGTGTTTTTTGCAGTTTTTTTTTTTTTCTTTTTCTTTTAGTTAATTTCAAGTTTCATAGCATTGTGGTTGGAAAAGATAATTGATATGAATTCAATCTTGTTTAATAATTTGTGACTTGTTTTGTGGCCTAGCATGTGATCTACCCTAGAAAATACTCCATGTGCACTAGAAAAGAATGTGCCCTTTATTGCTTCTGGATGAAATATTCTACATATATTAATTCCATCTGATGCACTGTATCCTTTAAATTAGGTTTCCTTATAGATTTCCTGTCTAGATGATCTGCCCATGATGTAAGTGGGGTGTTAAACTCCCCTACAATTACTGAATTAGTGTCAACTTCTATCTTTATGTCTCTTAAAACTTGATATCTGTATTTAAGTTATCTTATGTTAATTGTGTATATAATTAAAATTGTTATATATTCTTCTTGGATTTATTTTTGATCATTATATAGTGTCCTTTTTGTCTCTTATCACAATCTTTGTTTTAAAGTATATTTTGTTTAATTTAAGTTAAAAAAGTAAACATCACTATCTTTTCTTTCTTTTCATTTCAAGTGACATAGAATACCTTTTTCCATTCCCTCTTTTTCAGTCAATTTGGGTTTTTAGATGTGAAGTGACTCTCCTATAGGCAGCCTATAGATGGATCTTATTTTTGTATCTATGCAGCTAGACTATGTCTGTTTATTGGAACATTGGTTTTTATTTTTATTTTTTTTTATTTTTCCACTTACAGCAAATTTTATAGGTATGTACTGATTGCAATTTCAATTGTTTTGTAGTTTTTTTTTTTCTATTTATCCTTATAAATTAAATTCTCTTTACTTGAGATTTTATGGCTATTGTTAGTGTTGTGTTATATTTCTTTATTTTGTGTATGAATGTCTGTATCTGTCATAGATTTCTTATTTGTGATTAACATAATTTATATTTAGCTACTATGTGTGGGTGTCCCTAGTGGCTCAGACAATGAAGAGCCTGCCTGCGATGCAGAAGACCTGTATTCAAGCCCTGGGTTGGGAAGATCCTCTGGATAAGGGAATGTCACCCCACTCCAGTTTTCTTGCCTGGAGAATTCCGTGGACAGAGGAGCCTGGTGGTCTACAGTCCATGGGGTCACAAAGCATCAGACAAAATTGAGTGACTAACACTTTCACAATTTCATGTACATGAAAGTGAAAGAGGAGAGTGAAAAAGTTGGCTTAAAACTCAACATTCAGAAAAAGAAGATCATGGCATCTTTTCCCATCACTTCATGGCAAATAGATGGGGCAACAGTGACAGACTTTATTTTCTTGGAGCCCAAAACCAATGCAGATTGTGATTTCTGCCCTCACATTAAAAGATGCTTGCTCCTGGGAAGAAAGGTTATGACCAACCTAGATACTCCAGTAATCTTGCCTGGAGAGTCCCATGGACAGAGGAGCCTGGTGGGCTAAAGTTCATGGGGTCGCTAAGAGTCAGACATGACTGAGCGACTTCACTTTCACTTTTCACTTTCATGCATTGGAGAAGGAAATGGCAACCCACTCCAGTATTCTTGCCTGGAGAATCCCAGGGACAGAGGAGCCTGGTGGGCTGCCATCTATGGGGTCGCACAGAGTTGGACACGACTGAAATGACTTATAAGCAGCAGCACAGCAGCAGATAGCATATTAAAAAGCAGATACATCACTTTGTCAACAAAGATCCATCTAGTCAAAGCTATGATTTTTTTTTTTTTTTTCCAGTAGTCATGTATGGATGAGAGAGTTGGACTATAAAGAAAGCTGAGTGCGAGAGAATTGATGCTTTTGAAATGTGGTGTGGGAGAAGACTCTTGAGAATCTCTTAGACTGCAAAGAGATCCAACCAGTCCATCCAAAAGGAAATTAACCCTGAATATTCGCTGGAAGGACTGATGCTGAAGCTGAATCTCCAATAATTAGGCCACCTGATGTGAAGAACTGATTCATTGGAAAAGACCCTGATGCTGGGAAGGATTGAAGGCAGGAGGAGAAGGGGACGACAGAGGATGAGATGGTTGGATGGCATCACCAACTCAATGGAGATGAGTTTGAGTAAACTCCAGGAGCTGGCTATGGACAGGGAAGCCTGGCATGCTGTAGTCCATAGAGTCTCAAAGAGTCGGACATGACTGAGTGACTGAAATAAACTGAATTGAGGTACATATAGTGGATACAATCATTTTAATTTGATGATCTCTTAAGTTAGAAAACATTTTAACACTCCTGAAGTTTTACTCCTCCAAACCCTCTCCATTTTTAACGCCTTCAACATTATGCTTTATAATGTTTTATTTTGTATATAACTCAACTAATTGTGAGTATAGATGATTTTACTACTTTTAGCTTTCCTACCAGCTTTATAAAAGTTCATATACTGTCTTACTGCATATTTACCTTTTAGCTATCATACTACTTCTTTCATAATATTTGTATTTCTATTTGTTGTCTTTTTTTATTCCCCTTAGAATATTTATCTCAATATTTCTTTTACAGTTGATTTTGTGGTGCTGAACTATTTTACTCTTTGTCTGCAAATCTTTCTCTCTCTCTCTTTTTTTTTTTTTATCTTCAAATATTTGAATCCAAATGATGTCTTGCCAAGTAGTATCCTTTGTTATAGTAATTTTCTCCTCCTTTCTTCACTTTAATAAACTGTCCTCATTTTTTTTCTTTCTGTTCTGCTTCGTTTATTTCCACTACTTTGTCTTTCAACTTGCTCACCTAGTCCATCTGCATGATCTAAGGCAGCCTGGAAAGCTGTGAAGATGATAAGGCCTAGAGTTAGTTCAGCAAACTGCTGGATAGGGCTGGGCTTCAGTTGGAGCATGAGACTGTGCCAATTCCATCCAGTGTATGTTTATTTCAGCTGTTATGTTCTTGAGCTCTATTTAGTACTTTTTTTTTTTTTTTTTTTTTTTGTAAAACTGTTAATTTTACTCTATGCATTTGTTATTCTCCAAAGTTTTGAATATTTTTTTGTGTGCCTTGAATTATTTTTTGGATGGATTGTTTATCTCAATTTCACTTTGTTCTTCTTCTGGGGTTTTATTTTATTCCTTCATTTGGAATATATATATATATCACCTAATATTTCCTAATTCTCTGTGTTTATTTGTATATATTATGTAGGTTAATTACATTTACCAATCTTGTAGAAGAAATCTTATGTAGAAGATGTCCTATAGATCCCAGCAACAAATTCTCTTTGGTTACTAGAGTCATGTGTTCTAAGGAGTCCATTATATGGGCTGCATGAGACCTACCGTTGTGGCAAGCCTGAGTATTGTGGGTTCATTATTAAGCAGGTATAGTCCCTGGTTTATTTATTTTCCTGGCCTGCCTAATGTAGATGCTTCCAGCCTGCTGTTGGTAAGGGCTTGATCCAGCAGGCCTCCTGAATGATTCATGTGCTCCTGATTGTATCTGATCCCACGTGAGTGACACCAGGTGTCTCTGGATGTGTGACCTATGGGATCTAGGACTGGTCTTGACTGCTGGTGGATGCTGAGACATTGGGTGGCTGACTGTGGGGCCCAGGAGTCTCTGTGTTGGTTTCAGACTACTGAATAGTGCTGTTGTGGAATTTGGTGAAACCTGAAGCTGGTGCCAACTGACTGGTGGATGTGGCTGGTATCCACCACTAACAGTCTAGAAGAAATTCAAAGTGATCCCTGCCAGCTCCAGTGTACTTTTAGTAGAAGAAACTCTACATCATGGCTATAGCTAGCGCCTGTGTCCCAGTGGTCTCTTGACTTGCCATGCAGCTACTCAAAGATCAGCAAGTGGATCTGACACAGGGTGCTTTGAAATTACTGCTTCCGTGATGTCTCTTGTAGTGTGTGAGATTTTGCACATGCCCTTTAAGGGTAGATTCTCTTTCTTCTGACTCTCCTGTATACCAGTCCAAGTGGTCTTTTAAACCAGATGTTTTCTTTTATTTTCTTTCTTTCTTTTTTTTAATTTTTTTTTAAATTTAAATTTATTTAATTTTAACTGAAGGATAATTTCTTTACAGTATTGAGTTAGTTTCTGCCAGGCATCAACATGAATCAACATAAGTATACATACATCTCCTCCCTCTTGAACCTCAATAACTCATCTTTCTGGTGCAGGACTCCAAGGCTGGGAAATACAGTAAAGGACTCCGACCAAGTGTTCCTTGGGGAGGATCTCTATAATCATGACTATCTTCCTTTTTGTGGGTTTGCTTATCCAGGGATGTGCATCCTGACTATATCATGTCTCTACCCCTCTTACCCAACTTGTGGTTCCTCCTTTGTATTATCTTTTGTTATGCAAAAATCTTATGCTAGTACTCAGGTATTTCTCATCAATTATTGTTCCGTGAATATTTAAAATTCTGAAGTGCCCATAGGAAGAGGTGATCTCAAGGTATACTTACTTCAACATTTTGGCCATCCCCCATAAATGTTTTTGCTTTTCTTTTAATTTTGCAGTCAATACTTAGTATTTGCTAATGTGCTGTCTCTTACTCTTTCTTTAGATAAAATTTCTATGAACATACAGAATGTATATGTATCTGAAAGAAAGTAAAAGTTGCAAAGTTGTGTTTGACTCTTTGTGACCCCATGGACTATTCAGTCCACGAAATTCTCCAGGCCAGAATACTGGAGTGGGCAGCCTATCCCTTCTCCAGGGGATCTTCACAACCCAGGGATCAAACCCAGGTCTCCTGCATTGCAGGCGATTTCTTTACCAGCTGAGTTACAAAGGAAGCCCTATCTGAATGGAAAATATATTCTATTTGTTCTGAGGTAAATTACTTGGTTGAACTAGATACATTCTTTATGTTGTTCAGTTGCTAGTGGTGTCTGACACTTTGCCACCCCATGGACTGAGCACGCCAGGCTCCTCTGTCCTTCACTATCTCCTGTAGTTTGTCTAAGTTCATGTCTATTGAGTTGCTGATATCACTCAACCATCTCATCCTCTTTTGCCCCTTCTCCTCCTGTTCTCAAGAACCTTAGACTTCCCAGGTGGTGCCAGTGTTAAAGAACCCATCTGCCAATGTAGGAGACATAAGAGATACAGGTTTGATCTCTGGATTGGGAAGATCCCCTGAAGGAGGAAATGGAAACCCACTCAATGGAAAATATTCTTACCTGGAAAATTCTATGAACAGAGGAGTCTGGCAGGCTATAGTCTACAATGTCACAAAGAGTCAGACATGACTGAAGTGACTTAGCATCCTGTGAACCTTTCTTAGCGGAGCTAAATTTTATGCATTGACAAGTTTTACCTCACTGATTATTAGCGGTATTAGGGGCTTTAACATGTGGTGCCTAATTGATAAATAATTATATGAGACATGCTATCAATCTTGTGTTATACAATTAGCAAGAGCAGTGCATATTTTGAGATGGATAAAGTTACAATCATTTAGAGTTCAATTTAAAGTTACACGTGGCTTGAAAACATTGCAAATGTTTACTATATTGATTATCTGCTCTTATATGGTTTACTGATTTCATTTTCAGGCTACATTTAAAATTTAGCAGATGCTTTAGAGGTTAGCTTTTTTTTTTTTTTTTGAAAATGCACAATGGGAGAAAATTTTATGTGATTAAAGGAGGATATTTTGTGAAGTCTTAATTTTATTTGTATTATGTAAGCAAATGCAAATATTATTTCTGGGAATTCAAATATTGTTCTACACTTAAAGTACCGCCTAGCTTATATAATCCTAATGCTGTTTTGTGAAAAGTCTGTTGAACTACTGAATGTTATTTTCTGCTGAGTGACTAAAGTAGAACTCGGTTGAGCAGCTTTTCACATTCTCATACCTAACAGAATTTACTGATACTTTGATGGTTCTAAAACTAAGAATGATAGTATATAGCAATATTTGGGGGGAATTTTACATTGTGTCAGACTCCCTGGCATAGTATTCCTTCTATCAACTGCCAAGACCAGGTGCATAGCTAGTAGTCTCAGATCAGCATTCTCCAGTGACAGACAGATCACAATTTATCCTCTTACTGCAATCCAAAAGAGCCTCAGGACAGCCACTGTCAGTTGGGCGCCACCTGTTAGCTGAAAAGTGTGGGTTGAGAGAACCCAATTCAGTTCCTGCAGGGGTTTCCTGAGCACCATCCCAACCCCAAGACTCTTTGCAGTGGAAGTGCTTTTTCATCAGTTGACATGCCAGGCTATAAAATAGGAGAGAAAATTTGGCACAGTTAATGATAGTTTCCCACTCTAAAAGTCCTGAAATTCTAAATTATATGCATTAGTAGTATTTCTATATTTGACTGACTCCAAAGGAACCTTAAAGACATGCTTACTTTTGTGGGTTAAACCCCAGACTTACTGTGGAAAGGGCTAAGAAATATTTATTTTAATATTCCCCCTCTGTTGCTGATGGGGTCAGCCAGATGCCAGCCCATTAACAAGCCCTTGGGTGCTGAGTGCAACAAAGATGAATGGAAAATTCAAACAACCTACAGGGATCCCTCTCTAACTCTGGTTAGAAACTAGACAAATCTAGTAAAGATTGATATAAGATATCAGGATGACATTTTTTGCTTATTATTGTTATTAATGACTTTCATATTTAGCTATATTATTTTTAAAGTGGAAACAAATTGAGTACATTGAGCTATGAGTCTTGTTGATAATAAAGACAGAAAGTTTGAAGTCACAGAGAAAAGTGTCAGAATAACTCTTAAGTTGGAGCCATTTAGGGGTAAGAGTATAAAATTTTGTTTCTCAAATTCTGGTATGCATAGTAGAGATTGTAAAAATATATGAATATTTCAATGTCCCACTAGTCTGTCTTATTTACAAACTTGATTCAGCTGTAGGAATCAATACTTTATCATCTCACTGGGTACTTCCTATGCAGACTTTAAAATTAAAAGCTATTGTAGAAAATCTGCAGATGCAAGATGGATCCCCACCCCCAAGCCAAATGTCATTCAAATGTAGAGACTGATGAACTTACACATATACCATGAGGCAAAAAGATCTCTTACTTATCCAATAGGGCTTTTCTGGGGAGAAAAGGACAGGCCTTCCAAGCAGGTTGGAAATATGACTTGAGAGAGTAAGAAAAGGAGACTGCCTGGGGGTTTCTTGGTGTTAGGGGTGAGGCTGGGGCTAGCCTGCTTCTGTGCACAGGGAGGAGCTGCGTGGCTTGCACTTCTCACATGCGTCAAAGGAGGGAGATCCCAGGCCTCCGTATAACACTTCTCAGATGTGAACAGAGAGACAGGGAGGACAGAGGCTTGAAATCTGTTAACAGTCAAGTACCTCAAGCTGGAAATAGAATCTTTAACATGACAATATCAGTCTATAATACTAATTTAATATAAAAATATTAGACATAATTATTAAATTACATTGGAAAAATTAAGATGGAATTATATAATTAAGGTACCCATCATTTTCACCCATTAATTCCTTAATCACATGTGTATATACCCCTAGAACAATGACTGTGCATCATTATGCTGTACAGAGGAAGCATTATGCTAAACAAGCACAGAATTTAGGGTAGGGAGTGGCCATGACACATTAAGTCATTTGAAACAGACAGATCAGCAACTATTTTACTTTGACTATACCAGAAACTATCTCTTTATAACGATACAGGTGGACTATCTACTTTGATCAACTATGACACCATTTTCTTTCCTTCATGTTTGTAGCCACAATGTATTTTTCTACTTAAAAATATGAATCAGTTAAAGGTGGCTGGTAGGCCCCAAATGCATTGTGTTTAAACATTTAACTGTGACATTTTTGGAATATTTTCTATTACTTTAAAGCCAAGATTAATGCATTGCAAGAAATACTATGAACTTTCTACCCCTTAGGGTTTGCCCCATCTTAGGCAAATAACCCTCCACATTTTTCCAAAATGTTAATGCTTTTCTGCTACTAGTGGTGGAGAAGAATGAACTCACTGGTAACTGTTTGGCATCTTATCTTATGGTGCACACATGCTTCATGAAAGCAAAGAAAACAATGCACCCTTCACCATGACTATTTATTTGCTTTTTTAATTGGCTTGGACTAGTACTGTACAAGAAATCATTAAATTATAGTTAAAAACAAAGAAGATATATGATGGTGGAAAGCATCTGTGTTGGTCATTTCTATGTAAAGAAACTGCACCAACTCCAAAACTTCACGGAGCATTTATAGGAACAATTAAGTTCTTGGAGACTGCTACCTTCTGCAGCTGTACAAGGTTTGTGTGATTCTGATTAACAAAATATTGTTCCTTTGGGCAAGAATGTCCTTCATATTCAGCTATTAATTTAATATCAATGTCACTATGATTGAACGTAGATTAGCCTGGTTAACTGACTCATTGGAAAAGACGCTGATGCTGGGAAAGATAGGAGACGAGAAGAAGGGGATGACAGAGGATGACGTGGTTGGATGACATGATCGACTCGACGGACATGAGTTTGAGCAAGCTCTGGGAGTTGGTGATGGACAGGAGAGCCTGGCCTGCTGCAGTCTATGGGGTCACAAAGAGTCAGACACGACTGAGCTACTGAACTGACTAACTGACTGAACATAGCCAAGAGAAGAACATGAATGTTATATATCAGGCATGTGGATGTCTCAGTTATGATTAAAAAGTTATAAAATCTCAAATACAAGTGCAAGTTACTTTTTTTTTTTTTTTTTGATCAAATAGATATCTGTTGTTGTTGCTCAGTCACTGAGTCGTGTCTGACTCTTTACAACCACATGGACGGCAGCTCGGCAGACTTCCCTGTCATTCACCATCTTCTGGAACTTGCTAAAACTCATGTACACTGAGTCAGTGATGCCATCCAAATATTTCACCTTCTGTCAAAACTTTCTCCTCTTGTCTTCAATCTTTGCCACAATAAGGGTATTTTTTAACGAGTCAGTTGTTTGCATCAGGTGGCCAAAATATTGAAGCTCCAGCTTCAGCATCAGTCCTCACAATGAATATTCAGGACTGATCTCCTTTAGGCTTGACTGATTGGATCTCCTTGAAGCCCAAGGGACTCTCAAGAACCTTCTCCAACACCACAGTTCAAAAACATCAGTTCTTCAGCAGTCAGCTTTCTTTATTGTCTTACTCTCACATCCCTACATGACTATTTGAAAAACCATAGCCTTGATTACACGGACCTTTGTTGACAAAGTAAAGTCTCTGCTTTTTAAGATGCTCTCTATGTTGGTCGTAACTTCTCTTCCAAGGAGCAAGCATCTTTTAATTTTATGGCTGCAGTCACCATCTGCAGTTATTTTGGAGTCCAAGAAAATAAGGTCTCTCACTGTTTCTGTTCTTTCCCCATTTATTTGCCATGAAGTGATGGGACTGGATGGCATGATTTTTGCTTTTGAATGTTGACTTTTAAGCCAGGTTTTTCACTCTCCTCTTTCACCTTTATCAAGAGGCTCTTTAGTTCCTTTTTATTTTCTACCATAAGGGTCATGCTATTTGTATATCTGATGTTATTGACATTTCTCCCAGCAATCTTTTTTTTTTTCTTTAATTAGTTGGAGGTTAACTACAATATTGTAGTCATTTTTGCCATACATTGACATGAGTCAGCCATGGATTTACATGTGTTCCCCATCCTGAACCCCCCTCCCACCTCCCTCCCCATCCCATCCCTCTGGGTCTTCCCAGTGCACCAGCCCTGGGCACTTGTCTCATGCATCCAACCTGGACTGGCGATCTGTTTCACCCTTAATAATATACATGTTTCAATGCTATTCTCTCAGATCATCCCACCCTCGCCTTCTCCCACAGAGTCCAAAAGTCTGTTCTATACATCTGTGTCTCTCTTTCTGTCTTGCATATAGGGTTATCATTACCATCTTTCTAAATTCCATATATATATATGTTAGTATACTGTATTGGTCTTTATCTTTCTGGCTTACTTCACTCTGTATAATGGGCTCCAGTTTCATCCATCTCATTAGAACTGATTCAAATGTATTCTTTTTAATGGCTGAGTAATATTCCATAGTGTATATGTACCACAGCTTCCTTATCCATTTGTCTGCTGATGGGCATCTAGGTTGCTTCCATGTCCTGGCTATTATAAACAGTGCTGCGATGAACATTGGGGTACACATGTCTCTTTCAGATCTGGTTTCCTCAGTGTGTATACCCAGGAGTGGGATTGCTGGGTCATATGGCAGTTCTATTTCCAGTTTTTTAAGGAATCTCCACACTGTTCTCCATAGTGGCTGTACTAGTTTTCATTCCCACCAACAGTGTAAGAGAGTTCCCTATTCTCCACACCCTCTCCAGCATTTATTGCTTGTAGACTTTTGGATAGCAGCCATTCTGACTGGCGTGTAAGGGTACCTCATTGTGGTTTTGATTTGCATTTCTCTGATAATGAGTGATGTTGAGCATCTTTCCATGTGTTTGTTAGCCATCTGTATGTCTTCTTTGGAGAAATGTCTGTTTAGTTCTTTGGCCCATTTTTTGATTGGGTCATTTATTTTTCTGGAATTGAGCTGCTTGTATATTTTTGAGATTAATCCCTTGTTGCTTCATTTGCTATTATTTTCTCCCATTCTGAAGGCTGTCTTTTCACCTTGCTTATAGTTTTCCTTGTTGTGCAAAAGTTTTTAAGTTTCATTAGGTCCCATTTGTTTATTTTTGCTTTTATTCCCAATATTCTGGGAGGTGGGTCATAAAGAATCCTGCTGTGATTTATGTTGGAGAGTGTTTTGCCTATGTACTCCTCTAGGAGTTTTATATTTTCTGGTTTTACATTTAGATATTGAATGCATTTTGAGTTTATTTTTGTGTATGGTGTTAGAAACTGTTCTAGTTCCATTCTTTTACAAGTAGTTGACCAGTTTTCCCAGCACCACTTGTTAAAGAGGTTGTCTTTTTTCCCTTGTATATCCTTGCCTCCTTTGTCAAATATAAGGTGTCCATAGGTTCGTGGATTTATCTCTCGGCTTTCTATTTTGTTCCATTGATCTATATTTCTGTCTTTGTGCCAGTACCATACTGTCTGGATGACTGCGGCTTTATAGTAGAGCTTGAAGTCAGGCAGGTTGATTCCTCCAGTTCCATTCTTCTTTCTCAAGATTGCTTTGGCTATTCGAGGTTTTTTTTTTTTTTTTATATTTCCATACAAATTGTGAAATTATTTGTTCTAGCTCTGTGAAGAATACCGTTGGTAGCTTGATAAGGATTGCATTTAATCTATAGATTGCTTTGGGTAGTATAGCCATTTTCACAATATTGATTCTTCCAGTCCATGAACACTGAATGTTTCTCCATCTGTTTGTGTCCTCTTTGATTTCTTTCATCAGTGTTTTATAGTTTTCTATGTATAGATCTTTCATTTCTTTAGGTAGATATACTCCTAAGTATTTTATTCTTTTTGTTGCAATGGTGAATGGTATTGTTTCCTTAATTTCTCTTTCTGTTTTCTCATTGTTAGTGTATAGGAATGCAAGGGATTTCTGTGTGTTAATTTTATATCCTGCAACTTACTATATTCATTGATTAGCTCTAGTAATTTTCTGGTAGAGTCTTTAGGGTTTTCTATGTAGAGGATCATGTCATCTGCAAACAGCGAGAGATTCACTTCTTCTTTTCCTCTCTGGATTCCTTTTACTTCTTTTTCTGCTCTGATTGCTGTGGCCAAAACTTCCAAAACTATGTTGAATAGTAGTGGTGAGAGTGGGCATCCTTGTCTTATCTCCCAGCAATCTTGATTCCAGCTTGTTCTTCAGGCAGCCCAACATTTTGAATGATGTACTTCCCATATAAGTTAAATAAACAAGGTGACAATATACAGACTTGATGTACTCCTTTTATAGATATTAAATATTCACAATTATCCTGTGTGACAAATTTCTGAAACTATTGAGTCCAAATTATATTCTCTCTTTAGTGTACCATAGTCTTTTAATGTATCCAGTTCTGAATTGCAGGTGAATTCTTTACCAGCCTAGCCACAATGGAAGCCCAGGAATACTGGAGCAGGTAAGCCTATCCCTTCTCAAGCGGATCTTCCTGACCCAGGAATCAAACTGGGGTCTTCTGCATTGCAGGTGGATTCTCCAACTAAGCTATCAGGAAAGCCCTGTATCAAATTTATCCATCTATAAATAATGTTCTGTAACATTTTTTTTTAATGTTACACATAGTAGGAGCATCTATCTTTATCATAAATGCTTATATGTCTGCATTAAGAGATGGTTCATGAAGTCTCCATTGCTCCCAATGTTAAATTTAACATTATGAACTTGCTTCTGATGAAGGAAAATTTTTTTATTAGTTTAGAATTCAGGAAAAATCTACATCAAAGATCATGAGAAACTTCTTTCTCCTTTTCCTAATGAACCCATTGTGTGTGTGTGTGTGTGTGTGTGTGTGTGTGTGTGTGAGAGAGAGAGAGAGAGAGAAAGAGAGACAGAGAGAGAGTGATAGTTTTCACAAAGTCCATTTGTGAAAAGTTAAGAAAGCCAGAAGACAATCATTAATTGCAAGCTTTTCACCAAAGCTACTTCTGCATTTTATAAGCCCTAACATTAAAGAATGGTGATTTTGTTACCCATTCTGGTTTGTCAATCTCCTGCTCTTATATTATTCCCCTCCCCACTCAGTTATCCACAGATTGACAGGAAATTCATGCACAAGCTGTCTTAGAGGACCAAACTCTGTGGAAAGAACTCTTCAGTTCCCTGTTTATTGATTAAATGTGAAATGTCCTTATACATTTATATACCCAACTTAATTCAATTAGTTACATTTATTTACAACTTTTCTCAATATGGCATTGTGAAGTAACCTTCTCTATTGTCTAATAGAGATATATTAAAATTCAGTTCAATTCAGTTCAATTCAGTCCCTCATGTCCGACTCTTCACCTCCATGGATTGCAGCATGTCAGGCCTCCCTGTCCATCACCAACTCCCAGAGTTTACTCAAACTCATGTCCACTGAGTCGGTGATGCCATCCAACCATCCCATCCTCTGTTGTCCCTTTCTCCTCCTGCATTCAATCTTTCCCAGCATCAGGGTCTTTTCAAATGAGTCAGGTCTTTGCAACAGGTGGCCAAAACATTGTAGTTTCAGCTTCAGCATCAGTACTTCCAAAGAATAACCAGGACTGATCTCCTTTAGGATGGACTGGTTCGGTCTTGTCTAAGAGAGGTATATTAAATTTAGCAAAATTAAATTTATGACAACAAAGTCAAAATAGTTCTATAATATATATTATGGTCTCATTCTTACCCCATTGTAGTATTTTTTAATCTCCTCAGATAAACAATAACTCATGCTTTGCATTATGATAGAACATTGGTTGGTGTAAATATTCCACATTCCCTTGAGCCATGCAACTTTTTTTACTAAACTAAATAGACATGGCATAGTTGCAAATAGTCATAAAATAATCATTTTATATTTTTAAGAATTACAGTGAATTAATTATTATCTTCATCTATTATGTGTACATAATGTCTATAATTTATTATATATTCAAATTTTGACAAATGTTTGGTTGAATACTCTTTGCCAAGTATTGAACTCAGTACTTTATTGTGCTGTTACTAATTTAATTCTTTTTCTTTTTAATTTAATTTTTTTTTTCATTTACTTTTATTAGTTGGACGCCAACCATTTCACAACATTTCAGTGGGTGTTGTCATACATTGACATGAATCAGCCATGGAGTTACACGTATTCCCCATCCCGATTCCCCCTCCCACCTCCCTCTCCACCCGATCTCTCTGGGTCTTCCCAGTGCACCAGGCTTGAGCACTTGTCTCATGCATCCCACCTGGGCTGGTGATCTGTTTCACTATAGATAATGTTCATGTTGTTCTCTCAAAATGTGCCACCCTCGCCTTCTCCCACAGAGTCCAAAAGTCTGTTCTGTACATCTGTGTCTCTTTTTCTGTTTTGCATATAGGGTTATCATTACCATCTTTCTAAATTCCATATATATGTATTAGTATGCTGTAATGTTCTTTATCTTTCTGGCTTACTTCACTCTCTATAATGGGCTCCAGTTTCATCCATCTCATTAGAACTGATTCAAAGGAATTCTTTTTAATGGCTGAGTAATATTCCATGGTGTATATGTACCACAGCTTCCTTATCCATTCGTCTACTGATGGACATCTAGGTTGTTTCCATGTCCTGGCTATTATAAACAGTGCTGCGATGAACATTGGGGTGCACGTGTCTCTTTCAGATCTGGTTTCCTCAGTGTGTATACCCAGGAGTGGGATTGCTGGGTCATATGGCAGTTCTATTTCCAGTTTTTTAAGAAATCTCCACACTGTCCTCCATAGTGGCTGTACTAGTTTGCATTCCCACCAACAGTGTAAGAGAGTTCCCTATTCTCCACACCCTCTCCAGCATTTATTGCTTGTAGACTTTTGGATAGCAACCATCCTGACTGGCGTGTAAGGGTACCTCATTGTGGTTTTGATTTGTATTTCTCTGATAATGAGTGATGTTGAGCATCTTTTCATGTGTTTGTTAGCCATCTGTATGTCTTCTTTGGAGAAATGTCTGTTTAGTTCTTTGGCCCATTTTTTGAATGGGTCAATTATTTTTCTGGAATTGAGCTTCAGGAGTTGCTTGTATATTTTTGAGATTAATCCTTTGTCTGTTGCTTCATTTGCTATTATTTTCTCCCAATCTGAGGGCTGTCTTTTCACCTTACTTATAGTTTCCTTTGTTGTGCAAAAGCTTTTAAGTTTCGTTAGGCCCCATTTGTTTATTTTTGCTTTAATTTCCAATATTCTACTATTCAACATAGTTTTGGAAGTTTTGGCCACAGTAATCAGAGCAGAAAAAGAAGTAAAAGGAATCCAGATAGGAAAAGAAGAAGTGAATCTCTCGCTGTTTGCAGATGACATGATCCTCTACATAGAAAACCCTAAAGACTCTACCAGAAAATTACTAGAGCTAATCAATGAATATAGTAAAGTTGCAGGATGTAAAATTAACACACAGAAATCCCTTGCATTCTTATGCACTAACAATGAGAAAACAAAAAGAGAAATTAAGGAAACAATACCATTCACCATTGCAACAAAAAGAATAAAATACTTAGGAGTATATCTACCTGAAGAAACAAAAGACCTATACATAGAAAACTATAAAACACTGATGAAAGAAATCAAAGAGGACACAAACAGATGGAGAAACATTCAGTGTTCATGGACTGGAAGAATCAATATTGTGAAAATGGCTATACTACCCAAAGCAATCTATAGATTAAATGCAATCCCTATCAAGCTACCAACGGTATTTTTTTCACAGAACTAGAACAAATAATTTCACAATTTGTAAGGAAATACAAAAGACCTTGAATAGCCAAAGTAATCTTGAGAAAGAAGAATGGAACTGGAGGAATCAACCTGCCTGACTTCAGACTCTACTACAAAGCCACAGTCATCAAGACAGTATGGTACTGGCACAAAGACAGAAATATAGGTCAATGGAACAGAATAGAAAGCCCAGAGATAAATCCACGAACGTATGGACACCTTATCTTCGACAAAGGAGGCAAGGATATACTAATTTAATTCTTGTTAAATATGCAGGCAAAGTATTATAACTAAAGCTTACTGTTGCTAAAACTTAGAGATTTTATTGCTTAAAGATTTTATAACAAATGTTTTAAATGATTTATTCAAGATTAAATAGCAAGAAAAGAGAATAAATAATTTTATCTTATGAAAGTTTGACTCAGAAATAGTTTTATTTATATTTTTCTCATTGGGTATAAGTCCAATAAACACTTTACAAAAATGATCTACCTGTTATAAATTCAAAGTTTGGAATTAAAAAAATACTCAGTAATGTTTCAGAACTGAAATCAACATAATATATCTTGTAATCATTGCTGGGACAAAACATATTTTCTTTCTCTATCATAAGCATCTCTGATTTCAAACCAAAATGAAGTAGTTATTGGCTTATTTGAGATAATAGTGCATACAGACTAACATGTTTGCCAGCAAGAATTTATCACATTTTTCTCTTTGACACTTGCTTTAAGACTCTTACTGTTCTGTGTCTACAGTCTAAAGCTCAGAAGTCTTTGGTGTTGCCCAAGGTCCCTGCCTTGGAAGACTTACCTCAAAAGCATCCAGCAAAGGCCCTGCTATATTTTTATCCTAATATATATTAATATTTATTTTTATCATGCTTATACTAATATATATTAGTATATTTATATACTAAATATATCCTCCCCTAATTTTTTCCCACTTGAGGCACTGCTAACACTTTGCCCAAGCAGAGACTTCCTGACTGCCATTACTCTAATAAGGTTAGCTTTATTTTCATCAGTAGGATTTTTATGGTGTTTTTGGAGGATATTTGACAACTAGGGTGGAAACTAATATTAATTAGTGAGACTCTGTTCAGATAAAAAGAAAAAGCAGGTGAAATAGGAGAATAACAGTTAAAAAAATAGAATAGGTAAGACTATTTAAAGAAGGTATGAAAGTTGCAGAGCATCCTCTAGTTAGATGTACACAAGAGTAAGTGGGAATTATTTAGATACAAATTTTGATCTAGTCCCTTCTTCTGGCAATAAGAGTCAATCAAGGAATACAGTACTTCTCTTACTTGTTTAAAATTTAAACTATTTCAAAATCAAATTGAGTAAAAATGGTAAACCAGTTATTGGGTGGATCCTATCCCCTACAGCATTAAGAACAATTTCATTCAAAATAAAGCATTTTATTGACTAAGTAATGCTGCCCAATGTATTTATGTAAAAATAAAATTTTGTTAAAATTCTTATGTTATATTAAATTATTTTCCTGTTCATATTTACCTAAGTTACTGACTATCCCATTTAGATGAATAAAAATGAATATTTTAACTCAGTCCATAATTGCTGACCATCGGTATCCATAAATACAATTTTCTGTAAAATAATATCAAACCAAACATACTTCCTTTCTCTTGTGTCAAAAATTATACAGAATATATTAATCTTGGGGCTTCCCTGATGGTTCAAGTGGTAAGAATCTGCCTATAATGTAAGATACCCAGGTTCAATCCCTGGGTTGGGAAGATCTGGAGGAAGGAATGGCTACCCACTCCAGTATTCTGGCCTGGAGGATTCCATGGACAGAGGAGCTTGACAGGCTATAGACAATGGGGTCACAAAGAGTTGGACACAACTGAGTGACTACCACTAACAAGGTATTATTAGGAAAAATTACTATGAGCAAAGCTAGTGGAAGTGATGGAATTCCAGCTGAGGTATTTCAAACCCTAAAAGATGATACTGTTAAAGCACTGAACTTAAAATGTCAGCAAATTTGGAAAACTCATCAGTGGCCACAGGATTGAAAAACACCAGTTTTCATTTAAAGTCCAGCAAAGGGCAATGCCAAAGAATTTTCAAGCTATCATGCAATTATGCTCATTTCACATGCTAGCAAGATAATGCTCAAAATCCTTCAAGCTAGGCTTCAACTGTATGTGAACCAAGAACTTCCAGATGTATAAGTTGGGTTTATAAAAGGCATAGGAACCAGAGATCAAAGTGCCAACATTTGTTGAATCAAAGAGAAAGCAAGAGGGTTCCAGAATAACATCAACTTCTGCTTCATTGACTACACTAAAGCCTTTGACTCTGTGGCTCACAATAAACCATGGACAATTCTTACAGTAATGGGAATACCATATCACCTTACCTGCCTCCTAAGAAACCTGTATGCAGGTCAAGAAGCAACAGTTAGAACTGGACATGGAACAATGGACAGGTTCAAAATTGGGAAAAGAGTTCATCAAGGCTATATATTGTCACCTTGCTTTTTAAAGTAATGTGCATAGTACATCATGCAAAATGCCAGAATGGATGAATCATAAGCTGAGTCAAGACTGCTGAGAGAAATATCAACATCCTCAGATATGCAGATGATTCCACTCTAATGGCAAAAACTGAAGAGGAACTGAAGAGCCTCTTAATAAGGTTGTCAGAGGAGAGAGAGAGAGAGAGAAAAAAAAAAAAATCACTTAAAATTCAACATTCAAAAAACGAAGAACATGGCCTCTAGTCCTGTTACTTCATAGGAAATAGAAATGAAAACAGTGATGGAGTTTCTTTTCTTGGGTTCCCAAGTCACTCTGGATGGTGACTGCAGCCATGACATTAGAAGACATTTGCTCCCTGGAAAGAAAGCTATGACAAACATAGACAGCATATTAAAAAGCAGAGACATCACTTTGCTCACAAAGGTCCATATAGTCAAATCTATGGTTTTTTCCAGGAGACATGTATGGATATGAGAGTTGGATCATAAAGAAGAATGAGCACAGGAGAATTGATGCTTTTGAACTGTAGTGTTGGAGGAGACTCTTGAGAGTCCCTTGGGCCGCAGAGATCAAACCAGTCAATCCTAAAGGAAATTAACCCTGAATGTTCATTGGAAGGACTGATGCTGAAGCTGAAGCTCCAGTAGTTTGGCCACCTGATGTAAAGAGCTGATTCATTTGAAAAGGCCCTGATGATGGGAAAATTGAGGGAAAGAGGAGCAGAGGGCAACAGAGGACGAGGTAGTTAGATAGCATCAAAGACTCAATAGATGCTGTTCTCTCAGACCATCCCACCCTCACCTTCTCCCATAGAGTCCAAAAGTCTGTTCTATGCATCTGTGTCTCTTTTTCTGTCTTGCATATAGGGTTATCATTACCATCTTTCTAAATTCCATATATATGTGTTAGCATCAAAACATGCATATTATCAAGTGTGAAACAGATCACCAGTCCAGGTTGGATGCATGAGACAAGTGCCCAGGGCTGGTGCACTGGGATGACCCAGAGGGATGGGATGTGGAGGGAGATGGGAGGGGGGTTCAGGATGGGGAACACATGTAAATCTATGGCTGATTCATGTCAGTGTATGGCAAAAACCACTACAATATTGTAACATAATTAGCCTCCAACTAATAAAAATAATTGGGGAAAAAACTAAAAAATAAAATATAACCCAATCCTTGGGGAAAAAAAAAAAAAAAAAAAAACCCTCAATAGACTAGAGTTTGAGCAAACTGGTAGACAGTGAAGGACAGGGAAGGCTGGTATGCTGCAGCCCATTGGTTCACAGTCAGATGTGATTTAGTGACTGAAGAGCAATGAAAAAGTAGTCTTGACATGTTTAATGAAAAGTTATAGTTTCATTAAAAAAAACAAAAACAAAAACGGTTTGAGTATTTCTGCTTTCTTTAAGGAAACAAATACTATGCAATGTTGATCTCAATAAACCAAAGTATCAAGCTAATATTAATCATATTTAAAAATTCCTTATTAATGATTTAAAAATAAATATCAACCGTGCAATCAGTGCAAGGCTATGTAATATAGAAGAACCAAATATGCACATAGAAAAAGATAAGATAGAGGCTTACATAGAAGGATCTAAAGTCTATTCACATCTAATATGTGCTCACTTTTCTAGGAAATTTCTTATTTTCAAGCCTCCTGTGAAGAAGACTGAGTTAATCATACCTCTCATTGCATGGAACAGCAATTTCACTGATTAATGTTTAACACTTTCTTGATTGTTAATTTTACTTTTACCTCAACTGATTATCAGTAATTTTGACATTATATCATATTCTTATAGGCCTTAGGAGCTTTAAATCTGTAAGTTGTTCCTATTTTTGCCTGTTTTTACATTGAGTTTGCTGTCTCTTTTTTATTTATAATTTAACTTTACAAATTAATATATGTTAATTCAGAAATGGAATGTTTCATCACAGTCAGTGATGATGTCCTATTCTTTATCAAATGGTGTCCTTTTTAGGTTTAACATATTTGTAATGTTTTGATACAATCAAATTCATATTATTTTGGAAACTCTTCTAAGTTCTAGGTAAAATGAATACTTTCTTAACATTTAATTATCTTTATAATTTCATACTATTAATCATTGTAAATTTATATTCATTGATATCTATAATTTTAACTTCATAATTGGTCTTCCCAGTAACATTTTCTTCTTTTCAATAAAGAATTTACCTGCTAATGGAGGAGACACAGGAGATCCATTTTTTAAATTTCTTTACATGTAGCTAGGTAGGGACCACATTTTCTTCCATATAGTGAGCCAGTTTGTTGAGTAACATGTACTATGAAATGCAGGCTTTTTTTATTGCTGTGGAATCACTTTCACCATATATCAAATTTCTATACATTTATAAATCTGTCTCTAAATTCTGTTTGGCTCCATATTTTCAAGACAACGCTGAACTTTTGTTTTATCACTGTATATTTTATTTGTCAATATTTTCTTGGTTAAGTTCTGTCTCAATAATTCTTCTTAAGGTATTTTAGTTACTCATAAGCTTTCATGGATAGAGGAGCCAGGGGAACTATCACTTTGTGGGGTCACAAAGAGTTGGACATGGCTGAGCATGCATGCATTCCCCAAATCACTGCATTTTAATAAATGACTGTCAGGATTCTAGTTGGATTTTTCTGAGGATCGCCAAATCTACTCATTTCCATATATATTTTAGAGTAGATTAAAATGCAGTGATTTGGGGAATACGTGCATGCTCAGCCATGTCCAACTCCTTGTGACCCCATGAAGTGATAGTCCACCAGGCTCCTCTGTCCATGAAATTTTCTAGGCAAGAATACTGGAATGGGTCACTGTTTCCTCCCCCAGAGGATTTTCCCAACCAAGGGATCAAACCCACGACTCTTATGTCTCCTGCATCAGCAGGTGGATTTTATTTTACCACTGGGCCACCTGTGATTTGGGGAAATGAAGTTATAATACTAAGAAATCCAATCCTATCCTTGAGTATAAAATATCTCTTGATTTATTCAACTCATCTCTATATCCTATAGGAGTTTCTTTTTTTCTCCTCATTGGATTTTATATATTAAAACTTAATTCCTAGGTAATTTATAGTTGTGATTCCTGTTGCATAGATCCATGTGTGCCCACGGGACTCTATAATTAAGCAACATAGGTCTCATTCCATAAGAGATCTTGTAGTTGTGTCTTAGAATGCCCTTCAAAGAGTAAAAACCAAAAGAAATTGTGGCGCCAAGAGAAGGGAGATGATGTACAGTCCAGGAATCATAACAAGCCTCTAAGAAGCTAAGAGAATAATTTAGTGGTTCATATGGCTCTAATAAAACCAAACATGTAAGCAAAGCAAATAAGACGGTAGCAAAGAAAATAACCAAGGACTAGAAACACGGTGACAAGGGAAATGGCATGAACAGCTTCCTCAAGCATGATAGTCATCTTGTGATCTTGCATAAGCCAAGTTACTCTGGACTAATTTTGAACTAGTTACTTTTCTACTAGACACATTCTATGCTATATTGTTCCTTATAAATATTCATTCAATTGTTTTGCTTATTAAAGCATTATTTTTTGGCTTACTGACATTTTGATACCTGTACCAACTCAGGGTTGAATATTAGATGTCTTTAAAACATATTTTAACTTCATATAAAAGATTCTTTTGATTTCTTTATGCCTGAAGTGTAGGAGGTTAATTTCCTTCTGGGAACATTTGTAGTGAGTAAATATTTTTAAGTGCATTAGGCATAAGGCATGATGCAAGAAGTTTTACTATTATTTTAAAATATAATTTTACTGATTTTAGATTTTTTTTTTTTTTTTTTAGGTTACAAGCAAAAATAAAATAACTAAATGGGCCAACCAGGAAGATTAATACATAGAAATGAATAAAGGTGAAACTAAGCAGAAAGTGAAAATAATCTAGGTAAATTGTGTTCTGCTTTAAATTTTAGTTAGGGGCTTTGAGATACATTTACCACAACCTGAATTTCTTCTCACATTCCAAATCACCACCACAATTCATTATACATTTATTAATGCAGAGCTATAGAACACAGTGGGGGGATGCACTCAGAAACATACAAGTCACTGTGGATTAGATCCTGGTAAAGACATTTTGCTCCTGAACTGATTACTTTTAGTGAACACATAAAACCACTCACTATAATCACTCACTCCCTAAAAAATATCCTACATTATTGTGAACTTCTACCTTAAGATCATGTCTTGCTAGCATTGATATGCTTTTCCAAAAATTTTCCACATTTCCAGTGAAACACCCATGAAAATACAGTAAGTGGTGAAAAGACATATGAGAACTTAGTACTGCATCCTCATACCATAATTAGGATTGTATCAAGTAAAACTAGACATTTAAGTAATAGACTACTTCAGTTCAGTTCAGTTGCTCAGTTGATTTGCGACTCCATGGACCACAGCACTCCAGGCCTCCCTGTCCATCACCAACCCCCAGAGTTTACCCAAACTCATGTCCATTGAGTTGGTGATGTCATCCAACCATCTCATCCTCCGTCGTCCCCTTCTCCTCCCACCTTCAATCTTTCCCAGCATCAGGGTCTTTTCAAATGAGTCAGCTCTTCACATCAGGTGGCCAAAGTATTGGAGTTTCAACTTCAACATCAGTCCTTCCAATGGATACTCAGGACTGATTTCCTTTAGGATGGATTGGTTTGATCCATGCTTACTCTCCTCTTAATGAAAGCAGACAAAAACATTCCCCACCCTTTTTCTACATTTGTTTCTTTCTTCAAGAGAACAAGCCCCACAGCAGTCTCCAAACAGAAGATGTTTCCTTACTGAGCATGAACAATTGCAGAGTCAGTCAGGTTTGATCTGCACAGGTATCCTGGTCCCTGGCAAGAGTCATAGAAAATATACTCAGTGGTTATTGGGTAGGCTGCTCACCATAGGGACCAGATGGGATCACTCACTCCCTTACCTCTACTATCCATCAAGAATGACAAGAGTGGAAATGAATCTATAAGGGGGATTATGAGAAAGCTCATTGCTCAAGGTCTTGATGAGTTCAAGGAATAATGGCATGGGCATACAAATCAAGAGAGCTGTAAGAGTATCAAGATATAAGGTGGTACATCAAAAGAACATAAAATAAGAGGCAGATATTTAAAATGGAGCTATAACCCATAGTCTTTTATAATAGATAAGGTACAGAGCATCACTAAAAGTAAGATGATGAAGACATAAAAAGTCAAGGTTGAGTTTACTTCACTGATAGTGAGACTGATATTAATACGACCAGTGGAAGGAGAAGGGGAAGAAAGAAACTCTATGAACCAGAGACTAAAATGTCCTAAGAAAAAATGGGAGAGAGAACAGGTAAGTCAGACTTAGAGAAGATGTTGCCAGATGTGTTCTATGGATCAGCAAGCTCTGGAGTCCCTGCCAGTTCTTACAAATGCAGAATCTCAGGCTGTATTTCAGACCTACCTATCTAATTAGAGACTGTATCATATTTTCATAAAAATCCCTTAGGATTCATGTTAAAGTTTGAGGCACACTGGTATAGGAAGACAGTAAGCACCTCAAAAAATGTTAGATTTTTTTTTTTTTTTCTTTTTTTGTCCTTTCAAAGGAGAGAGAAGAACTGATGTCTGGAAGCACTAACAAAGAGCCAGGAGAACAGCACTCAGCATCCTGTCTCTGAGGTGAGCAACGTGTCAGGGGACGTCCTCAGCTTACAAGGCTGCATGGAAAGCTTGTCCTTTGCAGAAAATTAGTTTTCTATTAAAGCTGTTTTCCTGGAGGCACCTTATATACACTTGAAGAGCTATGAAAATGTTAATTTTCAGGCCTAACTTCTAGATTTTCTGGTTTCAACTGGTCTCCATGCAGAGCAAAGATCGAACTTTGTTTGTTTGCTTGTTTCTTGTTATTGTCTTTGTGATTACAATGTGCATCTGAGGTTTAGAACAGCAGATTTAAGGGCAAATGGCAAAGGTGAAAGGCTAAGAAATTGAGAACATGGGATTTTTCTTCTTAGCAGAAAGCAGATCTCAGGGAGCAGCCTGGAAGTGTTTGGGTGCCCTGTATTGACTGGAGGCTTCTGAGGATGAAGGGCTGTCTGTCTGAGTGACTGATAACATATAATATTTGCTAGTGACTCAAGTTTAACCAGAATTGAACCATGATGACACAGTCACCAGGTTTGCTGCAGCCTCTCCTCATGATGAAATTTGGAGCTGGTGGTTCCTTATGTCTTTCACTAGAAGCAACTCAGATGCTTAGTTTTGAGCTTCCCCAGTTTTCTCCCAGTAGAAAGTATTCCCTTACAAACTGTACCTCCTGAGCCTCAAGTGGTACAGCCTGAGTTCATGGGCAGTGACTAATTAAGACTTGGGATACTAATTTCTTAAACAGAGGATTTAACTTTATAAATAAATAAACATATTATTAATATAAATAAATGACTATTATATTATTTATAATGCACTTTTTTATTTAAGACTTTTAAGATTCTACTAAATTTCAATCTTAGCACATCTTCTGGCATCTCTGTCTCAATGACAACTGGTTCTTTTCTCTTAGAGACCCTGTAAGATTTTATTATCTGTAATCCTTTACAATAGCCTCAACACTGTCACCCTGCTGTTACTTTGTCTTTTAGTAATCCATTTATCATAAAGTATTTCCACTAAAATGTGGATGCATTTGTTAACCCCTAGCTTGAAACTCAATGATGGCTTTCAATGTGTCAGAGCAAAATATATACTACTACATTTAGCTTTGCTAGTCTATCAAAAGCTGGTTACTGAACTATGTGCAGGTGACACAATTCAAAGAGATCATAGGTGCAGAGATGGAGCCATAGGAGGTGGAGAGGAAAAAGCATCCATTTTACCTTGGAGAACTGAGAACACGTGTGGTGCCAAATGCACTCAGACTCCCACCACAGGTCAACACAGCCCAATGAATACTATTGAATGGCACAAAGTTGCAAAGAGTCAGACTTGACTGAGCAGGTGTGCTCACATAGATAGCCAACTACAAGTGTTTCTTATTTGTTAACACACCTAATTATTAAGATCTATATTTAGCTTTACAAAATACACTTGAGCCTTTTACAGTGATTTGGCTAGTAGACAGTTCACAACTTGGTTGTTTCTCTAAATGAAACCTCACTGGACTCATCACATGACCATCAGCATTTATTGTAACAGGGCCCCTGTCCACATCTCTCACATTATCTGATACAATTATTTCCAAGTTCAGAACACTTTGGGTGCACTAGAATGTTTCCTCAAGAGAAACCAACTGATCTCAAGAGCAAAAACTTCACACAATGAATTCTTCATATCGTTCAAATCTTAGTGAACTTTTTGCCAGTCAGAGATGTCTTCCCAATCCACTCAACCTTAATTACTCACAATTCCAACCCTTCTGCATTCTTCTTCATAAAAAGATTCATTTTAATCTTGTAGTTATCACTGTCTGCAGTCATGGCTCATAATTTTGCTTTTGCTTGCCTTTTTATTCATTGTTTCTTCACTCCATCTTCACAATACCAGTCTCCTACCTATCTCGTCCCCATAAATAAATTTCATGGGATACAATAAAAGAGATCTGGTATTGCTCTGTCTACAGCACTACTGTTGGTGTCTGGAGATGAGTAAGGCATTTAAAAAATTATTTTTGTTGCCAGACTTTTCCTTGGAAATTCTTTCCATTGCCCCTTCTTTGTATTTGTTTGCTTTCCCTATTTCTTTAATTAAATGGTGAATACAGTTTTTTTAATCAATAAACATAACATTACTATTTTTTTTTTTTTTTCTTGTTAAACGCCCATATTAAATGGAGAGTAGCAGGAGAGAACAAGATGGTGGGGAAGTAGGTGGACCAATACATCAGGAATACACCTTCAGAAACAGACGTGCATGGAGAACACCAGCTGAGAGTGGACAGGAGTATCTGACAATGGAAAAGAAAATATAGAACCATGCATAACTCAGTAAGATGAAGGAACTAGGGGGGGAAACAGGAGTGTTACTAGGATTGGACCTGCCCTCGGTGGGCGGGGGAACTGAAGGAGGGGTCCGATCCCCACATTGGGGCAACTGTCTGAGTCAGAGGAGAAATATTTAAGACTGACAGTGGAACAGCTGATCTGTGGCAACCTAAATGGAATGAGAATCAGAGAGTCCTTGCTGCAGCCATACATACCCTGGACAGGAACGCAGGCCCTCTCTCAGGCACAGCAGCTGGGAGCTGGGGTTTAGGGATTGTGGAGCAATCCCAGGGCGAGGGCTGCTGTTGACTGTAGAGAGATGGACCGAGGGAATGTGAGGGGGGAGATCGTGGTGGGAAATGGCTGTGGAGGAAAGCCAGGCAGCCATGGAAGCAAGAAGACACTGCTGAGTCATGTGTAGGGGGTGGAACCATCACCACAGCCTCTCTCTCCCCACAAGCTAGCATCCACAGTTGAACAATAGAGAGGCTGGTCCATCAAACACCTGATGCACTGAACAACAGAGAAGGACCCTAAGAAAGGGAGCCCTCTAAGTACCTGAACACATGGAGCTACAAAAAAAAAAAAAAAAAAAAAAAAATTGGCCAAAGAGGCCTTCTGATTGCCAGTTCCAAGAGGCTTGAAAGCCGACTCTGATAGGGCCATAACTCCTACAGCATAGGCAGTCCATGTCCCTGCACACTTGGCGCCTCCAGGGTCCCTGAAAGCCAAGCAGCTGCATCACCTTCATGCTCAACTCTCACTGGGCAGAGCTCCTGCAAGCAAAAAATGCCTTGCGTCTATGCACGCAAGGTCACTTGGGTCGTGTCCAACTCTTTGGGACCCTGTAGACTGTGGCCTGCTGAGCTTCTCTGTCAGGAAGGGGGATTCTCCAGGCAAGACTTCTGGAGTGTATTGGCCAACACTGGTTGCCATATCCTTCTAAAGCAACATTTTTCCTGCTGCCCTAGCCACCAACTCCCTTGAGTACCTGGTGCTGCCAGAACCCCTATGACCCAAGCAGCTGCACCACTTCCACACCTGGCTCTCACAGGGGCAGACCCAAGTTCTCCAAGGTAGCCTCAGGAGCAAACCCCAATTAAAGACCCACATGTAGAGGTGGAAATAAAACCACAATTGAAAACCAGGGGCAGTGTGGCTAAGGAAGAAGACCCAAACCCTTACCACAAGCTGTACAAGCTGCATATTAAATCCACATGATCAACTAGGGAGACTGTCTATGGAATATATAAAAGGACATTGAGAGCTCCCACAAAAGAAAATGCACTAGTTCTGATAGCTGTGGACATTGGAGGCAGAACACATAGGAATAGGACCAGATGAGAATATGAGCTGCCTCCACAGCAGGTCCAGAGATCAACACAGTGTTGGAGGGCATCCTAGGGATATAAGGTGAGCTGTGTCTCACAGCGAGGGAAAGGCCTCTGACAGCAGTGACTCGAGAGAAGCATTTATTATTCCTATGTTTTGACTTGTTAGATTCTTTTGAATTTTTTTTCTCTGCTCCCACTCCCATTGTAGTTGTCAGTTTTATTGGCACTATGAAATCCAATTAAGTTTTTGAGCTTTTTTTTTCTTTTTTCCCTCAGTCACCCTTTTTATTGTTGTTATGAACCTTTGCCTCTATGTTGGGCTTTTGCAATTCTGTGGAGCTTTCATTTTTTTATTTTTTATTTTTTTCAATTTTAATTTTTAATATATTAAACCTATTATTAATTTTTCTACATTTATTCCTTTGTTTGCTTTTCCTACTGTTCTTTTCCCCTTGCAGTTAATCTTTAATGTATATAAATCTTTTTTATCTACCTCTATTTAACTTTGCATATCTATTCTTTCTTTCTTTTCTTTCTCTCTTTTAATCTCAACATATTAGTTTTATTTTTATTGTCTTATTCCCCAGTTGGCACCTTGCTTTAATTTTGTTTTCTAGTTTGCACTCTAGTTAGTTTTGTTCTCGTAGATACAGTTTTTGATTTCCTTTGTTAGCAAGGTCATTCTATTGTACTTAATTTTTGTTGGATTGTTTTGATTTTGCTTATGGGTGAATATGTAAATGTGTATATTCATTCATAGTTTTTATTATCATTACAAACCTCTGCCTCTACATTTGGCTTTTGCAGTTCTGAGAAGTTTTCCTTTTTCTCTTTTGTCCTTTTTCCTTTCTTCTTCCCTTTTTGTTTTTTCTCTTTTTTATAATTTTAATTTTTAAACCTATTATACTTTTCTACATTTATTCCTTTGTTTGCCTTTCCTATTATTCTTTTCCCCCTACAGCTAACCTTTAATGTATATAAATTTTCATCTACCCATATTTTGCATATTTGCATATGCAAATAACTTTGCATATCTATTCTTTCTTTCCTTTCCTCTCATCATATTTGTTAGTTTTGTTTTCATTGCTCTAATTCTCACTTGGCACCTTGCTTTAGTTTGTTGTTGTTGTTGTTCTTCCAGTTTGTGCTTTAGTTAGTTTTGTTCTTAAATGGTAAATATAATTTTTGATTTTTCTTTGTTCACTGGGTCAATCTACTGTACTTTATTTTTGTTGAGTTGTTCTGACTTTACTCATGGGTATATATTTATATGTGTATATTCCATTATTTTCATTATTACTTGCCTGATTTTGTAACTGCCATTTGTCTGGGGTTCATCTTTGGTTTCTTGTTTTTGAGTATAGTTTCAATCTCACTTAATGCCATAACAAACTACTGTGGAATCCTCATTCCTGACCAGACATCAAGCCCTGAGCCTTTAGAGTGGGAACACTGAGTCCAAGACCCTAAACTACCAGAAAACTTACCCTAGGGAATATCAAATAGTGAGAACTCACATAAATGAAACCACTTGAATACAAGACCCGGCATCACTAGTCTTACATTTAGATCTTTAATCCAGACAAAGGATTAATCTCAAAAATATACAAGCAACTCCTGCAGCTCAATTCCAGAAAAATAAATGACCCAATCAAAAAATGGGCCAAAGAACTAAACAGACATTTCTCCAAAGAAGACATACAGATGGCTAACAAACACATGAAAAGATGCTCAACATCACTCATTATTAGAGAAATGCAAATCAAAACCACAATGAGGTACCATTACACGCCAGTCAGGATGGCTGCTATCCAAAAGTCTACAAGCAATAAATGCTGGAGAGGGTGTGGAGAAAAGGGAACCCTCTTACACTGTTGGTGGGAATGCAAACTAGTACAGCCGCTATGGAAAACAGTGTGGAGATTTCTTAAAAAACTGGACATAGAACTGCCATATGACCCAGCAATCCCACTTCTGGGCATACACACTGAGGAAACCAGATCTGAAAGAGACACGTGCACCCCAATGTTCATCGCAGCACTGTTTATAATAGCCAGGACATGGAAGCAACCTAGATGCCCATCAGCAGATGAATGGATAAGGAAGCTGTGGTACATATACACCATGGAATATTACTCAGCCGTCAAAAAGAATTCATTTGAACCAGTCCTAATGAGATGGATGAAGCTGGAGCCCATTATACAGAGTGAAGTAAGCCAGAAAGATAAAGAACATTATAGCATACTGACACATGTATATGGAATTTAGAAAGGTGATAACGATAACCCTATATGCAGAACAGAAAAAGAGACACAGAAATACAGAACAGACTTTTGAACTTTGTGGGAGAATGTGAGGGTGGGATATTTCAAAAGAACAGCATGTATACTAACTATGGTGAAACAGATCACCAGCCCAGGTGGGATGCACGAGACAAGTGCTCCGGCCTGGTGCACTGGGAAGACCCAGAGGAATCGGGTGGAGAGGGAGGTGGGAGGGGGGATCGGGATTGGGAATACATGTAAATCCATGGCTGATTCATAGCAATGTATGACAAAACCCACTGGAAAAAAAAATAATAATAAAAATTAAAAAAAAAAAAAAAAAAAGACCCGGCATCACTAAACCACCAGTAGCACCCTGTGCAGGATGTCTCATGTAAACAACAAACAAAACAAAGATACAAACTAAATCATCAGCAGCCTGGATTACCATCTCACTCAGTATTGGCCACCAGAGCAAAAACAGACAAACAAACAAGCACAAACTCAGCACAAACATCAGCCTATGTGAAGCTTACACAAACAACTGGACCAACCTTAGGAGGGCAGAAACCAAAATGAATAAAGAATTCAACCTTCTTCAAGGAAAGAATTAAGCTTCACTTGAAGCCTGGGAAAAGGAAAGCTCAAACACAATAAGTTAAAAAATAATAACAATAATAATAAAGAAAACACAGAGAAATACTACACAAATGAAGGAACAAACTAGAAATACACAAGTCCAAATAAATGAAGAGAAAATAGGCAAACTACCCGAAAAAGAATACATAATAATGATAATAAAGCTGATCAAAAACCTTGAAAGAAAATAGAGAAAATGCAAGAATCAACTAATAAAGACCTAGAAGAATTTAACAATACTCTTACAGAAAGAAAAAACACAATTACTGAAATTAAAAATACTCTAGAAGGAATCAATAGCAGAATATCTGAAGCAGAATAACGGATCAGTGAGCTGGAAGATAAAATGGTGGAAAAAAGTTTCTGAAGATCAGAATAAGGTAAAAAGAATGAAAAGAACTAAAGATAGTCATCTCAGAGACCTCTGGGACAATATCAAATGCATCAACATTGAATTATAAGTGACCCAGAAGAATAATAATGGAGAAGGAAAGGGCAACCCACTCGAGTGTTCTTGCCTGGAGAATCCCAGGGACAGAGGGGCCTGGTAAGCTGCCATCTATGGTGTCACACAGAGTCAGACATGACTGAAGCGACTTAGCAGCAGCAGCAGCAGAAGACGAGAAAAAAAAAGTGTACAAGAAAAAATTTCTAAGATATTATAGTTGAAAATTTTCCCAATATGGAAAAGGAAATAGTCAATGAAGTCCAAGAGGCACAAAGAGTCCCATAGAGGATAAACCCAAGGAGAAACATGCCAAAGCACATACTAATGAAACTAACAAAGGCTAAACAAAAAAGAAAGAATATTAAAAGCAGCAAGGGAGAAACAAGGTACATACAAGGGAAACCCCAAATGTTTATCAGCTGATCTTTCAACAGAAACTCTGCAGGCCAGAAGGGAAAGACAGGATATATCTAAACTACTGAAAGGGAAAAATCTACAACCAAAATTACTATATTCAGCAAGGATCTCATTCAAAATTGATGGAGAAATAAAGAGCTTTTCAGACAAGCAAAGGTTAAGAGAATTCAGTACCACCAAACCAGCTTTACAACAAATGTTAAATTGACTTATACAGTCAAGAAATACAAGAGAAGGAAAAAAAAAAAAAATCTACAAAATCAACCCCAAACAATTAAGAAAATGACAATAGGAACATAAGTCTATCAATAATTACACTAAATGTAAATGGATTAAATGTTCCAACCAAAAGACGCAGACTGGCTGAATGGATACAAAAAAAAAGACCCATATGCATCTTGTCTACAAGGAAACCAATTCAGACCTAAAGAAATATATGGACTGAAAGTGAGAGAATGGAAAAATACATTCCATGCAAATGGGGAGCAAAATAAAATAAAATAAGCTGAAGTAGCTATCCTCATATCAGAAGAAATATACCTTAAAACAAAGAATATTGCAAGATATAAGGAAGGACACTACATACTGATCAAGGGATCAATCCAAGAAGAAAACATAACAATTGTAAATATCTAGGTGCACAACATAAGAGCACCTCAATACCAAGGACAAACACTCACAGACAAAAAAGGAGACATTGATAGTGACACAATAATGGTAGGAGATTTTAACACCCCACTAACACCAATGGAAAGATCATCAAAACAAAATTAATAGGGAAACACAAGTCTTAAATGATACCTTAAATGAGATGGATCTCATTTACAACTTCAGAATATTTCATTCAAATAAAGAAGAATACACTTTCTTCTCAAGTGCACATGGAACATTCTCCAGGAAAGACCACATCTTGGGTCACAAATCACACCTCAGTAAATTTAAATAAAACTAAAATTGTATCAAGCATCTTCTCTGATCACAATGCTATGAGACTGATATCAATTACAAGAGGAAAAAAAAAAAAAAAAACAAACCTGTCAGAAACACAAGCACATGGAGATTAAGCAATATATTTCCAAATAACCAACAGGTTACTGGAGAAATCAAAAGAGAAACGACAACAACAACAACAACAAAAAAAACCTAGAAACAAATGACAGTAAAACGATGACAACTCAAAACCTATGGGATGCAGCAAAAGCAGTTCTAAGAGGGAAGTTTATACCAACACAATCCTACCTCAAGAAACAAGAAAAACATTGAGTAGACAGCCTAATTTTACACATAAAAAAACTGGAGAAACAAAAAACCAAAATTAGTAGAAGGAAAGAAATCATAAAGATCTGGGCATAAAGAAATGAAAAAGAAATGAAAGAAACAATAGTAAAGATTAATAAAACAAAAAGCTGGTTCTTTGAGAAGATTAAAAAAAAAAAAAAAAGAAAAATTGACAAACCTTTAGCCAGACTCATCAAGAAAAAAAGAGAGAGGAATCAAATCAACAAAATTAGAAATGAAAAAGGACAGGTTACAACATACAACGCAGACATACAAAGGATTATAAGAGACTATTATAAAGACTATAGGGCAATAAAATGGATAGCCTGAAAGAAATGGGCAGATACTTAGAAAAGTTCAATCTTCCAAGACTGAACCAGGAATAAATGGTAATTATGAACAACCCAGTTGCAAGCACTGAAATTGAAGCTGTGATCAAAAATCTCCCAAAAAACAAAAGCCCAGGACCAGATGGCTTCACAGGAGAATTCTATCAAACATTTAGAGAAGAGCTAATGCCGATCCTTCTAAAACACTTTCAAAAATTTGCAGAGGAAGGAACACTTCCAAACTCATTCTATAAGGCCACCATCACCCTGACACCAAAACCAGATAAAGACACCACACACAAAAAATGAAAACTACAGGGCAATATCACTGATGAATATAGATGAAAAAATCCTTAGTGAAATTTTAGCAAACATAACTCAGGAACACATCAAAAAGCTCTTATACCATAATCAAGTTGGGTTTATTCCAGGGACGAACGGATTCTTCAATATACACAAATCAATAAAAGTGATACACCATACTAACAAATTGAAAAAAAAAAAAAAAAAAACATATGATAATCTCAATAGATGAAGAGAAAGCTGTTGACAAAATTCAGCACCGATTTATGATGAAAACTCTTCAAAAAATGAGATTAGAAGGAACCTACCTCAACATAGTATAGGCCATACATGATAAGCCTACTGCAAACATTATTCTCAATGTTGAAAAACTGAAAGCATTCTCCCTAAGATCAGGAATAAGACAACAATGTCCACTTTCACCACTGTTACTCAACATAGTTCTGGAAGTCCTAACAACAATGATAGAAGAAAAAGGAATTAAAAATCCAGATGAGAAAAGAAGTAAAGCTCTCACTGTTTTCAAATGAGATGATAGTGTGCATCAGTTCAGTTCAGTTCAGTCTCTCAGTTGTGTCCGACTATTTGTGACCCCATGAAACGCAGCATGCCAGGCCTCTCTGTCCATCACCAACTCCTGGAGATTACTCAAACTCATGTCCATCAACTCGGTGATGCCATCCAGCCATCTCATCCTCTGTCGTCCCCTTCTCCTCCTGCCCCTATTCCCTCCCAGAATCAGGGTCTTTTCCAATGAGCCAACATTTCGCATGAGGTGGCCAAAGTATTGGAGTTTCAACTTCAGCATCAGTCCTTCCAATGAACACCCAGGACTGATCTAGTATCAGAAAATTACTAGAGCTGATCAGTGAATTTAGCAAAGTTGCAGGCTACAGAATCAATACACAGAAATCACTTGCATTTCTTCACACTAACAATGAAAAATCAGAAAGAGAAATTAAATTAAAGAATCAATCCTGTTCACCATTGCAACAAAAATAATTAAATATCTAGGAATAAACTTACCTAAAGAGATTAAAGAAATTTACACAGAAAAGTATAAGACACTGAGGAAAGTAATCAAAGATGACATAAACAGATGGAGAGATAGTCCATGTTCCTGGGTAAGAAGAATAAATGTTGTGAAAATGACTATACTACCAAATGCAATCTACAGATTCAGTGCAATCCATATCAAATTAACAACAGCATTTTTTCATAGAACTAGAACAAAAAATTTCACAGTTCATGTGGAAACACAAAAGACCCTGAATAGCCAAAGCAGTCTTGAGAAAGAAGAATGGAACTAAAGGTAAAAACCTTCCTGACCTCAGATTATACTACAAAGCTTCAGTCATCAAGGCAGTTTGGTGCTGGTACAAAAACAAAAATAAAGACCAATGGAACAAATATACACCATAGGTACCCATGCACCTATGGATAACTTATTTTTGACAAAGGGGGCAAGAATATACAATGGGGCAAAGATAGCCTTTTCAATAAATGATGCTGGGAAAACTGGACAGCTACATGTAAAAGAATAAAATTAGAATACTTCCAAACTCCATACATAAAGATAAACTAAAAATGGATTAAAGACCTAAATGCAAGACCGGAAACTAAAAAAGTCTTAGAAGAAAACATAGGAGGCAAAACACTCGACTACATAAATCAAAGCAAGAACCTCTATGACTCACCTCCTAGAGTAATGGAAATAAAAACAAAATTAAACAAGTGGGACCTGTCTAAACTTTAAATCTTTTGCACAGCAAAGGAAACTATAAACAAGGTGAAAAGACAGCTCTCAGAATGGGAAAAGATAACAGCAAATGAAACAACTGACAAAGGATTAATTTCCACAATATACAAACAGCTCATACAACTATACCAGAGAAACAAACAACCCACCCAAACAAAAAGTGGTAAAAAACCTAAACAAATATTTCTCCAAAGAAGACATACAGATGGATAACAAACACATGAGAAAATGCTTACCATCACTCATTGATAGAGAAATGCCAATCAAAACCACAATGAGATATCACCTCACACCAGTCAGAATTTCCATAATCAAAACGTCTACAAACAATAAATGCCAGAGAGGGTGTGGAGAAAAGGGAATTCTCTTGTACTGTTGGTGGGAATGTAAATTGACACAGACTCTATAGAAAATGGTATGGGGATTCCTTAAAAAAATAGGAATAAAACCACTATATTGACCCAGCGATCCCACTCCTAGGCATATTCTCTGAGGATATCAAAATAGAAAAAGGCACATGTATCCCATTGTTCATTGCAGCACTATTTACAATAGGTAGAACATGGAAGTAACCTAGATGTGTATTGACAGATGAATGGATAAAGAAGTTGTGGTATATATACACAATGGAATATTACTCAGCCATAAAAAGAATGCATTTGAACCAGTTCTAATGAGGTTGATAATCCTAAAACCTAGTATACAGAGTGAAGTAAATCAGAAAGAGAAACATAAATATCATATTCTAGTGCATATATATGAAAACTAGAAAAATGATACTGAAAATTTATTTGTAGGGCAGTAAATGGGGCTTCCCTCATAGCTCAGTTGGTAAATAATCTGCCTGCAATGCAGCAGACCCAGTTTTGATTGCTGGGTCAGGAAGATCCCCTGGAGAAGGAAATGGCAACCCACTCCAGTGCTCTTGTCTGGAAAATCCCACAGACAGAGGAGCCAGGTGAGCTACAGTACATGGAGTTGCAACAGGGGACATGACTTAGTGACTAAACCACCATCACCAATGGAGAAACAGACATAGAGAATAGACTTATGGGCATGAGGTGAGGGGAGGAGAGGGTGAGATGTATGGAAGCAATAACGTGGAAACTTACATTACCATATGTAAAATAGATAGCCATTGGGAATTTGCTGTGTGGTTCAGGAAACTCAAACAGGTGCTCTGTATCAACCTAGAGGGGTGGGAAGCAGAGGGTGATGGGAGGGAGGTTCAAAAGGGAATGTATACCTATGGCTGATTCATGTTGAGGTTTGACAGAAAACAACAGAATTCTGTAAAGCAATTATCCTTCAAAAAATAAATTAATAAAAAAAAAAAGAAAGTATCTTGGTGCTTTATATTCAGAGTACATCATAAGAAATGCTGGGCTGGATGAAGCACAAGCTGGAATCAAGATTGCTGGGAGAAATATCAATAACCTCAGGTATGCAGATGACACCACCCTTACAGCAGAAAGTGGAGAAGAACTAAAGAGACTCTTGATGAAAGGGAAAGAGGAGAGCAAAAAGTTGGCTTAAAGCTCAACATTCAGAAAATAAAGATCACGGCATCCATTCTCATCACTTCATGGCAAATAGATGGGGAAACAGTGGAAACAGTGGATGACTTTATTTTTCTGGGCTCCAAAATCAGTGCAGATGGTGATTGCAGCTATGAAATTAAAAGACACTTACTCATTGGAAAGAAAGTTATGACCAACCTAGACAGCATATTGAAAAGCAGAGACATTACATTGCCAACAAAGGGCCGTATAGTCAAGGCTATGGTATTTCCAGTGTTCATGTATGGATGTGAGAGTTGGACTATAAAGAAAGCTGAGCACCGAAGAATTGATCCTCTTGAACTGTGGTGTTGGAGATGACTCTTGGGAGTCCCTTGGACAGAAAGGAGATCCAACCAGTCCATCCTAAAGGACATCAGTCCTGGGTGTTCATTGGAAGGACTGATGCTGAAGCTGAAACTACAATACTTTGGCCACCTAATGCGACGAGCTGACTCATTTGAAAAGATCCTGATGTTGGGAAAGATTGAACGTGGGAGGAGAAGGGAATGACAGAGGATGAGATGGTTGGATGGCATCACCGACTCAATGGGCATGAGTTTGGGTAAACTCCAGGAGTTGGTGATGGACAGGGAGGCCTGGTGTGCTGTGATTCATGGGGTCGCAAAGAGTCAGACACGACTGTGAGAGGGTACCAGGCAGGAAGGCCAGGGGTCTCCAAAGGAGGAAATAGGCTTCAAGTGTCAGACATTTTTATCTCTCTTAAGTGGCAGAAGGAAACAAACTAGCAATATTTTTTTCCTTCTCTATACAAATTTAAAAGGAGATTTCTCTTAAAATGCTGTGTTGCCATGACACATGGTTTCACCTGAAGCTAACTATTCTCAAACCTTTAGCTAACCAATACATATTTCTTATGGAAATGTTTGTCTTAAAGCTACGTTAATGTGTTATGCATTTACCCCAGACTCTAAGTTCCACCAAATGGGTCAAACTATTTGACAAACCAATATGTTATACTCAGATATTGTTCCCCTAATCTATGTAAATGAAACGATTTGTGTGGTAATCTGCCCTCCTACAAGATTCAAGTCAATCATTTTATGGCTTGGGATGAATTATCTGGTGCCAAAATTACCACAAAATGCAACTTATGGATGAGGGCCCTGGTGCCATTCTGAATTTTAAGACATCCCTTTCTTTTCATTAACATACTGCAAGTGACTATATAACATACAGCTGAATATTAGCATGGGGGTACTCTT
Source organism: Dama dama (assembly GCF_033118175.1). Lineage (NCBI taxonomy): Eukaryota > Metazoa > Chordata > Mammalia > Artiodactyla > Cervidae > Dama > Dama dama. Next base: position 3,656,026 of record NC_083708.1, on the reverse strand, counting down.
TCTGCCCCTTTCTGATGCTTATGTCAGAAGCTTTCTCTATCTCCTTTATACTTTAATAAAACTTTATTACACAAAAGCTCTGAGTGATCCAGCCTCCTCTCTGGCCCTGGATTGAATTTGTCTTATCGTTCAGCAACAACCTTTCAACTGAGCGACTGAACTGAACTGAACTGAAATGGCGCTTTAATTCTCTGACAAAATTCCCCGTAGTGCTGTTTATTTCATACTGTGTTTCATGTGGACAGAGGAGGGAGTTTTTCTTGGAAAGCCCTGCTCCGTTTTCTGAGCAGAAGGGCCGAGATTTTGGGGTCATGTGAGGGAGCATGTAGATTATTCCTTCCATAATGAACAAGAGAAAGACTGTAGAAGTTAGCATTCCCTGATGAAATTGCCCTTTGGTGCCTCACTTTAAATTGGCCTTTAAAGTCCACTTTAGCAAATACCATTACCTGCCCACTTTTCACCTAGCTTCCAAAGCGACCTGTCTAATTTAGATGAGATTGCAAAGAGCTCTGGTTATAGAGAAAGTGGTTTTGCAGAAGCGTTCTGGCCTGTGAGTCAGTTTGGTTTTGCTAAGTGATGCGGTGCTTCATTCCTCAGCCATGAACCCTGGAGTGGGCTGCCATGCCCTCCTCCAGGGGATCTTCCCAACCCAGGGATTGAACCCACATCTCCTACATTGCAGGTGGATTCTTTACCATCTGGGTCACCAGGGAAGCCTATGAATACTGGAGTGGGTAGCTTATCCCTTCTCCAGGGGAACTTCCTTACCCAGGAACTGGGGTCTCCTGCATTGTAGGTGGATTATTTACCAGCTCAGCTACCCAGGAAGCTCACTAAGTTATGCTACATGAGTGAAAATAGTGGTGGATTTTATTTTCTTGGGTTCCAAAATCACTGTGGACAGTGACTGCAGTAATGAAATTAAAAGACGCTTGCTCCTTGGGAAAAAAAAAAAAAAAAAAAAAAAAAAAAACTATGGCAAACCTAGATAGTATATTAAAAAGTAGAGTCATCACTTTGCCAACAAAGGTCAGTATAGTCAAAAGTATGGTTTTTCCAGTAATCATGTACGTATGTGATAGTTGGACCATAAAAATAGCTGGGCACTTAGGAATTGACACTTTTGAACTGTGGTGTTGGAGATGACTCTTAAGAGTCCCTTGGACTGCAAGGAGATCAAACCAAATCCTAAAGGAAATCAATCCTGAATACTAATTGGAAGGACTGATGCTGAAGCTTCAGTACTTTGGCCACTTAACGTGAAGGGCTGACTCATTAGAAAAGACTCTGATGCTGGGAAAGATTGAAGGCAGGAGGAGAAGATGGCAATGGAGGATAAGATACTTTGGTGGCATCGCTGACTCAATGGATATGAGTTTGAACAAGCTCTGGGAGATAGGGAAGGACAGGGAAGGCTGGTGTGCTACACCCTGTGTGGTTGCCAAGAGTGGGACGTGACTGAGCAACTGAAACACAACAAGAAGTGATGGTTCAGTAACAGTCCACAGCCTCAGGACTTAAAGCAGCAAAGGCTGAGCCCTCACTCACAGGAATTCCATGTGGTTTCAAATGATACTTGGAGGTGCTGTCACATGTGTAAATGTTTCACAGTGGTCCTTTGATCTGACCATGTTTCCATACAGGAAAATCTTGGTCTGATAGTTACAAGTTTATGCCTGAAAATGATTTATATCACTCTCCTCAACCTTGGTTCTTGGCTGGCCAAAGATATCTAATGGCCATATCTGACTTTTGAGAAGGGTGGTCGGAAAGTCCTTGGAGGAAAGAAGTCTGGGTGGTACTGAGCCCTAAACTGTTCACAGCAGCCCCTGGAACTCTGAGGCAGGAACACACAGGGTGGCAGGAAACACTCCCATTTTAACAAGCACAAACTCAGATTTGCAAAAGTTTAGCTTTCATTTTTGTATAACAGCTACAGTTACTAACCCCATTCTGCTTGATGTAGATACAAAACATACTGTCCTAGAGGTAAATTCAGTCACTTTTTGTTTTCTTTTTATAGAATTGATATCTAAACCTAAATTCAGTCATCCTTCAGGGATTCAAACATTTCCCCCTACTCCAAGGGCTTGAGTTCAGAACAACCATTTGTGGGGGCAGGGTGACCATAAGCAGACCTTTCAGTGCCTCAGTCATCGCCCCTGTGCAGAGGGCATCTCCTCCATGCATGGCACGCACCAGGAGATGCCTACCACCCATACAGTCCCCTTATTGCAGCTTCATCCCTGCCTCCCATTATTCTTGTCATAAAACACTTTATGGGACTAAGATCATTCATCTTCCATAAATTTTCTTTTTCTTTTACTAAATATATGAAATAATGTTGAAAGAGAAATGATTATATATATTATAATATATATATATATATACATATATCAGAAGATAGATTGGGAGCTTCTCTTATTACAAAAGGGAAGATCTTGTCCTTTTCCTAAATTTCAGAAACTATAAAGCAATAGTTAGATTTAACTGAGATTCATACTTTGTTTTCTGAATCTATAAATAGTGTTTTGCCAAACAATATTATCATTCTGATCCTTAGAGAGAAGGGTAATTTTCTAATGAGAGAGACCACTTACTATCTCATATTTCTGCTTCTGTGCCCAGCTGAGAAGAGATTTGCAGCAGCAAGATTGAGGTTTTAAATCCTCTAATAGGAAAGTTATATTATGTGAGCAATTGTGTGGCATTCCATATTAATATTGCATGCTATCACAATTCATTTTCACCAATTTAGAACATGTAGAGACATGCTAAACACTTCAATAAATGATATAATGATTGTATTTGCATACTATCAAGATGGATGCAAATACTAAAAATATAAAGCTCCAGTACTTTATGAAGGACAACTTTAATCTCATATGAATGATTACTTACTGTAAAGTATTTTACTATCTGCAATTGGTAGAGAGATAGATGCTTCACTGAACTTATGTTTGCTTCTTATTGCAAAATTCATAAAGCAACATCCACTGAAGTTAGTAGAGGTTTGAATAAATGACCATAAATACTATCATATATTTAACTAGAAACTGCACTGTTATATTATTAAAGGAATCTCTCCTTTTAAATTGTATTCATTTAATTGAATTACTGGGCATTAACTTGATATAAGCATACAGGAATTCACAATATAGTATATGCTATTCATTGAATCATATTTATAACATTACTTAGCTTTATGAGCCAATCTAGTAATTTTTAATAAGGTTATAATTTTTATCTTTCTTTCCTTTTTTTCTTTTTCTTTTCAGTTAGTCTTAAAATTATTCATTTCAAATATTTGAGATAGTCTTAGGCTCAGTACTACACAGACCTGATTATTACTCTGAATCCCCTTGCCCCTCCCAAAAGAGTAGATGAATTTGTAATTTTTTTAAATTTGTTTTTGCTTTTAACATTCTCATTTTCTTAGCATATATGTTGATGAGGTATAATGGTTGGTTGAAAATTACAAGGTGACTCTTTCATCTCCTACTTTCTTTTTAGGCATGGGGGAATATGAGAAATTATTAAGGTCACTATAGCAACTCAAGTGATGTGAGTCCTTCCTATCCAGCTTTGAAAATCTATCATAAATATGGCTTAAAATATATTTAACTTACCGCATTTAATGGGATGACCATAACATAAATATCAACTCAAATGAGAAGATTATCATTTTTTATAACTGGGGAGTTTCATGATTACTAGTATCCAGCTTCAAAGAAAAAATATAATAAAATGTTAGGAGTAATAACATATTACAACTGAGAATAGGTACAATGCAGTGAAAGTCATATTAATGTATTGGTCAGGAAATCTGCTGTTTTAAGTCAGTCATTGGCATTGCCCTTTAATTGGTATTGGAATGAAAAATGATCTCTTCCAGTCCTGTGGCCTCTGTTGAGTTTTTCAACTTTACTGGCATATTGAGTGTAGCACTTTAACATCTCTTATCTCTCCTTGCTATTTTCTGGAACCCTACATTCAGATGGGTATGTCTTTCCTTTTCTCCCTTGCCTTTTGCTACTCTTCTTTTCTCAGTTATTAGTAAGGCCTCCTCAGACAACCATTTTGCTCTTTTGCATTTCTTTTTCTTGGGGATGGTTTTGATCGCTGCCTCCTGTACAAAGTTATGAACCTCCATCCACAGTTCCTCTGGCACTCTGTGTATCAAATCTAATCCTTTGAATCCATTTGTCACTTCCACTGTATAATAATAATGGATATGATTTAGGTCATACCTGAATGGCCTAGTAGTTTTCCCTACTTTCTTCAATTTCAGTCTGAATTCTGCAATAAGGAGTTCATGATCTGAGCCACAGTGAGCTCTTGGTTTTGTTACTGCTTATTGTATAGAGTTTCTCTATCATCAGCCACAAAGAATATAGTGAATATGATTTTGGTATTGATCATCTGGTAATATCCATGTGTATATCATCTGGTCTCTTGTGTTGTTGGAAGAAGATGTTTGCTATGATCAGTGCATTGTCCTGAAAAACTATTAATTTCTCCTCTGCTTCATTTCATACTCCAAGGCCAAACTTGCCTGTAACTCAACAGTATGTGAACCAAGAATTTCCAGATATACAAGCTGGATTTAGAAAAGTTAGAGGAACCAGAGATCGAATTGTCAGCATTCATTGGATCATAGAAATCACAGGAGGTTCCAGAGAAACATCTACTCTGCTTCATTGATTAGGCTAAAGCCTTTGACTGTGTGGATCACAACAAACTGTGGAAAATACTTAAAGAGATGGGAATAGCAGACCACCTTTTCTGCCTACTTAGAAACCTGTGCACAGGTCAAGAAGCAATAACTAAAACTGGACATGGAACAACAGACTGGTCCAAAATTAGGAAAGGAAAACAAGTCTGTATATTGTCACCCTGCTTATTTAATTTATATTGCAGAGTGCGTCATGTGAAATGCCAGACTGGATGAAGCTCAAACTGGAATCAAGATTACTGGGAGAAGAATCAATAACCTCAAATTTGCAAAGGACACCACTCTTATGGAAGAAAGTAAAGACAAACTTAAGAGCTTCTTGATGAAGGTGAAAGAGAAGAGTGAAAACGCTGACTTTTTTACTCAAAATTTAAAAAAAAAAAAACTAAACTAAACTAAAATCATGGTATTTGGTCCCATCTCTTCACAGCAAATAGATAGGGAAAAAGATGAAACAGTGACAGATTTCATTTTCTTGGACTCCAGAATCACTGTGGATAGTGACTGCAGCCACAGACTTAAAAGATGCTTGCTCCTTGGAAGAAAAGCTATGACAAACCTGGACAACTTATTAAAAATCAGAGACATTACTTTCCAGACAAAGGTCCATATAGTCAAAGCTATATTTTTTTTTCCAGTGGTCATGTATGGATGTGAGAGTAGGATCCCCAAAGAAAGCTGAGTGCTGAAGAATTGATTTTGAATTGTGGTGTTGGAGAAGACTCTTGAGAGTCTCTTGGACAGCAAGATCAAACCAGTCAATCCTAAAGGAAAGCAACCATGAACATTCATTGGAAGGACTGATGCTGAAGCTGATGCTTCAATAGTTTAGCCATTAGATACAAAGAGTCAGCTCCTTGGAAAAGACTCTGATGCTGGGACAGATTGAAGGCAGGAGGACTAGTGGATGACAGACGATGAGATGATTGGATGCCATCACCGACTCAATGGACATGAATTAGAACAAGCTTTGGGAGATAGTGAAGGACAGGGAAGTCTGGTGTGCTGAAGTTCATGGTGTTACAAGGAGTCTGACACTACTAAGCAACTGAACAGCAACTGCAAGACCTGTCTTTAACAAGTTGCTCTAATATTGAGTCTTATTTCATACTTGAAGTGGAGGTTAAGAAGATCTCATGCTGATAATGTAACAAATAAGCTTGATTTTTAAAGTGAGTAGTGCTTTCTGGGAGATGAAAGCATAGTGAATACTGAGGATATAGAATAAATGGTTTAAGCAACCACAGTAGCTGTAGAAACCACCTTCAGTTGAATTGCTCAGTCTTGTCCAACTCTTCGGGACCCCATGGACTGCAGCATGCCAGGCTTCCCTGTTCTTCACCAACTCCTGGAGTTTGATCAAACTCGTGTCCATTGAGTCGGTGATGCCATCCAACCATCTCATCCTCTGTCATCCCCTTCTCCTCCCGCCTTCAATCTTTCCCAGCATCAGGATCTTTTTCCAAGGAGTCAGTTCTTTGCATTAGTTGCCCAGAGTATTGGAATTTCAGCTTCAGCATCAGCCCTTCCAATGAATAGTCAAGACTGATTTCCTTTAGGATGGACTGGTTTACTCTCCTTGCAGTACAAGGGACTCTCAAGAGTCTTCTCCAACATCACCGTTCAAAAGCATCAATTTTTATTTTTCTAAGAAGGCACCTTAGCCAAGTCAAAGTTTAAGAACCAAAATTAAGGTATGAAACATGGGCCAGTTTTGTAGAATTTTGTGAGAAAATAATTGATGAACCCTCCAAAAAGAAGATAGCATGTGCTTTATTTATGTACTATTAGGAGGTTTTCTTGACAATTAGGGCAGAAAAATAAACCATAAGAGGAGTTATAAAACATGTAGTAGTTATGGTGATAAAATTTTCAAAACAATCAAAAGTAAAAAAGCAGGTATTTTTGTTGTTGTTGTTCTGCACTTAGTGTTTCTAATGATATAAAATATTACATCACACATATAAAACTCAGCAAAGACAAAATGAAACTCATTATTCCTTCCTTCTGAAATTTTCTTCTTTCTTGTTACTTAAATAAATTATACCAAAATATCTAACCTTGCGTTTCTATTTTACCTAACTCAAGTCCATTTGCTTACTGCTCAAAAAGTATTTTGGGAAGACCCAGAGGGATCGGGTAAAGAGGGAGGTTGGAGAGGGGATTGGGATGGGGAATGCATGTAAATCCATGGCTGATTCATGTCAATGTGTGGCAAAAACCATTATAATATTGTAAAGTAATTAGCCTCCAACTAATAAAAATAAATGGAAAAAAAAAAAAGTAATACTCAAGATAGAGGCAAATACCAGGAGAAAGGAAAGTTGCTTTTAATCAGAATGTTGGCAATCTGGGAAGATGGTGGACTCAGTGTCCCCCAGAAATCAATTCCAAAGATTTTTTCTCAGTCATGAAAGTTGTTAAAGGGAAAAAGGAAAGCAATCTCAGTTAATCACAGAGATGGGGGATCAGAGCTGTCACCATTCTGAACTACTGGTAGGCTTGTAGACTCCTTGTGATTTTCCTCTAGACATTATCTTGTTCACATGTTTTGTTCAGGAGATTATTGAAGGGGAAGCTAGGGAGGAGATTTGTTCATCTGCTAGTCACTTATGCTTCATTTATACTTTTTTGACCTACACCAAAAACCAACAGGTTAGGGAAAGTATAGGGTGATTAAGAGATCTGAACACTATGCTAGAGCCAGAGATGGTAAAACATGGAGGTGCCTGGTTAAATGTGAAGAGTATAGCTTTTCTTCAATTGACCAGAAAAGGGGTTCCTTCTGAGGGAGGTTTCCTGAAAAAAGCTGCATACATGGTTTTACTAAAATTTTCTTGCCACCCCTCTTTTCTCTTACAATTATCTACTAAGTCCAATTATGCCATCTACTCCATTTTCCCAACACAATCTTAAATTTTAATACTCACTACTTTGGTGTGGTTCTGATTTTTATAACCACTTTTCTAAAGCATTAGATAATCTTATTTGTTTCAATTTTCCCAACCTGAATTCACTCTCAATGGTGACCAGACAAATTTTATCATGACATTATTAACTAACCCTTCAATAATTCTTCATACTGCACAGTTGAGAACAGAGATATTTTAGTATTACACATCCGGATACAACCCACATATATATTAAATTACATAATTATTCAAATTATTTGTTTCTAAACAGTGATTAAAAGGAAACATTTTATTTCAAAGTGTGCTATGCATATGTTTTAACCAAAATGTAGTGCAAATACTGAATTCTATCTTCCTGTAGACATAGACATAGACATAGACAATGGTTTCTTATGTTTATATTCTAATTTTGGCTTTTACCACATTTGGATCTTACACAAACTATTATTTATGCTATCAAATGTATCACTCAGTTGAGTAATATTTGTGTTTTAAGAAGAGATATTGTTTTAACCCACAGATTAACAAAGAAAATTTTGTATAATTCTAAAGTTCTTAAAGAGAAAAGATGTCTTTATTGGCTGCATGATTCATGATTTTATATTTGCAAGTAAACAAACATTTTCCATAACAGTTTTAATCAACCCAGACCTCTGAGGAGAGACCATGATATTATACAAAGTGGGGCTGCAACTTGCATTTTAGGAGAATAAGAAAATATTAGAATACAAAGAAGCGAGTTGGTGAGAAATAAACTGGTTCTGGGTATTATAGAAATGTATATGCAAACCTGAAGATGTTGGTTTAACACGTTTTTATTTTTGTTTATTTCATGATGAGATGCATTCTTATTTTTTTACAATTATTCTATATCAGTGTTTAGGACAGATGAGAAAAAACAGAAATAGGCAAAAGTGTTAGTACTGAAATAAATTGTGGACATAATGATTTAGAGTTTGCAATAAATAAAAGTTATTTATGAAAGATGTCTGACAGATATTCCATGGCAAAGTATTAATGGTTAGTGCCCCATGAGTACAGCAAAGAAAGAAGAAACTACATAGAGTCTAAAATTTGAAGGACACATTAGAAGACATTTTCTAAAGCAATTATTTCAACCAAGCATAAGTTCATTTTATGCAACATTCAAAAAGATTTATTGTCTATTTTTACTTCAAAATAGCATTGGGGATTTAAAACTGCAAACTTTGCAATTATTTGAAAAAAATGCAACATTTTGAAATTCTTTAAAAATTGCAGTTCTTTGAAAAAATGACCTAATTGCCACATAATTTATTGTATTCATAATTTTGTAGAATACAAACCCATTCCTTAATTCTTACAAATGACAATTCTGTTGAGAAACACTAAATTTAGAGTAACGAATAACAACATAATTTTAAAAAAAAAGCTTCTTAAAATATCTGGGCATTCAAATCTTTAGATGCTTATCAAATCCCTGCCATGACTGGGAGTTTGTCAGATAGTCCTAAGTTTACTATTTGTGTGCATTTCTTTGTCAGTTTTAAATAACTATAATCGCATTATTGTTGCTGATGTTCAGTCACTAAGTCACGTCCCACTCTCCCATTCCTTGCAATACCATGGACTGCAGCACACCAGAGCCCTCTCCTCCACTATCTCCCGGAATTTGCTCAAATTCATGTCCATTGAGTTGGTGATGCTATGTAACCATCTCATCCTCTGATGTCCCCTTCTCCTTTTGCCCTCCATTTGTTCCAGCATCACGGTCCATGCATCAGCTCTTCTCATCAGGTGGCCAAAGTATTGGAGCTTCAGCTTCAGCATCAGTCCTTCCCATGAACATTCAGGTTTAATTTCCTTTAGGATTGACTGGTTTGATCACCTCACAGACCAAGGGACTCTCAAGAGTCTTCTCCAACACCACAGCCTCCTTTATGTCCCAACTCTCATATCTATCCAAGACTACTGGGCAAATCAGAGTTTTAATCATATGGACTTTTGTCAGGAAAATGATTTCTCATTTTGCCAACAAAATGTGATTGACTTGTTTTGGATATTAAAGTTCATTGATCAGGCAGTAATATTTTAATCAAAGAGGGCAATGAAAGAGCAGGCATGCCTTCAGGTCCAGAACAGTGAAAGAGGAATGAGATAAGCTCACTTGCATTGTAGGTGAGACTAGCGGTTCTCAATTCTGGCTACACATTAAAAGTTCACTTTAGTTGTTCAGTCCTGCCTGACTCTTTGACCCCATGGACTTCAGCACACCAGGCTTCCCTGTCCATCATCAATCAAGTGCTTTAATAAATACTGGACATCTCACCAGACAATGCATTTTAGTACTAGAAGATGGGCCTTACACACTTATTTATTTTAACTCATCTGATAATTCTAATATCTCACCATATTTGAGAACTCCTAGCTTAGTTAATCTCAATCTTCAGCATGTTATCAGAATCATCCAGTGGACTTGTTAAAACATCCATTACTTGACCTCAGTCCAAAGTTAGCAGTTCAGTAGATCTCAGATAAAGTCAAATGTTCTGCTTTTCTTACAAGTTTCTAGATAATGTTGATGCTATTTGTCCCAAACACCATACTTTGAGAACCACTGTTATGTTAAAACAACAATAACATCATCTTCAACAACAAAACTGTGCTTAATTATTTTGTGTCTGTGTCTAAACAATACATATTTAAATACTTGTGTCATATCTAAAGTTGGAGTTCAAACAAAAATAATTTATAAATTGAATCAGGTAAGCAATATGTTTAAGCAATCATATCCTAACAAAACTACCTAGACTCATATAATTAATAGTATTTTTAAAAGGAAAATATATCATGGTAATCTGTAAGTAGAAAGATTTTTACAATCTTATGAAAATAATATATTTTAAGTACTGTCATAATTTGCAGGAAATCATAATTTTATACTTCACATACTAGCTCAGTTTTTCATTTTTCTATGAGAAATCAGTCAAACTTGAGTTTAAATTTATCTTATTAAACTTTCTGTAAAAACTTAATATTAAAGTTTTAAAAACATTTTGTATATTTATCTCATGTGTCCAACCTGGGCTGGTGATCTGTTTCACCCTAGATAATATACATGTTTTGATGCTGTTCTCTCTAAATATCCCACCCTCACCTTCTCCCACAGAGTCCAAAAGTCTGTTCTGTACCTCTGTGTCTCTTTTTCTGTTTTGCATATAGGGTTATCATTACCATCTTTCTAAATTCCATATATATATGTGTTAGTTTGCTGTAATGGTTTTTATCTTTCTGGCTTACTTCACTCTGTATGATGGGCTCCAGTTTCATCCATCTCATTAGAACTGATTCAAATGAATTCTTTTTAATGGCTGAGTAATATTCCATGGTGTATTTGTACCACAGCTTCCTTATCCAATCATCTGCTGATGGGCATCTAGGTTGCTTCCATGTCCTGGCTATTATAAACAGTGCTGTGATGAACATTGGGGTGCACATGTCTCTTTCAGATCTGGTTTCCTCGGTGTGTATGCCCAGAAGTGGGATTGCTGGGGGAAAAAAAAAAAAAACATTTTCTATATTTATCTTATATTTTGCACATAAATTAAGGCATTTAGGTGAATATAATTAAATAATATAAACTGTGCATATAAATTATTGGGTGTTATTTAAAGCTACATTCAAAAGTAGAAAAGATAATGATATTCTTAAATTTCTTTGGTTTAGAAAAAAACGAAAATGAATCTTGTTTTGACTAATAGTCTTTCAATATAATATAAATCACTAATTGATTTTAGAGTATGTGTTGTCACTCCTTTAATTATCATTTAATAAACATAATGATAGTGCATAATACTGGATTGAATATGAACAATTTGCTTCAAGAGATATAATTAATATCTATAAAAATCACCTGACTTTTAAAGTCAAGCTACATATATTTTCTCAAAGTCATTAAAGATATAGAAAATAATTGTATATATCAATATTTTTTTAGATCTAGTTACATAATTTTAATTGTATTGCAATGTTTGAAGTTAGTTTTTTTTTTTCTACACATTGCATTGTCATTTACTCTTGCAAACACTATAAAATGTGATAATTTTTTTCTTTTTTCTTTTGAAAGAAACCATGTATTATTTTAACAAGAAAATAATGTTTATTCAAATAATGATTTGTAGCATAATTTTAGATAAAATATTACTTCTCTGGTAAATTGCTTCCAGTTCATAAGAGTTTCACAACACAATGTGTCTGGGAGACCTAGAAGATTTATGTTAGACATGAGTTTAGAAAGAGAGAGAGAAAGAGCTCTGATGCTAATGAGTAACATGGAGTGTGTTCTGGGGACTGTGTCAGCCACGGGCTGTAAATGGAAAGCTAAATATAAATGCCAAGTGGATAACTAGGGACTGCTATTATTTGTCAAATAAGGTCATTATCCAACCTGATACTTACACAAATAGAAAGGCCAAGATGAGCTGTGACTACAAGCTACGAGGCAAACAATTTGATACAGGATAGTCTACTTTACAGGTGAGTCTTCTCACAACTAAAAGTTAGTTAATGAGGGAAGATCAAGTGGAACTCTATGAATAAATACTATTTTCTATCCCAAGTAATTTACTGCTTAAGATTTAGCCATCCCTACCTTTCTTAATCGGTTTATGTAACAGGTTTGTGTAGACCAAACTCTCTGTAAAACTGGGTTTTAGGTTTTAAGTGAAGTAATGAAAATCAATCAATCAATAGATGTCCTATTAAAATATTCAGAACAAGAAACTGAGTACTTTGAAAGGACCACTCTTCCTCAGTCATTTTTTTTTTTAGAAGCTAGATATATATCGCCATTTATTTAGCACTCACTTTCTGAGTACATACCATAGTATCAGATACACAGTGATTTACAATTTCTATTTTCTTAACTCACTGGAAAGAAATAGAAACATTTAAAAAATATATGTTGTAACATCTATCAAACTTAACACAAAAGCTTATTTGCACAGTTCCTCAACTGTATAAGAACTCAGTTATTAAGTAACCCAACCAATGGATACTTGTCATTTCTTAAAAATCGATAAAAAATGATCACTTTTGGCATACAATTGTATTTATAGACTTGTAAAAAATAAAATTTCACCTAGTTTAACCATCTGTGATTCTTGAATACTGACTCCAGTACATTGCTTACATTTATCTTCCTTAAACCTGAGTGTTTCCCTTGATGAGTAATTCAATACTTTTCAAGGTACCACATTTCATCTTTGAATATTCATTTTGAAAACTCACTCATATTTGGAATGAATAAGTAGGTTCTCCTAATTTCATCTTTTGATTCCACCTCCCTAATTACCTTCCTTGAGTGATTATAAAGAAGGTCAATTAACACACTTTCTCTTGTCAACCTTCAACTGTTTTAAGATTTATGTAATATACCCTGGGGATCTTTTATTTTATTTTATTTCTTTTCCTTGAGAATCTTTTAGAGACAGTGCTAATAACTTGGTGGAAAAAAATAAGGTCAGCAATGGATTTACAGCTCTGCCCATGAGCAATTTGTGACTATTCGTTTGCAATTTCCTCACATCTCAAAGTAAAATAAAACCAAAAAACCTTTCTAGTCTTGGACTCTGGGATATTTTCTTTTCTCTTTTGACAACGACATAATTTTGTTGCCCTTTTGCCATCCTTTGCAGTTTTTGCAAACTCCTTTGATGCATCAACTATGTAATATTTGGTGCAAAATTCAAATGCAGCTGACCATTGAACATGGCAGTCAGTACAGTGGAAAATCCAATGAATAGCATATAGTCAGCCTTCCTATATCAGGTTCTTCCATATCCTTGATTCCTCCATATGACTTTCACTGTTACCTTGGGTTGAATCCAACTGCAGATTGTGTGATTGCTGTGCTAAGTCATGCCCAACCTTTTGTACCCAATGGACTACAGGACACTAGATTTACCAGTCCTTCACTATCTCCCAGAGTCTGTACAAATTTGTGTCCATTGAGTGGGTAATGCCATCTAACCAACTCATCCTCTGCAATCCTCTTCTCCTTTTGCCTTCAATCTTTCCCAGCATAAGGGTCTTTTCCAAAGAGATGCTTATTTGTATCAGGAGGCCAAAGTTTTGGAGCTTTAGCTTCAGTATATTCAAGATTGATTTCCTTGATGATTAAATGGTTTAATCTTCTTGCAGAAAAAGAGACTCAAAAATCTTCTCTAGTATCACAATTCAAAACCATCAATTCTGTACATGGCTACTGGAAAAGCCATAGTTTTGACTATCTGGACATTTGTCAGCAAAGTGATCTCTTCTGCTTTTTAATACATTATCTAGGTTTTTCATAGCTTTCTTTCCAAGGAGCAAACATCTTTTAATTTCATGGCTGCAGTCACCATATGCAGTGATTTTGGAACCCAAGAAAAGAAACTCTGTCACCACTTACACATTTTCCCCTTCTACCTGCATGGAGTGATGGGATCAGAGGCCATGACCTTAGTTTTTTGAATGTTGAGTTTTAATTCAATTTTTCATTCTCCACTTTCACCCTCATCAGGAAGCTCTTTAGTTCCTCTTCACTTCCTGCCATTAGAATAGTATCATCTTCTTGTCTTGCACTGTTAATATTTCTCTTGGCAATCTTGATTCCAGCTTGTGATTCATTCAGTCTGACATTTCACAAGATGTCATGATCTTCCCTATTGGTGCAGGCAGTAAAGAACCTGCATGCAATGCAGAAGATCCAGGTTTGATCCCTGGATCAGGACGATCCCCTGGAGAAGGGCATGGCAACCTACTCCAGTATTCTTGCCTAACTAATCCGATGGACATAGCAGCTTGGCAGGCCATCGTTCATGGGTTGCAAAGAGTCTACACAACTGATTAACAATTTCACTTTCATTGTATATATGTTAAATAAACAGAGTGACAATATACAGCCTTGACATATTCCTTTCCCAATTTTGAACTTGTTAGATGTTCCAGTAAGGTTCTACTTGTTGCTTCTTGACACAGATACAGGCTTCTCAGGAGACAAGTAAGGTGGTCTGGTATTCTTATTCCCTTAAGAATTTTTCACAGTTTGTTGTGATCTGTACAGTCACAGACTTTAACATAGCTGATGAAGCAGAAGCAGATGTGTGTCTGGAATCCACTTGCTTTCTCCATGATAGAACAAATGTCAGCAATTTGATCTCTGGTTTCTTTGCTTTTTCTAAACCCAGACTGTACATCTGGAAGCTCTCAGTTCACATATTGCTGAAGCCTAGCTTGAAGGATTTTGAGCATAATTTTACTAGCATATGAAATTAACACAATTGTAAGGTAATTTAAACTTTTTTGGCATTTCTTTTCTTTGGGATTGGAATGAAAAGTGAGTTTTTCCATTCTTGTGACCACTGCTAAGTTTTCCTAATTTGCTGACATATTGAGTCCAGCATTTTAATGTCATTTCTTTTAGGATTTTAAATAGCTCAGCTGAAATTCCATCACCTCCACTAGTTTTGTTCATAGTAATGCTTCCTAAGGCACACTTGACTTCGCACTCAAGGATGTCTGGCTCTAGGTGAGTGATCACAACATCGTGGTTTCCCCATCATTAAGACTTTTTCTGTACAGTTCTTTTCTGTATTATCGCCACCTCTTATTAATCGCTTCTGTTTCTGTTATTTCTTTACCACCTCTGTCCATTATCATGGACATATCCTTACATCAAATGTTCCCTTGACATTTCCAATTTTCTTGAAGAGATTTCTGGCCTTTCCCATTATATTGTTTTCTTCTATTTCTTTGCACTGTTCATTTAAGGTCTTCGTATCGCTCATTGTTTTTCTCAAGAATGCCACATTCGCATGAATAAATCTTTTCTCCCTTGCCTTTCACTTATCTTCTTTCCTCAGCTCTTTCTGAGTCTTCTCAGACAACCACTTTGCCTTCTAGCATTTCTTTTTCCTTGAGGTGGTTTAGTTCTCCACTTCCTGTGCAATGTTATGAACCTCTGTCTGTCGTTCTTCAGGCACTCTTTCTACCAGATCTAATGCCTTGAATCTATTTGTAACCTGTTTAATCATAAGGGATTTGCTTTAGGTCATACTTGAATGGCCTGGTGATTTTGCCTACTTTCTTCAATTTAAGCCAGAATTTTGCAATAAGGAGCTGATGACCTGAGCCAAAGTTAGCTCCAGGTATAGTTTTCTGCTGACTGTATAAACTTTAAATCTTTTCCAACTTTGGCTGCAAAGAATATAATTAAGCTGACTGTGGTATTGACTGTCTGGTGATGTCCAAGTCTAGAGTCATCTCTTTTGTTGTTGGAAGAGAATATTTGCTATGGCCGGTGTGTTCTCTTGGCAAAACTCTTGTTACCCTTTTCTCTGCTATGTCTGAGGCCAAACTTACCTGCTATTCTAGGTCTCCCTTGATTTCCTACTTTGCATTCCAATCCCCCATCATGAAAAGGATTTATTTATTTATTTATTTATTTATTGGTGTTAGTTGTAGAAGGCCTTGTAGGTTTTCCTAGAACTGGTGAACTTCAGCTTCTTCAGCGTTAGTGGTTGGTGCATAGACTTGGGTTACTGTGATATTGAATGGTTTGCTTTGGGAAAAAAAAAAAAAAAAATGAGGTTATTCTGTCGTTTTTGAGATTGCACCCAGGTACTGCATTTTAGACTCTCATGAGGGCTATTCCATTTCTTTTAAGGGATTTTTGTCCACACTAGTAGATAAAATGGTCATCTGAATTAAATTTTCCAACTCTCTTCCATTTTAGTTTGATGATTCCTAAGATGTCAATGTTCATCCTTCCCATCTTCTGTTTGACCACGTCCAATTTACCTCAATTCAATGAACTTAACATTCTAGATGCCTATGAAATGTTGTTCTTACACCATCATACAGTATCCACAACTATGTGTCATTTCCTCTTTGGCTCATCCTTTTCATTCTTTCTGGAGCTATTAGTAATTGCCCTCTGTTTTTCCCCAGTAGCATATTGAACACTTTCTGACCTGAGGGGCTACTCTTCCAATGTCATATCCCTTTGCCTTTTCCTACTGTTCATGGGTTTCTTGCAGCAAGAATACCGGAGTGACTTGCCAATTAGTCCTCCAGTGGACCATGTTTGTCAATTCTCCTCTCTGACCCATCTGTCTTGCGTGTACCTGCATGGCACTGCTCATAGCTTCATTGAGTTATGCAACCCCCTTCACTAAAACAACACTGTGATCCGTGAAGGTAGTATGCACTACTGAAAAAGAAAAAAAAAAAAAAAAAATCACATGTACAGGAATCCTCATAGTTTAAAACTATGTTGTTCAAAGGTCAACTTTATAGCAATATGCAGCACTGATTCTATAATTTTATCCTTTCATCTCTTGAAAGTGTTATTTTAAACCTGCATTTATCCTAACACACCCTATGCATAACTACATTTTTTTTTGTTCTTCATTAGAATAACCTGTAACTTAATCAGAGTTTTTTAGTTTTCCAGACTTAACAAAATGCTGAGTCATTATTCTTAAATTAATTTATAAAACAAGAAGCAAAGGGAATATGAAACTGACCCATAGCTGCCTTCATAAATTCTGAAATCTTGTGGCATTAAATTTTAATATTTTTTTAAAAATCAATTAATTATTTTTGGTTTCACTGGGTCTTTGTTGCTGTGTGTGGGCTTTCTCTAGTCATGGCAAGTGGGGGGCTACTGTCTGCTTGTTGGGCACAGGCTTTTCATTGTGGGGGATTGTCTTGCTGCAGAGCCCAGGCCTTAAGTGCATGCATTTCAGTAGTTGGAGGACACAGGTGTAGAATCTTCCCAGAAAGTACTGAACCCATGCCCTCTGCATTGGCATGAGGTTTCTTAACCACTGTACCCCTGGGGAAGTTGGTGGCTCAGATGGTAAAGAATCTGCCTGCAATGCAGGAGACTTGGGTTGAATCCCTGGGTCAGGTAAATGCCCTAGAGAAGGAAATAATAACCCACTGTAGCATTCTTGCCTGGAGAATTCCATGGACAGAGAAGCCTTGAGGGCTACAGTCCATAGGGTCGCCAAGAGTCAGACATGACTGAGTCAGAAGTCTCCTATACCATTATTTGGGTCATATCTGGCTATATTAAATTTTTTCTCCATAAGATGATAAAGTTGCTTTTCCTTAGATGCCCTCCATATCAGATTCACTCTAAACAATTCCTCAATATTAATAAATTTAATAGTTACAGTTAACTCTGAAGTATCTTCTCTATATACTGAAAGAGAAGATGTCATATTAAAAATTATTACATTTTTATGTAACTGAGAATTCCAGTAGAATGCCATGTATTTTGATAAGTACATTATCTTCCCTTGCTTGTCTTTACCTTTTGTCATTGGGCTTGAATCAATTTATATAACTTTTGTTCCTAAAATCTGTATCTTTTCTGTTTGTTTTTTTTAATCTTAATAAAATAGTTAATTGAAAATTATCTAAATATCTGATTAATAATACTTTAGAGATATTTTGACCTGTAAGATTATTTCATCCTTATAATAAAGACTGATTTTCTTTGAATAGGCATCTATTCATTCAATTCATTTAATAGGTCTATTATATTCCATGTTCATGCTTATAACCTCATATTTTATTGCTCATGGTCCTAGCAATTTCCTACTAGTTATGTCAGTTGAATCTACTATATTCAATACAAGTTCTTTAATTGTCCCTGATATCTTCATCTTTTAAGCCATAACTGTACCTTTGTCTCTTCCCTGGTGGTTCAGAGGTGAGCAATCCATCTGCCAATGCAGGAAATGTGGGTTTGACCCCTGGGTTGGGAAGATCTCCTGAAGAAAATGGCAACCGACTCCAGTATTTTTGCCTGGCAATTCCATGGGCATAGGAGCCTGGTGGACTACAATCAAAGGAGTCTCAAAGGAGTGGGACATGACTTAGTGACTAAATAACAACCATTATCTCTACCTTTTCGGTACTTTATATTTTCTGTTGGCAAGTTTATATTCTTTAACATGCTACCTCTTTCCTTTTAATTATTTTCTCTCTATTTGAAACATCTACACAGATATTTTCTAGACATTATAGAATATGGTTTCTAGCTATCTACCCAAGCACAGAATAATTCTCAATATATGATCTTAGTAACTGTTTCTATTTTATCTAGAAATGTAAACACATCTTTTCAGAAAATTATGCTTGATTATATATATGCAAGTATGTTTTTGATCAGTTCAAGGTATTTATTGTATAGTCATAATTTACTGAGACCTGCATTACGTCATAATTCATAATTATATATTATTAAAAGGTGTTTGTATTTGTTGAATGCACCTACTTAACTGGTCCTTTATTTGAACTAAATAATTTTGATTTCCTACTGGATCTATCCAACATTGAGATTAAAACTAACCTTGTAATTAGCATAACTGATGGTGTTTAATAAATGTGGCTTCTGCTACTAATTGAACATATGAATAAACATATCTTATTTAATCTTCATTATTGTTTTGTTGCAGATTTTAATTTTAGTTACTTTATGTTTGTGAGAGTTTGTCTTTAGCTCTTCCTCCACTTAGAAACTCACATGTAAATCCATGGCTGACTCATGTCAATGTATGGCAAAAATCACTACAATATTGTAAAGTAATTAGCCTCCAACTAATAAAAATAAATGAATAAAAAAGAGAGAGAAAGAGAAAAAGAAATTCTGAAAGAAAAACTGGACAGAGGAAGTGGAAATAATGTTCCATTATTATTCAGTTTAAGAGGAGAAATTGATTTTGATCAAAGCCTAAGCAAAACATCTTTTGTACTGTAAACACCATTTAGTCCAATTACTACATAATATAAAGCTGTTTTGAATTAGAAAAATACACATAGCTTCTTGTGATGTATTTTTATTTCATAAACCTGTAAAATTTGCTTTTAACTTTCATTAATGGTATTCTGGCCAAAAAGGTAAACCCATTCACTACTAGCTCCCAGTGTCATTTAACCTCCACAGCTGGAAAGCATTCTGGCAGGGAAAGCTTACTAGGAGAGATGGGAGTTTAGTTTCAGCTTGACTAGTTCAAGCTGACTAAAATAATTTTATATCTTCATATATAAGTCATCATTTCTCATATTAGGGGAACAGAACCTCAGCCAGCTTCATCTTGCAGAAATTCTTTCTAAAACCCTGAGGCAATAGCAGTGACATCTCTAAAGTTATAAATATCTGTGTGATAACTCTTTTACTAAAAAAAAAAAAAAATACATTTACTGGCTTCATTATATCCCTTTTATTACTCTGAAGTGAAAGTGTTAGTTGCTCAGCTGTCTCCCATTCTTTGTGAGCCCACAGACTGTAACCCTCCATGTTCCTCTGCCCTTGGGATTTCCCAGGCGTGAATACTAGAGTGGGTAGACATTCCCTTCTCCAGGGGATTTTTCCAACTTAGGGATTGAACCCAGGTCTCCTGCATTGCATGCAGATTCTTTATCATCTGAGCCATCAGGGAAGCCCTTGATTCTGCTAAACAGAAGCAATCCTATCCAGTTATATATTCCTTATTAGTGCATTGGAAAAGGAAAGCATTTTTATATTGTTCCTCTTTTTTATAATGTTTTAATCTCATTTTATTTGTATTTTACAAAGGAATGATGCCTCACAGAATCAATATGTAGAACATTTTGAGATGTGACAACATTAGCTGAGATTGGTGAGAATCCTATGTAAAAGTAGTCATGAAAAACAAAACCTAAACATATGCTTGTGTTAACATCACATTGAAACAATATGACATATTACAGGAAATTTTTATTTAAAAAAATGTGACTTATTTGACCTAACAGTTATCTTTCTTTAATCACTAAAAATGAATTTATTTCTAAATTAAGAAGCATTTTGCAAAGTTCTTACTAAAATACAAGCAATAGACCATAGGTTTCATAGATTTAAAATATTGAGAAAGTAGTGACCTTCTCTGTCTTTCACATGTGCTTATTCTCAGCATCTGGCATTGTATTTACTGAATAAATTTTACCCTGACTGAAGTAAACAGTGAGTATTAAGTAAATATTTGATGAATCAATGAATGAACTGAGGAATGAATAACTGTTGGGTTTTATATATGCTGAATATTAAATATATGAATTGGATTAGATAAAATGATCATAACTTGTGCAGAATAGCTCCTTGGACAAAGTAACATATCATGGGGATTTGTAATTAATTGCTTTATACATATATCTTTATCAAATAAATACTGTCTTCAAAGAAACAATTCCCAAATGTTAAAATACATTAACTCTAAAATGACTTAAACTACTAGACAAATAAAAATATGAAATATTTGGATATACTTCCAGTTCCTGTTTTTATAACACAATCAAATTCCAAAACTCTTCTGGAAAGCTCAGTTTCACCAAGTTTATTGATTGGGTTTAGTTTAGCCATGTTTTGGTTCTTTAAATAAGTTTTTCTTATGTACTTAGAAATGCTTTATCAGCTGATGTCCCAGGTATCTGAGACAGACTGAGCACTGCAGCATTTTTTTTTTTTTTTTTTTGGCTTTTCAGGGTCATAGTTGCAGCATGTGGATCTAGTTCCCTGACCAGGACTGAATCTGGACCCTCTACATTGGGAGTGTGGAGTCCTAGCCACTGGAAGTCCTAGCACTATAGTTTTGTTTTGTTTTGTTTTTTTCCAGGGAAAAAAAAAAAAAAAAACTTATGGGACTATAGCCTCATAAGTTGGAAATATGAAATTTATAGTAAAGAAAGCACTCAAAGAAAAATCAGATGATTTGTGTCCTAAATTTATATTTCACAATCATCAACCTTGTGAACTTGGATAAAACATTTACCTTCTTATGAAAGTATTTTCTCATCTATTTAAAAGAGAGTATAACATTACTTTGCATTTTATAAAATTGTCATGAAAATCATTGTTTCATTTAGCACTTATTTTTGAGCAGATGGCATGCCTTTGTTATGAATTTGCAATAATAGTAACAAAAATTCTATTACTACTGATGATAGTATGTGAATGCACAAAATACTTTTTGTGGTGTATATTTTAATCATCCTATCAGCTAGAAATATATGTATCAGTGTCCACAGTTTTTATATTCAATAGCCAATACTCAATGAGCTTTAGAAAATGTCAGAAGTCAACAGTGTATAGCTGTCAAACCCTAGATTTGAACTCTGTGAGGATTTTTAATCATTAAAACACAAACCCCTCAAGAAGTTTAGGCTCTAGTGTGGAGGCATAATTACGTACATACAGGTAAATCATAGCATGGTCAGAAATGTGTTGACAGAGAAAGAAGTGCTGCAGGAACACCAAAGGCAGATGAATCTCTCTCTCTAGGGAAGAATTGCAAGGCTTCACTGAGGAGTTTTTATGAGGTGATACCAAAGAGGTGACTTTTCACACAGGAAAAGGGAGTAAAAAGTTGGTGGTAGGAAGAAAAGGGAACCCTGAAGTAGAAAGCCTGTTCCTCAGCAGAGGGAATACTCATACACACCCAAATAGTGAAGTGCAAAAATGATTTGACAAGGTTGGGGTGTGACAAAAGAGTGGGGGCTTCAAATGTAGGAAGAAGTAAATTGTGAGATTCTTTGTATGGCACAGTTAATAGTGTTAAATCTATCAATTAGTCATTGGATGACCAAAATACATTTGTACAAAAGAATGGCTAGCTGTCATTCTTGGAAGAGAACAAATTAACAAAAGGTAGGACAGGAATGCCAACAGCTGAAGGGGAGATGTAAAGGTTAGGACCAGGAAGAAATAGTGTGATTGGAGGAGTGAGTTAAATGTTGGAAGCATCTTAAAATAATGTCAACCAAATATTGTGACCAGTGTGGGTGAAGAGGGAGACAAATTAGTTATATCAAGCTTTCAGCTATGATGTATTTGACTGAATTGCATTCCTATTTGGGCTTCTTAAGTTGAGATACTTATAAAAAATATGGATATATTCCATAGACAATTAAATTTTAATGCTTGTGACTTGAAGTCATAAGTATGAACTAGTATATACAACACATGAACTGTCTAGAAGGAACCAAAGCTTTCCTGGGGAATAGATGTGTTACAGAGAGTCAATGAAGCAGACTGATAAAGGATCATCAGAGGAGGGGAGAGGGGAATTGAGGTGTGGGTGGTGGAATGAAGGTTGACTCACGGAATGTGAAAATGTGTAATACACAATGTTCCATATACTGAAGGTAGTGTCCACATGTCAGGTCTGTTTATTTATCTTCCTTGGTTCTTGTCTCATCACAAGTGATGAAAATTTGGAAGAATGATGTAAAACAACAGACAGGTTACAGCTCAGTTCAGCTCAAGCAGACAGACCATTTATTAGTCAGACACTCCCAAAGGAGTCCCCTTCATCCTTTCTGTGGATTCTTCTTGGCTTCCCCCTTTTGCACGCCCAGTCTCCTCCTTTTGGTTATGCCTGGTGCAAAGGAAGGTGTGTACCCACCATCAACCAATGAAAGGGAATGCAACTGGGCATACGCTCAAGACCAACTGACAATTATGTTATGTAACAGCAGGCTGTGTGGTTTATGTCTTTCCATATGTCTTCCCATAATTCAGTCTGTTATAATTATATGTAGAATATTCATGAGCCATTAAAGGGCTCCTAACTGCCTAAAGTTACTTGGAGAAGCCCCTATGGTTATTTTGTATTCACTGCGTGCCTAGGGCACATGTTCAGGATTGAAAAGTCTCTGTGGTTATTTTGTTGCATCTGTGAGCTCTCCTATGTGTGTCTGGAGTGGAGGTTAGAGATCAGCTTGCATCCCTTTCAGCCTGGCCTCACCTCATTTCTCAAGTCTAACTTCTGACCTAACACTCATAATAAAGAAACATGTAGTTATTAGATAACAAAGGACTGGATGATATATTTGATAACAAAGGGCCAGGTTGATATAGTTGGTGTTAGGGGTTGAACTGAGTCTAAACAAGATTAATACATTGAAATCTTAAGCTCCAGAACCTCAGAACATGAGTTTATTTTGAGATGGATCTTTTCTGAGGTAGTCAAGTTAGAAATAGATCATCAGAATGAGCCCTAATCTAGTATTACTTATGTCCCTGTAGAAAAAGGAATTTGGACACAGAGACAGAATAGAGGAAATGTGGAAGAGATACAAATACAGCCGACTGAAAATCAACGACCTTCCCTGAAGCACATCCTTCCTCTCACAGCGTAACAAGAAATGAACCTTGCCTAGCCTTCAGTGTTGCTTCTATCCTCCATAACTGTTAGACAACTTAATTCCATTATTAAATCCATGCAGTTTGTGGTACTTTGCTATAGTCTCAGCATAGGAAATTAATATACTTAGTCTCAAAAGATCTCAAGATAAACCTACATTAATGTTGAGCTCTTTGTACTTTGAAACAATTGAATTAACCTCTTACATTTATATAACTAGTAATAAATTCCACAAAGATATTTAAACAATATGAACATATTTTCACTTTGATGTTATATGAATATTTTATTGATTAAAATAAAACAGGCTACTGTAATAATATTTGATTAATACACGTGACATACACTGAGCTTAGTATTTATATAGATGTCTAATTATTATTTGTAATAACATAATAGGTTAAATATTACTGTTTGAGTTACAAGTGAGAAAATTGATACATAGAGAATCTGAATAGTTTGCCTATTCTTACATTGTTAGAATGTGTCATACTTGGCTCAGACCAAAACAATTCTAGAACTTAGATTTAAGAATCAGAGTTCTTATACATTTCACTGTCAATTATTCATTAAAAGTCATGCACATATTATACAAGCATTTTCACATATCTAGATGTATATTATAATAATAAGGTACTAAATTTAATGTTTTGCCTAAATAATTAGTGGTCAATTCAGTGAGAAAGATCATCACATATGTGCTTGGCAAAATACACAGATTGAAGATGATTATATGATACCATAACAATTAAGAAACCATGTTGGCATATTTCAAAAGTTTAATTGCTTAATACTTAATTAAACAGATTAATAAAATTGTGAAAATTAACCTTAGTGCTTCAAGGAACTATGAAATTTAAAAATAAATAAATAAATAATAAATAAATAAAAAGAAACTATGAAATTGAGACCATATTTGTTATGTGCAGTTCAACTGCCCTCAGGTTATTTTTAGATCATAACAAAATATATTATGTTATGTTTAAATAATCTAATCCTTTATTATTAAGCAATTATACTTGATTCATAATACAGATGAGGATTTTTTTAAAAAAGTGCATTTTTACCAATCCAGATTATGACAAATTAAATATTAAAAAAGAAATTAATGTTTATTTATCTTTTACACTCTAAAAACATGTTCAATCACATACAGTTTATTTTTTAAGAATAAGAAATAAGCACAGAATATTGTATATGCAATCACAACTTGAGTTAATAATACAGAGATGAAAGAATGCTATTGAAGACTTGCTCTATACTAGACCTTTTGCTATGTTTGGTATCTATAGAACATTTAAATCTTATACCTAATTTACAAAGATTAATATTACTATCCTAGGTTCACAAACCAGAAAACAGCAGCAGAGATCAGGTAATTGTCAAGGTTTGATTTTAAGTAGAAGAAAAGATCTTGGGGCCAAAAGATTCATGTTCTGAATTCATGCACTATAATAATTTGGAGTTATGATGTTCTGTCATAGACCCCCATTCTCCCATGATTTATCTTTTTATTTCTTGTTCATTTCCATTCATTTAGTATGTTTTTATTTAACATTTCTTATCTGAAAGGCTTCCTGCTTTGCACAATTAAGAATATAAAATCTAACCTAGTACATTTCTGATACACAAACACGTCATTGTATCTGTGGTGGGCTATAATATGTGTATGGAATGTTGCAACATATAGAAAAATATATTCAGAAAACCAAGAATGAAAATCTTGGGAGTTTTCCAGAAAACTGTGAAATCAGTGTAGCAAAATAATAGGGACAGCTGATAATTTGAATGCTGCACATAGGTAAACAAAGACAAGCAATTAAAGATATATGTTGGATCTGGCAATAATAGAGACATTTGTAACTTAAAAAAAAAATATGGTGGTGGTTTAGTTGCTAAGTCTTCTTCAACTCTTGCAACCCCATGGACTGGGGCCCACCAGGCACCTCTTTCCACAGAATTTTCCAGGCGAGAATACTGGAGTGGGTAGCTATTTCCTTCTCCAGGGGATCTTCCCAACCCAGGGATCAAAACCAGGTCTCCTGGAATGCAGATAGATTCTTTACTGCTGAGGCACCAGAGAAACTCCCCACATCCAAATAGTAGGTTCCAAAGAACATTGAGGAAAGAAGCCAAACTGAAGTTAATGAAGAAGTCAATGAGATGAGTGATTAAAAACAATGGATGTATATGCTATCAAGATCTTCAAGAGTAAAAGGGGAGAGATATGAAGGTAATTGAAGTGGAATATGGGACCTAATGTCTGAGGAAAGTACTTTAGAGTGAGACAGTTACAAGCATATGTTCCCTTCACTCTTTCCTGGAAATTGCTACTGGATTAAGAAAATAGCAAGTTTATCTGTTTTTTGTTTTTGTTTGTTTGTTTGTTTAAATTTATTTATTTATTTTAGTTGGAGGCTAATTACTTTATAATATTGTGGTGTTTTTTGCCACACATCAACATGAATCAGCCATGGGTGTGCATCTTCCACCAATTATGTGCAAAAATGGAGGCTGTTGACTTTCTCTTCTGAGACCTGATTATTAAAAAAAATAAAATAATAAGGGAAGGAAATATGCATGAATTAAGTTGCTCCATAAGACATAGAATAGATCCAGAGGTCAGCAAAGAGAGAAATTTCATTCATCTGGAAGGTGGGGCAAGGGGGAGAAGTACAGAATGTATGCTGAAAATTTATACAGAATTAGTTCTTGAAGGGGGTAAATATGCATGCTTAGAGCTGAGGAAAGAAGCAGGAGCAAAAGTAGACAGGGCATGACAAGAATGGACAATAGTTCAACATGACTACACCAAAACTTGCACACAGGCGTGTGGTGAGAAGAAGAAGAGAAAAGGCAGTTGGAAGATACACTAATGCAAGGAACTGAATTTCTGGCTGAGGACTTTGAACTCACTCTGAACTCTGTTCTGGGAGTATGAAAGAACCAACCAGCAGCTTTGATCAAAGGAGCAGTAACGTTACCAAACTCAAGTTTGGCTGCTTGTTGCTCAAAAGCCAAAACACGAGAGACAGTTCTTGATAGAAAAGAAAGTCGCCTTAATCAGAAAAACTGGCAATGTGGGGAGAAGCTGGACTCTTGTCCTGAAACCAGCTAAGAAGATTCTGTTTAGCCATGACAGTTTTCAAACGAGAAAAGGGAAAGCAATCTCAATTAGACATTAAGGTAAGACATCAGAGTCTTCATCATCCACCCACCCCCACACACCCCTCTCCCCCGCCCGCGCTGTGGATAGACCTGCTGAGTTCTCCTGATCTTCTTTGGATGTTATCTTGCTTGCATAGTCCACCTGCAAATTTGCTAAGCAGGAAGTTAGGGGTAAAGCGTTAGTTATTCTTTAACTAAATTGTTCATTGCCACTCCTTTTAATACAGGAAAGAAATCAACAGTATAGACAAGGCATTGTGGATATTCAGTAAAACAAAAATCAGGAGTTAGGTGAACTGTTACCTAGTGATTCCATTTAGTATTATTAAAATCTATTGGGAAAAGAAATACTCAAGCAGGAAAGTGGCAAATGAGCTGCTTACAGTAAGATGGAGCTACCCTATCCTCTTGAATTTTCCTGGGCATATTGCAGTTATTCTAGCTGATTCTCTTGTTTTTAGAAAGTGGGGTTTGCATTATTCCATTTTAAGCACTCTGTTCAGAATCACACAGAAAGTGATGAATTCTTGTCCTGACTGGCTTAAAACACAGTGATTATTCATTTATACATTCCTTTCAGGTTGTAAAATTGCTAGGACTATCAATGCTTCTTCCACTGAAAGATAATTCAAATATTAAGTAGAGTAATTTTTTTAAAATTAGATAAATAAGAATGTTGAGAAGTAGATGTAGATCATAATTTGAGATTATTCACAGGCACTCTGAGTTGCCAATAGTCTCTTACTGAACATCATAATTATATCAGAAAGACCCTGGCTGAGTTTGAGTGCAACCTCAGCAACAGAGTCAGGCCAGAGTCTGGGTATGTCTGGTGCCCCAGGGACTTTTCAGCTCTTGGGTCTACCTTTAGTGTCTGTCAACTTGAGCTTCTCTCACAACTCTGGCAACTACTTACTTACTACTGTCTCTGTTCATCAACTGAAAGATCAAATAAAATATCCTAGACTAACTTTTCTAATATTTGGTTCTAATACTCCCAGAATCCTAACAATTCAGTGAGGGCAAAAGCCGTGTATGCTTTACCCTGGGAATGCAGGGTAAAGATTTGAATATCTTGACCAGATCTCTTCCTGGTCTCATCAACCTACACTCTTTTTCATTCTTGCAGAATGCTTTCTTTCTTTATTTATATCCCTTCCACTGTTTAGAGTGCTGGGTGCTGTAGTTTTTATCCTAAAATACAAATTGATTTTTAGAAATAGTCTTAAGCTTTCACAACACTCATGGAGATAATTAAAGATACTCACCTATAATAATGTCATGGAAATGTTGAAAAATTTAAAAACAGAAAATTTGCATTTAAATTACAAATGTTAGAAGGAAAGTAAAATCCTTATATATTTCCATAAGTTTGAACAATTTGATCCAAATTCTGATTTTCCCCATCTATGACCTTTAGATTAGAGGGGACATTGGTTTGTGTAAAAAAAAAAAAAAAAAAAAGACTTAGTACACTGGTTATAAGCCAGGTCAAAGATATTAAGCTTAAAGCTGTATTCCAGATAGTAGGACACACTAAAATAAATAGAAATTTATGACAAAATATTTTATAGGGCAGATCTTTTTATATTTTAAAATGTGACATTAATGAAGTCTCACTCCCAGTACTAGCTCCTAGAACAGGAACAAGCTCACACTTATGTGGATGCTCTGATAAAAGCTGTTCTTTCCTCTTCTGTCGGAGAGGAGATGGATTCTAACAGCAGCCTTTGGAACAATCGTGCTCCTAACATCTGAGCAAAACCTCAATATCAGAATTTATATTTTTGTATCTTAAATTAACAGTAAGCTCACTGCAATTGTCATACCTGGGTCTGCTTTGCAGTGAGGAAGAACTCTTGACCATGACCCACTGTGAGACTACAGTCTTTTGGGTGATTCTATGGAAGAAGATCAGGCTTCCCTGGTAGCTCATCTGGTAAAGAATCCGCCTGCAATATAGGAGACCCCAGTTCATTTGCTGGGTTGGGAAGATCCCCTGAAGAAGGGACAGACCACCCACTCCAGTGTTCTTGGGCTTTCCTGGTGGCTTAGATGGTAAAGAATCCGCCTTCAATGTAGGGGATCCAGGTTCAATCCCCGGGTTAGGAAGATCTCCTGGAGGAGGGCATGGCAACCTACTCCTGTATATGGACAGAGGAGCCTGGCAGGCTATAGCCAGTGGGTCAAAAAGAGTTGGACATGACTGAATGACCAGCACAGAACATGGGAGAAGGCCAGCATAGAATAGTGTCACCACTTCCCCTGCTGCTGGAAGACTGTTAGTCATTTGAGCTGAACCCTGGGTTAATCACAAAATATTGATTGATCTTTACCAATGATGAATCAGAGTTTAGAAATATAAATGCTTTTCTTGTATGAATTTTTAGTTTAAAAACAAAGTTATGTCTCATAGTACATAGTCTTTTATTATTAAAGACTTCCTATATCTGAGTCATTTATATTTGAGTAATATCAGCTGTATCTCTCACAAGCATCCTATATTAATATATCTACTTTTTGTCAAAAAATATATCAACACGTGGCTTTGAGTAATATATACATTTGATAAGTTAATTATGAAATATCAGCCTCATATTAAATGCTAGGAATAGCACATCTACTGACAACATATTATATAAATATTTGAAAGTATCATTATACTATGAAATAGATTTTCAATAAAATCCCCAAAAGGAAGCATAATTAGAGATCAAGTTCAACAACAATAACAACAGCAAAACAGTTTCTTGTTTATTTATTATTTGGATTCTGCACCCAATTCCATGTGCATGTGGGTTTTGCCCACACACCACCAATCTATTTCCTGGCACTAGCTATGTGTCTTAGAATATTTCACCAAGAAAAGAAGGCTGCAAATAAGAAGAGAGTTTATGTTATCAAACACAAGTTCATGTGTCCAACACAGAGTGAGGCCAAACAAACTGATGGCAGAGTTTGGAGCAAAAAAAGGTTTATCACAGAACCAAGCAAGAAGGAAACAGAAAGGTGTGTGACTTTCTTTTGACTGACTCATGGTGAGGTAATTGAGCAGTGCTCTAGGAATTTGTGCTCCTCATGAAGCTACAATCCTCCACCTAGGTGGGGGGCACTTAGTTCTTGTAGAAGATCTCAAATATATCATTATATATCTTCTTTGAGGAGGAACCAGGGTCCTGTGGGAAAGTTGCACTATTGTTTCTCCCCATTTTTTCTACAATTGTTCACTTCTCTGATTAGCAACTGTTGGAAGCTGTCCTTTGGTATTCAGGAACAGCTAGGAGGTTTAATGAAGCCTATTTCTTACAACAAGAAATTTGGACCTGGGAGAGGATTTGGACCTGGGAGGTCCCCATAGTGTCTCAGTTTCATTTCTTTGGTCTTAGAAATTGCAATTCTAGAGGCACAGATTTCAGTGACCAATCAAATGTGCTCCTAGGGAAGTAAAAATGGAGACTTTTTTTTTCTTTCTTTTTTTTTTTTTTTTTTTTACAAAAAACAAGCAAAGACATTCCAGAGAAGTTACATAGGTTGTTTTGCATAACTAAGCATTCAAATATTTGGCTAATTCATACTAATATATCTGACGAAGTTGTTAAAAAAATCAACAGAATAAATTTGAAGATTTAATTGCCTTTATTCAAGGATTCCTGAATTGGAAATATCCTGTGTGGCAAGTAGAAGAGTAGGTGATCTGAGGAGTGGTACAAAAAAGCAAAATTGTTATTGGAAGATTAGTGAGGTGAGGAAGGCGTTGGCAGGAGGAAAGAAGGGGCTATTCTGGGTTAGGATGTCTTCTTTTCCAAGGGAAGTTGCTGCAAACGTTCCTTGATGCAGATGGCCTCTTCTTCCCTTCTCTGGGAGTGAGGAGAAAGCAGAGGACCATGTGGCAGATTACCTCACCGGTGCTGACCAGAACATTCCATGCTGGTTGATTCAGAGTACATTTCCTGTGAAGGTTCACGTTACTATTAGGCTCAGCACTAAAACTAGATTTGGTGTCATTTGACTTTAGCATAAGTGACATTATTTGGGGACTGCTTTTTTTTGTTGTTGTTGTTGTTTTCCTTCTTCTTAACAAAGTTATTAAATTATAAAATTTGGATTATTTTTTCTAATTATCTACTCAAATTTTTTTCTCTTCTTTTAAAGGTTTGTGAGTCTAATACTGTGGAAATTGAATAAATGAGTGTAGTTCTGTTCCCTGTTTCAACAGAGCTGTCAGAAGTGTGTCAACAGCTGTGTTTATGCCCAGAAGGGAAGCTACTCTAAACAATGTGTTTCTATTAAGACAGATGGTATATAAAAATTGGCAGAAGATATTAAAATTCTTCACTACCAGGCTTGAAAGATAGTCTTGTATTTCCTACCAATATGTTTTTTTTTTTTTTTTCCTGAAATCTCATCTGCATTTGTTTATTCTCTATCTATTTATCTCTTTACCTCTATGAATCTTCCTAAAGCAAATAAAATACATCCTTACATAATTCTTTAATTGATAAATATTTATGTAATTAGCAAACAAATCTGTTTCTTTTCCAGAAAACTAAGAATTCACATATTAATAATGGCTGAAATCATGTAATTTTTCATCTATAATACAATGAAATGTCAAAAATGGATAGAGTTATTTAACAATGAGCTGAAAAATGAGAGAATAATTTAACAATAAGCTGTAGGAACTCAGAAACTATTTATTACACATATCATTCATTAGTAAAATAATATATATTTTTATTTACAGAATGTGGGCAAAATGCAGTATAGAGTCAAGATTATGTTTATTTTCCAGTGCAGTTACTTCTTAAAAATATATCTTAATATATAATTTCCTATTTGAAATTTTGAGCAAATTTTGGGAGACAGTGAAGGACAGGGAAGCCTGGCATCCTGCAGTCCATGGGGTTGCAGAGTTGGACACAACTGAGTGACTGAACAACAACTTGAATTATTCTTAAATTCTGTCCTTGAAGTGGAAATTTGTGATTGTGGCTAAGATGGCAGACTGACCTATTTATAACTAAAATGACTTTCATCACGTTTTCCTTCTTAATATTTATCTCACTGGCATGAAACAGTTTGGTCTTAGGCATATTAAAAACCAGTAATAGACAATATTGTGTATATTTATGGTTCTGTATTTTTATTATAAAAATGAACATCATTCATCTAAACTGGTTAATTTTTGTAGCCCATATTCATAACCTCTACCATTATAGAGGTTGAGATATAAGACCAAAATGGCTATGACAATCAGGTGAATGGTAATCTCCAGAAGAGCAATTTTATTATTAACTATGCTTGACTAGGTTAGATCATTTATGTTAGGCAAATAAATCTTGACATTTATATGGATAATTCTGTGGTTTACTTGTCAAACTTCCTGTGAGACATGGGTCTGATTAAACTCTTATTGAGAGTGAGAACTGTAATACATTATTAATCAGCTCACTGTAATTGTGAAGTTTTATGACTTAGGGATGAGGGGAAATTGGTTCCATGGTCAGTTTGAGAAATTATGAGAATATACCTTGTACTGTCAGTGCTGAGAGCTTGACATTAGTCATGGTCTTCCCGCAGCCGTGGCCTGTGACAGCACTAATGAGAGTCATTTTGTAGCGTGACCATGCATTAGAATACATTTAGAGGAGCATGAAATGTCAAATGCTAGAGAAGAGATGTTTTTCAGCAGTTCTTGACACAAAAAAAGCCTTTTATTCCCAGAAGTTGAGCTGCTTAAAATTGTGAGACATGCATAGCAATCTCAAGATTAATAGGAAAATGTTGATTAAAAATTAATTAAATTTATTTTTTAAAGCACATATGTTTTGGCCAGTAAAACCATACTGGAAAAGCCAAAGAAAACAATGCAAAAGGCTGCTCTTTGAGAATTCTCTTTATGTGATATTTATACCAATAAACTAGTTTTATGCACTTTTTAACTGAACATAGGATAAAAACAAACATAAATCTGATGTTTCTTGAATTATTTTTAAATAATCAAGGAATTTTAAGAGTTTTAAATAATAATTAATATTTTGTGGATGAAACAAAATAATTATTATAAATTTACAATAAAATTATCAAATGGTGACTATGACTTAATGGCTAAAGGTGTGAACTTGTAAACAAGGCTGGAAAGAATGAAGACTCTGACTTGTCCCATTGTTGCCTTGGATTATCTATCCTCATTAAGGCTATTTTTGTTACTTTTGAAGCAAAAGTGATAGAGCTTTTCCTAAAATTATTGCTTTAATGAGTCACTGAGATGTATACCATGACCATTTTGGTAACTGAGAGACAATAAGGACATAAAATATCCTTGTTGTTATCATTTCAACTCAGTAATATTACTTAATAAAAAATCATTGACCATTTAAATAATTTTTATGGTGAAGCAAATACTGAAATCACTACCTTACACATTGCTATTTAAATGGAAGAATTTGAGAACCATAACAGTGAGACCAGCTTGTGGATGGGCTATGTCATTAGTAAGAACATTTTAATCTGCTTTGACTGTAATGTAGATGATGTTTTTGATTGCTCTTTAAGCTCCACTTATCAGATGGGTTTGTAAATGTATATGGAAGATCTAGGTTGTTTGTAAACTTCAAATAAAATCAGTGACACAAAGTTATCAGTGAATATAAAAAAAGAGCAAATGACACTAAATTTGATATTTTTTGAACTATTAGACATATCACCATTCATTCCAAGATGGCATATTTCATTTGTTGATTTATTAAAAGTTTAGTGACTTAGCTAATTTTTTTTTCTTTCTTATGTTTTAAAAATCAATAAATAGTGACAACAACAAATCTAGCATTTCTAATCTTGTAAAAAATAATTTCTTGAGGGTTCTTTATGTGTGTATATGGCTTAAATAACCAAGCAAAAATCATTGCTTCATACTCTTAAAATTATCTCTGATGCAACCCACAGATTCTTTGTCCATAATAAGCCAAACCTTCCTGAGGCAATGTCAAATTATCCTGTCCAGTTAATACCAAGTCCTTGGGATTAGTAGATGCAAACTATTATATATAGAATGGGTAAACTACAAGGTCCTACCATATATCATAGGAAACTATATTTAGTGTTCTGTGATAAGCCACAGTGGAAAAGAATATTAATGCATATATATATATACACACACATATATATATATGTGTGTGTGTGTTATATCAGAGTATGAGATGGTTGGATGGCATCATTGACTCAAGAGGCACGAATTTGAGCAAACTCTGGGAGATAGTGAAGGACAGAGAAGCCTCATTTGTTGCAGTTCATGGAGTCGCAAAGAGTTGGACACAACTAAACGACTGAACAGCAACAATTTTAAATATAGATAGATATAGATAGATAAATAGATAGATAGATAGATAGATAGATAGATGATAGATCAGTTCAGTTCAGTCGTGTCCGAATCTTTGCAACCCCATGGACTGCAGCACGCTAAGCCTCCCTGCCCATCACCAACTCCAGGAGTTTACTCAAACTCATGTCCCTTGAGTCGGTGATGCCATCCAACCATCCCATCCTCTGTTGTCCCCTTCTCCTCCTACCTTCAATCTTTCCCAGCATCAGGGTCTTTTCAAATGAGTTAGTTCTTCACATCAGGTGGCCAAAATATTGGCGTTTCAGCTTCAGCATCAGTCATTCCAATAAACATTCAGGACTGATTTCCTTTAGGATGGACTGGTTGGATCTTCTTGCAATGCAAGGGACTCTCAAGAGTCTTCTCCAACATCAAAGTTCAAAAGCATTAATTATTCAGTGCTCAGTTTTCTTTATAAATTAAAGTGATATAACTGAATCACTTTTTAGCAGAAATTAACAGAACATTGTAAATCAGCTATACTTCAATAAAATACATTTAAACAAATAGCCAAGTCCTAGAAGATGTTATTTCAGCCACAAAAGAGAAGTTGTAAAAATTATGTACTTCGTATATTTGTATGGAGTTAGGGCTACCCAAATGGTGCTAGTGATTAAGAACCCACCTGCCAATGTAGGAGACATGAGAGGTTCTATTCTATCCAGGTTCTATTTTGGGTCATAAAGATCCCCTGCAGAGGGGAATGGCAACCCACCCAGTATTCTTGACAGAAAAATCCCATGGACAGAGAAACGTGGTGAGTTACTGCCCATGGGGTCACAAAGAGTCAGATATGACTGAAGTAACTTAGCAGCATCAGCAGTACTATTCATAAAAATATAATTGTATAGGCAAACTTTACTGATGAAATAAATATTCAGTTAAAAATTCGCATTAAGAATGACCTTGGCCAAACTCCGAAAGGTTAGGAAACCAACATTGCTATTGTTCTTAGCTTTCCATTCACCATTCTGGATCACCCAGATCGTTTTGCATTTGGACATGTTTTCTTTTCTTTTTTTCATTTATTTTTATTAGTTGAAGGCTAATTACTTTACAGTATTGTAGTGGTTTTTGCCATACATTGACATGGATCAGCCATGGATTTACATGTGTTCCCCACTGTGATCCCCCCTCCAGCCTCCCTCCCCATCCCATCCCTCTGGGTCTTCCCAGTACACCAGCCCTGAGCACTTGTCTCATGCATCCAACCTGGGCTGGTGATCTGTTTCACCCTTGATAGTATACTTGTTTCAATGCTATTCTCTCAGAACATCCCACCCTCGCCTTCTCCCACAGAGTCCCAAAGTCTGTTCTGTACATCTGTGTCTCTTTTTCTGTTTTGCATATAGGGTTATCATTACCATATTTTTTAATTCCATATATATGTGTTAGTAGACTGTAATGGTCTTTATCTTTCTGGATTACTTCACTCTGTATAATGGGCTCCAGTTTCATCCATCTCATTAGAACTGATTCAAATGAATTCTTTTTAATGGCTGAGTAATATTCCATGGTGTATATGTACCATAGCTTCCTTATCCACTCATCTGCTGATGGGCATCTAGGTTGCTTCCATGTCCTGGCTATTATAAACAGTGCTGCGATGAACATTGGGGTACACATGTCTCTTTCAGATCTACTTTCCTCAGTGTGTATGCCCAGGAGTGGTATTGCTGGGTCATATGGCAGTTCTATTTCCAGTTTTTTAAGAAATCTCCACACTGTTCTCCATAGTGGCTATACTAGTTTGCATTCCAACCAACAGTGTAAGAGGGTTCCCTTTTCTCCACACCCTCTCCAGCATTTATTGCTTGTAGACTTTTGGATAGCAGCCATCCTGACTGGTGTGTAATGGTACCTCATTGTGGTTTTGATTTGCATCTCTCTGATAATGAGTGATGTTGAGAATCTTTTCATGTGTTTGTTAGCCATCTGTATGTCTTCTTTAGAGAAATGTCTGTTTAGTTCTTTGGCCCATTTTTTGATTGGGTCATTTATTTTTCTGGAATTGAGCTGCTTGTATATTTTTGAGATTATCCTTTGTCTGTTGCTTCATTTGCTATTATTTTCTCCCAATCTGAAGGCTGTCTTTTCACCTTGCTTATAGTTTCCTTTGTTGTGCATAAGTTGAATTAGATCCCATTTGTTTATTTTTGCTTTTATTTCCAATATTCTGAGAGGTGGGTCATAGAGGATCTTGCTGTGATTTATGTAGGAGAGTGTTTTGCCTATGTACTCCTCTAGGAGTTTTATAGTTTCTGGTCTTACATTTAGATCTTTAATCCATTTTGAGTTTATTTTTGTGTATGGTGTTAGAAGGTGTTATAGTTCCATTCTTTTACAAATGGTTGACCAGTTTTCCCAGCACCACTTGTTAAATAGGTTGTCTTTTTTCCCTTGTATATCCTTGCCTCCTTTGTCGAAGATAAGGTGTCCATAGGTTCGAGGATTTATCTCTGGGCTTTCTATTCTGTCCCATTGATCTGTATTTCTGTCTTTGTGGACATGTTTTCTAAGTTGCATCAATACTACACTGATAATCACTTGTAGTCCTGGCCTGAACTTCTGTCAGCCTGTGGAGGGCTCACTTCTCTCTTTGTTCTCGGATCCCTAAGGATTGGAACTATCAGTGAGGTGACCTTCTCGCAAACTCTTCAGAGGGAATCTGGATGATGCAGTGACCATTGGGGAACAGGTGGGTTACAGACAAGAGGTTCTCCACTGCAGTGTTCTCACACCCCTCCTTTTCTTTTAGATGTTTCCATTTCAAAACTCCTTTTCGTATTTCCATTCATTCTTAATTATAAGAATAAAAATAGACCAATATACAGAGACAAAATACAAGTCTACGATATATGTCCCTTTCTTTTTTCTCTGTTGTTTCAAATATGCCTTTTTACAACCATCAAAATGATACTATGGGTTACTAACGTTGCAGAATTATTTTTTGAGGAGGGATGTGAAGAAGAAGAGGGAATAAATAGAAATATAAGAGAAAAGTACAAGTAAACAAAGTAAATTGTTTTAGAATCAGTTCAGCTCAGTCACCCAGTCATGTCTGACTCTTTGAAACCCCATGGACTGAAGCATGGCAGACCTCCATGTCCATCACCAACTCCCAGAGTTTACTCAAACTCATGTCCATCCAGTCGGTGATGCCATCCAACCATCTCATCCTCTGTCGTCCCCTTGTCCTCCCAACTTCAATCTTTCCCAGCATCAGGGTCTTTTCCAATGAGTCAGCTCTTTGCTTCAGGTGGCCAAAGTATTGGAGTTACAGTTTCAATATCAGTCCTTCCAATGAACACTCAGGACTGGTCTCCTTTAGGATGACTGGTTGGGTCTCCTTGCAGTCCAAGGGACTCTCAAGAGTCTTCTAAAACACCACAGTTCACCAGCATCAATTCTTCTGCACTCAGCTTTCTTTATAGTTCAACTCTCACATCCATACATGACTACTAGTAAAAACATAACCTTGACTAGATGGACCTTTGTCAGCAAATAATGTCTTTGCTTTTTAATGTGTTATCTAGGTTGGTCATAACTTTCCTTCCAAGGAGTAAGTGTCTTGCAGTGACTTTGGAGCCCCCCAAAAATAAAGTCTGCCACTGTTTCCACTGTTTCCCCATCTATATGCCATGAAGTGGTAGGACCAGATGCCATGATCTTAGTTTTCTTAATGTTGAGCTTTAAGCCAACTTTTTCAATCTCCTCTTTCACTTTCATCAAGAGCCACTTTAGTTCCTCTTCACTTTCTGCCATAAGGGTGGTGTCATCTGCATATCTGAGGTTATTAATATTTCTCCTGGCAATCTTGATTCCAGCTTGTACTTCCTCTAGTCCCGCATTTCTCACGATATACTCTGCATATAAATTAAATAAGCAGGGTGACAATATACAGCCTTGATGTACTCCTTTTATTCTTAATAATGTATTTTATTTTAATTCTTCATAGATTTCTATTCTCTATCTTTGCTGTGTGACAGAAATATAATTTGTCACATATACAATTCTTATATTTTAAAGAATTACAGTAAAATGTTAAAATGCAGATAATCAAGCTTAATATTACTTTATTTTGGTCTTCCCAGGTGGCTTAGTGCTAAGAATCTGCCTGCCAATGCAGGAGACAGCCTGCAATGCAGGAGATCTGGGTTCAGTCCCTGGGTTGGGAAGATTCAGTAGAGTAGGAAATAGCAACTTATTCCAGTATTCTTGCCTTGAAAATTTCATGGACAGAGGAGCCTGGTAGGCTACAGTCAATGGGATCACAAGGAGTCCAGACATGACTGAGAACACATGAGCCATAAGATTAATTAACCCAAAACACTCAAAATACTATTTTACATATATATCAATATTATACCATTATTAAAATTGTCTTCACTGTTTTCTAGTTAGTTGTTAAAATTGAATATGTATTTTGTATTTACAAGACACCTTAATTTGAATGCTGATTTTTCATTGGAGTTGTTTGATCTGTATTCAGTTTTTGTAAAATTTAAGTTAAGAATGATAGATTTACATACTTCAGGTTGTCAAAATATATTAAAAGTTGTGGGTAACTAAAATTGATGAGTTTTAAATTGTGTTGTTGTTCAGTTGCTAAGTTGTGTCCAACTGCTTGCCACATAATGGAATGTGGTATGTGAGGCTCCTCTGTGCTCCATATCTCCTGGGGTTAGCTCAAAATAATATCCATTGAGTGGGTGATGCCATGTAGCTATCTCATTCTCTGTTGCTATCTTCTTTTGCCCACATTTTTTTCTAGTATCAGAGTCCTTTCCAATGAGTAGTCTCTTGGCATCAGGTGGTCAAAGTTTTAGAACTTCAGCTTCAGCATCAGTTCTTCCAATGAATATTCAGAATTTATTTCCTTTATGATTGAATGGTTTTATCTCCTTGCTGTTCAAGGGACTCTCAAGAGTCTTCTCCAGCACACACAGTTCAAAAGCATCAATTCTTTGGTGCTTGGTCTTCCTTATGGACCCTACTCTCACATCCATACATGATGACTGGAAAAACCATAGCTTTGACTATAAGGACTTTTGTTGTCAAAGTCATCTCTCTGTTTTTTAATACACTGTCTAGGTTTGTCAAAGCTTTCCTTCCAAGGAGCAAGCATATTTTAATTTCATGGCTCCAATCACCATCTTCAGTGATTTTGGAGCCCAATGGGGGCAAAAGTGACTCTATCTGTGTTTCTGCTTTTTCCCCTTCCTTCTATTTTCCATGGAAAGATGGGACTGGATGCTATGATTTTAGTTTTTTGAATGCTGAGTTTTAAGCCAGCATTTTTCACTCTCTTCTTTCACCATCCTCAAGAGACTCTTTAGTTCTTCACTTTCTGCCATTAGAGTGATATCATCTGCTTATCTGAGGCTTTTAATATTACTCCCAGCAATTTTGATTTCAGCTTGCCATTCATCCAATCTGGCATTTTCCATGACATACTCTGCATAGAAGTTAAATAAGCAGGATGAAAATATACAGCCTTGCTATACTTCTTTCTGAACTTTGGACCTGTCAGTTTTTCCATGTCTAGTTCTAACTGTTGCTTCTAGACCTGCACACAGATTTCTCAGGAGACAGATGAGGTGGTCTGGTATTAATATCCTTTAAGAATTTTCCACAGGTTATTGTGATCCACACATTAAAAGGTTTTAGCATAGTCAATGAAAATGAAGCACACATTTTTCTGGAACCCCCTTGCTTTCTCCATGATCCAGCAAATATTGGCAATTTGATCTGTTTCCTCTGCCTCTTAAACACACAGCTTGTACACTGGAAATTCTCAGTTCCTGTACTGCTGAAGTCAAGCTTGAAAGATTTTGAGCATAACCTTACTATTATGTGACATGAGCACAATTTTACAGTAGTTTGAACATTCTGTGATATTATTCTTCTTTGAGGCTGGAAAGAAAACTGACCTTTTCCAGTCCTGTGGCCAATGCTGAATTTTCCACATTTACTGATCTATTGAATGCAAAACTTTAAGAGCATCATCTTTTAGTATTTTAAACAACTCAGCTAGAATTCCATCACCTCAACTAGCTTTGTTGATAATAATGCTTCCTATGGTCCACTTGACTTCCCTCAGCAAAATGTCTGGCTCTAGAATGTCCATTGTGATTATCTTTAGGTAATTATCCTTTTCTTATAGTTATTCTGTGTATTCTTGCCACCTCTTCTTAATCCTTTTTGCTTCTTGTAGTTCCTTATAATTTCTGTCCTTTATCATGCCCATCTTTGCATGAAATGTTCCCTTGATATCTCCAATTTTCTTGAAAGTGAAAGTTAAGTCGCTCAGTCGTGTCTGACTCTTTGTGACTCCGTAAACTGTAGCCCACCAGGTTCCTCTGTCCATGGGATTCTCCAGGCAAGAATGCTGGAGTGGGTTGCCATTCCCTTCTCCAGGGGATCTTCCCAACCCAGGGATTGAACCCAGGTCTCCCGCATTGCAGGCAGATGCTTTAACCTCTGAGCCACCAGGGAAACCCAATTTTCTTGAACTGATCTCTAAATTTTCCCATTCTATCGCTTTTCTCTATTTCTTTCATCTTTCATTTAAGAGGGTCTTCTTATCTCTCCTTGCTATTCTCAAGAACGCTGCATTCACTTGGATTAATCTTTCCCTTTACCCCTTGCTTTTGTTTCTCTTTTTTCCTCAGCTGTTTGTAAAGCCTCCTCAGACAACTACTGTACCTTCTTACTTTTTTTTTTTTTTTCTTGAAGTGGTTTTGGTGTCTGTCTCTTGTAAAATGTTAGGAACCTCTATCAATAGTTCTTCGGGTACTCTTTTTACCAGATCGAATTCCTTGAATTTATTTGTCACTTCCACTGTATAATCATAAAGAATTTGATTTAGGTCATATCTGAATGGCCTAGTGCTTTTGCTTACTTTCTTCAATTTAACCCTAAATTTTACAATAAGAAGTGATGGTCTGAGCCACAGTATGCTGGAGGTCTTGTTTTACTGATGGTATAGAGGTTCACCATCTTTGGCTGCAAAGAACACAATCAATCTGATATTGGTATTGTCCTTCTGGTGATGTGTAAATGTAGAGTTGTCTCTTATTGTTGGAAAAGGGTGCTTGCTATGACCAACATGTTCTCTTGACAAAACTCTATCAGTCTTTGCCCTGCTTTGTTTTGTATTCCAAGGCCAAACTTGCCTGTTATTCTGTACATCTTTTGTCTTCCTGGTTTTGCATTGCACTCTAATCCCCTGTGGTGAAAGGAATATCTCTTTTATGGCTGTTAGTTCTAGCAGGTCTTGTAGGTCTTCATAGAACTGGTCAGCTTCCTCTTCTTTGTAATTAGTAGTTGAGGCATAGACAGATTACTGTGATGATGTTGAATGATTTGCCTTGGAAATGAAATGAGCTCATTCAGTCATTTTTGAGACTACACTCAAGTACCGAATTGTGAACTCTTTTGTTGACTGTGAGAACTGCTCCATTTCTTCTAAGGGATTCTTGCCCACAGTAATAGATATAATGGCCATCTGAATTAAATTCACCCATTCCTGTCCATTTTACTTTGTTGATTCCTAAAGATTTTGAAGTTCACTTTTGCCGTCTCCTGCTTGACCATGTCCAATTTACCTTGATGCATGTCCTAAAATTCTTGGTTCTTTACAGCATCAGACTTTACTTTCACCACCAGACACATACATAGCTGAGCCCATTTCTAGTTTGGCCTAGCCACTTCATCGGAGAAGGCAATGGCACCCCACTCCAGTACCCTTGCCTGGAAAATCCCACGGATGGAGGAGCCTGGTAGGCTGCAGTCCATGGGGTCGCTCGGAGTCGGGCACTACTGAGCGACTTCACTTTCACTTTTCACTTTCATGAATTGGAGAAGGAAATGGCAACCCACCCCAGTGTTCTTGCCTGGAGAATCCCAGGGACGGGGGAGCCTAGTGGTCTGCCATCTATGGGTCGCACAGAATCGGACACAACTGAAGCGACTTAGCAGCAGCAGCAACTTCATTGTTTCTGGATCTATTAATTGTCCTCTACTCTTCCCAGTAGCACATTGGACACCTCCAACCTGGGGTGCTCGTCTTCCAGCATCATTTATTTGTTTGCCTTTTCATACTGTCCATGGGGTTCTCCAGGCAAGACTATTGGAGTGGGTTGTCATTTACTTCACCAGTGGATCATGCTTTGTCAGAACTCTCCACTATAACAAGGGCATGATCCATGAATGGGAGTTTTAATATGTATGTTAACTTAAATTAATTAAAAACTAAAAGACCCTTTCTTACTCCCCTACTCACATATGTAATAGTCACTGGCCACATGAGGCTAGTGGTTACCATATTTAACATCACTTTCATGAATATTTTTATTAAACAAAGTACATTTGTCACAAAAAGCCCAAATCCTTGATTTCAGATCTATTTAACACACTACCCTCTGGCTACTCTAAGATATCAAATTCAGTGATTTTCCTTGCAAACATTGTTACTTACAAGAGCAAAAATACATGCAATTGCCTCTTTGCTTCTTTATGTGTGTGTGTGTGCTGTCATGTTTGACTCTTTGTGACCCCACAGACTATAGCCTGCCAGGCTCCTCTGTCCATGGGATTTCCCAGGCAAGAATATTGGAGTGGGTTGCCATTTCCTACAGCAGGGGAGTTTCCTGGCCCAAGGATTGAAGCCCAGTCTCCTGCATAGCAGGTAGATTCTTTACTGCTGTTCAGTTCAGTTCAGTCACTCAGTCGTGTCCGACTCTTCGCGACCCCATGGACTGCAGCACACCAGGCCTCCCTCACCATCACCAACTCCCAGAGCTTACGCAAACTCATATCCACTGAGTCGGTGATGCCATCCAACCATCTCATCCTCTGTCGTCCCCTTCTCCTCCCACCTTCAATTTTTTCCAGCATCAGGGTCTTTTCAAATGAGTCAGTTGTTCACATCAGGTGGCCAAAATATTGGAGTTTCAGCCTCAGCATCAATCCTTCCAATGAATATTCAGGATTGATCTCATTTAGGATAGACTGGTTAGATCTCCTCGCTGTCCAAGGGACTCTTCAATAGTCTTCTCCAATGCTGAGTCAATTGAAATAACCAAGCCCTCTTGGTTCTTTACAATCTATACAGATAGATATAATATATTACCCCACTTTACATGCATTAGGCAAACAATATTATTATTGTTTTGGGTTTCAATCACTCCACACTTGGAACTTTAATATCCTCAATGGCTGAACTCAAGTTAAATATCACATATTAGTCACATTCCTTGGACCTCCAGTTTGTTTCATGGCACAATTTTAAAACTATTTTCTTTTCTGGCAATCTTGCTTTCTTTCTGCATCTCCTATCTTGTTGTATTCTATAACTTTCTCAACAACTGAGCTGTAGGAAAAATGTGTTAAATTAAGAAAGATGACCTAACAAGTAAATCTTTATTAATATATATTCTAATATTTCTATCCAGTTACTATTCTCATTTTTTGAATTTGTTTTCAAATAAATGATAAAATGATAGCTTGGAATGCAATTCCAAATTTAACCACAATCATCAAGTGCATGCTGAAAAAATAAATATGTGGGATTTCTAGAATGCTTAAGGCTGTTTAAATTTCAAAAATTAAATTAAGTCATC
Source organism: Dama dama (assembly GCF_033118175.1). Taxonomy (NCBI): domain Eukaryota; kingdom Metazoa; phylum Chordata; class Mammalia; order Artiodactyla; family Cervidae; genus Dama; species Dama dama. The sequence goes on along the minus strand of NC_083708.1, from coordinate 3,612,005 downwards.
CTCTTCAGTAGCATAGTGCATTTAACAACTTCTGGGCTTCACAAAATAGAAAAGAGATAGTCAATTATGGTCAGTAATGCCACTTTCCCAATCACCACAAATTAACAGAAGTGCCTTGTTTACAGGAAGTCTGATGGCATAATGTTGTGATAGTTTTTCATCTGTGAATATTAAGCATTTCTTATTTACTTGTGAGGGAAAGTACAATTGGAGCCATTTGAGGGAGCAACCTATTTATTGCTTTTTAGAGACATTAAACATTTCAAAATATTAAAAAATTATTTTGAGGTTGCTGTCTTGTAAACATAAAGTGACACATTTTCAAACCTTCTGTAAACACTTTAAATTTAAGGTGACAACAATTGGAATCATTTGAGGGAGCAACCTATTTATTGTTTTTTAGAGACATTAAAATTATTTCAAAATATTAAAAAATTATTTTGAGGTTGCTCTCTTGTAAACATAAAGTGACACATTTTCAAACTTTCTGTAAACACTTTAAGGTGAAATTAAGGAATTAAACATATCTGCCATGATTGTTGTGACTTTTAAGGGAAAAATGTGCTAATAAAAATTATCTATGTGGCATTAATTTAGAAAAGAATACAGCCCTACCTAAGAAAAAGTTTTGTTCAACAAGCCATTCCCCTAATAGAATGTCAGTGCTACTTTTTATTTCAATTAAACTTTGAGTTTGAAAAGTCAATAAGAAAATTAAGCTGCAATTCTCTTTGAAATTTTCAAAAAAAAATCATGTTATACACCTAATTGTCAATTTAACTGAGAATTTTTTCCATGGACTTATACTAGCTACACTTACATTTTTCTACTTATATTATGTGTTTTATTATAAACCTAGAACAATTTCTTCTGTGCGTGGTTAATTTGGCTGGTTAAATCAAACTACTAACGCAACCAATGGCACTGATCTGAATATTTTACCTCCTCTTGGTTTCTCTTTCTTTAAGGCTGACAGACTAAGATCTCAATTGAAGTAGTTATTTTGAAAATGCATTCTATGACTATAAATACGGACCTTAGTGAAAATGGCATTTTGCAGAGCCTATGACCACACCTGTAGGTTTGTTCACACCGAGACCCAAGGCTACTGGATCTTAGTGTTAGCGGTACCTGGGATGCTGCAGGGAAGTGTGAGACTCTGCTCCATGCTTGTCATCATTTGCAGTAATCATTGAGTATGTGTGAGCTGTATCCTCCCGGATCATGGTAGATGGTTTCATCTGTCCATCTGCCCCAGTTTAGTGTAGATTATATGACTATCCTTCCTTCTAAGACTCTTGTTTCCTGACTCCTACTTCCAGTTCACTTTACTGCCTGGTTTGGAGCTGAGCCCCAAACAGTAATCTGAATACCTGGGAATTGAATCTTGGATGGGGAGACGCATTTCTGGTAGTTAGTTTCAATGAACACCTGTTCATTCAGATGCAGCCAATAGCTATCTCTCCTCCATACCTATCCCACTGATTTCCAAGTTCCTGTTTCCACAAGTGCACCAGCACACCTCCTAGTCAGGACACCCTGAAAGGGAGAATACTGGCAGATTAGCAATTCACTCTAACAGTGGAGAAGCTAAGTTCCACAAAATCTGGATTCAGACAAACTAAACCTGAACCACAACTTCATTTATCTCTAGGTATGTAATTCTGAGGGAGGAAAAGATGGGGAAACAGTGGAAACAGTGTCACACTTAATTTTGGGGGGCTCCAAAATCACTGCAGATGGTGACTGAAGCCACAAAATTAAAAGATGCTTACTCCTTGGAAGGAAAGTTATGACCAACCTAGATAGCATATTAAAAAGCAGAGACATTACTTTGCCAACAAGGTCCGTCTGGTCAAGGCTATGGTTTTTCCAGTGGTCATGTATGGATGTGAGAGTTGGACTGTGAGGAAAGCTGAGTGCTGAAAAATTGATGCTTTTGAACTGTGGTGTTGGAGAAGACTCTTGAGAGTCCCTTGGTTTGCAAAGAGATCCAACCAGTCCATCCTGAAGGAGATAAGTCCTGGGTGTTCATTGGAAGGACTGATGCTGAAGCTGAAACTCCAATACTTTGGCCACCTCATGCGAAGAGTTGACTCATTGGAAAAGACCCTGATGCTGGGAGGGATTGGGGGCAGGAAGAGAAGGGGACGACAGAAGATGATATGGCTGGATGGCATCACTCGATGGGCATGAGTAAACTCCGGGAGTCTGTGATGGGCAGGGAGACCTGGCGTGCTGCGATTCATGTGGTCGCAAAGAGTCGGACACGACTGAGTGACTGAACTAAACTGAACTGAAGTTAATTCTCTGAGTCTTAATTTCCCATCTCCAAAATAGATATTCACACACCTAGTTAGATGTACAAATAGAGAATATCTATGAAACAATTAGAGTGATATGTTACACACTGTAAAGATTCAATTCATTGTAAACAATATTAGTTACTATTGTCTGTAAAATAAAACCCTTTTCTATGGGGAAAAAAGTGATTGGACTTTTCTTCTGAAGTGAATTATAAGTTTGTATGAAAGAAGTTCTATGCAAGTTTATATGTAAGATCAGAAGTGGTTCATTCTATTTTACCTGTTCTGTATAGGTTTTTATTTTTTCAATCACAAAGATAGTATTTTAAAATTCTGAGACTTAATGATGACTTAATACTAACAAATTAGCCATATTATATTACGGGTATACTAGCAAGACCTAATAATATATCATTTAGCAGTATATGAGACCTGTGCATACTCAGTGATTGTAGGAGTAAGTTACTTGATTATAGTGAAATATATGTAAGTTTGACTCAGATGTTCCTTTTGTCATCATTACTCAATCCATCTGTAAGAAAAAAGTAAAATAGTACTTTATAATTTGGTGTTTTAAAAATACAACAGAAATATAATATAAAAATAATTGACTTCATTTCCCCCTAATTTTACATAGCAAGAAAAAACGGGGTTCTTAAAACACCACCACAAAAATACCATGTATTTCTGAATTTATTCCAAAGTTTTATAGACATTTTTCTTTTGAGAATTTATATAAATCACAGTTATGATCTATTATCCCTACCGTTAAAGCTGTCTAGCAAAAATAAAATGTGCTGTTATCAACTTCTTACAGTTAAATTATATAGTTGTCACTTGGTCTGTAAAGTAACTTTGTTTTCTCAAATCCAAAGAGATTTACTGTTTTAATGTTTGATATTCTTCTCTGTCAGATAAAAACTGCGGTAGACATTGATGAATGTGCTTCCAAACCCTGTAAAAATTGAAGTGTGGGATTTCACTATAGTTTCCTGCCAGATAAATAACCAGACATTCATATATTTTAGGCCTATCAAATGAATTTTCATTTTAAATGGAATTTCAATTCTCTGTTAGATGTGAGGTTAACAGTTCTCCCAGAATTGATATGATTCTTATTATGAATATTAGACTCTAGAAGACTCAGATTCTACCTCCCCATGTGTTTTATAAGTATACATCATAGATACACAGCAACTAAGATTCTCAGCAGGTATAATAACAAGAAAATTTGAATTAAAACAAATACTTACACAATAACATCCAGAAACGGTACTGTATACATCTAAGAGTATAATCTTCTGAGTTCATTTATACAGTAATTAAGTTGAATTTCCTCAGATATTATTAATACAATCTTCTCTATTTTTCTCATACAAATTATTTTAGTAAATTTGACTTTAAAAACACACAAAATTATTAACTAATGTTAACAGTATTGAATTACTTAAAAGATAGTTAAGATGTATAGACAGAACCCATCATCCAAACAATATTTACTGCTTTAAAAATGTGAAGTTTTTTCTTAATTTCATGTTAAGCTGATGGTGATACTAAAACTATTTTAATGCACTAGAATGCATGTAGACAGTGTCTTGCTAAATCATGCAATTGTTGAACTGTAGAAGTAGGTAGATTATTAAATCCTTGGTTTTCAACAAATGTACCCAAACTCCTGGTGGGATACAAAGATAGTATAAGAGAGACAAGAAGGTTTAAAGCAGTGTCTAGGAGCTCATGTTTGCCACTTATAATCCCTCTGACAGATATACTGAACATAACAAGATGATTGGGTAAAAACCCACAACATGAAATGAAAATTATATACATTTTTTAGGCAGCAATTTTTAGTATAATTATGCACAGGGACTATTTGTTATCATGTGATTTTAATATCACTTCAACCTGTTCCTCCATAAAGAAATTGCTGAAACTCTTAGCCCAAGTGTCTTAGTTATTAGAGTAATTTTGTCTGAATATTTTTGTTTTGTTTTCATATCCCTGAGGCCCCACCAGTATATTTGGTAAGCACACATTTGTCTACTTGGTCATATTTTTCTTTTCAAATTAAAGTGTACCTTTACCTGTTCTGGAAGTCAATCATATTCTTAAAAACTTGTCCCTTAAAAACTCTACAAAAAAAACAAAAAAACTCTACAGTAGCTAGTTAGTTCCCCAAACCACCTCTCTCTCTCTCTCTCCATTGTTAGTTCCTCTTTTCTGACCATCTGACACTCTGTTTGCTGTTGCCACACTGCTTTTCTCCCATTTTGAGTCCACCACCTCATCACCGCTTAGGAGTGATACAATCTCTGCTCCTGGTGGGAATTAAACACTCTTGGTTGAAATGTAACCTGAGAATGGAAATCAAAATACAAGCAATATATTTGTAAAACTGCTAAACATTTTCTTTGTAGTAGCCACTAAAAGATGTTTGTATTTAAAAACAGTTTACCCCCTGGTTCCTCCAAGGTCTCACTGAAGCCCTGAGCGGAAGACACCCCCCCTCCCCCACTGCATTATTGTGAACACTTCTCTCACTACAAAATTAGCACTCTCCTGTCTTTTACAAAATCATGTGCTTACTTTTTTATTTCACAATTTTATCATTCAATTGTACATTCTTAGATTCCATTGCTTAGTTGTGTTCATTTTTAAAATGTACTTTTAAATGCTTGGCAACATTCAACTTCTCCATTGCTTCCTTCTGGAGTTACCAATTCAAATTCAACATTGAATCTTATACTTAACATCTGCTTTGTAATATCTGCATGTCCTTTCTTTCATATTAATATCCTATTCTCAAGAACACAAGGGATAAAAAAAAAAATAACCAGGACTTCTCCATATTACTAGTTTACTTTACCCCACAATATAGACATAAAGGAGAAGGAAATGGCAATCAACTCCAGTATTCTCTTGCCTGGAGAATCCCATGAACAAAGGAGCCTGTCAGGCTAAAGTCCATGTGGTAGCAAACAGTTGGACATGACTGAGTATGCATGAGTAGAGTGTAGACATAAAATAGCAGAAGAAAAATATGAATAAAATATCCATGATCAATTTAATTGTGGATAATATTTTAATTTTTGTTCATGAGCTCTCATTATTCTCCTCTAATTTTCTGTATAATATCTTTATATCCTGGACCTATTGACAGTTCATACAATGCACATTCATTCTTATCCTTTATTTATATTATTCTTAAAAATAAATACATTTATCATGCTTGCCACCTATCATTATGTTGAGATTATGGTGGTATAAAACGGAGTCTGGGAGATTCCTCACAAAGAGTTCTGGAAATAATAATCCTTTCATTACTGTGTATTCATAATCATAGGTCTGGGCCTTTTATACAGGAAAGCATATTTTGCTTGGTATAAAATATTCTACCATTTTCTCTCTTTCATTAATACTGGAAATTTTCTGAAGTGTTTACATATTAAATTTGTGTCTGCAATAAAGCTGCTGTTGAAAAAAATAAGCCTGATTTTAATTTAATTTTCTTTCCACTATAGATCACTTTCTGCTCTTTTATTTCTACATGCCCCCAAAATATTTTTACCCTTCAGTTCAGTTCAGTTCAGTCGCTCAGTTGTGTGCAAATCTTTGCGACCCCATGAACCGCAGCACGCCAGGCCTCCCTGTCCATCAACAAGTCCCAGAATCTACCCAAACCCGTGTCCATTGAGTTGATGATGCCATCCAGCCATCTCATCCTCCGTCGTCCCCTTCTCCTCCTGCCCCCAATCCCTCCCAGCATCAGGGTCTTTTCCAATGAGTCAACTCTTCGCATGGAGTGGCCAAAGTATTGGAGTTTCAGCTTCAGCATCAGTCCTTCCAATGAACACCCAGGACTGATCTCCTTAAAGATGCTCTGGTTGGATCTTCTTGCAGTTTAAGGAACTCTCAGGAGTCTTCTCCAACACCACAGTTCAAAAGCATCAATTCTTGAGCGCTCAGCCTTCTTTATAGTCCAAATCTCACATCCATACATGACCACTGGAAAAACCACAGCCTTGACTAGACAGACTTTGTTGGCAAAGCAATGTCTCTGCTTTTTAATATGCTGTCTAGGTTGGTCATAACTTTCCTTCTAAGGAGTAAGCGTCTTTTAATGTCATGGCTGCGATCACCATCTGCAGTGATTTTGGAGCCAAGAAAAATAAAATCAGCCACTGTTTCCACTGTTTCCCCATCTATCCGCAATGAAGTGATGGGACCAGATGCCATGATCTTAGTTTTCTGAATGTTGAGCTTTAAGCCAATTTTTTAACTTTCCTCTTTCACTTTCATCAAGAGGCTCTTTAGTACTTCATTTTTTGCCATAAAGGTGGTGTCATCTGCATATCTGATGTTATTGGTATTTCTCCCGGCAATCTTGATTCCAGCTTGTGCTTCCTCCAGCCCAGCGTTTCTCGTGATGTATTCTGCATATAAGTTAAAAAAGCAGGGTGACAATATACAGCCTTGACATACTCCTTTTCCTATTTGGAACCAGTCTAATTTTACTACAAAACGTGGTCCAGTGGAGAAGATGCAAATCACTTCAGAATTTTTGCTGAGAGAATGCCATGAACAGTGTGAAAAAGAAAAGAGATATAACACTGAATGATGAACGTCCCAGGTCAGTAGGTGTCTGGTATGCTACTGGAGAAGATCAGAGAAATAGCTCCAGAAAGAATGAAGAGACTGAGCCAAAGCTGAGAGGATGCCCTAATTTGAATGGGTCTAGTGGTGAAAGTAAAGTCTGATGCCATAAAGAACAATACTGCATAGGAACCTGAAATTTTAGGTCCATGAATGAAAGTAAGTTGGAAGTAGACAAACAGGAGATGGCCAGAGTAACACTGGCATTTTAGGAATCAGTTCAGTTCAGTTTAGTTCAGTTCAGTCTCTCAGTTGTATCTGACACTTTGCAGTCCCATGAACTGCAGCAGGCCAGGCCTCTCTGTCCATCACCAACTCCAAATGGATGAGAATGTGTGAATTTAACTCAAATGACCATTTTAGCTACTACTGTGGGCAAAAATCCCTTGGAAGAAATCGAGTAGTCCACATAGTTAACAGAAGAGTCTGAAATGCAGTACTTGTGTGCAATCTCAAAAAAAAAAAAAAAAAAGAAGAAGAAGAATGAACTCAGTTCATTTGCAAAGGAAAATATTTAATATCACAGTAACCCAAGTCTATGCCCCAACCACTAATGAAGAAGATGAAGTCGAATGGTTCTGTGAAGACCTAAAAGACTTTATAGAGCTAACATAAAAACAAACAAACAACAAAAAAAGATATCCTTCTCATCATAGGGTACTGGGATGCAAAAGTAGGAAGTCAAGAGATACCTGGAACAACAGGCAAGTGTGACCTTCGAGTGAAAAATGAAGCAAGACAAAGGCTGAGAGAGTTTGTTTGTTTGTTTGTTTGTTTGTTTGTTTGTTTGTTTTTTAAGAGAACACACTGGTTATAGCAAACACCCTCTTCCAGCAAAATAAGAGACAACTCTACACATGGATATAAACAGGTGGTCAAGACCAAAATAAGATTGATTAAATTATTTGCAGCCAAAAGGAGAGCTATACCCATCTGAATGCAGAGCTCCAAAAAAAGCAAGGAGATATAACAAAGGCTTCTCAAGTGAACAATGCAAAGATAAATAAATAAATAGAAAGCAATAAAATGGGAAAGACTAGAGATCTATTAAAAAAAAAAAGACACCAAGGGAATATTTCATGCAAAGATAGCCACAATAAAGGACAGAAACAGTATGGACATAACAGAAGAAGAAAATATTAAGAAGAGGTGGCAAGAATACACAGAAAAACTGTATGCAAAAGTCTTAATGACCTGTATAACCACCGTGGTGTTATCACTCACCTAGAACCAAACAATCTGGAGTGTGAAGTCAAGAAGGCTTTTGGAAGCATTACTAGGAACAAAGCTAGTGGAGGTGATGGGATTCTAGCTGAACTATTTCAGATCTTTTAAAATGATGCTGCTAAAGTGCTGCACTCAATAGGCCAGCAAATTTGGAAAACACAACAGTGGCCAACAGGACAGGAAAAGGTCAGTTTTCATTCCAATCCCAAAGAAAGGAAATGCCAAAAAAAGGTTCAAACTACCGAACCATTGAGCTCATTCCACATGTTAGCAAGTTAATGCTTCAAATCCTTCAAGCTAGACTTCAGTGGTAGGTTAACCAAGAACTTCCAGACATCCAAGCTGGATTTAGAAAAAGCAGAGAAACAAGACATAAAATTGCCAACATCTGTTGGATCATAGAAAATGCAAGGGGGTTCCAAAAAAAAACATCTACTTCTGTTTCATTGACTATGCTAAAGCATTTGACTGTGTGAATCACAACAAACTGTGGAAAATTCTTAAATAGATGGGAATACCAGGGCATCTTCCTGCCACCTGAGAAACCTGCATGTGGATCAAGATGCAAAAGTTAGAACAAGACATGGAAAACTGGACTGGTTCAAATTTGTGAAAGGAATATGCCAAGGCTATATATTGTCACCCTGTTTATTTAACTTATATGGAGAGTACATCATGTGAAATCCTGGGCTGGAAGCTCAAGCTAGAATCAAGATTGCCAGGATAAATATCAAGAATCTCAGATATGCAAATGACCCCACCCTAAGTGCAGAAAGTGAAGAGGAACTAAAGAGCCTCTTGATAAAAGTGAAAGGGGAGAGAGGAAAACCTGGCTTAAAGCTCTACAATCAAAGAATGAACATCATGGCCTCCAGTCCCATTCCTTCATGTCAAAAAGATGGGGAAAAAATGGAAGGAGTGATAGATTTTATTTTCTTGTGTTCCAAATTCACTGTGGATGGTGACTGCAGTCATTAAATTAAAAGACTCTTACTCCTTGGAAGAAAAACTATAACAAATTTAAATAGAGTATTAAAAAGCAGAGACATTACTTTGCTGCCCAAGTCCTTAAACCAAAACTATGGTTTTTCCAGTAGTTATGTATAGAAGTGAGAGTTGGATCATAAAGAAGGTTGAACACTGAAAAATTTATGCTTTCAAATTTTGGTACTGGAAAAGACTCTTGAGGGGGTCCTGGGACAGTAAGGAGGTCAAACTAGTCAATCCTGAAAGAAATCACTCTTGAAAATTCCCTGGAAGGGCTGATGATGAAGCTGAAGCTCCAATACTTTGGTCACCTAATGCGAAGAAACGACTCATTGGAAAAGACCCAGATTCTGCACAAGCTTGAGGTCAAGAGCACAAGTGGGTAACAGAGAATGAGATGATCGGGCGGCATGAGCCACTCAATGACACAAGTTTGAGCAGACTCTGGGGGGTAGTGACGGCCAGGAAACCCTGGTGTGCTGCAGTCCTGGGATCACAAAGAGGTGGACACTACAGAGAGACTGAACAGCAACACCAATTTTACTGGATTGGCTGTTTTGTCTGTATAGTCTGTGATCTTTCCGTGTAGCTTCAGAATATTTTATTTTTCAGTAAATTTTTCTTGCAGTTTTTTATGTCTGTTTTCCTTGATTTTGTTTTATATTTCAGAGAATGTTTAATTTATATACACTCTGCTTTGCCTTTTTTTCAATACTTGCATATTTCTCTCAGATTATTTGTATCTCTTTCTTACTTTCTTTTTCATTTAATTTTTCAATATTCTAGTTACTCTAAGTAGTTATTTTCTATGTTCATTCTTTGTTTTATTATTTTTGGAAATTCACTATTTTACTGTTTCTTTCCAAAATCATGTGATCTCATAATTGTGTTTTTATTTGTGTACTTTTTTCATTCTTTCCTTATATGCTTTCTTCATGTTTTGAGTTTATTCTGAAATAATACATCCCAAATTTGATCTGATGTTTTGCTTTTATTATTTTAGGATTTTCCATTGCCTATAAGAAAATATCATGTTTTATTCCTTTTCTTTTAATAAATTTATATTTGTATTAACCTTGATACTTTCTGCTGCTCATGTTCATGTGTTAATACTTTTTAAATATTCTGAAAAAGAAGTAATTTTTTTTCAGAGTACTTTGGTCTCTTCCTAGGATTCTCTCTTTACTTTTGTTTATAATTCTATTATATGGTTTCTTGCCCCTGAGATGTATTAGATCTGTCCCTCTCCCCTAAGTATATCTTTTTTTTTATTTTCCTTCTTTCACATTTATGGTCCTTATCTTGCTAGATTTCGACTTCAATTGGAACAATTTCTCCCAGAGTGAGGGGTCCAGGCAGGATGGAAGTTGCAATAAAACTCTTGAGTTTTGAGAGTTTATGTGATTATAATTCTCTGAAGACATTTTGACATTTGTACTCACTCTTTCTAGGAGTAGATAAACACTTTAAGTTCACTTTTGCTTTCAGATTGTTTTTGGGCATTCCAGTGGATATGTAGTTATATGTGATTCTCTTCTTTTAAAGTCCATGAGATATTTTATTACTTTCTTTGATTACCACTTGTGAAGATTCACATGACATATAGGTCTTCAACCTTTAGATTTCTTTTGGACAATTGTTGATGGAGGTTGATGGTGTCATGTGTGTTTTATGTGTAATCATGAGAATATTATATTACCAAATTTTGTTGTAAAAATTTTGAAGCTTGTCAATATTCAAGATATGAGTAAAAATGGGAAGCTATGTAAGGAGACAGATAAGACAAAAGAGAAAACCAATGAAAACTCTAACATAGAGAAGAGTTCATTTAAAAGAGGAGACAAATCTATACTAAGAAATGCAATGTCAAGATTATGTAAAATGAGGACTCAAAGATGACAAATGGAGTTTATCTCTAACAAGGAAATGTTGGGGAAGAGCAATTTCTGTAGAGACAGAGGATATTTGTTGCATGACTGAAATTGATTGAGGAAATGGATGATGTAATGGATGTAGATAAATCTTTTAATTAGGTTGACAGAAAAGAGTGAGAGAAGAAAAAATCAGAGACGATGTCTAGTGGAGATTTTCTGTATTGTTTTTCTTTCTTTCCACGTACATATTTTAAAATGCTGACAAGGAAAATTGATAAAAAATCGAATTTTGTATATTCAAGAGATGAGGGAGGCATCTTGAATTTGGTAGCATTCTCTTTGTACTCTCTATGTGGTATAAAGTCAGGTTTTCTCTTTAAAGAGTATAATGTTAGCAAAATTAGCAAAATGTTAGCAAGATTACGGGAATATAGAGAAATTTTATAGTGTCGTGTTGTATTTAAGAATTGTTCATCAATAACATCAGAATTTTACAGATACCAGAATTGATTAGCAGAGTTTAGCATCAGAAAAAGAAATTATCACATTAATTTAAAGCAAAGTTTGCCTATATATATATATATATATATATATATATATATATATATATATATACACACACATATATTTAATCATAGTAAAGTACACATAAAAATCAGTAACAACTTATGACACTGGATATATACTGACAAGGCTCCTAGAAGCCAGCAGTAGCTGCCCTGCAGTATCTGACAATTCTGAAAATCGCCACCTGGCCTTAGGCTAAAGGGATAAAAATCTAGGTCCACCCAGGACCTATGCATTGGCACATTGATACACATTTGGGAGCTCTGATCAAAGTTTACTTGTGAATGTTACTAAAAAATTCAGCAAAATAATTTAAATATTTGCAAAATAGTAGTTTTGTGGAATAAAAGAAAAAAGTACAAAGGCCTGGGGGCCAGAATATAAGTGTTGAGAATAAGCAACAAGGATAGGTGATAGACATCACATCATCAACTGAGTAACATTATATCAACAGAACATCTGTGTTTATCAGTTAAGAGATGGAGCAGTGTGATGTTAAAGAAAATATCCATGTCTTAGCCATGAGAGTATTTAATGTGAATGGAATGTAAGCTAATTCGGAAACAGAATGTTAAGAAAATGAGGTATACACTGATATGGTAGCGATCCAAATGAAGTTGGCATCATCCAAGATAAGAGAATTGGTATTGAAAGAAGATTTCTCATGCAATCAATTCTTCAGTACAATAGGAATGGTTTCTAGTAGCATGAGAGAAGTTAGCAATAGGGTGTAGAAGATGGTGTTACTAATTACCATTAAGTTTAACAATTCAATGGCTTTTACATAAATTAGACTAACAGCCAGGAAATAGCAATCTGATTGAGGATTTTAACTCTACCTTCATACAGGTAACTTGCTCAGTCAGTTCAGTTCAGTCCCTTAGTCATGTCTAACTCTTTGCAAAACCATGGACTGCAGCACACCAGGCCTCTATGTCCATCATCAACTCCCAGAGTTTACTCAAACTCATGTTCATTCATTCAGTGATGCCATCCAACCATTTCATCCTCTGTTGTCCCCTTCTCTTCCCACCTTCAATCTTTCCCAGCATCAGGTGGCTAAAGTATTGGAGTTTCAGCTTAAACATCAGGCCTTCCAATGAATGCTCAGGACTGATTACCTTTAGGATGGACTGGGTGGATCTGCTTGCAGTCCAAGGGACTCTCAAGAGGCTTCTCCAACACCACAGTTCAAAGCCATCAATTCTTCATCACTCAGATTTCTTTATAGTCCAACTCTCACATCCATACATGACTACTGGAAAAACCACAGCCTTGACTAGATGGACCTTTGCTGGCAATGTAATGTCTCTGCTTTTGAATATGCTGTCTAGGTTGGCCATAAATTTCCTTCCGAGGAGTTAAGTGTCTTTCAGTTTCATGGCTGCAATCACGATCTGCATTGATTTTGGAGCCCATAAACAATAGAGTCTACCAATGTTTCCCCATCTATTTGGCAAGAAATGATAGGGCTGGATTCCATGATCTTTGTTTTCTGAATGTTGAGGTTTAACAAAGTTTCACTCTCCTCTTTCACTTTCATCAGGTGGGTCTTTAGTTCTTCTTAACTTTCTGCAATAAGGGTGGTGTCATCTGCATATCTGAGGTTATTGATATTTCTCCCAGTAATCTTGATTCCAGCTTGTGCTTTATCCAGCCCCACGTTTCTCATGATGTACTCCGCATATAAGTTAAATAAGCAGGGTGAGAATATACAGCCTTGTTGTACTCCTATTCCTTTTTGGAAACAGACTGTTGTTCCATGTCCACTTCTAACTGTTGCTTCCTGACCTGCATACAGATTTCTAAAGAGGCAGGTCAGGTGGTCTGGTATACCCATCTCTTGAAGAATTTTCCAGTTTATTGTGATCCACATAGTCAAAGGCTTTAGCATAGTCAATAAAGCAGAAATATATGTGTTTTTGTTGTTGTTGTTGTTGTTTATTTTTTATTTTTCTGGAACTCTCTTGCTTTTTCAATGATCCAGGGAATGTTGGCAATTTGATCTCTTGTTCCTCTGCCTTTTCTAAAACAAGCTTGAACATCTGGAAGCTCACGTTTTACATATTGCTGAAGTCTGGCTTGGAGAATTTTAAGCATTACTTTACTAGTGTGTAAGATGAGTGCAATTGTGCAGTAGTTTGTGCATTGTTTGGCAATGTCTTTCTTTGGGATTGGAATGAAAACTGGCCTTTTCCAGTTCTGTGGCCACTGTTGAGTTTTCCAAATTTGCTGGCATACTGAGTGCAGCACTTTCACAGCATTGTCTTCCAGGATTTGAAATAGCTCAACTGGAAGTCCATCACCTCCACTAGCTTTGTTCATAGAGATGCTTCCTAAGGCCCACTTGACTTGACATTCCAGGATGTCTGGCTCTAGGTAAGTGATCACACCATTATGATTATCTGTGCCATGAAGATCTTTTCTGTATAGTTCTGTGCATTCTTGCCACCTTTTCTTAATATTTTCTGCTTCTGTTCAATTCAGTTCTGTTCAGTCACTCAGTCGTGTCTGACTCTTTGCTACCCCATGAATCGCAGCAAGCCAGGCCTCCCTATCCATCACAAACTCCTGGAGTTTACTCAAACTCATGCCCATTGAGTCAGTGATGCCATCCATCCATTTCATCCTCTGTCGTCCCCTTCTCCTCCTGCCCCCAGTCCCTCCCAGCATCAGGGTCTTTTCCAACGAGTCAACGTTTCACATGAGGTGGCCAAAGTACTGGAGTTTCAGCTTCAGCATCAGTCCTTCCAATGAACACCCAGGACTTATCTCCTTAAAGATGCTCTGGTTGGATCTCTTTGCAGTCCAAGGGACTCTCAAGAGTCTTCTCCAACACCACAGTTCAAAAGTATCAATTTTTCGGCGCTCAGCTTTCTTCACAGTCCAACTCTCACATCCATACATGACCACTGGAAAAACTATAGCCTTGTCCAGACAGACCTTTGTTGTCAAAGTAATGTCTCTGCTTTTTTAATATGCTATGTAGGTTGGTCATAAGTTTCCTCCTAAAGAGTAAGCGTCTTTTAATTTCTTGGCTGCAGTCACCATCTGCAGTGATTTTGGAGCCCCCCCAAAATTAAGTCTGACTCTGTTTCCACTGTCTCCCCATCTATTTCTCATGAGGTGATGGGACTAGATGCCATGATCTTAGTTTTCTGAATATTCAGCTTTAAGCCAAATTTTTCACTCTCCTCTTTCACTTTCATCAAGAGGCTTTTTAGTTCCTCTTCATTTTCTGCCATAAAGGTGGTGTCATTTGCATATCTGATGTTATTGATATTTCTCCAGGCAATCTTGATTCAAGCTTGTGCTTCTTCCAGCCCAGTGTTTCTCATGATGTACTCTGCATATACGTTAAATAAGCAGGGTAACAATATGCAGCCTTGATGTACTCCTTTTCCTATTTGGAACCAGTCTGTTGTTCCATGTCCAGTTCTAACTGTTGCTTCCTGACCTGCATACAGATTTCTCAAGAGGTAGGTCAGGTGGTCTGGTATTCCCATCTCCTTCAGAATTTTCCACAGTTTATTATGATCCACACAGTCGAAGGCTTTGGTGTAGTCAATAAAGCAGAAATAGATGTTTTTCTGGAACGCTCTTCCTTTTTCGATGATCCAGAGGATATTGGCAATTTGATCTCTGTTTCCTCTGCCTTTTCTAACACCAGCTTAAACATCTGGAAGTTCATGGTTCATGTATTGCTGAAGCCTGGCTTGGAGAATATTGAGCATTACCTTACTAGCGTGTGAGATGAGGGCAACTGTGTGGTAGTTTGAGCATTCTTTGGGATTGCCTTTCTCAGGGATTGGAATGAAAACTGACATTTTCCAGTCCTGTAGCCAAGTGCGCCGGCTGCAACGGACCGTGCAAAAGCGCACCGGCTGCAACTGACCACGCAGAAGCATGGCCGTGAGGTGCTACCCCCCGTCCAAAGTCAGGGGTAGTGACCAAGAGCACCAGGCTGCGACAGCGCAGGAGCGGCAGCCAAGAGGAGCTTCCCCACTCCCGAGGTCAGGGGCGGCGGCCGAGAGGAGCTTCCCCACCCCGGAGGTCAGGGGCCCTGCCCTAGAGGAGCTACCCCACCTCCAAGGAGCAGCTGCTGCGTGGGCACAGCAGGGCCGGGAAGAGCTACTCCACGTTCAAGGTCAGGAAGGGCAGCTGTGAGAAGATACCCCTTGTGCAAGGTAAGGAGCAGAGGCTGTGCTTTGCTGGAGCAGCCATGAAAAGATGCCCCACGTCCAAGGTAAGAGAAACCCAAGTAAGATGGTCGGTGTTGTGAGAGAGCATCAGAGGGCAGACACACTAAAACCATAACCACAGAAAACTAGCCAATCTGATCACAGGACCACAGTCTTGTCTAACTCAATGAAACTAAGACATGCTGTGTGGGGCCACCCAAGGCAGTCAGATCATGGTGGAGAGGTCTGACAGAATGTGGTCCACTGCAGATGGGAATGGCAAACCACTTCAGTATTCTTGCCTTGAGAACCCCATGAACAGTATGAGAAGGCAAAATGATAGGACACTGAAAGAGGAACTCCCCAGGTCGGTAGGTGCCCAGTATGCTACTGGAGATCAGTGGAGAAATAACTCCAGGAAGAATGAAGGGATGGAGCCAAAGCAAAAACAATACCCAGTTGTGGATGGGACTGGTGATAGAAGTAAGGTCCGATGCTGTAAAGAGCAGTAATGCATAGGAACCTGGAATGTTAGGTCCATGAATCAAGGCAAATTGGCAGGGGTCAAACAGGAGATGGCAAGAGTGAATGTCGACATTCTAGGAATTAGCAAACTAAAATGGACTGGAATGGGTGAATTTAACTCAGATGACCATTATATCTACTACTGTGGGCAGGAATCCCTTAGAAGAAAAGGAGTAGCTATCACAGTCAGCAAAAGAGTCTGAAATGCAGTACTTGGATGCAATCTCAAAAACAACAGAATGATCTCTGTTCATTTCCAAGGCAAACCTTTCAATATCACGGTAATCCAAGCCTATGCCCCAACCTGTAAGGCTGAAGAAGCTCAAGTTGAATGGTTCTATGAAGACCTACAATTTCTTTTAGAACTAATGCCCAAAAAAGATGTCCTTTTCATTATAGGGGACTGGAATGCAAAAGTAGGAAGTCAAGAAACACCTGGAGTAACAGGCAAATTTGTCCTTGGAGTACGGAATGAAGCAGGGCAAAGGCTAATAGAGTTTTGCCAAGAGAACGCACTGGTCATAGCAAACACCCTCTTCCAGCAACACAAGAGAAGACTCTACACATGGACATCACCAGATGGTCAACACCAATATCAGACTGATTATATTCTTTGCAGCCAAAGATGGAGAAGCTCTATACAGTCAGGAAAAACAAGACCAGGAGCTGACTATGGCTCAGATCATGAACTCCTTATTGCCAAAATCATACTTAAACTGCTTCTGTTAGGTCCATACTATTTCTGTTCTTTATTGAGCCCATCTTTGCATGGCCTTGAAATGTTCCCTTGGTATCTCTAATTTTCTTGAGGAGATCTGTATTCTTTCCCATTCTATTGTTTTCCTCTGTTTCTTTGCACTGATCACTGAGGAAGGCTTTCTTACCTCCCCTTGCTATTCTTTGGACCTCTGCATTCAAATGGGTATATCTTTCCTTTTCTCCTTTGCTTTTCACTTCTCTTATTACAGCTATTTGTAAGGCTTCCTCAGACAGCCATTTTGCTTTTTTGCATTTCTTTTTCTTGGGGATCGTCTTGATCCCTGTCTTCTGTACAATGTCATGAACCTCTAGCCATAATTCATCAGGCACTCTCTCTATCAGATTTAGTCCCTTAAATCTATTTCTCACTTCCACTGTATAATCATAAGAGATTTGATTTATGTCATACCTGAATGGTCTAGTGGTTTTCCCTACTTTCTTCAATTTAAGTCTGAATTTGGTAATAAGGATTTCATGATCTTGAGGCACAGTCAGCTCCCAGTGTTGCTTTTGCTGACTCTATAGAGCTTTTCTATCTTTGACTGCAAAGAACATAATCAAGTTGATTTTTGTGCTGAACTTCTGGTGATGTCCATGTGGAGTCATCTCTTTTGTTGTTGGAATAGAGTGTTTGCTATGATCAGTGTGTTCTCTTGGCAAAACTCTTATTAGCTTTTGCCCTGCTTCATTCTGTATCCCAAGGTCAAATTTGCCTTTTACACTAGGTGTTTCTTGACTTCCTACTTTTGCATTCCAGTCCCCAAAATGAAAAGGACATCTTTTTTGGGTAATAGTTCTAAAAGGCCTGGTAGGTCTTCTTAGAACCATTAAACTCCAGCTTTTTCAGCATTACTGGTCAGGGCATAGACTTGGATTACCATGATATTGAATATTTTGCCTTGGAAACAAACAGAAATCATTCTGTTGTTTTTGAGATTGCATCCAAGTACTGCATTTCAGACTCTTTTGTCTACTGTGATGGTTACTCCTTTTCTTCTAAGGGATTCCTGCCCACAGTAGTAGATATAATGGTCATCAGAGTTAAATTCATCCATTCCAGTCCATTTTAGTTTGCTAATTCCTAGAATGTCGACATTCACTCTTGCCATCTCCTGTTTGACCCCTGCCAATTTGCCTTGATTCATGGACCTAACATTCCAGGTTCCTATGCATTACTGCTCTTTACAGCATCGGACCTTACTTCTATCACCAGTCCCATCCACAACTGGGTATTGTTTTTGCTTTGGCTCCATCCCTTCATTCTTCCTGGAGTTATTTCTCCACTGATCTCCAGTAGCATACTGGGCACCTACCGACCTGGGGAGTTAATCTTTACATTCCCTATCTTTTTATCCTTTCATACTGTTCATGGGATTCTCAAGGCAAAATCCTGAAGTGGTATGCCATTCCCTTCTCCAGTGGGCCACGTTTTGTCAGAACTCTCCACCATGACCCATCCGTCCTGGGTGGCCCTACAGGGCATGACTCATAGTTTCACTGGTTTAGACAGGGCTGTGGTCCATGTGATTAGATTGGTTAGTTCTCTGTGATTGCAGTTTTCAGTCTGTCTTATGGAAGCTTTCTGATGGGAGATATTGACTGAGGGAGAAACTGGGTCTTTAATCCAATTCTCTGCTCATGGGTGGAGCTGTGTTCCATCCCTGGTATTTACCTGGGGCCAAATTATGGTGGAGGTTACGAAGACAGTGGTGACCTTTTTCAAAGATCCCATGCATGTCCTGCTACACTCAGGACCCCCAACCCTGCAGTAGGCCACCACTGACCCACGCTTCCACTGGAGACTCCTGGACACTCACAAGCAGGTCTTTATCAGTCTCTTGCAGAGTCACTGCTCCTTTCTCCTGGGTCCTGGTTTGTGCCCTCCAATAGTCTATTTCCCAGTCCTTTGTAACCCTATGGTGGGGTCAACTTCCTAGCCTGTGGTAGAATGGAGAGAGGAGTATACTTTACTGAATCTGTGATAGCGTTATTAGTTGTCTCTGTACTAATTCCGTGATAAATAACACAAGATATCAAAATCATCAAAGACAAGTAGCTCCATCAAACTTGAAAAATAGATAAAACACCATATCTTTGAGAGAAGAGAGTATTCTCTCTGCAATGGAACTCTTCCAGCGTTAGTCTCTCCATGTGTTTGGATATGTCTCCCACCATAGTGGATAGACCTGAGGAATGCTGCAGCAGTGCTAATCTTCAGTCCTCTTAGTAATCCATTTTTCTTGTTAACTCTTTATATGAGAAGTTCCCTGTCCAGATTGCTAATGTTGTTACTGTTTACTCTTTGGACTATGATTAATTCATCCAGAATATCAATCATTTATTTCTGGTTACAAAGTACCTCACACATTTTAGCACACTTCTTGCTTTTCTTGATCTTTTATCATTTCTATGCCAGGGAATGCCCCAAAATCAGTGTTGTGTTTATCAATCCATAGTTCATTTAGTAATCTATGCCATACTGTGCTTAGTCACTCAGTCTTGTCTGACACTTTGCAACTCGATGGATTGTAGCCCTCCAGGCTACTCTGTCCATGGAGTTCTCCAGACAATAATACTGGAGTGAGTTGCCATGCCCTGGGGACCTTCCCAACCCAGGTATCAAACCCAGGTCTCCCACATTGCAGATGGATTCTTTACTGTCTGAGCCAGAAGTGAAACCCAAGAATACTGGAGTGAGTTACCTATCCCTTCTCCAGGGGATCTTCCCAACCCAATAATTGAACAGAGTCTCCCACATTGCAGGCAGAGTCTTTACCAGCTGAGCTATCAGGGAAGTCCCTAGTAATCTGTAACATCTTAGATTTCATTAGATATCATGATATTTTCTTACTTTAATCTCTGTTCTAGATACCTATTGTTCAGAGACTGTAGTTTTGTATATACAGATATTCAGAAGTAATATCTTATTCTTGGTTTAGAAATATATATAAATTATTTGTTGGAGGACTTTTCCTTAGTCCTCCTGAGAAGATTAATCTAAGGAAATTGCTTTAGAAATTTAAATATTGAACTGAATTCTTTATGCATATAACTATTTGTCCCTTTTTGGTTATACTCAACTTTTTCTCATTGGCTGTCTTCTTTTTTCCCCTTTCTTCACTCTAATATAACAGACATAGATCATCAGGACTAGTTATAGTGGAACTGGGTGTCTTAATTTTTGGAAAATGCATGGCCATTTTCTTCCTAACAAGGCCATTTTCGTATACTACTTAAAAGTAGAATTAAGAAATAGATCACTAACTTTCTGTTCTATGTCCTTTGAAGAATAATAATTCTACATGTTAACTAAATTTGACTTCTCGTATTTAATGATCAATCCCTTGCTGCTCCACCGTGGTTAAAATACATTGAACAGCCTGTCTTCCCAATGGTTGCATGCATAGGATCTCATTAGCATCCTCTCAGTGCTCTGTGCAGCTCTTTGTGAATAAATAAATACTTTCACTGCAGTGAGATTAGTGTATGATTACCAAGTGTCTACAAAGAATTGGGCTGATTTGAAAGCATAAAATCCAACCAATTTAGATAGTTTCCCTGATGAATTCAAGCTTGAGTCAGTTTGTGCTCAGACTTTTGAATGTGTTGTAATTCTGACTAAAAACTGAAACAGGATTATTTCTGTAAATCTAATATCTCCTTTCTGAAGTGCTCTGTGATATAAAGTCTACTGTACCATGAAATAGGTCTGTTGTGATTTTCCTTTCAACTCTGATGGCATGCCTAATAAACTCCTACTTCATTATATAGAGAAAAATAAGATTCATTTCTTAGACTGAGCATTATAGGAAAATGGGTTTCCATATTGTTATTCCATCTGATAGACTGTTAGGGAATCTGCAAGTGTATAATCACAAAGGGTAATTTTGTTATTATCAATTGCTCATGACCTGAAAATAGGCTACAAATTGCTAAAAGTATAATAAGGGATAATTTCTAACACTTATGTGTCTCACAGTTTTAAGAACTCCACACCAACTTGGTGTAATTTCACCAACTTCATTTCATTTCTCATGATCTTTATGTTTGGACACTGAAAAATATTAACATTTAATTAAGAAACACATTATTTAATTAACTATCCATTAATTATGAGGATCCTCTGAGGGATCAAGGATTAAAAAATACATAAATAAATAAAACTTGGTATTGACTCAGTCTAACATTCCATGGTTTTTAAAATGCCTGACATCAACAATGTCCTTATGTTTTCTGCTTGTTATTGAATTAATTAAGCTGCGAAATTATAGCAAAAAATAAAGATCATTAACCCCTGGGTGAGGAGGATCCCCTGGAGAAGGAAATGACAATCCACTTCAGTATTCCTACCTGAAAAATTCCATGGGCAGAGGAGCCTACCAGGCTATGCAATAGTCCATGGAGTTGCAAAAAGTCAGACACAATTGAGGGACTGAGCACATAGACAGTCAACAAGCTTACTTTGCAGCAATGTCATTAAATTGTATCTATTTTTAAATATCCCAAAGATCAAATACAGTTGATGGTCTTGTTCTTTATGCTAAGGCCATGGTGGAGGGGAGGTGGAGATAGGAAGAGTGGGGATTGAAAACTAATACCTATGACTCATTGTCTTCTGTACATCATCAAAATATGGATTTTCAAAGGCAATTTTCAGTTGTAAAAGTTTCCTAGAAATATGTGACAGCACTGTAAAGAGAATGTGATAAATCTTATTTAAAACTATGTACTTTCTCAGGTAATTATTATATATTTTATTCCTTAGGTATTATATATACTTGCACATATAATATGATAGGATATATACTTTAAGATATATAATTTTCAAGACAAAAATGTTTAATAAACATAAAACAATCAGAAGTTTAAATTTGGGAAGCAAATATTTTGAGTTAACAAAATGTATCACAATTTTGAGTCGATTTTTAATTAATAAGAGAGCCCCTCTGTTGGTCTAACTGTGTTACTCCAAATTTTTCATACATATCCATTAGCTTCCACCTACTTTATAAACATACACTTCCTATCATGTTATTAGACACTTACAGGTTCAGTAGGTCTAGACTTTCAGTTAAGAAAAAAAAAATTTAGCTAGGATTAGGAGGAAATGGCAACCCACTATGGTACTCTTGCCTGGAAAATCCCATGGATAGAGGAGCCTAGACAGCTGCAGTTCATGGGATCACAACAAGTCAGACACAGCTAAGTGACTTTCACTGCAAACCTAGTATTTCCTGGAGATTTATTCACATAGGAAATTAAGTGTCAAGCCACCCTGCTGCTTCCATGCCTTGTATCTGAACTTTGTGCTGAAGTCTGTATGTGGACACCAAGGTGAAGCAGGGGCCTTTCTGTCTAATCTCACTAGGCAGGGTCATCCTACCACCCAGCTATTTTGTCGAAGATCTTAAGTACTTACTTCTCAGTTTTTAGCTCAAGACTTGAGTACACGTTCTTTCCAATTTATCTCCATAGAATCTATAACTGTCTCAAACTCTACCTGTAATACTGTGTAAGGAATAGAGGGAAAGTATATTTCTGATATTATAGATACACAGGCCTTAAATATAGATACACAGACCTTAAACCTGTTGGGTTTGTCCATGTTTAAAGAAATAGCATTCTTCTTCCATGCCTGAGTTTGAACCAATGTGTAGTAATAGCACATCCATCAAACAGAGAACCAAAATATTTTTATTTATTTATTTATTTTTTGAGAACCAAAATATTAAACTGATTAATGATAGCATGTAGAAGAGTATAGCTAGTATAAGATCTACAGGGCTTGTCAGTCTGCAGGTCAGAATACTTAGGTTCTTACCTGCCAGTGCTGTTGGAAACAATAATATATTCTCTTGTCAACTGGACTTCAGAAATATTAGCTCCACTTAAACTGAGAACTTTGAACCAAAAGCTATTTCCTATCACCCAAGTAATTCATTGCACCTATTTTTGGGGGAGAGTAACAGAAGGGACAAGGAGGCCAAGGGTTTTGTTGTTGTTCTTGTTTAGGGTAAGGTTCCTCTAAATGGAAACTAGGAACAGAAGACATTTCTGTCAAGTGTAAATTTCTATCTGACTTGAACCCATCATTGGTGGAAGTGTTGATTTCTTCTTAGGCTCTTTGGATCAGGCTTCTTGGCAACAAGTTTGATTTTTGGCTATAAATGAACAAGCTATAATTCTGAGTTGATTTGAAATTAAAGGACCTTTCCTCCAATTTTCCTTGTCAGACTATGCTTCAGTACTTACAGAAATAGTGCTGAGTCCCTTAATTATTTTCTTTTCTACTTAAGAAGAAATTTAAAACACCAGGCTGTACAGTTAAATATTTGTTTATAATAAATTTAGTTTTTTTTAATGTTATTACCATATCCAAAGCCAAATACACCTAAAAGGAATTTAATTAGAATCAATTCAGTAGGATAAACAGGATCTTTAGCCTCCTGACTGATAATGACTAGATTAATAAGCAACTTTTTCTGAGGATTAAAAGTCATTTATGTATAATTTCAGAAAGATAAATTCTAAAATAGATTAAGTTCTTTTCTTTCTAAACTTCTCCTTTTTAAAATATATTATCATGCAGTTTTACTTCTATGTAATTTTTATATACTAATATACTCTGCATTCCAGGAATTCATTAACTCGCTTAACATTTGTAATGTAGTCTAATTTTGTACCAAATACTGTTTTGTTGTTACAGAAGCAGTGGCAGGACAAGGTTCTCACTCTTAATATCCAATTTTCTACTGTGAGAAATGACAAATAAAAATAAGAAATATACAAGGACTCATATGCATGCATGTTTCTCTGTGTGTATATACATTAATAAGTTCCCTACAGCAAAATAAAACAGGGTGATATGAGAGGGTAACCAGAAAGCTAAGATAAGCTATTTCAAGGAGTCTCCATTTACACTAAAGTCTAAATAAGCAAGAGTCACCCCAGCGATAACATTCCAGGTTGAGAGGGCTGCTGGTACAGAACCCTCAGGTTAGAGTGAGTTGAGTGTGTTAGGGAACTGAAGATGCCCAGTGTATCTGGAAACTAATTAAGCAAGAAAGTTGTGATGTGGATTGCTATCTGATGGGTTGTCAGGGGTCATATCATATACACCAAAGAGGCTGGATTTTATTTGGAGTACTGCAGGAAGTTGTCATACTGATTTATATATTGTAATCATATTAGATTTTCAAAAATCACTCTAGATGTGATGTGTATGGCAGTATAGTGAGTGTTAGCACAAGGAAACCAGTTAAAATATTATTCTCATTTGGGAGGGAAATAATTATGACAGACTTGAATGTTAGTAATTGAGATAGTGATAAACAGACACATCTGGGCTACTTTTATGGGTAAAGTAGCCAGAACCTGCTGCTAAATTCAATGAAGGTAAGGAAAAATAAATTACTGTTTTTTAATTTATCATCATAAATAAGGGAAAATAAACGTAGTGCTGCTCAGAGTGTTTTGGCTTGTTCATGTTACATTTGTGATGCCTACTAGATATTACAGTGGTGTTACCATTGTATAAAGTTAGTCATTCAGTCCTGGAGTCCAGTCAGGAATGGAAATTTCAACTCCGGGGTCATGGTATGGTTAATGTTTTCTTCACGTTGATTGATGGTTTCAGTTATGTGATCTGGAAATAGTAGGTGAAAAATAGATGCATGAATAAGTAAAAGATGACAGCAACAACCAATGGGCAGAGATGATTGGGAAGGATTTCAGGATCTGGGCAAACCACACAAAAATATATAAACACTATGAAGGAACTGAAGAGATAGAGTAAAGAAAGTGCACACTGTTTGATATACTGTGTGTGAAACAGGAATCTGATTATTAGATTTGTCTCCTGGTCCCTGGATCATCCCTCCTTTATGGTTTCTGTAAAGAAAATCCTAGCACAATCTGCGCGAGCCCAGAGGAAGCAAGAAGTTGAAGAAATCTGGCTGAAGAAACTACCATCAAGAAACAGATAAAAAAAAGCTAGCTAAACATTGAAAAACAAGAAAGAAAAAGAAACCGTGTGAGTTTGAGCCAGAACTGAAATACAGACCTAACATATATTAGGAAGACAAAATATTTATTAGAAATTAGCATCTAAAAATTGTTTTAAAATAACATGTAGAACACGTGATTATTTGTATTCTAGAAATTCAAAACCTAGAAGGCCGCAAGGTTGTTATTTTATTGAGTGCATTCAAACTGGTTTTGCTTAATAATTTGTTTGTCAAACAAGAAAAGATTTTACTATGGCTCACTGAATCAAATTAGAAATTTCATTTAAATTCCATCTACATTTTGGCAAAGAAAGCTCTAAAATGGTATACTTGCACACCTTAAATACAGCCTATTGTTGTCAAATCATGTGGAACATAATCAGAAATTGAAAAAAGTCAATCATAAATTATGTTTCTGACAAACTGAATGATATTGATCATATCACTTGGAATTTTAGCGTTTTATTAATGATTTGTCCTAAACGGAATTGGGAATGATTATCTGTCCTTAAGAGATATGATATCCTTGCCATTTAGTGCATTCAGTCACTGTTACTTTTGATTTCATTTAACAAATACTTTTTGAGCATCAGTATGTGTTAGTAGCTTTTCCAAGTGCCAGAGATACCAGAATGGATTCTTACAATTTTTTTTTTTTTTTCTTTCATAAAACTAAATTTGAAAGCAAACGACAGATGCATAAACACCTGCTTGCAGAGAAAGGTGTAAATGGTATAGAAACTGGTAATAATTGTCTGTAACTGGGAAGAGCAGGCTGAAGCTTCCCAGGATGCCTTTTGATCAAGATTTTAAAAAGAAGCCATACATGACTGCAGACACTTACAAAGTCATTGTTTCTTGGAGCAGAGGATGAATGGGAAAAGGAGCAGATTGAGAGAGATATTGCCAGAAAGGTAGACCAGACACATATTCTGCTGTATGAAGGACTTTTTACTTTAACCTCTAAGTCTGTACTTCTTGGGTAGAGCTGTATACTCTGGGGATTTATTTAAGGTCTCTTGTGGAGGCACCAGTCAGCAGTAGCCTGCTTCAGGGACAGGAGCTCTAGCTGCAGCAGACCTGGTCATGCAGCAGGTGGCAAAAGCCCTCCTGGAGGAGGTAGGCATTAGCCTCACCATACAGCAGGCGAGCAGAGAATCCACAAACTTCAGAACAAAGAAATTCTCACACTGTTAAGAAAGTTCCAGGATCCACAACAGATTTCCCAATCTCGGGATCAGGCAAAGGGACTGAGAACCCCCAGAGAATTTGACTTTGGAGTGCAGTGAGACTTGATTACAGACTTCAGCAGTACTGGGGAAACAAACTCTTGGAGGGCAAAAACAAATGGGAGGGGAGTTCAAAAGGGAGGGGATATATGTATACCTATGGCTGATCCATGTTGAGGTTTGACAGATATCAAAGAAAAGATGGAGAAGCTTTATACAGTCAGCAAAATCAAGACCTGGAAATGACTGAGACTCAGATCATGAACTCCTTACTGCAAAATTCAGACTTAATTTGAAGAAAGTAGGGAAAACCACCAGACCATTCAAATATGACATAAATCAAATGCCTTATGATTATACAGTGGAAGTGTTAAACAGATTCAAGGGATTCAATCTGAGAGAAAGAGTACCCCAAAATCTAAGATCGGCCATTTGTTACATTGTATAAGAGGTAGTGATAAAGACCATCCCCAAGAAAAAGAAATGAAAAAAATACAAAATGGTTGTCTGAAGATGCCTTACAAATAGCTGAGAAAAGAAGAGAAGCTAAAGGCAGACGACAAAAGGAAAGATATACCCATCTGAATGGAGAGTTCCAAAGAATAGCAGTGAGAGATAAGAAAACCTTCCTCAGTGATTAATGTTAAAAAAAAAAAAAAAAAAAAAAAGAGGAGAAAACTAGAATGGGAAAGACTAGAGATCTCTTCAAGAAAATTAGAGATACCGAGGGAATATTGCATGCAAAGATGGGCACGATAAAGGACAGAAACTCTATGGACATAACAGAAGCAGAAGATACTAAGAAGAGGTGGCAAGAATACACAGAACTATTTAAAAAAAAAAATCTTAATGACCCAAATAACCACCATGGTGTGATCACTCACCTAGAGCCAGACACCGTGGAATGCAAAATCAAATGAGACTTAGGAAGCATTACTATGAACAAAGTTGGTTGAGGTGATGGAATTTCAGTTGAGTCATTTCAAATCCTTAAAGATGATGTTGATAAAGTGTTGCACTCAATATGCCAGCAAATTTGGAAGTCACAGCAGTGGCCACAGATCTGGAAAAGGTCAGTTTTCATTCAAATCCCAAAGAAAGGCAATGTCAAAGAGTATTCAAACCACTGCGCAATTTCGCTCTTCTCACACACTAGCAAAGTAATGCTCAAAATTCTCCAAGCAAGGCTTCAACAGTATGTGAACTGTGAACTTTCAGATATTCACAATGAATTTAGAAAAGGCAGAAGAATCAGTGATCAAATTGCCAGCATCCATTGAATCATAGAAAAAGCAAGAGAGTTAGAGAAAAAACAAAAAGCCTTTACCTCCACTTTATTGGTGACACCAAAGCCTTTAACTGTGTGGATCAAAACAAACTGTGAAGATTCTTAAAGAGATGGGAAAACAAGACAGCCTGTCCTGCCTCCTGAGAAATCAGTATGAAGGTCAAGAAGCAACCATCAGAACCAGACATGGGACAATGGACTGGTTCCAAATTGGGAAAGGAGTGTGTCAGGCTGTATATTGTCACCCTGCTTATTTATCTTATATGCAGAGTACATAATGAGAAATGCTGGTCTGGATGAAGCACAGGCTGGAATCAAGATTGCTGGGAGAAATATCAATAACCTCAAAAATCCAAATGACACCACCTTATGGCAGAAAGTGAAGAGGGACTTAAGAACCTTTTGATGAAGGTGATAGAGGAGAGAGAAAAAGCTGCACTAAAACTCAACATTCAAAATCCTAAGGTCATGGCATCCGGTCCCATCAGTTCAGTTCAATTTCTCAGTCATGTCTGACTCTTTGCGACCCCATGAACCTCAGCATGCCAGGCCTCCCTGTCCATCACCAACTCCCGGAGTCCACCCAAACACATGTCCATTAAGTCGGTGATGCCATCCAACCATCTTATCTTCTGCCGTCCCCTTCTCCTCTTGTCCTCAATCTTTCCCAGCACCATGGTCTTTTCAAATGAGTCAGCTCTTTGCATCAGGTGGCCAGAGTATCGGAGCTTCAGCTTCAACATTAGTCCTTCCAATGAACATCCAGGACTGATCTCCTTTAAGATGGACTGGTTGGATCTCCTTGCAATCCAAGGGACACTCAAGAATCTTCTCCAACACCACAGTTCAAAAGCATCGATTCTTCAGCACTCAGCTTTCTTTATAGTCCAACTCTCACATCCATACATGACCACTGGAAAAACCATAGTCTTGACTGGACGGACCTTTGTTGACAAAGTGATGTCTCTGCTTTTTAATATGCTATCTAGATTGGTCGTAACTTTCCTTCCAAGGAGTAAGCGTCTTTTAATTTCATGGCTTCATCATCATCTGCAGTGATTTTGGAGTCCAGAAAAATAAAGTCAGCTACTGTTTCCATTGTTTCTCCATCTATTCCCCCCCCCCCCCATCTATTTACCCCATCTATCATGGCAAATAGATAGGGAAACAATGGAAACAGAGACAGACAGAAAATAAACAGGACTTTATTTTCTTGGGCTCCTAAATCACTGCAGATGGTGATGACAGCCATAAAATTAAAAGACACTTGCTCCTTTGAAGAAAAGCTATGACCAAACTAGAGAGCGTATTAAAAAGCAGAGACATTACTCTGGACAAAGGTCATGTAATCAAAGCTATGATTTTTCCAGTAGTCCTGTATGGATGTGAGAGTTGGACCATAAGGAAAGCTGAGCACCAAAGAACTGATGCTTTTGAACTGTGGTGTAAGAAGATCATACCAATCAATCCTAAAAGAAATTAGTCCTGAATATTCATTGGAAGAGCTGATGCTGAAGCTGAAGCTTCAATATTTTGGGCACCTGATGCGAAGAAGTGATTCATTGAAAAATACCGTGATGCTGGGAAAGATTGAAGGCAGGAGGAGAAGGGGATGACAGAAGATGAGATGGTTGGATGACATCACCGATTTGATAGATATGAGTTTGAGCTAGGTCTGGGTATTGGTGATGGACAGGGAAGCTGGTGTGCTTCAGTCCTTGGGGTTGCAAAGGACAACTGAACTTATACTGGCTAGTTAACATCACAAAAGTAATTGAAGTTCAATCTTTGACTTTCAAGTTTCTTTACAGATTGATATGCAGTGTACAATGTCCATGGGACTCTTCAGGCAAGGTTACTGGAGTGGGTTGTCATTTCCTTCTCTTCCCTACCCAGAGATCAAACCCATGTCTCCTGTATTGGCAGGCAGATTCTATGCCAGTATTTTTTTTCCTTAATTAATTTTTCTTGGTGAAAAGCAACTGTACTTCAATACAAATTAATTAAATATATATGTATATATAATTTAATTAAGTAAAAATATATATTTATATATTTAATTATATATTTATATATTTAATAATATAAATATACATTCATATAATATATTATATATAAATATATATTTATAAGCATATATATAAACATATATATATATATATATTCTTAACAATTCTGCAGCTCAGGGCAGCTTCTTAAGGACCTGAATGATGCCCTTTGTGATGAACTCACCAGAGAGGATAGGGTCCTGCCTCTGGATCTCTGGTGAACAGAAGCCTAAGTGTGGCAGACACCTTGATCCAAGTTGTTAAACTGCCTCCTGTCTTGAAGATTAAGAAAGTTTACTTTTGTTTTGGGTAAGACAAATTAGAAACACGAATAGCCTGTGATCACAGGTCCTAGTTTTATAAACTCTTTCATCCTTTGTTACAGTGGAACAAAGTCGAGCTCACACTGAATTCTGGCCTCTTTCCCTTATTACAATAACCTTAAATAATGCCTGTCTTGCTCTTTACCTTTAGTGAAACTTTTGTTTGACAACATACTCCTCAATTTCTAGTAAATTACATCACCTTACCCAGGATACTTGTGCAAGCTCAATTTTTTGCTGATAGATGCAACTTTTAGATTTTAGTGAAAGCAACATACCACCTCCTCTAGGATATATTAGTTAGTGTATACTAAACTATATATAATTCCCATAATCAATTTCTAAATGTCATTAAGAAGAATGTACTAAATTCTATAGAATTGTTTTACTTGTTTGTCAGGTCCATACCACTTATGTACTTTATTGAGCCCATCTTTGCATGAAATGTTCCCTTGGTATCTCTAATTTTCTTGAAGAGATCTCTAGTCTTTCCTATTCTATTATTTTCCTCTAGTTCTTTGCATTGATCACTGAGGAAGGCTTCCTTATCTCTCCTTGCTATTCTTTGGACCTCTGCATTCAAATGGGTATATCTTTTCTATTCTCTTTTGCTTTTCACTTTTCTTTTCACAGCTATTTGTAAGGCCACCTAAGATAACCATTTTGCTATTTTCCATTTCTTTTTCTTGAGGATGGACTTGCTCCCTGTCTCCTATAGAGTGTCATGAGCCTCCACCCATACTTCTTCAGGCACTCTATCAGATATAGTTCTTAAATCTATTTCTCATTTCCACTGTATAATCATTAGGGATTTGATTTAGGTCATACCTGAATAGTCCAGTGGTTTCCCCTACATTCTTCAATTTAAGTGTGAATTTAGAAATAAGGAGTTCATGATCTGAATCACAGTCAGCTCTCAGTCTTGTTTTTGTTGACTGTGTAGAGCTTCTCCATCTTTGGCTGCAAAGAATGTAATCAATCTGATTTTGCTGCTGACAATCTGGTGATGTCCATCTGTAGAGTCTTCTCCTGTGTTGTTGGAAGAGGGTGTTTGCTATGACCAGTGCATTCTCTTGGCAAAAGTCTATTAGCCTTTGCCCTGTTTCATTCCATACTCCAAGGTCAAATTTGCCTGTTACTCCAGGTATTTCTTGGCTTCCTACTTTTGCATTCCAGTACCCTATAATGAAAATGACATCTTTTTTGGGTATTAGCTCTAAAAGGTCTTGTAGGTTTTCATAGAACCATTCAATTTCAGCTTTTTCAGCATTACTGGTCAGGGCATAGACTTGGATTACCATGATATTGAATGATTTGCCTTGGAAACTAACAGAGATTCTGTAATTTTTGAGACTGCACCCAAATACTGCATTTCAGACTCTTTTGTAGAGTATGATGGCTACTCCATTTCTGCTAAGAGATTCCTGCCCACAGTAGTAGATATAATGATCATCTGAGTTAAATTTACCCATTTCAGTCCATCTTAGTTCATTGATTCCTAGAATATTGACGTTCACTCTTACCATCTCCTGTTTGACCACTTCCAATTTACCTTGATTCATGGACCTAACATTCCAGGTTACTATGCAATATTGCTCTTTACAGCATCAGACTTTACTGCCATCACCAGTCACATCCACAATTGGGCGCTGTTTCTGCTTTGGCTCCATCCCTTCATTCTCTGTGAAGTTATTTTTCAACTGATCTCCAGTAGCATATTGGGCACCTACTGACCTGGGGAGTTCATCTTTCAGTGTCGTATCTTTTTTGCCTTTTAATACTGTTCATGGGGTTCTCAAGGCAAGAATACTGAAGTGGTTTGCCATTCCCTTCTCCAGTGGACCACATTCTCTCAGACCTCTCCACTATAACCAGTCCATCTTGGCCCCTCACAGCATGACTCCTGCACTGTCTTGCATCCATGGCTCCTGAGAAATGGTATGGACCCAACAGAAGCAGAAGATATTAAGAAGAGGTAGCAAGAATACACCGCACAATTTCACTCATCTCACATGCTAGTAAATAATGCTCAAAATTCTTCAAGCTAGGCTTCAGCAATACATGAAATGTGAATTTCAAGATGTTCAAGCCGGTTTTAGAAAAGGCGGAGGAACCAGAGATCGAATTGCCAAGATTTGCTGATAATCAAAAAAAGGAAGAGTTCCAGAAAAACACTTAATTCTGCTTTATTGAGTACGCCAAGGCATTGGACTGTGTGGATCACTGTAAACTGTAGAAAATTCTGAAAGAGATGGGAATTCCAGACCATCTGACCTGCCTCTTGAGAAACCTGAATGCAGGTCAGGAAGCAACAGCTAGAAGTGGACATGGAACAACAGATTGTTTCCAAACAAGAAAAAGAATATGTCAAGGCTGTATATTGTCACCCTGCTTATTTAACTTATATGCAGAGGAAACCATGAGAAACGCTGGGCTGTATGAAGCACAAACTGGAATCAAGATTGCTGGGAGAAATATCAATAACCTCAGATATGCAGATGGCACTACCCTTATGGAAGAAAGTGAAGAAGAACTAAAGAGCCTCTTGATGAAAGTGAAAAAGGAGTGTGAAAAAGTTGACTTAAAGCTCAACATTCAGTAAACCAAGATCATGGCATCCAGTCCCATCACTTCATGGCATATAGATTGGGAGACAGTGGAAACAGTGTCAGACTTTATTTTTTGGGGCTCCAAAATCTCTGCAGATTGTGATTACAGCCATGGAATTAAAAATGCTTATTCCTTGCAAGCAAAATTTTGACCGACCTAGACAGCATATTAAAAAGCTTCAACATTACTTTCTCAACAAAGGTCCGTCTAGTCAAGGCTGTGGTTTTTCCAGTAATCATGTATGGATTTGAGAGTTGGACTATAAAGAAAGCTGGGCACAGAAGAATTGATGCTTTTGAACTGTGGTGTTGGAGAAGACTCTTGAAAATCAATTGCAAAGAGATCCAACCAGTCCATCCTAAAGAAGATCAGTCCTGGGTATTCATTGGAAGGACTGATACTGAATCTGAAACTCCAATATGTTTGCCATCTAATGTGAAGAATTGACTCATTTGAAAAGACCCTGATGTTGGGAAAGATTGAGGGCAGGAGAAGAAGGGGATGACAGAGTATGAGATGGTGAGATGGCATCACCGACTCAATAGACATGAGTTTGGTTAAACTCCGGGAGTTGTTGATGAACAGGGAGGCGTGGCATGCTGCAATTCATAGGGTTACAAAGAGTCAGGCATGACTGAGCAACTGAACTGAGCTTTACTTGTTTGAACTTTAATAGGCATAGCAACATTATATTGATGGAAACTTAAGAAACAAGTATATGAAACTCATCCTGTGTCATCTGCAAGATGGTCTTGGAAAAGTCACTCATGTCCTCTCTATGAGGACTTTCTAGTAACATTTCTTCCTGACTTTAGTATCAAGAGCAATTGTTCTTTCTCTTGAGTCAATAAAGCTTTGTTATGTAATGAATACCGCAAAGTTTTTTCCTCTGTATTGCCTGCTAGAAATATTAGGATCAAGTTAGTGAACCAACTAAAATCTTAATGATCTGGCATTTTTAGCCATAGTCTTGAATTCATGTTTATTTACAAACCCACTATACTTTTTCCTTCTTTCTTTGAATTTAAGACTAGGTTCTTGTATTTTATATCATTAGTTCTCAGTCTTCTCCAGGAGGCCTGACTTGTATGCATAAATGAGTGGGTGGATTTTCAAATGGATTAACAATTTCTTTGCAGTGATATAGGAAATCAGGGCTGATTTGCTTTAGGACTCCTGAATCAGGTTTTTTTTTTTCTTGGAAGATTCTTGATAAGGTTTGTGTGCTTCCCTGGTGGCTTAGATGCATGGACAAAGGAGCCTGACAGCCCATGGGGTCACAAAGAGTCAGACATGACTAAGTGACTTAATTTTCTTTCTTTCTTTGATAAGGTTCCTTCAATAAGATTTCAGGGACCCAAAATCCTTGGCAGGAGACATTACAACAGGCAGCATTCTGATAGGAAAATACAGAACAGGAGATGAGGGTAAAGCCACATGCCATTTGATAATCAAATTAATTATCTTATAGGCACTAATAATTAGAAATATGTGGGGTGAGACTATGAAGTGAGAGAGCCCTTTAAAATGCATACAGTATAAAGAACAAATGTATCTGACAAAAGATTGAATTTAAGTTACAGCATGTCATTTACTAGGTGATGAGCATAAACAGGTTATATAACCTCTATTCATCCAAATCTCACACATTTAAGTGAACATGAGAACAGGCCCTGCTATGGGGATTACAGACGTGTGTAGATGTCAAGATAGTAAGTGGTGGTAATTGGGATCCAGCTGGTCTGATCTGGAGATAGATGCATAAACCACATACTACAATAAGTAATGTTAAAGAAATGTAAGCATTTTTTCCCTGAAAAGCCCTTGTACTTAAAATAATAATTAGAGAGATGCAAAGAAGCTCAAAACAATTTTTCTTTCTTTTTTTCTTTTTCATTTATTTTTATTAGTTAAAGGCTAATTACTTTACAATATTGTAGTGGGTTTTGTCATACATTGACATGAATCAGCCATGGATTTACATGTATTCCCCATCCCGATCCCCCCTCCCACCTCCCTTTCTACCCAATCCCTCTGGGTCTTCCCAGTGCATCAGGCCAAAACAATTTTTCATAAAGAAAACAATGGATGAAGAGGGAGGCAGGAGGGGGGACTACAATATTGTAAAGTAATTAGCCTCCAGTGAATAAAAATAAATGGAAAAAAGTCCAAATTAAAAATAAAACAAACAAAACACCAATCTTTTTATTTTCCCCATAAAATGGAAGCCATGTTCTGTTTTGCATGTAAGCCATTGTAGTCATAACTTCGTGGAATACAAATACCACCTTCAGACACTCAAACAGTTCAGTGGCTTTTTTTTTTTTTTTTTTGCAAGAAATTAATAAGGATATTTAATAATCCATCAGCTATTAATTCTTCTTAAAAGAGTTCCTTACATTTATTTCTTTTATGTTAAATCCACATTCCTGTTTCTATATCATTCTTTATTTTGTAGAAAACCTCAACTATCTTATTCAAATATCACTAAATTAGAGATACTGATTATAAATTAACTACGATATGCTGAAATAGATTTATTTGTATGTGTGTGCTCAGTCACAATGGACTCTTTTGAATTAAGTATAAAATCTGTTTTGTATAATTGAATAATTCTTAGAGTTATATGAATCAAGGGTGAATATATCACAGAAAACTTTATATAAAGCACAATAAAATTTTGATATTTAAAAGTAACTTTGACTTTGTTTTTTTTATTGTAAAATTGAGAACCATAAATCCTAGTTTACCTAATGATAATCCCATGTGTGTGTGCTCAGTGGCTTCAGCCATATCTGATTCTTTGTGGCCCATGGACTTTAGCTTGCCAGGCTCCTCTCTCCATGGGATTTTCCCAACAATAGTATTGGCGTGGGTTGCCATGCCTTCCTTCAAGGGATCTTCCCAACCCAGGGAATGAAACCATATCTTCTGTGTCTCCTGCATTGTTGGTGGATCCCTTACTGCTGAGCCACCAGGGAAGCCCCAATGATACAAACTAGTTATTATTATTCTTTAATGAATTTCACACTAATAGTGTATATTCATCCCTTTAAATTCAAGTATCTCATAATATACAAGGTATTACATAAAATTGTATTGAAATGTTATAGTATTTTAAAACCAACAACAACAACAACAAAAAAAAAAAATGGCGAATGAACATGGCAAATGAAATCAAAAGAACATACAGAAAAAAGCAACCAATTCTCAGAACAGTTTTCAACTTTAAGCCTGTTAAAGATATTTTAAATAGTTTCTTATGTTATGACCAACCTAGATAGCATATTAAAAAGCAGAGACATTACTTTGCCAACAAAGGCCCATCTAGTCAAGGCTATGGTTTTTCCAGTGGTCATGTATGGATGTGAGAGTTGGACAGTGAAGAAAGCTGAGCACTGAAAAATTGATGCTTTTGAACTGCGGTGTTGGAGAAGACTCTTGAGAGCCTCTTGGACTGCAAGGAGATCCAACCAGTCCATCCTAAAGGAGATCAGTTCTGGGTGTTCATTGGAAGGACTGATATTGAAGCCGAATCTCCAATACCTTGGCCACCTCATGAGAAGGGTTGACTCATTGGAAAAGACCCTGATGCTGGGAGAGATTTGGGGCAGGAGGAGAAGGGGACAACAGAAGATGAGATGGCTGGATGTCATCACTGACTTGATGGACATGAGTTTGAGTAAACTCCAGGAGTTGGTGATGGACAGGGAGGCCTGGCATGCTGCGATTCATGGGGTCACAAAGAGTCGGACACGACTGAGCGACTGAACTGAACTGAAGTGATTTTATTTCTTTTTCTTTTTTTTTTTTTTTTTTGTGATTTTATTTCTTAAGTTACCAACTTTCTTTGCTCATATAAATTTTATTTTTCCTCTTAAATTTTATGATTTAATTATAAGTTTTATTGGTTCTCCATCATCTGTATGAATCTTCTCATTAATTCTCTGATTCACCTTTCCTGTCCATTTTTCTCTCAGACAATATTATGTTTAGTTCTTACATTGACAAGATCAAATAATTTTTTCAGCTTCTATTTGTTAACCAAATTCAGATAGCTTATCTTGACTTCTATTAAAATTGAGGATATTGTGATCCTACTCTTATTTTCCAAGTAAACGTATTAACTCCAAAATTTTGTTGCACTGTCATCATTTAAATACATTAATATATTTAAACCATTTGTGCTTGCCTAAAAGATAAAAGTTGGGGAGGAGCTAAGATGGCAGAGAAATAGGATGGGGATACCACTTTCTCCCCTACAAATTCATCAAAAGAACATTTGAACGCTGAGCAAACTTCACAAAAGAACTTCTGACCGCTATCAGAAGATATCAGGCGCTCAGAAAAGCAGCTCATCGTCTTCGAAAGGAGAACAAAGGAAGAACTGAGCAATCCCAGAGAAGAGCTAGCTGGCTGTGGACCGGCCCATCCCCTACCAGAGGAAGGAGGCGGGGGGAGGGGAAAGGGGTGAACTCGGCCCCAGAGACGGCATCCCCTACCAAACTGCAAACAGGCTTCCAGTTTCTAACCAAAGACTTCCTGAGATTCTGGGTGGTTGACATCCGCTGGGAGGGTCGCGGCTAGAGACCAGCTCCCGAGAACAGACACAAGGCGCAACAGACCGGAGTGTGAGGAAACTAAGGCTGGGACCGCGGAGGGGATAAGGCGCGCTGCACCTGGGGAGAGTGCGCTCCTCAAGCTCCTGGCTGCCTGAGCTGCTCAGGCGGGGAAGGCACGAAACACGGGCCCAACCGAGTCCACGCGTTTGTGGAGAACCCAAAAACTGGAACCGCACGCAACACAGGGCCCACTCCCTATAGAGCAGCCTGGAGCCTGAAGCAGTGTAGACAGGGAAAGCACACACGCCGTGAGCAGGGGCAAACCCAGTGTGGCCGGAACACTGCGAGTGCTCCCCACACAGGCCGGTGACATTTGTCTGCAGCGCCCCTGCTTCCCCACAGCACGACTGAACAAGCGAACCTCAACAAGAGGCCACCTCCTCCCGCTTGTGTCAGGGTGTATATTAGACACGTAAGAGACCTGCAAACAGAAGCCAAATAAACAAAGGGAACCACTTCAGAAGTGACCGATGCAACAGATTAAAATCCATGTAGGTCACACCGACTACACCAGAAGGGGCCTATAGATATCGAGAAGTGTAAGCTGGAACAAAGAGCTATCTGAAACTGAACCAAACCCACACTGACCGCAACAGCTCCAGATAAATCCCTAGATATATTTTTACTTTTGTTTGTTTGTTTAATTAAATTTTTTTTCTTTTCTTTTTTTATTTTTTCTTTTATTTTCTTTTAAAATTCCCTATTACTCCTCTATTACTCCTTAACTTTCATTTTCATATATTTTTACTATATTTTAATTAACTGTTTTTCTTTTATTTTTTTCTCTTATTTTCTTTTAAAGTCCTCTATTACTCCTTAATTTTCATTTTTATTTCATTATAACCTTGCAAAAAAAAAAAAAAAAAAAGCCCTATTTTTAAATGGAAATTAATACATATTTGTTAACTTTTTGTGTTTTTGTTTTTAATATTGTATTTTTAAGAGTCTAACCTCTACTCTAGATTTTTAGTCTTTGTTTTTCAGTATTTGATATCAATTTTGGACATTTAAGAATCCAATATTCAGTACCCATTTTTACTCAAGAGTATGTTGATTACTCTCTCCCACTTTTGACTCTCCGTTTTCTTCCTCAGATCACCTATATTTCCCCTCTCCCCCTTCTCTTCTCAATCCAATTATGTGAATCTCTGTGGGTGTCTGGGCTATGGAGAACATGTAGGGAACAGAGTACTGCGTAGATCTGTCTCTCCTCTTGAGTCCCGCTTTTTCTCCTCCTGCTCATCTCTATCTCCCTCCTCCCTCTCCTCTTCTTCATGTAACGCTGTGATCCTCTCTGGGTGTCCCTCACTGTGGAGAATCTTTTCATCATTAACCTAGCAGTTTTATTATCAGTGCTGTATACTTGGAGAAGTCTTGAGGCTACTGGAAGAATAAGACTAAAATCCAGAGGCAGGAGACTTAAGCCCAAAACCTGAGAATGCCAGACAACTCTTGACTACAGGGAACATTAAGTAATGAGAGATCATCCAAAAGCCTCCATACCTACACTGAAACCCAGCACCACCCAAGAGCCAGTAAGTTCCAGAGCAAGACATACCATGCAAATTCTCCAGCAATGCAGGGACATAGCCTTGAATGTCAACATACAGGCTGCCCAAAGTCACACCTAACACATAGACCCATCTCAAAACTCACTACTGGACACTCCATTGCACTCCAGAGAGAAGAAATCCAGTTCCACACACCAGAACACCAACACAAGCTTCCCTAACCAGGAAACCTTGACAAGCCAATCGTCCAACCCCACCCACTGGGAGAAACCTCCACAATAAAAAGGAACCACAGACCACCAGAATACAGAAAGGGCACCCCAAACACAGCAATCTAAACAAGATGAAAAGGTAGAGAAATACCCAGCAGGTAAAGGAACATGAAAAATGCCCACCAAGTCAAACAAAAGAGGAGGAGATAGGGAATCTACCTGAAAAAGAATTTAGATTAATGATAATAAAAATGATCCAAAAATCTTGAAAACAAAATGGAGTTACAGATAAATAGCCTGAGAAGATGCAAGAAATGTTTAACAAGGACCTAGAAAAATAAAAAAAGAGTCAATTAAAAATGAATAATGCAATAAATGAGATCAAAACACTCTGGAGGGAACCAACAGTAGAATAACAGAGACAGAAGATAGGATAAGTGAGGTAGAAGATATAATGCTGGAAATGAATGAAGCAGAGAGGAAAAAAGGAAAAAAAGAATCAAAAGAAATGAGAACAACCTCAGGGACCTCTGGGACAATGTGAAATGTCCCAACATTCGAGTCATAGGAGTCCCAGAGGAAGAAGACAAAACAAAAGGTCATGAGAAAATACTCGATGAGATAATAGCTGAAAACTTCCCTAAAATGGGGAAGAAAATAGTTACACAGGTCCAAGAAACCCAGAGAGTCCCAAAAAGGATAAACCCAAGGTGAAACACCCCAAGACATATATTAATCAAATTAACAAAGATCAAACACAAAGAACAGATATTAAAAGCAGCAAGAGAGAAACAACAAACAACACACAAAAGGATTCCCATAAGGATAACAGCTGATTTATCAATAGAAACCCTCCAGGCCAGAAGGGAATGGAAGGACATACTTAAAGTAATGAAAGAGAATAATCTACAACCTAGATTACTGTACCCAGCAAGGGTTTCATTCAGATATGAAGGAGAATTCAAAAGCTTTACAGACAAGCAAAAGCTGAGAGCATTCAGCACCACCAAACCAGCTCTTCAACAAATGCTAAAGGATCTTCTCTAGACAGGAAACACAGAAAGGTTGTATAAAAGTGAACCCAAAACAACAAAGTAAATGGCAATGGGACCATACCTATCAATAATTACCTTAAATGTAAATGGGTTCAATGCCCCAACCAAAAGACAAAGACTGGCTGAATGGATACAAAAACAAGACCCCTATCTATATATGCTGTCTACAAGACATCCACCTCAAAACAAGGGACACATACAGACTGAAAGTGAAGGGCTGGAAAAAAATATTTCACGCAAACAGAGACCAAAAGAAAGCAGGAGTCACAATACTCATATCAGATAAAATAGACTTTCAAATAAAGAGACAAAGAAGGACACTACATAATCATCAAATGATCAATCCAAGAAGAAGATATAACAATTATAAATATATATATGCGCCCAACATAGGAGCACCACAATATGTAAGGCAAATGCTAACGAGTATGAAAGGGGAAATTAACAGTAACACAATAATAATGGGAGAGTTTAATACCCCACCTACAACTTTGGATAGATCAACTAAACAGAAAATTAACAAGGAAACACAAACTTTAAATGACACAATGGACCAGCTAGACCTAATAGATATCTATAGGACATTTCACCCCAAAACAATCAATTTCACCTTTTTCTCAAGTGCACACGGAACCTTCTCCAGAATAGATCACATCCTGGGCCATAAATCTAGCCATGCGAAATTCAAAAAAAACTAAAATCATTCCAGTCATCTTTTCTGACCACAATGTAGTGAGATTAGATCTCAATTACAGGAAAAAAAAATATTAAAAATTCAAACATATGGAGGCTAAATAACACCCTTCTGAATAACCAACAAATCATAGAAGAAATCAAAAGAGCAATCAAAATATGCATAGAAACGAATGAAAATGAAAACACAACAACCCAAAACCTATGGGACACTGTAAAAACAGTGCTAAAGGGAAGGTTCATAGCATTACAGGCTTACCTCAAGAAACAAGAAAAAGGCCAAATAAATAACCTAACTCTACACCTAAAGCAACTAGAGAAGGAAGAAAGGAAGAACCCCAGGGAAAGTAGAAGGAAAGAAATCTTAAAAATTAGGGCAGAAATAAATGCAAAAGAAACTAAAGAGAACATAGCAAAAATCAACAAAGCTAAAAGCTGGTTTTTTTAAAAAAATAAACAAAATTGAAAAACCATTAGCAAGACTCACTAAGAAACAAAGGGAGAAGAACCAAATTAACAAAATTAGAAATGAAAATGGAGAGATCACAACAGACAACATTGAAATATAAAGGATTATAAGAGACTACTACCATCAGCTCTATGCCAATAAAATGGACAACTTGGATCGGGATTGGGAATACATGTAAATCCATGGCTGATTCATATCAATGTATGACAAAACCCACTGGGAAAAAAAAAAATAATAATAAAAAAAAAAATAAAAATAAAAAAAAAAAAAAAAAAGGAAGAAATGGACAAATTCTTAGAAAATATAACTTTCCAAAACTAAACCAGGAAGAAATAGAAGATCTTAACAGAACCTTCACAAGCGAGGAAATCGAAACTGTAATCAGAAATTTTCCAGCAAAAAAAAAGCTCAGGACCAGATGGCTTCACAACTGAATTCTACCAAAACTTTAGAGAAGAGCTAACACCTATCTTACTCAAACTCTTCCAGAAAATTGCAGAAGAAGGCAAAGTTCCAAACTCATTCTATGAGGCCACCATCACCCTAACTCCAAAACCAAAGATGCCACACACACAAAAAAAGAAAACTACAGGCCAATATCACTGATGAACACAGATGCAAAAATACTTGACACAATTCTAGCAAACAGACTCCAAAAACATATTTAAAAGATCATACATCATGACCAAGTGGGCTTTATCCCAGGAGTGCAACGATTCTTTAATATCTGCAAATCAAGCAATGCAATAGACCACATTAACAAATTGAAAGAAAAAAAAAAATATGATTATCTCAATAGATGCAGAGAAAGCCTTTGAAGAAAACAACATACACTTATGATTAAAACTCTCCAGAAAGCAGGAATAGAAGGAACATACCTCAAAATAATAAAAGCTATATATACAAACCCACAGCAAGCATTATCCTCAATGGTGAAAAAGTGAAAGCATTTCCCCTAAAATTAGGAACAAGACAAGGGTGCCCACTCTCACCACTATTATTCAACATAGTTTTGGAAGTGTTGGCCACAGCAATCAGAGGAGAAAAAGAAATAAAAGGAATCTAGATAGGAAAAGAAGAAGTGAAACTCTCACTGTTTGCAGATGACATGATCCTCTATGTACAAAACCTTAAAGATTCTACCAGGAAATTACTAGAGCTAATCAATTAATATAGTAATGTTGCAGGATATAAAATTAACACACAGAAATCCCTTGCATTCCTATACACTAACAATGAGAAAACAGAAAGAGAAATTAAGGAAACAATACCATTCACCATTGCAACAAAAAGAATAAAATATTTAGGAGTATATCTATCTAAAGAATCAGAATGTGAGGGTGGGATATTTCAAAAGAACAGCATGTATACTATCTATGGTGAAACAGATCACCAGCCCAGGTGGGATGCATCAGACAAGTGCGCGGGCCTGGTGCACTGGGAAGACCCAGAGGAAT
This sequence comes from Dama dama, assembly GCF_033118175.1. Classification (NCBI taxonomy): domain Eukaryota; kingdom Metazoa; phylum Chordata; class Mammalia; order Artiodactyla; family Cervidae; genus Dama; species Dama dama. Next base: position 3,569,403 of record NC_083708.1, on the reverse strand, counting down.
CGGGTGGAGAGGGAGGTGGGAGGGGGGATCGGGATGGGGAATATGTGTAAATCTATGGCTGATTCATATCAATGTATGACAAAACCCACTGAAATGTTGTGAAGTAATTAGCCTCCAACTAATAAAAAAAAATAAATAAATAAATACAAAAAAAAAAAAAGAATCAGAAGACTTATACATAGAAAACTATAAAACACTGATGAAAGAAATCAAAGAGGACACAAACAGATGGAGAAATATATCATGTTCATGGATTGGAAGAATCAATGTTGTCAAAATGTCTATACTATCCAAAGCAATCTATAGATTCAATGCAATCCCTATCAAACTACCAATGGTATTCTTCACAGAACTAGAACAAATAATTTCACAATTTCTATCGAGATACAAAAAACCTCAAATAGCCAAAGCAATTTTGAGAAAGAAGAATGGAACTGGAGGAATCAACCTGCCTGACTTTAGGCTCTACTACAAAGCCACAATCATCGAGACAGTATGGTACTGGCACAAAGACAGAAACATAGATCAATGGAACAAAATAGAAAGCCCAGAGAAAAATCCATGTATCTATGGACATCCTATCTTTGACAAAGGAGGCAAGGATATACAATGGAAAAAAGAAAATCTCTTTAAGAAGTAGTGCTGGGAAAACTGGTCAACCACTTGTAAAAGAATGAAACTAGATCACTTTTTAACACCATACACAAAAATAAACTCTAAATGGATTAAAGATCTGAATGTAACACCAGAAACTATAAAACTCCTAGATAGGAACATAGGCAAAACACTCTCCGACATAAATCACAGCAGGATCCTCTATGACCCACCTCCCAGAATATTGGAAATAAAAACAAAAATAAACAAATAGGACCTAATGAAACTTAAAACCTTTTGCACAACAAAGGAAACTATAAGCAAATTGAAAAGACAGCCCTCAGATTGGGAGAAAATAATAGCAAACGAAGGGACAGACAAAGGATTAATCTCAAAAATATACAAGCAACTCCTGCAGCTCAATTCCAGAAAAGTAAATGACCCAATCAAAACATGGGCCAAATAACTAAACAGATATTTCTCCAAAGAAGACATACAGATGGCTAACAAACACATGAAAAGATGCTCAACATCACTCATTATCAGAGAAACGTAAATCAAAACCACAATGAGGTACCATTAGACGCCAGTCAGGATGATTGCTATCGAAAAGTCTACAAGCAATAAATGCTGGAGAGGGTATGGAGAAAAGGGAACCCTCTTACACTGTTGGTGGGAATGCAGACTAGTATAGCCACTATGGAGAACAGTGTGGAGATTTCTTAAAAAGCTGGACATAGAACTGCCATATGACCCAGCAATCCCACTTCTGGGCATACACACCGAGGAAACCAGATCTGAAAGAGACACGTGCACCCTAATGTTCATCGCAGCACTGTTTATAATAGCCAGGACATGGAAGCAACCTAGATGTCCATCAGTAGACGAATGGATAAGGAAGCTGTGATACATATACACCATGGAATATTACTCAGCCATTAAAAAGAATTCATTTGAATCAGTTCTAATGAGATGGATGAAACTGGAGCCCATTATACAGAGAGAAGTAAGCCAGAAAGATAAACACCAATACAGTATACTACTACATATATATGGAATTTAGAAAGATGGTAATGATAACCCTATATGCAAGACAGAAAAAGAGACACAGATGTACAGAACAGAATTTTGGACTCTATGGGAGAAGGCGAGGGTGGGATGTTTTGAGAGAACAGCGTCGAAACATGTATATTATCAAGTGTGAAACAGATCACCAGCCCAGGTTGGATGCATGAGACAAGTGCTCGGGGCTGGTGCACTAGGAAGACCCAGAGGGATGGGGTGGGGAGGGAGGTGGGTGGGGGGTCAGGATGGGGAATACATGTAAATCCATAGCTTATTCAAGTCAATGTATGGCAAAAACCACTATAATACTGTAAAGTAATTAGCCTCCAACCAATAAAAATGGGGGAAAAAAAAAAAGCTGAAAAAAAAAAAGATAAAAGTTGAAAACAAGTCACCAAGATTTACTTTATTATGACTATGTAAATACTCTTCACTGAAGAAATGATGCTGGAATTGAATTTATTTTTTGAAGTTTTCTATGTTATTCCAAGTTTATTTGAAGGATATCATTTCTAGATTTGAGATCCACATATTTTTTTTTTGTTTTTTACAGTCAATCAGCTGTTCAAATAGATCAATGTTTTATTTATTTATGTGACCATATTTTTTGTCCATTTTTTGATGTCTGCTCAAATTTCTCATTGACTTCTTCCTTTGTATTTAAAGAAGAAATCAATTTATTTGTAAGTTTTACACAGTATATCTTCAGTTTTATATATGGAATGGAGGCAAAAACTATCCTTGAGAAAAAGGTTTCTTCAGCACTCACTGATTTCGTATTCTAATTTAGAAAATGATGCTTTGCACTGATTATCATGCTGTATCTTGTCACTGAATTCTGAAATTAAATATTTTCATATATTATCTCTCTCTTTTTTTTTTTTTTTTGTATCAACCTAATTTATATGGATTACATCGTAAAGTAACTTCCTGTCAATATTTCAGAGGCAGGGATGTTTTTTATTATTTTCATTAATCAAAGTGGTTTTTTTTTTTCACTAGAAACATTTCAACTTTTTTTGTTGTGAAATTATCAATGCTATGAAATTCTGTAGTAATAAAACTAGGTTAGATTAGATTTTTTCAATTCAAATATATATATATATTTTCAAATATATATATATATTTTCAAATATATATATATATTTGAAATATATATTTCAATATATTGAAATAATATGTGTATATAATATATATAAATTATATATATACAATTTCAATATATATATTCAATTCAAATATTTTTCAAATATATATATATATATATTAGGCTTCTGTATAACTACTCAGGTCTCTTATACACTGTAGCATATTTCTTCCATTGATTATCTGATTGAACTTATTTTTATCCATTTCTCCCGTCTCCCTGTACTTCCTCTGAATGATGGCCTACTTGTATTGGTTTTAGATGTGACTTCATTTTTCTCTCAGGTTTTCCTTAACTGTTTTTTGCAGTATAATTTCTTTACTCTTATAAGATATTTTATTTCCACATTAATATCTGATGATTTCTTATATGTATCATCTTATTCTTATTTTGTTTGTATAAAGTTTTTCCATATTTTCATGAGAAAAATGACTGCATTTTTTGTAAAAAAATTCCCAAATGCTCACTGAATTTCCCCAGGAATATAAAGGAGTTCTTGACTTGGTTCTAGGACTCATTTGTGAACATCACTCTCCATTACCTTCTCAGCTCTGTCTCTGCTTCCTCATTCACTCACTCATGTTAGTTTTCATAACTTTGAAATATCATTCCGCAGAAAACAACAATCAGTCTCTTGCTCTTGAAGATTCTTTTTTCTGTTTATATGAGATCAAATGATTGGAATCAAAATGTCATGAATTTTTTTTAGAGAAAAATTCATAATTTTTTTCTAAGTATATATAGTACATTTATATATATATGCATACAAAACTTTTTCTAATACACTTGATAAATTCTTAAGAAATAACATCAGTAAAAAGAAAAGAAGATATGGAAAAATTGAAGAGCAATAACTAAATTAAATGGGGGCACTATGTATGAAATAGAAAAAAATGAAACAAGCAAGATAAAGTAAGAGTTCATCATACAGTTCAGTTGTTTTTAAACATGACTGTTCATTGGAAACATATCTAGAATTCTGGAGGAAAAAAAAAAAAAAAACAGTACCTGAACATTTATATTTTTTTAAGAAACCTCAAGATAATTTTTATATGAATCTGGATTTTAAAAAAATGACTGTAGGTTTTTCTATTAGATACTAGTTTTGGTGATATAGAGTTATATTATTTTTCTGTTGACCAATCATGACAATGGTATTAAGTGAGTAATAGTTACATAATCACATAATCACAATAGTAAAATATGTTTATCAGTTTTCACAATCAGTAGCCAGACAAAAAATAAAAGGTAATTACAATTGCAAGCCATATTGGGAACATGATTAACTTAACAATATAAAATAATTACATCCAATTTGGGGAAAGGGTCAATCAGAGTGATGTGATAAGTGGAATGAGATACATGCACATGTTTTCATCCACCCAGGCAGTCTATGTCTTTTGATTGGTGCATTTAATCCATTTGCCTTAAGGTAATTATCAATATGTATGATCCTATTGTATGTGTGTGTGAAAGTCACTCAGTGGTGTCTGATTGTTTACAATTCCATGGACTGTACCTGCAAGATTTTTCTGTCCATGGAATTCTCCAGGCAAGAATACTGGAGTGGGTAGCCATTCTCTTCTCCAGGGGATCTTCCCAACCAAGCATCTAACGCAAATGTCCCACATTGCAGGCAGATTCTTTACCATCTGAGCCACCAAAGAAGCCCCCAAATGATCCTGTTACTCTTATTAATTTGTGTTTATTTTGTGTAGGTCATTTCCTTCTCTTGTGTTTTCTACCTAGATAAGTTGCTTCAGCATTTGTTGTAAAGCTGGTTTGGTGATGCTGAATTATCTTACTTTTGCTTGTCTGGAAAGCTTTTGATTTATTCATCAAATCTGAAGAAAAATGTTGCTGGTTAGGGTATTCTTGGTTGTAGTTTCTTCCTTTCATCACTTTAAATTTATCATACCATTCCCTTCTGGCTTGGAGTTTCTGTGGAGAAATCAATTGATAGCCTGACAAGAGTTCCCTTGTATGTTGCCATTTTTCCCTTGTTGTTTTTAATATTTTGTCTCTGTCTTTAATTTTTAACTAGTTTGATTATTGCATGTCTTGATGTGTTCCTCGTTGGGTTTATCCTTCCTGGGACTCTCTGTGTTTCCCGGACTTGGTTGAATATTTCCTTTCCCATGTTAAGGAAGTTTTCAGCTATTATCTCTTCAAATATTTTCTCAGGTTCTTTCTCTCTCCCTCTTATTTCTAGTGTCCCTATAATGCAAATGTTGATGCATTTAATGTTGCTCCAGAGGTCTCTTAGGCTGTCTTCATTCCTTTTCATTCTTTTTTTTTTTTTTTTATTCTGTTCTGAGGCAGAGATTTCCACCATTCTGCCCTCCAGATCATTTATTTGTTCTTCTGCCTCAGTTATTCTGCTATTAATCCATTCTAGTGTATTTTTTCCATTTCAATTTTTTTTTATTATTTATTTGTTTTTATTCTAGGTCTTTCTTTGGTAAACTTTTCTTGGATCTTCTAAATCTTTGCGTCCATTCTTTTCCCGAGATCCTGGATCATCTTCACCATCATTATTTTGAATCATTTTTCTGGAAGGCTGCCTATCTTCACTTTAGTTGATTTTTTGGGGGGGTTTATCTTCCCCCTTTATATGGAACATAATTCTTTTTTTTATTGTGATTAATTTTCTGTAATATGAGTTTTGTTTTAGCCTCTGTCAGACTGTGTTTCTTCTTGGTTCTTCTGTCTACCCTTTGATGGATGAGGCTAAGAGGTTTGTGTAAGCTTCTTGATGGGAGGCAAAAACTGGGTCTTGCTCTGGTGGGCAGGGTCTTGCTTGGTCCATTGAGACCTCATGGACTGTAGCATGCCAGGATTCCCTGTTCGTCACCAAGTCCTGCAGTTTACTCAAACTCATGTCCATTAAGTCGGTGATGCCACCCAACCATTTCATCCTCTGTTGTCCCCTTCTCCTCCCACCTTCAATCTTTCCCAGCATTAGGGTCTTTTAGAATGAGTCAGTTCTTCCCATCAGGTGGCCAAATATTGGAATTTCAGCTTTAGCATCAGTCCTTCAAATGAATATCCAGGACTGATTTCCTTTAGGATGGACTGATTGGATCTCTTTGCAGTGCAGGAGACTCTCAAGAGTCTTCTCCAACAAAAAATTTGAACAAAAGTTCAAAAGCATCAATTCTTAGGCACTCAGCTTTCTTTAAATTCCAACTCTCACATCCATACATGACTACTGGAAAAACCATAGCCTTGACTAGATGGACCTTTATTGGAAAGTAATGTTTCTGCTTTTTAATATGCTGTATAGGTTGATAATAAGTTTTCTTCCAAGGAGCAAACGTCTTTTAATTTCATGGAACTTGCTCAGTAAAGGTTTAATCCAAATTATCTGCTGATGGGTGGGATTGCACTCCCTCCAGGATTGTTTGGCCTGAGGGGACCTAGCCCTGAGGTCTACAGGCTCTATACTAGGGTTAATAGTTTATTTCAAGAGGGTTTAGGTCAAGGGGGACCTTCCAGTCCCCCCATCCCTGTGGTGAGCCCCTGCCTAGCCACAGCTCTACAGGAGGCCCTCCAACACTAGTAGGCAGTTTTGGTTAGATCTTCTGTGATGTCACTGCTCCTCTCCTTTGCATCTTGGTGCATGAAAAATTTTGTGTCTTCCAAGACTGGAGTCTTTGTTTCCCCCAGCCCTCTGGGAGTCCTATAATCAAATCCTGCTGGCACTGAAGGCCAGATTCCCTGGGGATTCCCAGCCCCTTTGTCAGATCCCCAGGTTGGGAAGACTAATGAGGGGTCCAGAACCTTCACAACAGTGCAAGAGCTTCTTTGGTATTACTGCTTTCCATTCTGTGGGTCACCCACCCAGCAAGATTGGGGTTTGATTTTATCATAATTGCACCCCTCCTATCATTTTGCTTTAGCTTCTTTTTGTCTTTGGACATGGAATATATATGTATATTTTTTGGTGGGTTCCAGTGTCCTTCTGTGAATGTCTGTCCAAAAACTACTTGCAATTTTGGTGTTAATGCAGGAGGAGATGAGCACACGTCCTTCTACTCTACTATCTTGAACCAGAAGCTCTTTATTTTCCTTGTTTGTGTTTAAATAAGACATGCTCCTGCTACTTTGCTAAGCTATTTTTAAAGTAAATTATAGACATGACTCCTGATAAAAGCTATAATGAAAATCATGACAATAATATTCAAAAAAGTAGCATTAAATAAACTTGCATATAAACATTCTCCCTCTGTAAATAAAATTTATTGGTTTGTGTTGTGATTACTGTCATGCATTCACTGCAAAAGTATCAGACATAGGATAAAAATTATTCCTAAATTTTGCATTTGAAGAGAATTTAGTAAACTATTATTGACTATTAATTATTGTGTCACTGAAAAAAGCATTTTAATTGGAGAAAGATTTTTTTTTTTTAAACAGTACAACTAGAAATAAGTATGACACAAATACTAGGAATTGAATCAAAAGCAAGGACCAAATCTATGGTGGTAGGGAACATGTTATAGAAGTTCAAGAAAACCCCTGAGTGCAGAGGACACAGGGAGGAAAATAAGATGAATAGTGAATGCTTTGGAAAAATCCAAGAGGCTAAGTGGGAGAGAAAGGAAGAGGAAAATAAGTTAATGAAGACAGAAATGGGGGCCTAGAAACATGATTAAAATCCTACTCCATGTTATGCAACAAAAGTCAATGATTTGAAAACAATTTAACTTCAGCGTTTCAGACGATGGTAGTGGATTCTCACTATGGTATGTTAATTTCTATTGATCTGCCTTCAAATTCACTGATTATTTCTTCTGCCCTGTAACATCTGCTATTAAGCTCAGTTAGAAAATTTTTCACTTCAGTTATTTGAATTTTCAAATTCAACAGTGTGTTAGGTGTGTGTGTGTGTGTGTGTGTGTGTGTGCGTGTGTTCAGTAGCTCAGTTGTATCTGACACTTTGCAACCTTTGGACTGTAGCCCACCAGGTTATTCTGTCCAAAGGATTTTCCAGGCAAGAATACCAGAGTAGGTTGCCATGTCCTCCTCCAGAGGATCTTCCAGACCCAGGGATCAAACACATACCTCCCAGGTCCCCTGCATTGCAAAGGGATTATTTATGGCTGAGCCACCAGGTAAGCCCAAAACTGAAAACTTTCATATACATATATGGAAGATATGTAAAACATCATATTTCTTTTTATTTACCACATCCATCTGTTACCATAGTAACTCTTACAGTGGCCCTTGCCAATTCAGTTTATCACTTATTTTGATAAAGAGTTGTTATGCATTAAAATATTTTCTTTTCCTATGTGTGTGTGTGCTTGTGTGTGATTTACATTAGGAGGAAGCTTTAATATAGATAAACCTTTGTTTCCAAGAATGGAAAAAGTAGTAGAACACTCAATACTTTCCTTATCGGTGAACAAATACCATAAAACTGCCTTCATTACAAGTCATAATGTTGCCCAAATATATGCTCCCATGAACTGTTCCTAGTTCTACTTCTATGGGAATGACTGAAAAATAAAATAATGCATAATCTTTAGGCAATGAGTAATTGAAATTTGTTTTAAAAACCATGAATCCCTCAGATTTTTATTTTTATTTTTTTTTCTTCCTATTAGCTCTGAGAGACTAGTTTTAAGATATGGTTAAGCAGACAACACTGAAATACAAAGAATCATAAGAGACTACTACCAGCAGCTATGTGTCAATAAAAAGGACAAAATGGAAGAAATGGACAAATTCTTAGAAAAGTATATCTTTCCAAAACTGAGCCAGGAAGATATAGAAGATCTTAAGAGACCCATTACAAGCATGGTAATTGGAACTGTAGTCAGAAATCTTCCAGCAAACAAAAGCCCAGAACCAGATGGCTTCACAGCTGAACTCTACCAAAAATTTAGAGAAGAGCTAACACCTATCTTACTCAAACTCTTCCAGAAAATTGCAGAAGAAGGTTAACTTCCAAATTCATTTTATGAGGCCACCATCACCCTAATACCAAAATCAGACAGAGATGCCACAAAAAAAGAAATCTACAGGCCAATATCACTGATGAACATAAACACAAAAATCCTTAACAAAATTCTAGCAAATAGAATCCAACAACATATAAAAAGATCACACATCATGACCAAGTGGGCTTTATCCCAGGAATGCAAGGATTCTTTAATATCCACAAATCAATGTAATACACCATATTAACAAATTGAAAGATAAAAAACATATGATTATCTCAATCGATGCAGAGAAAGCCTTTGACAAAATTCAACACCCATTCATGATTAAAACTCTCCAAAAAGCAGGAATAGAAGGAACATACCTCAACATAATAAAAAATATATATGACAAACCCACAGCAAACATTATCCTCAATGGTGAAAAATAGAAAGAAGTTTCCCTAAACTCAGGAACAAGACAAGGGTGCCCACTCTCACCACTACTATTCAATATAGTTTTGGAAGTGTTGGCCACAGCAATCAGGGCAGAAAAAGAAATAAAAGGAATCTAGATAGGAAAAGAAGAAGTAAAACTTTCACTGTTTGCAGACATCATGATCCTCTACGTAGAAAACCCTAAAGACTCAACTAGAAAATTACTAGAGCTAATCAATTAATATAGTAATGTTGCAGGATATAAAATTAACACACAGAAATCCCTTGCATTCCTATACACTAACAATGAGAAAACAGAAAGAGAAATTAAGGAAACAATACCATTCACCATTGCAACAAAAACAATAAAATACATAGGAGTATATCTACCTAAAGGAACAAAAGACCTATATATAGATAACTATAAAACACTGATGAAAGAAATTAAAGAGGACACAAATAGATGGAGAAATATACCATATTCATAGATTGGAAGAATCAGTATTGTGAAAATGAGTATACTACTCAAAGCAATCTATAGATTCAATGCAACCCCTATCAAGCTACCAACGGTATTCTTCACAGAACTAGAACAAATAATTTCACAATGCGTATGGAAATACAAAAAACAAAACAAAACAAAACAAAACAAAAAACCTCAAATAGCCAAAGCAATCTTGAGAAAGAAGGATGGAACTGGAGGAATCAACCTGCCTGACTTCAGGCTCTACTACAAAGCCACAGTCATCAAGATAGTACGGTACTGGCACAAAGACAGAAATATAGATCAATGGAACAAAATAGAAAGCCCAGAGAAAAATCCACATACCTATGGACACCTTATCTTCTACAAAGGAGGCAAGAATATACAATGGAAAAAAGACAACCTCTTTAACAAGTGGTGCTGGGAAAACTGGTCAACAACTTGTAAAAGAATGAAACTAGATCATTTTCTAACACCATACACAAAGAACAATAATTTTCAGAAAATATATGATATATTTTTTGTATAAACTTAATGTACCGTTTATAACAAACAAAAACTTAACATTTAAAATTACATGACAGAGAGCAAAAATAAGATCATCTGGAGAGATGAAGTTTGATATATCTCCAACTCCAAGGAACAAACAAAGGTTTTCAAATGTGCCATTTTTCTCAGAAAATTGATCCATACTTCAAATTACCAAATAGATATTTTTAAGATATAAATAAAGCAGTTTTCATTCATCATTAACCTTCATTTCATTACTAAGCATTTATTTATTTTTTGGCTGCATCTCAGGTCATGCAGGATCTTAGTTCTCCAACGAAAGATCAAAGCCATGTCCTCTGCAGTGGAAGCATGGATTCTTAATCACTGGACTGCTAGGGGAGTTCCTCATTACTAGTTATTAATCAATGAACTTAAATTAATTATTATCATATTGTCAGTATTTCATTTTGTCAGTGACAAAGGTAATATAAATAGATTATATGTTCTTTTCCTTTTAGTTACATATTACATTAATTTTTCTCCAGCCTAGATTCATTTCACTATTTAGAGAAAAATTAATAATATTAGGAAGATTTCCATTCATCTAATTTATCAATACAGTGTGTTATGTGTCACTGTCTTTAAAAAAAAAAAAAAATTGTTAAATATTGGTAAGAAATAGTTGCTAGAAATCAATAGTCAATTCAGTGTCAGTTTAGGCTATATTTCTAACTCTGAATATTGACAAACAGTCCAAGCAATGTAATATGAAAAGTCAATTATAGCAACAAGAGTTCTAGGTGGAGCAGTAATGGGAAATTTGCACTGGAAAAGTAGTTAACAGGTAATGTTAAAATTATATAGTTAGCAGATGTTTCTGTTTTCCTTTATTTCTATATAGCCCTGCTTTGTGAACTAAACAGAAAGAATTGTGATTCATCACCATGCCTCCAGAGAACTACATCTACACATCCCATGGATAAATTAAAATGCATCTGTTCCCTTGACTTTACTGGTAAGTACTATTTGACACCTGTACCTTGTAAAGAACATTTAGCCCTGGGGGATATACATCAGGATGTTATTGATTCATTAGTATTTCCTTTTTGTTCCTCTTTAAATTTCCCTTAGCCAAACATTTGATTTGCATTTCATTAACATGAGGCATCTATTCTACAGCTAGACTCCATATCAGAAGATAAATTAGTGCACATCTAAGCTGTCTTTGCCTCACAACTCAGAGATTAGTCTGCATTTAGTAACCCCAAGAGAAGTTGCTGCCGTGTGTAGTAAAGTGAAATTAATGAGCTATGACACTAATATGTGTAACATTCTTATCTGAGGAGTTTCATTTCAAATATCACTCCCGTAAGGGTTAAAATGCTTAAAATGGGCAAATTTAAGATCGAGAACCTGGCACCTGCTTGTCTTATTAAAACTTACAATCTTTTCATTTTTTTTTCAAATTTATAAGATATGAAATAGATGTACATGAGCATGGTTTACATATTTGGAAGAACGGAGCCTTCTGCATTGACCAAGCTGGTAATTACTCCAGCCAATGAGTGCCTCTATTTAAAGGCAACAAACACGAAGGGAGAAGGAAAATCAAATATAATTAACTTTAAAGAGCATTTCTTTCTCTTGTCTGATCTCATTTCAGACTCCCAACAACATTATTGAAACTTCATTCCCTTAAAGTCAGCTTCTATAGTAATTAACCAATTATCCCTTATGTAGAAATAAGAATTAAATGAACTTTGTTTATACATCCACTAAAATCATCAAGATTATTATTTTCCTATTAGAAATGTCACCCTACAATCAAATGATAAAATAAAAAATAATGAAGAAATGTATAATCAGTCTATCATGTTACATTGAAAATACTGTTCCTGTTATTCACTTTTTCTCAAGATTGTTAGGGTTTCTTTTTTCTTTCTTTCTAAACAATCACTTATCTAATTTTTGAATGTAGTCATACTGTGCTTAGCACATAGCAGACATTAACAGATACTTTCTTTTTCACTAAGAAAAACAGAATCTTTATTACTTGGGGGAAAAAATATTTTGCTCAATTGCAATGCATATGCTTATTTTGAGTATTTTATCTTTTTAAAAATTAATTAATTTACAATATTGTGGTTGTTCTTGCCATACATCAACACAAATCTGCCATGGGTATATGTGTGTTTACCCCATCTTGAAACCCCCTCCCACCTCCCTCCCAATTCCTTCCCTCTGGGTTGTCCCAGTGCACCAACTTTGAGTGCCCTGTTTCAAGCATCAAACTTGAACTGGTGAACTATTTCACATATGGTAACATACATGTTTCAATGATATTCTCTCAAATTGTCCAACCCTTGCCTTTTCCCACAGAGTCCAAAAGTCTGTTCTTTATACCTGTGACTCTTTTGCTGTCTTTCACATAGGGGAGTCATTACAATCTTACTAAATTCCATATGTATGCATTAATATACTGTATTGGTGTTTTTTTTTTTTTTTTCTGACTTACTTCACTGTATAATAGGCTCCAGTTTCATTCACCTCATTGGAACTGATTTTAGTGCATTCTTTTTAATAGCTGAGTAATATTCTATTGTGTATATGTACCACAGCTTTCTTATCCATTCAGTCTGTCAATGGACATCTAAATTGCTTCCATGTCCTAGCTATTGTAAACAGTGAGGCAATGAATACTGGGGTATATATGTCTCTTTCAATTCTGGTTTCCTTGGTGTGTATGCCCAACAGTGGGACTGCTGGGTCATATGGCAGTTCTATTTCCAATTTTTTAAGGAATCGCCACACTGTTTAATTGTTTTCAACTTTGATGATTCTGTTCAGTTTCAGCTGAGAAATTATATGTTTCCTTCAAAAACTAAATAAATATATGTTTTTTCTTATAAAAATATGTTTCAATAAATTGTCATGCAAATTAGTATATAGATGGTTAATCACTGGATATTTCCTTGAATTTTAGTATCTTTCTCTATGCTATGAAATTTAAAAGTTGTGCCATTTAGAGAAATAAAACCAATGGGATTTATATTTATACATCCATATATCTATATAAAAGTGAAAGTGTCAGTCCTTCAGTCCTATCCTACTCTTTCCAACCCCATGAACTATAGCCCACCAGGCTCCTCTGTCCATGAAATTCTTCAGGCAAGAATACTAGAGTGGATAGCCATTTCCTCCTCTAGAGGATCTTCCCAACCCATGGATCAAACCTGGGTCTCCTGCATTGCAGGAAGATTCTTTACCATCTGAGCCATCAGCCACATATCTATATCTATATCTATCATGGAGATCCATTATGAGGAACTGGCCCACACAGTGATGGAGGATGAAAAGTGCTGTGATCTTCTATCTGTTTGTGAGCTGAGAACCAGAAAATTGGTGGTGAAATTCCAGTTTGAGTTTAAACCCTGAGGGAAGCCAGTGGTTTGAATTCCAGTCCAAAGTCTAGAGAAAACCAATGTCCCAGTTCAGTGATGTAAGCAGGAAAAGAACACATTTTCCCTTCTTTCATTTTCTGTTTTACTCAGTCCCTCTGCAGATTGAATAATGCCTACTCCTGTTGGGGAGGGTCATCTACTTTAATGGGTCCACTGATTCAAATATTAACCTCATCGGGGAACATCCTCACAAAGACACCTAGAACTAATGTTTAATCTGGGCCCCCAATGACCCAGGCAAATTATTAATAACATAAAATTAACCATCACATTGTTCAACTTAATATAATCAATTTAGATATTGTTAAGTATTATACCTAACTTTGTTTTCTAATTATTAATAAAAATATATTGCATGACTAATTTAAAATATTTAGCACTAAACTCACTATAGTGTTTTCATTTTTTAAATGCAGATAAGAAATTATCTATCTCATTGATTTTAATGCAAATTAGGGTAAATCATATAAATACCACATTGCCAGATGGAAATTAACATTCTTCAAGTGTTTAACTGTAAGTTTAAATAATTTTCTAACATACATATATAAAATCTATACAGTATGTAATATTTTATAATGTTTGGAAAGGTAGGATTCAATATGTATTTACTTAGACATCTTTAAGGACCCATAGTCTAAGCAATCTCAATCAAGAAAAACCTTAGATTTTATTTACAAAATAGCAAAGTTTGCTCAATGTAAAGATCATGGTTTCTCATACTAATCTTGTTAAAAAGAACTAGAGATCTAATTGATTCTGGAATTATGACATGGAATGTACAAATGATTGTGGAGACTCTTCAAATACTGAAGTGCTCAAAAAACAAAACCATGAGAGTATGTCAAAGGAACAAAAGTGCCAACTCCCAATAACCAGAATCTTTTGAGCAGCAATATATAGGAATATTTGTTTATTACCCAAAATATAAAATAAATAGACATGAGTCCACACTCATAAAAATAAATATTACAGGAAAATCAGGCACATCTTCTATACAAAGTAATTCCAAGTAATTTGTGCAGATAAGTTACACTCAAAAAGACTGATGATAGCAAAAACATTCCCTATGAAGAAATGAGAATGACACTTTATGAACTTTGGCTTAAAGGCATGTCCATTAAGTCTAACCATGAGAAATCATCAGGCAAATCTCACCAGAGGGACACTCCACAAAATGTTGGGTCAGTACTCTTTATGACTATCAAGTTCATCAAAAGCAAGGAAAGTCTGAGGAGCTCTCAGGAGACATGACTAATGAAAGTAACAAAGTATCTTGGATTGGATCCTTGAAAAGAAAAGAAAATGGCATTAGATTAAAACTAAGGAAATCCAAATAATATATGGGCTTTGGTAAAAAGCTATTTATCAGTTTTACTTCATTAGCTGTGATAAATATAGCATAATATTTAGCATAATATGTATATAGCAGTGGAAACTGGTTACAGTGTTCAGTTTCACTATACTATCTTTGTTTCTATTAAGTATATCTAAAACTATTCTAAAATAAAGACATTTAATTAAAAATGAATGATTGCAAATAATTTATAATTCTAAATAGTTTACCCTTACAGAAAATAGAAAATATGTAAAATATAGTAATCTTGTGTTATGTTTTGTTAGTCACTCAGTCATGTCCGACTCTTTGCGACCCCATGGACTAAAACCCACCAGGCTCCTCTGTCCATGGGATTCTCCAGGCAACAATACTGGAGTGGGTTGCCACTTCCTTCTCCAAACTTAGTGGAGTAAGTTCCTGAAAAAGGAACAGCACCCAGGGTCAGGAGTGAAGCCAGTCTCTGTCTTCTAGGTTTGCTATTAGCAGAGTTTCTCCATGTGAGATCCCAGAATCACAGTGTCCAGACCCTCTAGGACAGTAATTCTCAAAGCCCCACCTGTTGGACTCAGGACACAAAACAGGTGGGGTCAGCTGAGGCCACACCCTCCATCACCACACTCTGGCCAGACACCATGGTGGTGTTCTCTGGGGCTGCCATGATGACCACATCCTGCCCCCCTGTTTAACATTTTACATACTCATTTTTATTTTTATTAATATTTGTTTCTTAATATAAAATGACTACAGATATATCTTGTTTTACTGCTATTTATAGACATTACATTTTTCATAAAATAAGGTTTTCACAAAAAAATCTTTGTAACAGCCCTATGTAGGCAGGTCTATCGGCACCATTTTTTTCTAACAGTATTTGTTTACTTTGTATGTCTGTGTCACATTTTGGTAATTCTGCAAATACTCCAAACTTTTCATTATTATTATATTTATTATGATGATCTGTGATTAGTGATCTTTGATGCTACTATCATAATTGCTTTGGAGCTGCAAGAATCGCATCAATATAAGATGGGGAATTTAATCAGTAAATGTTGAGTATGTTCTGACTGCTCCATGACTGTCCATTCCCTAGTGTCTCCTCAGGTCTATCTCTTCCCTGAGACACAATGATATCGAAATTAGTCCAATTAATAACTTGGAAGTATTCAAGTAAAGGGAAGAGTCACATGTTTCTTCCCTTAAATCAAAAGTTGGAAATGATTAAGCTTAATGAGAAAGGAATGTAGAAAGTCAAGATGGGCTGAAAACTAGGCCTCTGGCACCAACAGTCAAGTTGTGGATACAAAGGAAAACTTCCTGAAGAAAGTTAAAAATGCTATTGCAGTGAGCATGAATTAATAAAGAATTAAGAAAGTGAAACAACCTTATTGTTCATACAGAGAAAAGGTTAGTGGTCTGAAAAGATCAAACCAGTTACAAACATTCTCTTAAGCCAAAATCTAATCCAAAGCAAGGCCTATTTTCTTCTATTCTGTGAAGGCTGAGCACAGTGGGAAGATACAGAAGGAAAACTTGAAGCTAGCAGAGGTTGGTTCATGGGGTTTAAGGAAAGAACCCATCTCCATAACATGAAAGTATAAGGTGAATCAGCAATTGCTGATGTAGAAGGTGAAGCAAGATATCCAGAAGATCTAGCTAAGATGATTCAAGAAGATGACTACCCTAAACAAAAGATTTTCAGTGTAGATGAAACCACCTTCTATTGGAAGAAAATGTCATCTAGGGCATTCATACCTAGAAAGGTTAAGCCAATGTCTGATTTCAAAGCTTCAAAGTCAGGCTGGCATTCTTGTTAGCAGCTAATGTAGCTAGTGACTTAATTTGAAGCCATTACTCATTCACCATTCTGAAAGTCCTAGGGTCCCAAAGAATTATGTTAAATCTACTCAGACTGCACTCTATTAATGGAGTATCTTAGCCTGAATGACAGCACATTTGTTTACAACATGGTTTACTAAATATTTTAAACTCACTGTTGAGACCTACTGCTCGGGGGTGGGGGGGTGGGGGGGGGGGAATGTATTTCAAAATATTAAGTGCTCTCTTTGAAAATATGCCTGGTCATCCAAGAGTTCTGATGGAGATGGACAATGGGATTAATGGTTTTCATGCCTGCTAACACAAGATCCATTCTGCACCTCATGAATCAAGGAGTCACTCTGACTTTCAAATCTCATGATTTAAGAAATTCATTTTTATAAGACTATAGTTAGTGATAGATAGCAATCCCTTTGATGGGTCTGAGCAAAGTTAATTGAACACTTTTTGGAAGGGATTCACCATTCTGCTTGTCATGAAGAACATTCACAATTCATAGCAAGTGGTCTAACTGTTAATATTAAAGGAAATTTGGAAGAAGTCATTTCCAGCCCTCATGGATGACTTTGAATGGATCAAGACTTCAGTGAAAGAAGTAATTGCTGATGTAGTGGAACTAGCAAGAGAGCTAGAATTTGAAGTGGAACCTGAAGATGTGATTGAATTGCCACAACCTCATGATAAAATTTGAATGGAAAAGGTGTTGCTTCTTATGGATGGGGAGAGAAAGTGAGTTCCTGAAATTCTGTAAGGATTGTTGTAATTACAATAAAACAATTTAGAATACTATATAAACTCAGTTGATAAAAATAGCACCATGCATCCAACCTGGGCTGGTGATCTGTTTCACCCTTGATAATATACATGTTTCAATGCTGTTCTCTCACACCATCCCACCCTCGCCTTCTCCCACAGAGTCCAAAAGTCTGTTCTATACATCTGTGTCTCTTTTTCTGTTTTGCATATAGGGTTATCATGCTCGGGGCTGGTGCACTGGGAAGACCCAGAGGGATCAGGTGGAGAGGGAGGTGGGAGGGGGGATCGGGATGGGGAATATATGTAAATCCACGGCTGATTCATGTCAGTGTATGGCAAAAACCACTACAATATTGTAAAGCAATTAGCCTCCAACTAATAAAAAATAAATGGAAAAAAATAAAAAAATAAAAATAAAAACACTATTCCTGTGGATCTACAGTAAAATAAACTAATTGACATGATTTCACACACACACACACACACACACAAATAGCACCAATATTTGAGAAATTTTACTCCAGTTTTGAAAGAAGTTCGGTTGTGGGTAAACTGCTATCAAATAGCATTTCAAGCTACGGAGAAATGACTCAGAAAAGGAAGTCAATCGATGTGGCAAATCTCATTGACTTATTTTAAGGAATTCCTGCAGCCTCCCCAAACCTTCACCAGTCAACCTCTTGGCAAGACCCTCAATCAGCAAAAAGATTACAACCTGCTAAATGCTCAAAGAATGATTTGCCTTTTTTTAAAGAAATAGAGTATATTTTAATTAAGGCTTGGATGTGCATTTTTTTAGACATAATGCTACTGCACACTTAATAGACCACAGTATGTTGTGAACATAATTTTATATGCTCTTAGAAACCAATGACAAAAAGTTATATAGAAGTGTTTTATTGAGATTTTCAAATTTTGTTGTGGTCTGGAATCAAACCCAACATATCTCAGAGATGTATATGTATTAGTTAATATCAGTGTCCTGTATTTGTAAAACACATTATAGTGTTTAAAGGGATTCCATATAAAACAATAAACATAACAAGTTAAGCAAAAAAGCAAAAACAACATTAAGCAAAGTTAAATGAGCTTGGCTTCCCTGGTGGTTCAGAGGTTAAAGCGTTTGTCGCAATATAGGAGACCTGGGTTTGATCCCTGGGTCAGAAAGATCCTCTGGAGAAGGAAATGGCAACCCACTCCAGTATTCTTGGCTGGAGAATCCCAGGGACAGAGGAGCCTGGTGGGCTACAGTCCACGGGGTCGCAAAGAGCCTGAGCGACTTCACTTTCACTTTCAATAATGCATATAATATTTTCTGATAACCATACGATGTAGTAACATTTATACTAGAAATACTACATACAAAATACTATATAAGAGCATAATCTTGATAATTTATAAATTATTTTGTATTTTTATGCATCTGTCAGCTCAAAAACTTGTAGTAGAAGCTATTTGCTTGGCTCTTGTAGTTTCTTTTCTGGTACAATATTAGTTATCCTGCATATATATGAGACTGTGTGAATGAGATCTGACCAATAGAAAATGGATATTTTTATCTTGCAGTTTCGTCCATAAATTGTCCTATAAATTGTTCACTCCCTTTTTTCTTTTAATTTTACTGAAATATAGTTGATTTAAAATGTAGTATTAAATTTCTGCTGTATAACAAAGTTACTCAGTTATGTTTTTGTTATTCAGTTGCTAAATCGTGTCTGAGTCTCCAATAATAAGTGGATAAGCAAATGACATCATTTTAACAAAACTAGGTATGAGCAAGTGGAATTGAAATATTATTTGAGCAACACTTATCTGCTAAGGCTTTAAGGACACACATCTCTAAATGTGTAACAAATGAAATTAAAAAAGAAAAGAAGAAGAAGAGGAAATGATGACTAGCCATTAAACATGTTGGCAAAGGAAAGTAAATAACAACAATAAAAAAGAAAGAACAACAAAATGCTTAAAAATGCACTGTTTGTTGAAAATCTGAATACTGTTCTATGGATAGGACTTTTTTGTGATGAGAACCTGTAATTAGAAAGTATATTTAAGTACATATTTTTAAGTGTTTGTAAAGAGAAAAAGAGTAGAATATAGATAATGGTAAATTAATTTGAGCTTCCACAGGCCATATGACAATCACTTTTATGCTGAGTCATTGTGGAACTAGAAATGCTCCAGAGCAGCCAATCCACAGCTAGATCAACATTCCCAGAGGGCAACATATTCCAGCAGGGCTACACAAGCTCATCTCTAATTTTCTGAAAATTTCTCAAATTCAACTACAGATCATTTGAATATACTAACAAAAAGTCAATTTTTTTAAAATTGTTTTAATGAAAATAATAATATGCGTTATTTTGAGTGGGCCAAATAAATGAACTGAACTAGAAAGTACTGAGTTCATAATAAAAATCTAATTAAAAAAAAAAAAAAAAAGATAGTTGGTGTTCCTTCTCTCCAAAAAAATTAAAGAAACATATCAAGCATGATAAAAATAAATGTGTGCCCAAATTTCAACAGAGGAATAAAAATTGGATCAACAAGATGGTCATTGCTGTACCATCAAATTCACCAATAATCAAAATCAATAATATGTGTAGTTTGGTAAATTACAGTTTATCATTTCAGCAGAATATTAAATGACTAAAAATAACTTCAAGATTATTTTGGATACTTTAAAACTTTAATAAACTTTGATATAATTTTGTTTTTAAAAAAGTGTAGCATTTCACACTATTTTTACAGCTTTGTAAAACATTTATGTCATTAAACCAAAATAATGGAACCCCAAAAAAGTCAATGGTTTTCTCTATGTATGCTTTTCAAGTTGACCAAATCTATTCACATGAGTTGATAAATTTATTCCCATCATGTGGAAAATGAAATTTTCTCTTCAGATTGAAAGAACTATCTGCTGATGATTTATAAACTGCCATGCATATCTTAATACCATGAATGTTGCAGGAATACATTTCAAATAAAATAACATAGGTGAGTAGAGAAAGAAAGCATGGGAATTCAAAGGACTCAAAGATGTTCAGTGTAGACAAAAATTACTCTGAGAGCAATGAGGTTGGTGCATTAAGTACAATAAAAATCAGAAACACCATATCAGGAATATTTAGGAGAATGGGGAGCTGTTAATCAGATAAATTTAATCAAATGTACAGTTTGAGAGGCCATTCTAATCATAAAATAGAATTTGATTTCTTTTCTTTTATAGAAGGGTTACATATGAAGGAGAGAAAAATGTCAAATGCTCACAACAATCAAGCAGTTGTCTAAAGCATAGATATGAAAACAAGACTTGAGGTAACTGGATGATTTCAGATGATATTTAGTTAACAATCTAACAGGTTAGACTTGTGTGGTGTTCAGAAATGTAAAGCAAAGAAGATTTAAAAAAAAAAAAAAAACATGCTCAGATCCCCAGAACAGATAAGTGAGTAATTGCTCTGGAGCCATAGGAGGAGAAGCAGTGTGTTCAGTGCAGACACAAAACAGCAGAACTTCAGACACACTGTGTGTGCGAGACTATAAGTTATTATAGTAGAAGTCTTCCCTGAATAACCCTAATCTGTGCATTGAAGCAGAGGGGAGAGTCCTGGAGGCCCTGCAGTTTCTAAAACATCAGTTAGGAAGTGAGAAAGGAAAGAAAGACAGAGGAAAGACAGGCACTGAGGGAAACCAAAATGTGGGGATGGATAGACAAAGGATTGCACCATTAGAATCAAAAGGAAAAGAAGAGAGGAGACTGTGTGAGATAAGAAGAGATGGTAAGATTTTGTCAAATATTGTGGGACATTCCAGTACAGTTTGGTGTGAAAACTGTCCAGAAAAAAATACTGTTAAATAATTACTGAAGACCTTCATTACAAACAGTTTCAGTGGTACTTAGTGTTGCTGATAATGTTGAATGGGAAGGGGAGAGAGAGATGAAACAAGAAAGTGGAGGAAGCAAGATGAGATTACTGCCTGAGACTATTTGGCAGATCAGGGGTGAAGGAGCTATATGTCTAAAGGGGAAAGTGTGAAAGAAGAGAACGTTTGATTTTCTCTGAAAATTTAAGTGTCTCATGGAGTATATGGATAGCTCCTGTTTGTTTTCCAGATCTTCTCTATATCCAAGAGGATACCTTGCTTTAGATTTAAATTTGAAAAGTGAGATCCCCTGTAAGAAGAAAGGAGGAGGACACAGATATTGATTTCTTCCTTTGTTGGTTCCCACAGGATGCTGTCCCCCATCTCTGAAGATTGCTTCACATTACTCCCAAGCCTCAGTCTCCACAGAGCCTCCCTGGGTTGGACTCATGTATGTCCGCTCCACCCCTTTGATTGACCAACAGAAAAGTTCCAACCCTATCTTTCAGTTTTCAGTACACCTGCCTCCATTTGTAAATAGTATTATACTAAAATATCCTCAAATTTATTGTTTTGAATGGTCCATCTCATTCTTGCCAGGATCCAATCTTGCTTATTAATCTTTATGCATGGGATGTTCTTAATACAGAGAGGAGAAATCTATAGGAAACAGAGAATAATCAAAAGAGAGAGGGTGATATGGCAAGACAGAGGTCTAGAAATCCCATGGCAACATTATCTTTAGACTGGAAGAGGGACAGATCTTTCATTAAGCAGAAAAATAACCAAATGGAGAGAACAGATGCATATCGGTCAGAGTAGAGATTTTGGTGGGAATTTTGGGGAGTTATCATCTGATGACATTTATTTTCTGTGGAATTCAGAAGTTTAGTTATTTTCTGTGAGTGATGGGAACAGTAATATATTTGAGAATACAAGGAGAGTGAAAAATAGTTCATATTTAATTGAGTATTTTCCTGCATGTTGCACATTGAATTTAATTGAAAAATAATCCTTGCAGCTACATTTTTCTGTAGGAGCTGTTACTTTAATTTGAGTTTGCATCTTCCCGAAACCAGAATCAGGGACCATTCTTGGGATTTAGATTGAGGAATTTGAGAAAATGATGCTCAGACTGGGTTTGATATTAGAAATGTAAAACACAGTCCACAACTATTGGCAAAAAATTTGCTCAACTGTGTGGGAAAAGTTTGATTTAAGATAAAATTTTGAAGAAGGGGAAAAGCAAAAAGATATCCAAAAGAACTAAAGAGAGAGAGACGACCAAATGTGGCAGAGTTTGCATCCTTAATGGATCTGGGCTAATGGCATTGTTCCCACTCCCAAGTTTACTGTTTACACAAGTAAATTTATCACTCTACTAGTGCTGATCCTACTGGGTTCTGTCATATATATATATATACTTTAGTTTAAAAAAAATAGGTAGTATTAAAGTTCAGTCAAAAGTAGAGATCATATATTTATGGTGGACTCTATCTTCATATTTGTAAGGTCTTCCTTCCTCCAGCAGTGTTGAGGGGCTGAAGTAGTGAGGAAAAAAGAACTGTATTAAATAGGAATTGAGGGAATTTAGAGAAAATACATTTTAAAAAAAATTTTTTGTGTGTACCAGTGAATGGCAAGAATGTGATTGTTAAAGTCTCCGGCGGAGGCATGGGTCGGCTGTGGACTGCTACAGGGTTGGGAGCACTTAGCGATGCAGTTCCTGCACTAGAACCTTCTGAAGGAGATCCAAGATGGTCGGTACTGAGAGAGGGGATAAGAGAGAAGACAGACTGAAACTACAATCACAGAAAACTAGTAAATCTGATCACATGGACCGCAGCCTTCTATAACTCAATGAAACTAAGCCATGACCTGTGGGGCCACCTTGGACAGTCGGGTTCTGGTGGAGAGGTCTGGCAGAATGTGGTCCACTGGAGAATGGAATGGCAAACAACTTCAGTATTCTTGCCTTGAGAACCCCATGAACAGTATGAAAAGGCAAAAAGATAGGACACTGAAAGATGAATTCCCAGGTTGGTAGGTGCCCAGTATGCTACTGGAGATCAGTTGAGAAATAACTCCAGAGAGAATGAAGGGATGGAGCCAAAGCAAAAATGACACCTAGTTGTGAATAGGACTAGTGATGGAAGCAGGGTTCGATGCTGTAAAGAGCAATATTGCATGAACCTGGAATGTTAGGCCCATGAATCAAGGCAAATTGGAAGTGGTCAAACAGGAGATGACAACAGTGAACATCGACATTCTAGGAATCCGTGAACTAAGATGGAATAGAATGGGTGAATATAACTCAGATGACCATTATATCTACTACTGTGGGCAGGAATCCTTTAGCAGAAATGGAATAGCCATTACAGTCAACAAAACAGTCTGAAATGCACTACTTGGATGCAATCTTAAAAACAACAGAATGATCTCTGTTCCTTTCAAAGGCAAATCATTCAATATCATGGTAATCCAAGTCTATGCCCCAACCAGTATAGCTGAAGAAGCTGAAGTTGAACAGTTCTATGAAGACCTACAAGACCTTCTAGAACTAACACAGAAAAATAGATGTCCTTTTCACTATAGGGACTGGAATGTAAAAGTAGGAAGTCAAGAAACACCTGTAGTAATAGGCAAATTTAGCCTTGGAGTGCAGAATGAAACAGGGTAAAGGCTGATAGAGTTTTGCCAAGAGAACGCACTGGTCATAGCAAACACCTTCTTCTAACAACACAAGAGAAGACTCTACACATGGACATCACCAGATGGTCAACACTGAAATCAGATTGATTACATTCTTTACAGCCAAAGATGGAGAAGCTCTATACAGTAAGCAAAAACAAGACCGGTAGCTGACTGTGGCTCAAATCATGAAATTCTTATTGCCAAATTCAGACTGAAATTGAAGAAAGTGAAGAAAACCACTAGACCATTCAGGTATGACCTAAACCAAATCCCCTATGACTATACAGTGGAAGTGAGAAATAGATTTAAGGGACTAGATCTGATAGACTGAGTGCCTCATGAACTGTGGATGGAGGTATGTGACATTGTACAGGAGACAGGAATCAAGACCATCCCCAAGAAAAAGAAATGCAAAAAAGCCAAATGGTTGTCTGAGGAGGCTTTACAAATAGCTGTGAAAAAAGGGAAGCAAAAAGCAAAGGAGAAAAGGAAAGATATATCCATTTGAATGCAGAGTTCCAAAGAATAGCAAGGAGAGATAAGAAAACATTCATCAGCGATCAATGGAAAGAAATAAAGGAAAACGAAAGAATGGGACAGACTAGAGATCTCTTCAAGAAAATTAGAGATATCAAGGGAAGATTCCATGCAAAGATGGGCTCAATAAATGACAGAAATTGTAGGAACCTAATGACTGAGCAACTTCACTTTCACTTTTCATTTTCATGCATTGGAGAAGGAAATGGCAACCTACTTCAGTGTTCGTGCCTGTAGAATCCCAGGGACGGGGGAGCTTGGTGAGCTGCCGTATATAGGGTTGCACAGAGTCAGACACGACTGAAGTGACTTAGCAGCAGCAGCAGCAACAGAAGCAGAAGATATTAAGTAAAGATGGCAAGAATACACAGAAGAACTATACAAAAAAAGATCTTCATTACCTAGATAATCACGATGGTGTGATCACTCACCTAGAGCTAGACATCCTGGAATGTGAAGTCAAGTGGGCCTTTAGGAAGCTTCACTATGAACAAAGCTAGTGGAGGTGATGGAATTCCAGTTGAGCTATTTCATATCTTGAAAGATGACACTGTGAAAGTGCTGCACTCATTACGCCAGCAAATTTGGAAAACTCAGCAGTAGCCTCAGGACTGGAAAAGGCCAGTTTTCATTCTGATCCCAAAGAAAGGCAATACCAAAGGATGACTAAACTACCGCACAATTGCACTCATCTCACATGCTAATAAAGTAATGCTCAAAATTCTCCAAGCCAGGCTTCAGCAATATGTGAACGGTGAACTTCCAGATGTTCAAGCAGGTTTTAGAAAAGGCAGAGGAACCAGAGATCAAAGTGCCAATATCCGCTGGATCATCGAAAAAGAAGAGAGTTCCAGAAAAACGTCTATTTCTGCTTTATTGACTATGCCGAAGCCTTTGATTGTATGGATCATAATAAACTGTGAAAAATTCTTAAAGAGGTAGGCATACCAGACCACCTGACCTGCCTCTTGAGAAACCTATATGCAGGTCAGGAAACAACAGTTAGAACTTGACATGGAATAACAGACTGGTTCCAAATAGGAAAAGGAGTACGTCAAGGCTGTATATTGTCACCCTGCTCTTTTAACTTCTATGCAGAGTAGATCATGAGAAACGCTGGGCCAGGGGAAGCACAAATTGGAATCAAAATTGCTGGAAGAAATATCAATAACCTCAGATATGCAGATGGCACCACCCTTATGGCAGAAAGTAAAGAAGAGCTAAAGAGCCTCTTGATGAAAGTGGAAGAGGAGAGTGAAAAAGTTGACTTAAAACTCACCATTCCGAAAATTAATATCATGGCATCTGGACCCATCACTTCTTGGCAAATAGATGGGGAAACAGTGGAAACAATGGCTGACTATATTTTGAGGGGCTCCAAAATCACTGCAGATGGTGATTGCAGCCATGTAATTAAAAGACGCTTACTCCTTGGAAGGAAAGTTATGACCAACCTAGACAGTATATAAAAAGCAGATACATTACTTTGCCAACAAACATCCATCTAGTCAAGGCTATGGTTTTTCCAGTGGTCATATAGGCATGTGAGATTTGTACTATAAAGAAAGCTGAGCACCAGAGTATTGACACTTTTGAACTGTGGTGTTGGAGAAGACTCTTGATAGTCCCTTGGGCTGCAAGGAGATCCAACCAGTGCATCCTAAAGGAGATCAGTCCTGGGTGTTCATTGGAAGGACTGATGTTGAAGCTGAAACTCCAATACTTTGGCCACCTGATGCGAAGAGCTGACTCATTTGAAAAGACCCTGATGCTGGGAGGGATTGGGCACAGGAAGAGAAGGGGAAGACAGAGGATGAGATGATTGGATGACATCACCAGCTTGATGAACATGGATTTGTGTGGACTCCAGGAGTTGGTGATGGATAGGGAGACCTGTCTGCTGCAGTTCATGGGGTTGCAAAGAGTTGTGTATGACTGAGCAACTGAACTGAACTGAAAAAAAAAAAAAAAGAATTCAGCTCCCCTCCTTGACCTTGAAATTTCAGTGGTATAGAAAAAATTGCTGCCTTGAAGAGGGCTGCATGCAATATGGTATAATTACAGTGGAGAAGGTTTTAGTGCAAAAACTAAGGACTCTTCTTAATAAATACATAGGGAGCTTGTTAGTTATAAAAGGAATGCATAACAAGGTTGAAGATACAATAGCAGTGGATGGATGATTCATGAATGAAGCAAAATGTGGAATAAAGGGATTAGAAAAAATGCACAGTAACTATTTTATTTTGGCAATTATCAGAGCTTACAGAGATCTGAGAAAAACTAGGCTTAAGAAGGCATACCAAAAGAGGGCAAAATTTATCCTAGATACTTCTGGTAACAGTGTGATAGTATAGAGACAAATGTAAACATTGAACAAATTACAATAAAAAACAAAACAACAACAACAAGAACAACAATAGCAACAACAAAAACACAAATATTTGAAAACATTAAACAGTGACCAGAAGTAGGCAGACACTGGAAAGGAGTCAACTCACAAATGAAAGAAACTCTAATTGGGTTAAATCTGTGCTTACATGGTTTCCCACCTGAGGGCAACTTCAGTCCAGTTTGTATGGGCAGTGGAAGCAGTAGGTACAATCTTTCAGATGTATAGAGTCAGAAAACAGTTTGAGGCTTCCAAAAGAGCACAAAAGTGGCCCAGGAATGGAGTGAAGAAGATATGGAGAAACACACAGGTTTTATACTGAGATCACAAATAACTTGGTTAATTCCTGAACAGTACACATATAGGGGAATTCCAAGGTTCCCAATGAAAGCAACCAATCAAAATATGAAGAGATAAGCAGTTTCAGCTGTTTCCAAACCAGTGAAACAGAATTTGGAGTTTTATTTCAACCATGCTAACATTCTACCATAATTAATAGTGTCATTATATAAAGAAGAAAACAGAAACCAAGAACAACACAAACTATCACAATGCAGAGAATCAAATATTACAACAGAGATTTCATTCTTAGAATACCTTCACTATAAAACACTTTGAAAGATGTTCTTTAGGCTGAAGGGAGATAATGATAAATGAAAACTCATTTATAAGTGGACAGGAAGGCTTTCAAAATGGGAAATATCTAAGCAAATATATTAAAAATATATAGGTTTCTTATCTTTGACAATTTATTATATTATACAACTGTTTCAAGAAAATTTTACAACATTGAATTGTGGCATTTACAACATAAATATGCATAATAGATATGACAATAATAGTATAGCAAATAGGGTAGATGGAACTACATAGATGTGATATTCTTATATTTTATATGAAATTGCACAAATTAACTCTAGTAGACTATACAATCAGCAAAAATTAAAAAAAAAATACAGATATCTATGGACATGATTAAAACTAATAAATCTACTTAAATAATGTTATTTGACAAAAAGGAAAACAAGAAAATGTATAGTATAATGAAAATGAAACAAATAAAAACAAACAACAGAAAAAAATGGAAAAGAAAAGCCAAATAGTTGAACAAAAGTTCTCATAGCATAATTATATTTAAAGTCAATGAGCTAAAAAAAATCCAATTGAGATTCACATTATCCAATTTATTTAGACTTTATTTAGTCTCAAGAAATGCATATAAATATAAAGACATAAATAAGTTAAGAAGATAAAGCTACACTATTTTTAAAAAGTATGAACAATTAATGGAGCTATATTTGTTAACTGAAAGTAACTGACTGCCTATTGTGCAAAAGCCAACAAAAGGGTCAAGAGAGGTAGAAAGGAAAATTTGCTTTATTTTGGATGCCAACAACTAGGGGACCCTTGTCCAAAGGCTGACTCCCCCAACCTCTGACAATCAGTGGACAAGAGCTTTTATAGACTAAGGGAGGGGGCTACAGGCAGAAAGAGCACAGTCAGCTCTGACAGTCATCTTGAAATTGGTCACCAGTGGTCTGATCAGCATCATCTTGATTGTTTTAAGTAGTTAGTCTTTAATTCCAGGGTCAATTTGTTCCCAATTCTTTGAGGTGAGCTCTCAGAATTGTGGCAGCACATGTCATGACTACAATCTGGTCGTACTACCAGATTGTAGTAACTCCTTCTACCGGTGAGGATTTTCTGCCAAACAGCTCAAAGGATATGATTCAAATTATCTATAGCCCTTGACATGGAACTAAAGGTCCTTGACTTTGCTTAATGTTTATGCTCTTATCATTTGGTCTTGCTGGACTATTTTCCTTTGCTTTTGCATTTTCTCACTACTTTCATTAAGCTTATTTTTTAACTAAATTTTTTCCACAAACAAAAGACAGGGTGAGAATATGGGGGCAAGGACCACAGGGTCCTGCTCCATTTAATATTCATCTTAGGAAAAAAAAATACATTCAGGAACAGAAGTAGAATTTGAATATAATAATAATGAAAGATTTATTCATCAGTGACTCCAGCAAGCAACATGCAGAGTGGCAAGACCATCTGTCAACACACATATTTTTGTGAAATAGTACACGTGCTTGTTGTAAGTCTCTATGAGGATTGTTGTCTGTTCCATAGGTAAAGATAATTGAAGTAGAAATTAGTATCTGGAAGTGCTCTCATAACTAAAACCAAATAGAGGTGGCATTGGGTTGATTTTAGGAACAGGATGTAAGGACAGGGATACAATTATAATGACATCTTCAAGAGCAGTGAGAAACCTATAGATGCTGGCTAAGGAGGATGATGTCATGTAGGACCACAAGTTGGAGATCCTTTCCATGTCACATGTTAAAATGACAGGTAGAAGATATGCATAGAAATATCATAGACTTGGCAAAGAATATTCTGTGGCAAAATGTTGAAATTGCCCAATAGTTTAGTTGAATGACCTTTGAACAACTAGAAGAGGAAGAATATGAGCTAATGATGTTTTCAACCAGATTTTAGAAAAATATATATATTTTTAATCCAGGACTGCTGTGCTGAAAATAAATATGATAGTTATTTCCAGACTCTCCATCTGGCAAAGATTTTCAAAATGTACTCAGAATAATGATCAAATCTAGGATATTGCCAGTAAAATTGAGCTTCGTGGGCAAGATGAAGTGTGTCTGTCTTTTAAACTGCTGTTAAGACTGTGGAATAAGTTAAGACAGAGGCATATAGATCTCGTTAGCTAGACAAAAAACAAAAACAAGTAACTTCTAAACACGTTTTAGACAACACCTAACTTTCACTCTAAGGTAGACAGGAAATAATACGAAGAAGCAGATGGATCTGGCAGGAAGCAATCTGAGAAAACTATTCCCTACTATTTGTAGAGCAGGACTCACAGAAGCACTTTACTCTGTACCTTTCTCCTCTCCTCTCTCCTTGAAGGAGAGTCCATTGCTTGCATATTGACAGTGTGGGCAAGCAGATAAATTATATTTTTAATCAGCGTATCTTTAAATCAGGACAAGCCAAATGCAAACACTAAAACAGAGGAAATATAGTCAAGTAGATTCTTCTACATCCGGGCTTAATTTAAATGACAATTTAGATTTCAAACTAAGTCCAATGAGACAAAGCATTTGTTAATGAAAATATGTCTTTCACATCAAGGATGTGAGTTATAGTGGTCAGAAATCGGACTTACAATGGCTACGGGTTACCCTCTATAGTCAACTAATGCTGACTGACCACCCTTCTGCCTTGTGGCCCTCAATTTAACTAGCTCAGGCTTTCTTACACCATGGTAGTTCAAAGGTAATCAGATTTTTAAAAATCTGATTATTTTACAACAGTGATTCTCAAATAGAGATGATTTGTCCCCCCAGGGAGCTTTTGGAAAAACCTAGAGATATTTTGTTTTTCAGTTCTGGAAGGATGAGGAATATCTAATGGTTATGATATCAGTAGAATTGTGTCCTCTCCAAATTTATATGTTGAAGTTCTAACCCCTCATACCTCTGAATGCAACATTATTTGGAAATAGGGTCTTCTCAGACATACGTAGTTAAGATGTATTCACATTGGTGTAGGGACGACCCTAATCCAAATGAGCATCGTCCTTCTCAAAAGGGAAAATTTAAACATAGACCAACACTAAAGAAGGTCCCCAGGTGAAGATGAAGACAGAAATCAGACTGATGCTTCTACAAACCATGAAACACCAATAACTGCTAGCAATCTAGAGACTGAATTGGAGAGAAGCAT
This sequence comes from Dama dama, assembly GCF_033118175.1. Taxonomy (NCBI): domain Eukaryota; kingdom Metazoa; phylum Chordata; class Mammalia; order Artiodactyla; family Cervidae; genus Dama; species Dama dama. Next base: position 3,538,615 of record NC_083708.1, on the reverse strand, counting down.
GGAACAGATTAAATTTCAAAATACTCAGAAAGAATCTACTTTGTCAACATCATGATCTTGGATTTCTTGCCCCTGAAAAACTTTGAGATAATAAATTTTTGCCGTGTAAGTCCCCCGATCTTGCTGGTGAACCCCTAGCAAACTATACAGGTGGGGGAAAAGGATACTGAAAATACCTTATAACAAGAAACAACAAATAAGGATTTGGTGGAAATTTCAGTACTGCTGATACAGAGCAAACTTTTTCTTATACCCAGTATTTGAGGGAAGGTATAAGAAACTGCCAGTTTCTTAAGATCTATGATGCAAAATTAATATAGTATCACTTACATAGAACAGACCATTTCCAGAGCTCATCCAGTTTTAGGAGAGAGCACAGTCCTTCCCTGCTCAGTCTGCATGTGGTCAAAAAGTATATAAATGTCATCTACATGCAGAATCCACACTCCCCTCCAAGTCTCCTTTCAGCATAGCATCAGGGTTATATAGACATTAGGAAATAAAAATTTATAAAATTTTCAGCCCTTATCAAGAGCTGCAAAAACATAAAAGCTTAGGGTTAAATTAAAATTTAAAATGCCTATGCAGAAAACCATAAAATATTGTAAAATTAAAGAAGATTTATACAGATGGAAAAAATGTAACCTTAGAAGAATATATCTATAAGTTCAATGCAATCTGTGTTATACTACAAGTGTTATTTTTTTTTAATTGACAGTTTGACTTTAAATGGGAAAATTGTATGAACTTACAATGACCAAAAAATTCTACTGAATAAAACAAGTCCTTTGGCAGTTGTAATATCTTACTATCATGAGAATATTTTACTGGAAAGGAAGGAAGAAAAGAAGGGAAGGAGGGAGGAAGGGAGGAACATTGATCAATGGAAGTTAAGTGAGATTCCAGAAATAGAATCACACTTACGCAATTCATTTTCAACAAAGAATCTGAAGCAATTCAACAGGCAAATTAGCATCTTTTCAGCGGATTCCAATGAAATAAATAAATATTTCTGTGGTAAAATTGGCATTGACTTCCACCTTATACCCTACATGTATGCATTTATCATGTTATACTTTACTAGAATATGACAAGTGTATTAGATGATTTGATTAAATTACTAGGGTTGAACAAGTAAGTTAATGAATTGTAGTTAGTAGGAATCAAGTTGCTCACTGTCAAAGAAAAGCATTGTAAAGAAATAAGTGAGAAAATTAGAATAAACCCTGTGGTAATGGATTAGTCATAGATATCTGAACAAGTGCTTGGTGTCTGACAGTATTTCCAAAGTGTTAGGTAGACTTTTGGACTCTGCTCTACTTATTGGCCTTCTCTGGTGGCTCAGCTCACATTACAGAACCCGCCTGTAATGTGGGACACCTGGGTTTGATCCCTGGGTTGGGAAAATCCCCTGGAGAAGGGAATGGATACCCACTTCAGTATTCTGGTCTGGAGAATTTCATGGATTGTATAGTCCATGGGGCCGCAAAGAGTCAGACATGACTGAGCAATTTTCAGTTTCACTTTCATCTATCTGGTAATTTTCATTCAAGTCTGCTTTGGTTACTCGAATCCAGTCAAAAATATTTTGCTTCACCGTGCATGCATATATTTGTTATCTGTCTATCAAACTCGGGTCTCTCACACTGCAGGCAAATTCTTTACCAGCTGAGCCACAAGGGAAGCCCATTAGAGATGAGTTCAGGGCAAATACATGCTCAGTGGGGCAGTTTCTGTGAAAGATCAGAACACGGTCATAGCACATTGTTATTGGTTGATTTTATTCTCTCAGAATTCATATACTAACATCCTAACCCCTAGTAACTTAGGATATGATCTGATTTGGAGCTAGTGCTGATACAGTTAGCCAAGATATTCTGAGGTTTTACTGGAGTAAAGTGAAGTGAAGTCACTCAGTAGTGTCCAACTCTCTGCAACCCCATGAACTGTAGCCTACCAGGCTCCTCCATCCATAGGATTTTCCAGGCAAGAACACTGGAGTGAGTTGCCATTTCCTTCTATAGTTACTGGAGTAAGGAAGGCCCTATTCCAATATTACTGATATGCTTATAAAAATAGGAAATTTGGACACATGATCAGAAGGAGACGGGCATGTGAAGATGAAGGAAAAGATCAAGTGTTGCTTCTGTGAGCCACTGAGCAAGGACGGCCAGCAGACCACCAAAGCTAGGGGAGACCTGGAACAAATTTTCTCTCACAGTCTCAGGAGGAACCAACACTGTCACACCTTGATCTTGCACTTCTTACCTACAGAAATGTAAGACAATAACTTTCTGCTGTTTAGGCCACTCAGTTTTTATTTTAGTACTTTAATGTTCTCTTACTTATTTTTAAAATTTATTTATTTATCTTTTATTGAAGGATTACTGTTTTACAGAATTTTGTTCTTTTCTGTCAAACCTCAACATGAATAATCCATAGGTGTACATATAAACCCTCCACTTGGAACCTCCCTCCCATGTCCTTCCCCATCCCACCCCTCTAGGTTGATACAGAGCCCCTGTTTGAGTTTCCTGAGACATACAGCAAATTTCCATTGGCTATCTATTTTACATATTTACCATATGTAAGTTTCCATGTTACAATTTCCATACATCTCACATTCCTCCCCTCTCCCTAAGTCCATAGGTCTATTCTCTATGTCTGTTTGTCTGTTTCTTGTTGCTGCCCTACAAATAAATTCTTCAGTACCATTTTTTCTATATTCTGTATATATGCGTTGGAATATGATATTTATGTTTCTCTTTCTGACTTACTTCACTCTGTGTAATAGGTTCTAGGTTCATTAGAACTAAGTTCATTTTGATGGCTGAGTAATATTCCATTGAGTATATGTACCACTAATTCTTTATCCATTCATTTATTGACGGACATCTAGGTTGCTTCCATGTTCTAACTATTGTAAATAGTGCTTCAATGAACAATGGGATACGTGTTTTTCAATTTTAGTTTCCTCAGGGTATATGCCTAGGAGTGGGATTGTTGGGTCATATGGCAGTTTTCTTCCTAGTTTTTTAAGGATTCTCCATGCCATCTTCCATAGTGGCTGTATCAATTTACATTCCCACCAACCATAAAAGAAAATTCCCTTTTCTTCACACCTTCTCCAGCATTCGTTGTCTGTAGACTTTTTAATGAGGGCCATTCTGGTGTGAAGTGTTATCTCATTGTAGTTTTGATTTTAATTTCTCTAATAATGAGTGATGTTGAGCATCTTTGCATATGTTTGTTAGACATCTGTATGTCTTCTTTTGAAGAAATGTCTGTTTAGGTCTTTTCACCACTTTTTGATTGGGCTGTTTGTTTTCCTGGCATTGAGTTGTATGGGTTGAAAATTAATCTTTTGTCAGTTGTTTCATTTACTACCTTTTTCTCCTATTCTGAGGGTGTCTTTTCACCTTGCTTATAGTTTCCTTTGCTTTGCAAAAACTTTAAATTTTAAATAGGTCCCACTTGTTTACTTGTGTTTTTATTTCCATTACTCTAGGAGGTGGGTCATAGTATCTTGCTTTTATTTATGTCATTGAGTGTTCAACCTATGTTTTCCTCTAAGAGTTTATAGTTTCTAGTCTTACGTTTGGGTCTTTGATTTATTTCGAGTTTATTTTTGTGTATAGTGTTAGGAAGTGTTCTAATTTCATTCTTTTACATGTAACTATCAAATTATCACATAACCATTTATTGAAGAGGCTGTCTTTGCCCCCAATGCATATTCTTGCCCCCTCTGTTAAAAATAAGGTACCCATAGGTGCATGGGTTTACTTCTGGGCTTTCTCTCTTGTTCCATTGGTCTATATTTCTGTTTTGTGCCAATACCATACTGTCTTGATGACTGTAGCTTTGCAGTATAACCTGAAGTCAGGAAGCTTGATTTCTCCAGCTCCATTCTTCTTTCTCAAGACTGCTTTGGCTCTTTGGGGTCTTTTGTGTTTCCATATGAATTATGAAAATTTTTGTTCTAGTTCTGTGAAAAATGCCATTTGTAATTCGATAGGTATTGCATTGGGTCTGTAGATTGTGTTTGGTAGTATATTCATTTTCACAATATGGATTCTTCCTACTCAGGAACATGGGATATCTCTCCATCTGTTTATGCCATCTTTGATTTCTTTCATTAGTGTTTTATAATTTTCTGTGTACAGTTCTTTTGTCTCCTTAGTTAGTTTATTACTAGATATTTAATTCTGTTTTTGTAATAGTGAATGGGATTTATTCCTTAATTTATCTTTCTGATTTTTCATTGTTAGAATATAAAAATTCAAGTGACTTCTGTGTATTGATTTTGTACCTTGCAACTTTGTTAAATTCACTGGTTAGCTCTAGTAATTTTCTGATACTGTCTTTACAGTTTCTTATGTACAGCATCATGTCATCTGTAAACAGTGAGAGATTTACTTCTTCTCTGACATGGATTCCTTTTATTTCTCTTTCTTCTGTGATTGCTGTAGCTAGGATTTCTAGAACTATGTTGAATAATAGTGTTGAAAGTGGACACCCTTGTCTTGTTCCTGGTTCTTACTTCTACTTTTAAGTAAGCTCTTTTATTGAGGCCCTTATAGCCAAGACCATGAGAAACTCAATACTGTATTTGAACAGAATTGAGGTTCTTGGCTCCACACAGTAAGGAAACAGAACACCACGGACCGTTTGGTGTCATTTTGGTGCAAGGGTTTATTATGGTATTTGGATTTCCATTTAGTAAATTTGGAGATGGTTCCAGGGATTCTGGGTTTTACTCTACAATGAGTTTTGTTACCAAAGGGGAGTAATTTTAAAATGCATAACATGAAACTTGGAAGAACAGATTAAGCTAAAGCTATAATTTCCAAGATGCGGCAGAAAAGGCAGGAGAAGGAGTTCAGTTCAGTTTAGTTGCTCATTAGTGTCTGACTCTTTATGACCCCATGGACTGCAGCAGGCCAGGCCTCCCTGTCCATCACCAACTCCCAGAGCTTGCTCAAACTCGTGTCCATTGAGTCGGTGATGCCATCCAACCATCTCATCCTCTGTCACTCCCTTCTCCTGCCTGCAGTCTTTACCAGCATCAGGTGTTTTTTTTTTTTTTTTTTCCCCAATGAGTCAGTTATTCACATCAGCATCAGCCCTTCCAATGAATATTCAGGTAGTGTTTAGCAATTTTGTAGTTGAACAATGTTCTTCTTTTGTGAATGGACAGACATGAGCTTGGAGGGATCTAATTTTCTTCTCATAGACATAGAGAAACACTGTCTGATAACAGTGTTTCTGGAAATGAGTTACTTAAGCAGGAGAATAGCACAGCGATAATGTACAGTCAGTTCAGTAAGTCAGCCCCAGGCAAGGGCAGCTTTGTTCTCTCTTCCTTTTATAACTCACAAACTGTTTTATTAATATCTATAGTTGATAAAATAATTTTGTTACATATATAATATAAAATTGAAAGGCTGTATCTAAACATGGATTTTAATACTTCATTCATCCCTACTTGAAGATATATTTAAGGTGTGTTTCATTATTTTAAAGAATAATGAAAACTCTGAAGAGAGTAAATTAAAAAATTAATCTGAAAGTAAGTGAATTGATATGCTTGAATTCAGGCTGAAGCAGCAGCCTGTTTTCTTAAGCAAAAAATAAAATGAGAAACCTCAGGCAAAAGAACAAAATAAAAGAAAAGAATAAAATAAAATAAAAGAACAAAAACAAAAGAAAAAAATAAAGTGGACTAACTCAAACTAAATAGCTTTCACACAACAAAGAAAACATACAATAAAATGAAAAGGCAAGCTATAGATTAGGAGAAAATATTTTGTTAACCATGTATCAGAAAAGCTTAACATCCAAGATTTATAAGGAATACATGCATTCAGTACCAAAAAAAAAAAAAAAAAAGAAAAGAAAGAAAGAAACAATCCAATTAAAAACGGGAAATGGGACAGACATCTTGCAAAGAAGACAGTTGTTTTTCTGTTGCTAGGTTGTGTCTGAATGTGATTCCAAGGAGTGAAGCATACCAGGCTTGTCTGTGCTCCACTGTCCCCCATTGTTTGCTCAAATTCAAGTCCTTTGAGTCAGTGATGCTAACCATCTCATCCTCTGATGCTCCTTCTTTTGCCTTCTTGCCTTAAGTCTTGCAAGCATCAGGGTCTTTTCCAATGAATCAACTCTGTGCCTCAGATGACCAAAGTATTGGAGCTTCAACTTCAACATCAGTCCTTCCAATGATCACTCAGGGTTTATTTCCCTTACTATTGACTGGTTTGATCTCCTCATAGTCCAAGGAATTCTCAAGAATCTTCTCTAAAACCACAGTTCAAAAGCATCTATTCTTTGATGCTAAGCCTTCTTTATGGTGTAACTCTCACATCCATCCCAGGGTTTTCCTGTGGCTCAGATGGTAAAGAATCTCCTACAGTGCAGTAGGCCTGGGTTCCATCTCTGGGTTGGGAGGATCCCCTGGAGAGGGAAACAACTATCCATTCCTGTATTCTTGCCTGGAAAATCCCATGGATAGAGGAGCCTGGCAGGTTACAGACTATGGGGTCGCAGAGAGTCAGACAAGACTGAGCAACTAACACACTCATATCCATACATGACTACTGGAAAAACCATAGCTTTGACTTCATGAACCTTTGCCAATTAAATAAATCTTTGTTTTTTTAATATGCTGTCTAGGTTTGTCATTGCTTTCCTTCCAAGGAGCAGGCAACTTTTAATTTCATGCCTGCAGTCACAGTCCACAGTGATTTTGGAGTCCCAGAAAATAAAATCTGTTACCACTTCCACTTTTTCTCCTTCTATTTGTCATGAAGTGATGAACAGAGCCAGATACCATGATCTTTGTTTTTTCTGCGTGTCAAGTTTCAGACCAACTTTTTTCACTCTCCTGTTTGACCCTCATCAAGAGGCTCTTTAGTTCCTCTTCACTTTCTTCACTTAGAGTGGTATCATCTGAATATCTTAGGTTGTTAGTATTTCTCTTCCAGGTTGTAATTCATCCAGCCTGGCACTTGGTGTGATGTACTCTGCATATAAGTTTTCCAAGTGGAAAGCAGAGAGAAGACATACAAATGGTCAATATGAACACATAAAAACGTGTTCAACATTACACATCATCAGAGAAATGCAAATTAAAGCCATGAGATAGCACCTCACACCTGTTAAGATAGAAATTATCAAAAATAATAAAAGATAACAAGCATTGGCAAGAATATGGAGAAAATGAAATGTATCCTTATGCACTGGTGGTGGGAATGTAAATTGGCATATTTCCGTGAAGGAAAACAGAATGGTGATTCTTAAAAAACTAAAAATATAACTATCATACGATCCAACAATTCTCTTCTGGGTATATAATGGAAATGAAATCCGTGCTTTTGAAAGATATTTGTACTACCATGTTCACTGCAGCATTATTCACAATAGCCAAATTATGGAAATAATTTAAGTGTCTGTGGAATGATGAATAGATAAATAAATTATAGCTTATATGTGAAAAATATTTAACCTTAAGAGGAGGAAATACTACTTTTGCAGATTTCAAAATTTGGATGAGTTGATTTCCATATAATTTATCTTTATAGTGTGCCTATCTTTACACTGTGCCTTTATTACTGTCACTTACACCTTCTATATGACGTCTATAAGACAGAAAGATAGCCCTTAACCTGTTTTTTACTAACTTATAACATTGTTACATTTCTATAAATATCTGAATTCTGCTATCACTTTAAAACTTTAAACATCAGTTTCCTTTAAGTTTATCTAAATCACCATCAATTAAAATGCAATCCACTAAAAAAAATAAATAAATAAAAAAAATAAAATGCAATCCACTAGACTCAAAAGACTTATCTTTAGCTTCTTCACATTTTTATAAACATCTATTAATACATCCACTTAGACCTTTTAAAAACAGTATTACCCTTTAGGAAGTTTAACAGTGTCTAAAGAACTTGATCCTGAAAGTGATGCATAAACTCAAAAGTAACAGACTTATTTGATTATTGCAAATTTCAGCTAGAGGTAAAACACTCAGTAACATGCAGATTTCTACTAGCATTACAATTTCAGTGGAAAGTTCATAATTTGTGATGTTTCAAATTGTACACATAGTTATAAAAAGAAAACTCGTGGAAATAGGTTTTTAATTTTTCATATCAATGATGTACACAAATAAAATGTATACTATCTTGGTTCCTCAATTGTAAATTATGTCAAAAGGGCTTTTCAGATAATAAAACCTCAGGGGAAAATAAAGAGAATATATGTTAAAAATATAACATAAATACAATGTGATTCTAAGTGTGAAAAGGCCAAGTATACTCCATCACCACTTTTTAAGGAGCATTTTAAGGTTTTAACAGTGTTTTCAATGTGTACAGATTCAAGTCCTCTGCATCATAAAATATTTATTGATCCCTCAAATTACAGAAATTTTACTTCAAATTAGTGAAGTTTATTTAACACGTTCTCATTTTATCACATATTAGCTAATATTGTCACATAATAACAATAATGCTATCACTTTGGTATTCTTGCCTTGAGAACCCCATGAACAGTATGAAAAGGCAAAAACATAAGACACTGAAAGATGAACTTCCCAGGTTGGTAGGTGCCTAATATGCTACTGGAGATCAGTGGAGAAATAACTCCAGAAAGAATGAAGGGATGAGCCAAAGCAAAAACAGCACCCAGTTGTGGATGGGACTGGTGATAGAAGCAAGGTCTGATGCTGTAAAGAGCAATATTGCATAGGAACCTGGAATGTTAGGTCCATGAATCCAGGCAAATTGGAAGTGGTCAAACAGGAGATGACAAGAGTGAATATCAACATTCTAGGTAGCAGGGAACTAAGATAGACTGGAATGGGCGAATTTAACTCAGATGATCGTTATATCTACTACTGTGGGCAGGAATCCCTTAGAAGTAATGGAGTAGCCATCATGGTCAACAAAAGAGTCCAAAATTCACTACTTGGATGCAATCTCAAAAACGACAGAATGATCTCTGTTCGTTTCCAACGAAGCCATTCATTATCATGATAATACAAGTCTATACCCTGACCAGTAACGCTGAAGAAACTGAAGTTGGACAGTTCTATGAAGACCTACAAGACCTTCTAGAACTAACACCCAAAAAAGATGTCCTTTTCATTATAGGGGACTGGAAAGCAAAAGTAGGAAGTCAAGGAACACCTGGAATAACAGGCAAATTTAGTCTTGGAATACAGAATGAAGCAGGGCAAAGGCTAATAGAGTTCTGCCAAGAGAATGCGCTGGTCATAACAAACATACTCTTCCAACAACACAAGAGAAGACTGTATACGTGGACATCATCAGATGGTCTACACCGAAATTGAATTGATTATATACTTTGCAGCCAAAGATGGAGAAACTCTATATAGTCAACAACAACGACAACAACAAAAAAGACTGGGAGTTGACTGTGGCTCAGATCATGAACTTCTTATTGCCAAATTCAGACTGAAATTGAAGAAAATGGAGAAAACCACTAGGCTAGTCAGGTATCAACTAAATCAAACCCCTTATGAATATACAGTGAAAGTGAGAAATACATTTAAGGGACTAGATCTGAGACATAGAGTGCCTGATGAACTATGGACAGAGGTTCATGACATTGTATAAGAAACAGAAATAAAGATTAACCCAAGAAAAAGAAATGCAAAAAAGCAAAATGGTTGTATGAGGAAGGCTTACAAATAGCTGTGAAAAGAAGGGAAGTAAAAAGCAAGGGACAAAAGGACGTTCAGTTCAGTCACTCAGTTGCGTCCGACCCTTTGAGAACCCATGAATCACAGGACACCAGGCCATCCTGTCCATCACTAACTCCCAGAGTTTACCCAGACTCATTTCCATCGAGTTGGTGATGCCATCCAGCCATCTCATCCTCTGTCATCCCCTTCTCCTCCTGCCCCCAATCCCTCCCAGCATCAAGGTTTTTTCCAATGAGTCAACCCTTCGCACGAGGTGGCCAAAGTATTGGAGTTTCAGCATCAGTTCTTCCAATGAACACCCAGGACTAATCTCCTTTAGGATGGACTGATTGGATCTCCTTGCAGTCCAAGGGACTCTCAAGAGTGTTCTCCAACACCACAGTTCAAAAGCATCAATTTTTCGGTGCTTAGCTTTCTTCACAGTCCAACTCTCACATCCATACATGACCACTGGAAAAACCATAGCCTTGACTAGACGGAACTTTGTTGGCAAAATAGTGTCTCTGCTTTTTAATATGTTACCTAGGTTGGTCAAAACTTTCCTTCCAAGAAGTAAGTGTATTTTAATTTCATGGCTGAAGTCATCATCTGCAATGATTTTTGAGCCTCCCAAAATTAAGTCTGACACTGTTTCCACTGTTTCTCCATCTATGTGCCAGGAAGTGATGGGACCAGATGCCATGATCTTAGTTTTCTAAATGTTGAGCTTTAAGCCAACTTTTTCACTCTCCTTTTTCACTTTCATCAGGAAGCTTTTTAGTTCTTCTTCACTTTCTGCCATAAGGGTGGTGTCATCTGCATATCTGAGGTTATTGATACTTCTCCCAGAAATCTTGACTTCAGCTTGCACTTCCTCCAGTCCAGCATTTCTCATGATGTACTCTTCATATAAGTTAAATAAACAGGGTGGCAATATACAGCCTTGACATACTCCTTTTCTTATTTGGAACCAGTCTGTTGTTCCATGTCCAGTTCTAACTGTTGCTTCCTGACCTGCATACAGGTTTCTCAAGAGGCAGGTCAGGTGGTTGGTATGCCCATCTCTTTCAGAATTTTCCACAGTTTATTGTGATCCACACAGTCAAAAACTTTGGCATAGTCAATAAAGCAGAAATAGATGTTTTTCTGGAACTCTCTTGCTTTTTCGATGATCCAACAGATGGCAATTTGATCTGTGGTTCCTCTGCCTTTTCTAAAACCAATTTTTTTTTTTTTTTTAATCTTATAGCCAAATTCAGACTTAAATTGGAAAAAGTAGGGAAAACCACTAGACCATTCAGGTATGATATAAATAAAATCCCTTATGATTATAAAGTGGAAGTGAGAAATAGATTTAAAGACTAGATCTGATAGACAGAGTGCCTGATGAACTATGGATGGTGGTTTATGACATTGTACAGGAGACAGGGATCAAGACTATCCCTATGGAAAAGAAATGCAAAAAATCAAAATGGCTGTCTGAGGAGGACTTACAAATTGCTGAAAAGAAGAGAACTGAAAACGAAAGGAGAAAAGGAAAGATATTCCCATTTGAATGCAGAGTTCCTAAGAATAGCAAGGAGAGAAAAGAAAGCCTTCCTTAGTGATCAATGCAAAGAAATAAAGGAAAAAACAGAATGGGAAAGACTAGAGATCTTTTCAAGAAAATTATAGATACCAAGGGAACATTTTATGCAAAAATGGTCTCAATAAACGGCAGAAATGGTAGGGACCTAACAGAAGCAAAATATATTAAGAGGTGGCAATAATACACAGAAGAACTGTACAAAAAAATAATCTTCACGATCTAGTTAAACACGATGATGTGATCACTCATCTAGAGCCAGATATCCTGGAATGTGAAGTCAAGTGGGCCTTAGGAAGTTTCACTATGAACAAAGCTAGTGGAGGTGATGGAATTCCAGTTGAGGTATTTCAAATCCTGAAAGATGACGCTGTGAAAGTGCTGCACTCAATATGCCAGGAAATTTGTTAAACTCAGCAGTGGCCACAGGAGTGGAAAAGGTCAGTTTTCGTTTCAATCACAAAGAAAGGCATTGCCAAAGAATGCTCAAACTACCGCATAATTACACTCACCTCATACGCTTGTAAAGTAATGCTTAAAATTCTACAAGCCAGGGTTCAGTAATACGTGAGCCATGAACTTCCAGATGTTAAAGCTGGTTTTAGAAAAGGCAGAGGAACCAAAGATCAAAGTGCCAACATCCGCTGGATCATCGAAAAAGAAGAGAGTTCCAGAAAAAAACATATATTTCTGCTTTATTGACTATGCCAAAGCCTTTGACTGTGTGGATCAGAATAAACTGTGGAAAATTCTTAAAGAGATCAGAATATCAGACCACCTGATCTGCTTCTTGAGAAACCTGTATGCAGGTCAGGAAGCAACAGTTAGAACTGGACATGGAACAACAGACTGGTTCCAAATAGGAAAAGGAGCACGTCAAGGCTGTATATTGCCACCCTGTTTATTTAACTTATATGAAGAGTACATCATGAGAAATGCTGGGCTGGAGGAAGCACAAGCTGGAATCAAGATTTATGGGAGAAATATCAATAACCTTAGATGTGCAGATGGCACCACCTTATGGCAGAAAGCTGAAGAACTAAAGAGCCTCTTAATGAAAGTGAAAGAGGAGACTGAAAAAGTTGGCTTAAAGCAAACATTCAGAAAACTAAGATCCGATCCCATCACTTCATGTCAAATAGATGGGGAAACAGTGGAAGTCTGACTTTATTTTGGGGGGGCTCCAAAATCACTGCAGATGGTAAATGCAGCCTTGAAATTAAAAGACGCTTATCCTTGGAAGGAAAGTTGTGACCTACCTAGACAGCATGTTAAAAAGCAGAGACATTACTTTTTCAACAAACGTCTGTCTGGTCAATGCTATGGTTTTTCCAGTGGTCATGTATGGATGTGCGAGCTGAACTGTGAAGAAAGTTGAGCGCCGAAGAAATGATGCTTTTGAACTGTAGTGTTGGAGAAGACTCGAGAGTCCCTTGGACTGCATGGAGATCCAACCAGTCCATCCAAAAGGGATCAGTCCTGGGTGTTTATTGGTAGAACTGATGTTGAATTTGATGCTCCAATACTTGGCCACCTGATGCGAAGACCTGACTCATTTGGAAAAGACCCTGTTGCTGGGAAAGATTGAGGGCAGGGAGAGAATGGGACGACAGAAGATGAGATTGTTGGATGGTATCACTGACTCAGTGGACATGGGTTTGGGTGAACTCCAGGATTTGGTGATGGACAGGGAGGCCTGGCATGCCTCAGTTCATGGGGTTGCAAAGAGTCGGACACGACAGATCTACTGAACTGAACTGAACAATAACAAATTTGATCCTGAAGTGCATTTTTATGCTAAAAATATGTTAATCATTTTGTCAGAATTTAGCTGGTAATCTTTGCTCCTTTGCACATTTGTATTAGTTTCCTTCGGGTGCTGTAATGAATTGTCACAAACTTAAGAGAGTACAAATGTCCTGCTTTGTACTAGTGACCAAAAGTTTACAACAAAGTTTTTGAAAGGGCTACGCTCCTCTGAAGCCTTCCTTTTCTTGCTCTCTTAGGCATTGGATGCCCCGTAAACTTGGTGGAGATGACTTCCTGGTATCAGCCCAACCTCTTGCTTTCATCATCCTCTTATTCTTCTTCCAATATCTTGCTCTCTGTATGCAGGCCAGGAAGCAATAGTTAGAACTGGACATGGAAAAACAGACTGGTTCCAAAACAGAAAAGGAGTATGTCAAGGCTATATATTGTCACCCTGCTTATTTAGTTTATATGAAGAGTACATCATGAGAAACTCTTGGCTGGAGGAAGCACAAGCTGGAGTCAAGACTGCCGGGATAAATATCAATAACCTCAGATATACATATGACACCACCCTTATGGCAGAAAGCTGAAGAAGATCTAAAGAGCCTCTTGGTGAAAGTGAAAGAGGAGAGTGAAAAAGTTGGCTTAAAGCTCAACATTCAGAAAACTAAGATCATGGCATCTGGCTCCATCACTTCATGGCAAATAGATGGGAAAACAGTAGAAACAGTGGCAGATTTTATTTTTCAGGGCTCCAAAATCACTGCAGATGGTGACTTCAGCCATGAAATTAAAAGATGCTTACTCGTTAGAAGAAAATTTATGACCAACCTAGACAGCATAGTAAAAAGGAGAGATGTTACTTTGCCAACAAAGATCCATCTATTCAAGGCTATGGTTTTTCCAGTAGACATGTATGGATGTGAGAGTAGACATGTATGGATGTGTGTGTATGGACTATAAAGAAAGCTGAGTGCCAAAGAATTGATGATTTTGAACTGTGTTATTGAAGAAGACTCTTGAGAGTCCCTTGGACTGCAAGGAGATCCAACCAGTCCATCCTAAAGAGATCAGTCCTGAGTGTTCTTTGGAAAGACCGATGCTGAAGCTGAAATTTTGGCCACCTGGTGCAAAGAACTGACTCTTTTAAAAAGACCCTGATGCTGGGAAATATTGAAGGCAGAAGAAGGAGATACAGAGAATGAGATGGTTGGATGGAATTACTGACTCAATGGACATGAGTTTAAGTAAACTCCAGGAGTTGGTGATGAATAAGTAGGCCTTGTGCTGCAGTCCATGGGGTCACAAGGAGTTGGACATGACTGAGCGAATGAACTGAAATGAACTGAATATCTTGCCCCTCTTTTGGATAAGTCTTGTCGTTACTTTCAGGACCTACCTGGTAAACCAGCATAATCTCAACATATCAAGAGCTTATTTTAACCACACCTGCATATCAGTGTTTATCAGATAAGATAATATTCACAGACTCCAAGAATTAAATTCCAGATACCTTTGTGAGGAGACATTATTCAGCTTATTACACTACACTTAAAGTTTCTTACAATAAAATAAGTGCCCTCTTATAATTAATGAAATATGGTAAAGCATTTACTTCTTGATTTGTTTTGCCTGAGCCCTCTTGGATTTCATTTTCCTGGACTTCTTTTCTTCTAATCTTCATCTCCTATAGAATTCCCTTCCCATTCCTCTGTTTCACAAGACTGTCTTGATAATGTATGTCACTTTTTTAAGACTTAAAAAAAAATGATTAGAATATAGCTGATTTAGAATGTTGTGTTAATTTCAGGTGTCCAGCAAAGTGAATCAGTTATTCACAAACATATATCCATTCTTTAGATTCCTTTCTCACATAGGTCATTACAGAGTGTTGAATAGAGTTCTTTGTGCTATACAGTAGGTTCTTATTACCTTATTAGTTATCTATTTTATACATAGTAGTGTATGTGTGTGTGTATGTAAGTCCCAATCTCCCAATTTATCTCTCCTCCCTAGCCCCCTGGTAACCATAGGTTTGTTTTCTACATTTTAGCTCTATCTCTGTATTACAGATACGTTTATCTTTTTTTTTTTTTTTTTTTAGATTTCACATATAAAAGATATATGATATTTTCTTTATCTGTCTGATTTATTTCACTCAGTATGATAATCTCTAGGTCCATCAAATATTTCTCTTCAGGAAGCTTTCTATTGCCAGTTATGATGCCTTAGCCACCTTTTACTTGATTGCATTTGTTTTCTGTGTGTATAACAAGTTTTCACAAACTTAGCAGTTAGAACTCACATTTGTCATATGATGTCTGCAGGTCAGGAATCTGGTTGTGACTTCACAGTTTTCTGCCCCTGGTCCCACAGGGCTGGAGCCAACTGTCTGTCAGGGCTGTCAGCTGACCAGAGGCACAGGTTACTCCCCCAAACTCACTGGTTGTTGGTAGAAATTAGCTTCTTGTGGATTTAGTGCTCTGGTCTCACTTTCTGACTGGATGTCTACCTGGAGGTTCTCAGGTCCTAGGAGTCACTACCCTTCCCTGCCACATGGTGCTCTCTAACCTACAGCCTTCATTTTGCTCCTTTAAAATCTTCCCTGATTTGGTAACATTCACCCAAAGTAATCTCTCTCTTAATTAACTCCAAGTCATCTGATTAGGTGACTGTGTTATATCCACAAATCCTTTCCCCAATTTAATCCAATATAATCATGGGATGCTCTATCACACTGGCAAATCTCACTCACACTTAATGGGAGATGATTCAGCAAACAAGACAAGTAAGATAAGGGTGGGGATCTCGGGGTGCTCACTAAGGTTCTACCACCACAGAATGGAAGTCACCATGTGACTCTTCAGCATGAGAAACTGACCATGGGTCCTGTTATGACGCTGCACTGATTACTCCCTATTTAAGCCGCTCATTGTTTATAACTTCAATACCTACCATACTTCTGGTCACATTTATGTCCCATGGGCACGTACTCATTTAGCATCTGTATAAGTAATATACAAGTCAGCATGGAATTAAGGGTGCAGTGAACTCATGCATATCCTGTAAAAGAGATTCTTGTAGTGGTCATTTTCTCAAATATGAATAAGAATTATTGTCAGCAATCTAATGGATTATATGCATGAAATTATTTATGAAAGAGACAAGCTAAGTTAACGTTATACTAGCAAAGCAAAATACCTTTCCTCACAATTAAATATTTAGAAGTAGTAATTAGAAAAATTGTTTACCTCTGCAAAGGACTTTCCAGGTGGTAGAGTAGTAATGAATCTGCCTGCCAATGCAGGAGAGGCAGGAGACATGGGTTTGATCCCTGGGTTGGGAAGATCCCCTGGAGGAGGGAATGGCAACCTGCCCCAGTATTCTGGCCTGGAAAATTCCATGGACAGAGGAGCCTTGAAGGCTACAATCCACTGGGGTGCAAACTATATAATTAGGAAAAAAAAAAGTATGCATGAAAACTTGTTAAGGATAATTCATTTTTTCATGTGTTTCTGGCGGATGTTCATTCAAAACCATTTATCTTATTTTATAAGGAAAAATACTAAAATACTTCCATTATTATAAAATAGTGTCCAGAAATGTATAATTTACAAGGCACTAGAATTTCATAATGGCTTAAAGACAAAGAAAAGGCCTTGTTTGTAATTGAATTAACCATATTACTTACCATAAATCTTGCAAAAAATATCCACTTAATGGATTCTTTTTTAAGGAAATCTTTATTTCTATGGTAGGTGGAAGTAGTATTGTATTTTTACCTTTTTTTTTTTTTTTTTTTTTAATGTCCTTGGAAACTTGAAATACTTCTATTCAACTTGATACAGTTTCTATTGCTCTTATTTTTTGGACATTAACTATCATTTGGGCTCTTTCACTGTATGTAGATCATTGTCCTCGGTAATTTCTAGAGCCCTTTGGGACTACCATAGGGATTCTGAGGTTTTAAAGTTTTTCTAAGTGCCACTGTACTTTCAAAATTTGGAAACAGTATCCCATATTCTAATTTTTTGTTATGCCTGATCCCTATAGTTATGAAATTACTGATAAAACCTGAGAAGTTAAAGGACATAGTGATTATTGAACATTCTCTTCTCTAAGGTATTCAGCAAGACATTTTTATAATATATGTAAATGCATGTAGATATAAATGCATCATTTAAATATATGTTATTAGTTAAATACTTTCCAAGTAGCTAATATCCACATATTTCAACGATGATTGGAAAACTAACACTTGAAAATGATTTAGTTTTGATGATGTTTTGCCTCACTTTTGTTTCTTATGGATTCCCTTGGGTTAAGTCAACTTATTTCTTATCTCCAAATACTTGTGTGCATTTCACCCAATCACAACAATTTATTTACTGTAATTCATGAGTAAAAATTAAAATTTAGCTTCAAGAATGAGGTGTTACTCTTAAAATTGAAGACTTATTTCAATAATATTTTTCACCATTTATTTGTTTTGATAATTGCAAGAATCTATCAAACAAAGCTTATCATGATTGCAACCTCTAGGGTACCTGAAAAAAAAAAAAAAACAATAAGGAAGCATCAGAGCATTGCTAATGTAGTTTCTTAATTACAATGTCTTCAGAGAACGTTATTGAACAAGAGGTGAGACGTATGGGGAAAAATAGTATTTTTTAAAATACTATCGCTTAAGATTGCTGCCTGTCGGTACTTTGTTAGATGAAGCATAGAAATCATAAATAGCATTTCTTTCTTAAATTGTAATGTAGAGAGAGAGAGAATCACAGTGATAATGTGGAAGAGAGTTATGTCATTGCCTAGAGACTAAATTGAATGTGTTTATGCAGAAATATGCCAGTAAAAGACAGCAGTTTTGGGGAGATTTGCTAACTGGATAAACACTGACACTCTGATTCTTTCCTTTGAAGTTCACACTGTAAATTTGTGAGGCTAGTAATCCTCGTGAGAATGGAGCTGTTTGTAGAGATAAAGTGGATCTGGGATCACTTTCCCTTGGGTGCCAATGACAGTGTGGCAGGGCTTCTCAGGTCCTGCTGTGAGCTCACTGTCAGTCCCGCCTTCATGGACCTGACTATCACCTTGTGCTCATTCAGCCACAGTGATTCTTGTAATGCAGTCAGCTTAAGGTCTGATGGAGGAACGGAATAGATCAGGATGCAACCCTGGTTATCTGGTGACTAATCCTGCCTTCAATATCAAAAGCAGAGGCAATGATATTCACAAAACACACTGATTCTGGTAAATGAATTTATATTTTTGTGACTCATAATAGTAGCAAATGATAAAATTTAACAAAACATGACTTCTGTGTACTGGTGTTAGAGTTAAAACTTTTTATTAAAAATTTTAGTTAGAGGATAATTATTTCATAATAATGGATGGCTTTTGTCATGCATCAACATGAATTGGCCATAAGTATGCATATGTCCCCAAACTCTTGAACCACCACCCCCGACCCATCTCCCCATCCCACCCCCTAGGTTGTCACAGAGCACAAGCTTTGGGCGCTCTGAGTCATTCATCAAACTCCCATTGGTTATCTGTTTTACATATGATAATGTGTATATTTCAACGCTATTGTCTCAAATCATCTCAGCATCTACTTCCCCTACTGTGTTAAAAAAATCTATTCTTTATGTCTGTGTCTCCTTTGCTGCCCTGCAAGTAGGATCATCGGTACTATCTTTCTAGATTCCATATATATGTGATAATATACAATATTTGTTTTTCACTTTCTGACATTTCATTCTGTATAATAAGCTCTAGGTTCATCCAACTCATTAAAACTGACTCAAAACTATTCCTTTTTAGAGCTAAGTAGTATTCCATTGTTTATATGTACAAAAACTTCCTTATCCACTTACCTGTCGATGGCCATCTAGGTTGCTTCCATGTCCTAGGTATTGTAAATAGTGTTGTAACAAACATTGGGGTGCAAGTGTTTTTTTCAAATATAGCTTCCTTAGAGTATATCCCTAGTAGTGGGATTTCTGGGTCTTATGATATTTTTATTCCTGATTTTTTAAGGAACCTCTATATTGTTCTCCATTGTGGCTATATCAATTTATATTCCTAACAACAGTGTAAGAGGGTTTCCTTTCTCCACACCTTCTCCGGCATTTATTATTTGTAGACTTTTTGATGATGGCCATTCTAACTGGTGTGAAATGATACCTCATTGTTGTTTTCATTTGCATTTCTTTAATAATGAGTGATGTTGAGCATCTTTTTGTGTGTGCTTTTAGTCATCTGAATGTATTTTTTGGCGAAAAGTATTTATTTGTTGATATGGGAAAGCACTCTACTTAAAATGATTTTTAAATTATTTTAGCTAACTTATTAACTACACACAGACACTTCGTACTACTGAAATATGTATTACTGAAAGAATGTAAAGTTAAAGAGCAAAAAGAAGGAGTCAGGAAGAAAAGGATCAAAAGTAGACAGAAGGAAAGGGGAAAAAAAAAAAAAAAAAAAAAAAAAACCAAGAGATAAATATTAACTATCATACTATGAAATTTTCTGTGAAAGAGCATGCCTAAAATGGATAATGTTTGTTAAGATACACAAAAATTAGGGCATGAAATAGCCCTGTGACCAGGGATATGGCTAAAAGCCATGGAAAGAGGAAAATAAGAAAAGAAAGTGAGTTATAAAGAGTTGGGGGGAAAAAAGGCCCATCTTATTTTGCCTTATTTTACCTCCTTTAAAATATGTTTTTACAATTTTTATATGATCCCTCAGTAAATAAATAAATGGTTAAAAAATGTAATGTGTGAAAATACATTTTGATAGAAAATTACTTTGTTTTGAAATGGTATTATTTAACTGAAGTTATAATTTTTAAGACAATTATCTACAAATACATGTCCCTAAGAAGTGCATTTTTCTTTAAATTGAGTAGGACAGCCCGGGTTTAAAATAATAGATAGTCGTGGGGCCCTAGCAAACT
Organism: Dama dama; assembly: GCF_033118175.1. NCBI lineage: Eukaryota > Metazoa > Chordata > Mammalia > Artiodactyla > Cervidae > Dama > Dama dama. The sequence goes on along the minus strand of NC_083708.1, from coordinate 3,518,596 downwards.
GGAGTATCTACATAGATGTTAACATGGAATTAGTTGTTCCAATGTTGTGTCATCTATACAAGTATATTTGGGGCTATGGGACACCTCTTTACTGCTTCTGATTTAAACTGACATTATTATCTTTTTTTTCCTTTTTTGTTTTTCAGATTTTGGTACTTGAAAGATTGTGTTCTAAAATATGTGAAATTCTCAAATAGCCTTGAATAAGTTACAGTTATTTTATTTCTGAGTTCAAATCCAAAGGTAATTGGAGATACTAGGAGTGGCTTTCAAATTTGTGGTGTTCACCAGAAACAAGGAAGATACAGATTGTATGCCTGAGAGGGAGACTGGTAGACTTTTATAGATCTAGGTAGCCCTAGTATCAGAGTAATATATGGTTACACATGACCACTTGTTTGTTCTGATGGCATTCAGTTCAGTTCAGTTCAGTCACTCAGTCATGTTCGACTCTTTGTGACCCCATGAACTGCATCACACCAGGCCTCCCTGTCCATCATCAACTCCTGGAGTCCACCCAAACCCATGTCAACTGAGTTGGTGATGCCATACAACCATCTCATCCTCTGTCGTCCCCTTCTCCTCCTGCCCTCAATCTTCCCAGCATCAGGGTCTTTTCCAATGAGTCAGCTCTTCGTGTCAGGTGGCCAAAGTATTAAGAATTTCAGCTTCAAAATCAGTCCTTTCAGTGAACACCCAGGACTGATCTCCTTTAGGATGGACTGGTTGGATCTCCTCACAGTCCAAGGGACTCTCAAAAGTCTTCTCCAACACCACAGTTCAAAAGCATCAATTCTTCGGCGCTCAGATTTCTTTACAGTCCAACTCTCACATCCATACATGACCACTGGAAAAACCAAAGCCTTGACTAGATGGACCACTGTTGGCAAAGTAATGTCTCTGCTTTTTAATATTCTGTCTAGGTTGGTAATAACTTTCCTTCCAAGGAGTAAGTGCCTTTTAATTTCATGGCTGCAATCACCATCTGCAGTGATTTTGGAGCCCCCCAAAATATAGTCAGCCAATGTTTCCACTGTTTCCCCATCTATGTGCCATGAAGTGATGGGACCAGATGCCATGATCTTAGTTTTCTGAATGTTAAGCTTTAAGCCAACTTTTTAACTCTCCTCAAGAAGCTCTTTAGTTCTTCTTCACTTTCTTCAATAAGGGTGGTGGTGTCTGCATATCTGAGGTTATTGATATTTCCCCCGGCAATCTTGATTCCAGCTTGTGCTTCCCCCAGCCCAGCGTTTCTCATGATGTACTCTGCATATAAGTTAAATAAGTAGGGTGACAATATACAGCCTTGATGTGCTCCTTTTCCTATTTGGAACCAGTCTGTTGTTCCATGTCCAGTTCTAACTGTTGCTTCCTGACCTGCATGTAGGTTTCTCAAGAGGCAGGTCAGGTGGTCTGGTATGCCCATCTGTTTCAGGATTTTCCACAGTTTATTGTGATCCACGCAGTCAAAGACTTTGGCATAGTCAATAAAGCAGAAATAGATGTTTTTTGTTTTTTTTTTTCCTGAAACTCTCTTACTTTTTCAATGATCCAGCTGATTTTGTCACTTTGATCTTTGGTTCCTCTGCCTTTTCTAAAACCAGCTTGAACATCTGGAAATTCACAGTTCATATATTACTGAAGCCTGGCTTGGAGAATTTTAAACATTACTTTACTAGCGTGTGAGATGAGTGCAATTGTGCCATAGTTTGAGCATTCTTTGGGATTGCCTTTCTTAGGGATTGGACTGAAAACTGACCTTTTGCATTCCTGTGGCCACTGTTGAGTTTTCCAAATTTGCTGGCATATTGAGTGCAGCACTTTCACAGTGTCATCTTTCAGGATTTGAAATAGCTCAACTGGAATTCCATCACCTCCACTAGCTTTGTTCATAGTGATGCTTCCTAAGGCCCACTTGACTTCACATTCCAGGATATCTGGCTCTAGGTGAGTGATCACACCATCATGTTTATCTGGGTTGTGAAGATCTTTTTTGTACAGTTCATCTGATGGCATAAATATATATAAAATTGTATATGGTCTCTTTAAATATTTTAATTTTTAACTTTTGTACTATAATAAAATACAACGTCAGAATATACTACTTACAATGTAATGCTAGCTATTAAATGTTTGGAGAAATATAAATGTATGTAATATAAATTTTGGATACCCGATATATTGATATGTTTTGCAACAAAATTATCCATATATTTTGGACTTTATCCAGAAAGACTTAACTTCTAGAGGACTAAAACATTTTTTTTTTAAATTAGATTGTACATGTAAATTGATAGCAGCATAACAATGACATTGTATTCTTAGTATTTTCTCAAAAATAAAATAGATTGAGAAGCCAAAATTTTTAATTCACTTTAGTAGTATGTATTATATGACTATATATACAAAACTATTCTTAGCATGTGTAATGTGAAAAGTATATGTGAATTTTTAACTTTCAAATATTGTGTGGGTATTCACCACATTGGCAATATGTTACTAAGTTAGTCAATTCTGCATTTTAATCACAACATTTTATATAATCAGAAACTTTGATGCAGCACAACTAAAGTATAATATTTCATGTTTATTTAAGTATGAAATGAATAATATATGCAAATTAAAAGAAAACTCATTGACAACATTTTCAATTCAAAATAGTAGTACAGATATTTATAAAGAAAGATTTATATAAATACAATGACTGTACTTTCTGGTAAAAATAGCAGCAACAAAATAAGATAGTATGTTTAAAAAGTATTTTCTGATAAAATAGTGATTAATTATCATATATGCCATAGTTAACAAATTAGATATGATCAAAAAAATAGTTTCTTTGTTTTAAATTTTAAACAAATTATATTTGTTTATTTTCCCCATAGTATCCAATTTAATTCTCCAGTTTCTCACTGGGCCTATAGCTCATTTCTAGTCAACATTCAGAGAGCAAATTCTGTTTCAGAACTTCTGTTAATTCCAATTTATCATTTGATGCAATTTTTCCTTAAAATGACTTATCATTTATCTACACAGTGAACGTCTTCAGCTATACCGACATTAGTTTGACTCTAGCTTTTTGTTACTTGCCAATTTTCATCAGTATTCAACATGACTTGTAATCATGAACTTTTTTATAATATCAGTATAATTAATGATACCCCAGTGTCTTAATTACACATTGTATTACATTTGGTTTTAATTTTTTTAATATATCTAATTCCATATATATGATATATAGGCTTCCCTGGTGGCTCAAAGGGTAAATAATCTGCCTGCAGACAGGAGACCTGGGTTCATTACCTAGATCAGGAAGATACCCTGGAGTAGGAAATGACAACCCACTCCAGTATTCTTGCCTGGAGAATTCAATGGACATAGGAGCCTGGTGGGCTATAGTACATGATGTCACAAAGAGTCGGACACAACTGAGCAACTGCCACACACACTTGTCCCTAAAGTTTTCTAGCTATCTGTTTCAAGTGGAAAAAAAAAAAAAAAAATGAGAACATATATACAAACACCCCTTAAATACATTGTGGATATTAAATATACTATATACATGACATAAAGATCCACAATGCATTGACAAAGCTGTTTCCACCTAAGACCTACATGGTTAATGAGTGTCGGATCAGGTACGGGCACAGAGGCAGTGAGACCACGTGGTGGGTCTCAGGGATAGAGATGAGTTTCAATTCAGCCTGCTCCAACCTCGACCAAGCTGTCATCATGTCCTTGCTACACTTCAGAGCCTATTTTTCCCATCATTAATGGTAAAACAAAGGATGTATTTTGATTATTATGTTTAAAAGATTATGGTTTCTGCCATATGACCCAGCAATACCACTTCTGTACATACACACTGAGGAAACCAGATCTGAAAGAGACACGTGCACCCCAATGTTCATCGCAACACTCTTTATCATAGCCAAGACATGGAAGCAACCTAGATGCCCATCAGCAGATGAATGGATAAGGAAGCTGTGGTACATATACACCATGGAATATTACTCAGCCTTTAAAAAGAATTCATTTGAATCAGTTCTAATGAGATGGATAAAACTGGAGCCCATTATACAAAGTGAAGTAAGCCAGAAAGATAAAGACCATTACAGCATACTAACACATATATATGAAATTTAGAAAGATGGTAATGATAACCCTATATGCAAAACAGAAAAAGAGACACAGATGTACAGAACAGACTTTTGGACTCTGTGGGAGAAGGCGAGGGTGGGATGTTTAGAGCATCGAAACATGTATATTATCTATAGTGAAACAGATCACCAGCCCAAGTTGGATGCATGAGACAAGTGCTCGGGCCTGGTGCACTGGGAAGACCCAGAGGGATTGGGTAGAGAGGGAGGTGGGAGGGAGGATTGGGATGGGGAATACGTGTAAATCCATGGCTAATTCTTATCAATGTATGACAAAACCCACTACAATATTGTAAAGTAATTAGCCTCCAACTAATAAAAATAAATGAAAAAAATAATAATAAAAATTAAAAAATAGAAGACTATGGTGAAATGTAAAAACTCCTTTTACTAAGACTTAGTAGTTCTATGTCAACTTTCAGATCACCATGCACTTTAATGTATCCTGTCACACAAAGAACTTTGCAAACCAGTTAACTCCTTGTTTGTTAAAGCAATTTGGAAAAATGTAGTTGATACAAAAGTGACCTATTTATGATAGACACTGTTTACTCACAAAGCAAAAGAAATGGAGAGAAAGAAAACTGGATATTTCTTACTGTTGTTTTGCAAATTGTTACCACATGTTCATTGTGATTGTTCTTATTTCAAATAATTCAAGTTTTTGTGTTAATAAAACTGAACAACATAGTTACTTAGAAAATGTTGCAAATGATTTTGTAATTGAATACAAAATATAAAAACTCACCACTCTTTTTGGTTAAAAGAGACATGGATTTAGATGAATACACCATTCTTTAGAGTAATTAAACTTACCTACACCATGATTAAAAGAATGTGTAAAGTTCCTCTTTCTGTTACTTATAGTCATTGATGATTTCTCTTGTTTGTGTAGTCTTGGCTCTGCTGGTCTGAAATGTGAAGAGGACTTTGAGGACTGCATCCTGAATGCTCATGAGAAAAATTCTACCTGTGAAGATCTGCATCCCATTAGTATTCATAAATATTATTATTATATCTGAGTGTGGGCTAGCAAAAATTAACCTTATATGGTTAATATTTGGTTTTGCAGCATGTTGCTATCTGTATGTATACACATGCATTCTTATTTAGATTGGAAAACAGAAAAGCAATATTTTCTCAACCTAGTCATAAAAAAATGTTCTCTCCACCACTATATATAGGTTGATGTAAATATTATAAAATGAGTGATTTACTCTTTGGTTTCAAAACACTTGATGATATTGAATCTGTGTAAAATTTCAGAGATTATTCCAAAAATCCATTAGTCTTATAAGCATCACTTTCACCTAACTCAAGGCATTATACACACACATGCTATACATTTCACTGTCATTTGTAATGTCGCATTTACCTTGATTTTGGTCAGTTCCTGTACCTCTGTCACTTTCTTCACTCATCTACACTGTGATGTTCCTTCAGCACATATTCATTTGTCATTTCCTTTGTCACAGCACGTGCCATTCTGCCTTAAACGGACTTTGGCACAGTTGGTAAATCAATGGGATCCCTCTGGCTCCTCATTTTTTAAGAAGTCTGACATTAAAAAAAAAAAAAGTCCACTCGATGAATTCAGTGACTGGCTTCAGAAAATATATAACACACAACAAAAGTTAGTGCTCTGACACTGGTATAGGCTCAGAACTGGTCATAGCAGCAGAGCTAACTTTCACGTAAGGACTACACTAGACGAAGTTAGGGAAAACATGCTTTGAAAAACAGACCTATTCTCATCAACACATTTTGACTAAACTGTATTAACACTGCTTCACAATAAAATGTTAATTTGTGGATTTCCTGGTGGTCCAGTGGTAAAGACTCTGCCTGCTAATGCAAGAGATACAGGTTCAATCCCTGGTTCGGGAAGATCCCTCATGATGTGGAGCAACTATGCTTGTGAGTCACAACTACTGAAGCCTGTGTGTCCTAGAGCCTATGTTCTGCAACAAAAAAAAGCCCAAGTAATGCAATGAGAAGCCCAAGCACTGCAACTAGAGAGTAGCCATCATGAACCACAACTACAGGAAGCCTGTACACAGCAAGGAAGGTAATTGCTTTTTTGCACAAGGAAAGCAGACACCTAAATGGAGGTTTGGGCAGCTGTGACCAGAAGCACTGATGGTCAGGGATTATCTAGTCACTGTTGGGTGTGTGTATGACCCAGTTTCTTTGGTTTTACTCATCACAGATGTTTTGTCTAAGTAAGTCAATTCCATCCCATTTTGGGGGTGGGGTTCTTATAGCCCTGAGTGTGTCACTGTATGCTGGTGTCTGAAGTAAGGGTGGAATTCTTTCCAGGGAAAATTGTCCTTGCCTGCATATAGGATGTATGTAAAAGGGAATAACCTCATCTAGACCTTCTAACATCTGGGTTTTATACATGTAGTTGTTGTATTTTCAGACCCTATGGAGAGGACCGGGTGCTGTCTAATGATGAGTGACCTTGAAGACAGGAGCAGAGACAGGAAATCACTGTTGATCTCCTTATTGAACCCCCAGCTTCTTGCCTATTCTTAAAATCTAATTATGTGAGATTACTTATGCTCTATTTTTAAGTATAGCTTGATTCAGAGTTTCCTTGGCTTGCAGGTAAATTATCTAATTTCCATAATGTGATTAAACTTTATTTTAGTCTACAATTTCAGCCATAACTTCAGCAATAATAGGAGTTTATTATAGTAGAAAGTGCTTCATACCCATAATCATAAGATTCCATTTCTAGACCTGACCTTCCAACAAATTATGTGCATGACACTAAGACAGTCATTTGGCAAGTCAGATACTGCAACTTTAAGAGCTATATCATATATCAAATATCAGAATTTCTAAGTATAGTATTCTTTCACTTTTTCATTTTATAAATTGCCAGTAAGATGTTATTCAGACTAACTTTAGACTAGCATTATCTTAAAATCTTGACTCATATTTCCAGAAGTTGTTAGAATAAGGAAAAATAAGTATTAAAAAAAAAAAAGTGGAACTTGCAAAAATGGAGAATAAAATGGTAGCTATCAGAAGTTGAGAGTTGGTGGAAATTGGGAGATTTTAGACAAAAAGTACAAGTCTTCAGTTATAAACTGAATAAGTTCTATGGATCTAATGTATCTGTCGGACTTCCCAGGTAGCTCAGTGGTAAAGAGTACACCTGCCAATGCTGGAGACATGGGTTCGATCCCTGGGTTGGAAAGATCCCCGGAGAAGGAAACAGCAACACACTCCAGTATTCTTGCCCAAGAAATCTTATGGACAGAGGAGCCTGGCAGGCTCTAGTCCAGGGGGTCACAAAAGAGTTGGACATGACTTAACGACTAAATAACAACAATGTAACTATAACCTACTAATGACTGTGACTAATAATACTGGGGTGTATACTTGATATTCACTGAGAGTGAATCCTAAGCATTCTCATTACAAACACAAAAAAAGGTAGTCATGTAAGGTGATCAATGTGCTGATTAATTTCACAGTGTATGCACATGTCAAATGATCACACTTTATTTGTCAGTTATACTTCAATAAAACCTGAAGGTGAAGAACAAATTAAAGATAAAAAGCAGAAAGCAGAAAAGGTAATAAAATTCTTAACCTGTAATTCACTAACTATATTATGGTATCTTATTAGTTAATTTAAATGTTTTATAATATGCTAGGAGATCATTGAAATTACCTAATTCCTAACTATGATTTTGGAGAAGGAAAGGGCTACCCACTCCAACGGTCTTGCCTGGGAAAACCCATGAACAGAGAAGCCAAGCAGGGTTACAGCCCACGGAGTTGCAAAGAGTTGGGCATGACTGAGCACAGCAGAGCAACTATAACTTATGTATTAATTATAAGAGGAGAAGGGCTTCTGAGGCAGCTCGGCTGGTAAAGGATCTACCTGCAATGTAGGAGACCCTAGTTTGATTCCTGGGCCAGGAAGATCCCCTGGAAAAGGGATAGGTTACCCGTTCCAGTATACTTGGGCTTCCCTGTGGCTGAGACAGCACAGAATCTTCCTGTAATGTGGGAGACCTGGGTTCAATCCCTGGTTGGGGAAGATAGTTTGGAGGAGGGCATGGCAACCCACTCCAGTGTTCTTGCCTGGAGAATCCCCACGGACAGAGGAGCCTGGCAGGCTACAGCCCATGGGGTCACAAAGAGTCAGACACAACTGAATGACTAAGCACACATACATAAGAAGAGAAATACCATTATATTGGTGATATTCTTCCAAGAGAAGATGTTACAGAGATAACAGATGGTTTCAAAAAAAAAAGAAAGAATATTCAAAGCATTTTATGGCTTCTAGATATTGTGTGTGGGCCTCAAAGTTTGGTGGTGGTTGGTGGTTTAGTTGCTAAGTTATATCTGACTCTTGGGACCCCACAAACTGTAGCCCACTAGTATTCTCTGTTCGTCACAAATACCGGAGTTGGATGCCATTTCTTTCTCCAGGGGATCTTAACCCAGGTATCAAACTCGAGTCTCCTTCATTGAAGACAGTCCCCCCAATCCTGAACACTCTCCCACCTCCCTCCCTACTCTATCCCCTTGATAGAATTGTCCCACAGCACTGACTTTGGGTACCTTGCTTCATGCATCAAACTTGCACTGGTGATCTATTTCACATATGATAACATATATGATTCAATTCTATTCTCTCAAATCATCCCACCCTCACCTTCTGCCACTAGTCCAAAAGTCTGTTCTATACATCTGTGTCTCCTTTGCTGCCCTTCATATAGGATCATCAGCACTGTTTTTCCAAAGCCATATATATGCGTTAACATGAACATTTTCAAAATTGGAGCATTTACATAGTATTGTATGCAGTATCACGAATGTGAGTTTAGAGAAAAAGCAGAAAATCAGAAGGCTTTGAAACCAAGATGAGAAGCATTTTATAACAACAAGACCATTTTCTTATTTCCCTTTCTTTATGGTTCAATGAGCCTAAAAACAAAGCAAACAATCAAAAAAAAAAAAAAAAGAAAGTTGAAGGAGAAAAAAGAGAAAACTTTGAATATATGGCACATGATAAGATAAAATACTGTTTGGATACAGTAAGAGTTATTCCTTCATGTAACTTTCTTAGGTATATTTGAGAAAGACTATTTTTTATGCTTACTTAAATACATATAATAAAATTATTCTAGTATTTCCCTCTCATTTTACTTTTAATTTCTTTTGTATCCTAAGTGAATAATTTTGATAACAGCAGGAAAGACAAAAATAGTTCAGTGAAGAAATATGTAGAAAAAACCAAAGATTTTGTTCATATGAAACTATTTTAAATCTTGTATATATATTATATATAATAATATATACTGGTATACTACAGATATAAATTTTCTCTCAGACAGATCAAAAAGCAGACTGAATTTATGTGTTTTCTAGTGAAAAATAAATAATAAATAAATAAATAGTTTCTGCCTTCCCCACCATATGGATGAAAAATCCATGTCAGTCATTTGAGAGTTGCCATGTGCTCACTTTTGGATTTCAGGGTCAGTAATGCTTGTGGTTGATCCAGGATTAAGAGGTAGGGGCCCACTCTGCAGTTCATCTTGGCTGCCACTAATATGCCCATTGTGTCATCTCCATGCTCTTTTCAAAGACAAATCTGCCAAATGACTCTAACCCTTTCCTAACAAATCTGGCTCCTGGCACCCTCTCTGTACCCATCAAGTGCAGGATGTTTAGCAAATTAGTGGCCAGGTCCCAGTCGCCACTTCAGAAAAAGCATTGGAATCACTTAAATGTTGGGTTCTGCTATCTCTCAAAGATTACAAACCTCCCATTAAAATGGAATAAGTCTAAGTGCTCTCTGTCAAGATAAAAAAATCTTTGATTCTTTCCTATTCTCTCTTTTCACAAGGATTTAATTAATCTCATTTGATGGAAATTAACACCAAAACTCTGACTCAGTAAAGCTAAGAACTCCAGAATAGTCAAAACATAAACAACTGCCTAAATATTCCTTCGAATTTTATAGCAAAAGAAGACAGTAACACATTTCATTCTCAAAAATTGCTCTGTTATAGGAATATGACAAAATTTGTCAAAAGTCAAACACTTAGCTCTCTTACACCATGTTTACTATTGCTGTTATGCATATTAATACTGCATTTAAGTCATAGAACCGATAAAATATCACCTAAACTATTAAACTTCCAAATAATGAGTTCTTTCTTATTTATTTTTAAACTTGATTAGGTTAAACATTATACATTTTTGGTAAAAGACTAAAGAGAAGGTTTCAAGATGAAATGGATTTGTTCTATGATTTAACTTAGAATTATAAAATGGAGAAAGTTATTCACTCAAATTCACAATATGTGAAATGATTATATTAATGTAAAGACAATATAACTCTCCATTTTATTTAAGTATCAGAATATTCACAAGCAAGTATCCAATATTGGGCTTTTTAGCTGGGTTATTACTGTTTTTCATCAAATGGAAGAATCGGACTCAATTGTTCTAAACCAGGAGCTTGCCTTCAAAAGGATACTTGGTTAAAATTCTGATTCAGTAGCTGAATCCAGGCACCTGGATAAGTTGTGATTCCTTGTGACTTCTATGTGTACTTGCACCTGAGAATTGCTAGACTAGGTATCTAGATGGCACTTTCTAGCACTAAATTGCATTACTATCTGAAGTAGAACACAGAAGTTAGATGAAAAGATGTACTTTTCACCATAGGAAATGGGACTATAAAAGGAGGGTGTCAAGAGATACCTCAAGGAACAAGTAAGTTTGACCCTGGTACAAAATGAAGGAGGGCAAAGATTTTCTGTCAAAGATTGTTAAGCGAACACTCTGGTCATAGAAAATATCCTTTTGCAACAACCCAAGTGACAACTCTACACAGGGACATCACCAGATGGTTAATACTGAAATAAGATTGATTATATTCTTTGCAGCTGAAGATGGAGAAGCTCCATATAGTCAGTAAAAATAAGGCATGGAGCTGACTGCAGCTCAGATCAGGACCTTCTTATTGCAAATATCATGCTTAGACTGAAGAAAGTTGGGAAAACCACTACGCCATTCAGGTATGACCAAAATCAAAACCATTATGCTGATATAAAGTGGAGATAACAAATAGATTAAAGAGATTAGATCTGGTAGACAGAGTGGTTGAAGAACTATGGACACAGGTTCATAACATTGTAGATGAGGCAGTGACCAAATCCATCCTCAGGCAAAAAAACAAAAGATGTAAGAAGACAAAATGTTTGTCTGAGGAGGCTTTACTAATAGCTGAGGAAAGAAGAGAAGTGAAAGGAAAAGGAGAAAGGGAAAGATATACCCATCTGAATGTAGAGATTCAGAGAATAGCAAAGAGAAGAAAATAATAGAATGGAAAAGACTAGATATTTCTTCAAGGAAACTGGAGGTATCAGGAAGTATTTCATGCAAGAATGGGCATGATAAAGGACAGAAATGGTAAGGACAAAAAAGAAGCAGAAGACATCAAGAAGTGACAAGAATACACAGAGAACTGTATGAAAAAAGTCTTAATGACCTGGATAACCATGATGGTGTAGTCACTCACCTAGGGTCAGACATGCTGGAATGTGAAATCAGGTGGGCCTTAGCTAGTGGAGGTGATGGATATCCAGTTGAGCTTTTTAAAATCCTAAAAGATGATGCTGTTAAAATTTTGCACTCCATGTGTCAGCAGTAGTTCAGGACAAGAAAAGGTCAATTTTCATTGCAACATCCAAAAAGAGCAATGCCAACAAATGTTCACACTATCATACAGTTGTACTCATTTCACATGCCAGCAAGGTTATTCTCAAAATCCTTCACGCGAGTCTTCAGCAGTATGTGAACTGAGAACTTCCAGATATACAAGCTGGTTTTAGAAAATGAAGAGGAACCAGAAATCAAATTGCCGACACTCATGGTCAGAAAGAAAGCAAGGGAATTCCAGTAAAACATGTACTTCTGCTTTATTGATGAGGCAAAAGCTTTTGACTGTGTGGATCACAACAAACTGTAGGAAATTCTTAAGGAGATGGTGATACCAGATTACCTTGCCTGTCTCCAGAGAAACTTGCATGTGGTCAAGAAGCAGCAAGTAGAACTGGACATGGAACAACTGACTGATTCAAAATCGGGAAATAAGTATGACAAGGCTGTATATTGTCATTCTGCTTGTTTAACTTATATGCAGAGTACAGCATCTGAAATGCTGAGCTGGATGAATCACAAGCTGGAATCAAGATTGCAAGGAGAAATATTAACAATCTTAGATACTCAGATGGCACCACCTTTATGACAGAAAGTGAAGAAGAACTAAAGAGCCTCTTGATGAAACTGAAACAGGAGAATGAAAAAGCTGGCTTAAAACTCAACCTTCAAAAAACTAAGATGATGGCATCCAGTCCCATCATTTCATGGCAAATAGGGGAAAATTTGGAAGCAGTGACAGATTTTATTTTCTTCATCTCCACAATCACTGTGGACAGTGACTGCAGCCATGAAATTAAAAGTAAGTTGCTCTTTGGAAGGAAATTGGTGACAAATCTACACAGCATATTAAAAAATCATGGATGTTATTTTCTTAGGATAAATCAAAATGTCCCTATTGTCAAAGCTATGGTTTTTCCAGTAGTCATGTACGGATGTGAGAGTTGTCCCATTAGGAAGTCTGAACACTGAAAAAGTAATGTTTTCAAACTGTCGAGAAGAAGTTTGAGAAGACTCTTGAGAGTCCCTTGGAGAAAAAGGAGCTCAAACCAGTCAATTCTAAAGGAAATCAATCCTGAACATTCACTAGAAGGATGGATGCTGAAGATAAAGCCCAAACTTTAGCCACCTGATGTGAAGAGACCCTTGAAAAAGACCCTAATGGTGGGAAACAGTGAAGTCACAGGAAGAAGGGGCTGCCAGGAGATGGGATGGTTAAATAGTATCACTGACTTAGTGGAAATGAATTTGAGCAAACTATGGGAGATAGTGAAGTACAGAGGAGCCTGGTGTGTTGTAGTCCATGGGGTTGCAAAGAGTCAGACACAAGTGAGCAACTGAACAACAACAACTGTGGTTACCATTTCATGTGTAGTGATAACTCACAGTTTGGCACCTTGTATGAGAAATAAAAGATGACCTTAAAAATCAAGAGATTTATTCTGGTGTTTTTGGCAGTTTATTTCATTGCATCTTCCATTTAAACATATGATTCTCTTTTGCATTCTTCCATGTGTTTCAGTGCTTTTCCTTTTAACCCAAAGGGCATAAATGTAACTTTCTAATCCCAATTCTTTTCTCATGGACATAATAATATATTGCTTCTGCTCCTTGCAATAATTTAGTGAAGTCTTAGGGAAGCCTGGCATGCTGCAATCCATGGGGTCACAGAATCTAATGTGAGTTAGTGACTGAAGAGCAACAAAATGTTGGCATTTACTAAACAGAAAATTTTGCATGAAATTATACCTTTGCATAAAGGCTGGATATAATGATTCAAATAATGTCAAGAGTATTAGAAAAGAATCAATAGCTAATTGCTTATAAGACCATCCCAAAATTCAACTAAGTCTTTTGAATAAATTGATTAGTTACAACACCTTCAGTAGTGAATACATAGCAAAAAGTTCAATCTAAATCATGATGCATTAGCTAACAGTCAAGTTCATGGCTAAAATTGTTATTTGTTGATACCAATTAACGTCCTTTGATCATGTCTATTCTAAACAGCCTATTTTTTATGTAGAATAAAATCTGCTTAAAACAGTTATTACCCATATCTCTAATTTTCATTACATGAATTTTTACTCTAAGAATTTATTGAGAATAATTTAACATTACATTTATTAAAGTGGTCCCATGCAATGGGTGTAATTTTTTATTTCCTTTCTCTAACACAGTAGATTATATAATTATTTTACTTGTATAATCCATGGGGAGCATAAAATTTTAGTTCATTCATCTGATGACTAGTATAAGTCTTTCAGTATAGTCCCCTCAGTTCTAAATTCTTATCAACAAATTTCGCTCTGAAGCACTCGTTTCTTCACCTCCTAATCTGTTGTTTTGAGTCTGTCATGGCACTGAAATGCATAACTAAATTTGTTAGATTATTATGCAAAGCCAAAGCAAACAGAAACTGGAAACTTATGCTGACCCACCTGAGTCAAAAAATGTACGAGCTTTAATACATTGGACTCATGAAATCTATTTTGGAAAATCAGACATATATATATATTTTCTTTCTTATTCCAAGATTCATTACAGATAAGTGAGGTTTACAGATGGTTGAATTTTGAGGTTTAGAAATCTGTAGAGCAGCACTGAATTTCATAAATATTATCTGAAAATGTAGCTAATCAGAGAGAAAATTTCCATTTTCAGAGTCTCCAGTAAAAGTAGACAGTTCCTAGATATAGTCCAGCTTAAAAAAAAAAGATTTAGAATTGGTTGCATACAATTTTCATTGCCAACATTACACAAATACATTAAAATAATGGATTTTCTTTCAAAATATTATGAGAGAGATTAAGCTTAAAAGTATTTTAATACCAGCATTATACTGTTATTTTATTGTTTGCTGTACTTACATCACTATGACTAGGACTCAACTCGAGTCTTCAAAATTTATTTCTGAGAATTAAATGAAAAGTTCCCAATAATTTACTTTTTCCTAAAAAATACCCTTACACGGATGCTATTTTTAAGTGGTTGAGTTCATATGTTTTCAGACAGCTTTCATGCTGTGTTCAAATACTGTTTTTAAGACAATAATGAGAGAAAAAATACATGTCTTCCTTCAGAAAAACAGGCTGACTTAACAATATATATTAACTTGACAGGAGCAGTGACCAAAGGGTCCTAAGTCCTTCATCTCCATCGTAAAGAGATCCACTATGTTCTAACTCTCTGTCATCCCATTTGCTATTTGTCTACAACAAATTTCCCAATCATGAAGAGTGCAGGAAATTTTTAATTAAGAAGTGGATATATGTATTTGTGGAAAAAAAAACAAAAAACATATACATGAATGTGATCCACCTGATCCACCAGATCTGTCTCTTTTTGTACATTAAGACTTTAATCTAGCTAATTCAACATGAATCTTAGTATCACAGTCTTCCTTTTCAGTTCCCCTGATTATAGTTGTTTGCCTTCTCTGCCCTCTCAAAGCAAGAAAATCTGTCATCCAAGTGCTGCACTTAAAAGACTAAGATGAAAAATCCATCCTCTACACTTAAAAAAAAAAAAAGTAGGGAGCAAACACTTAAGAGAGTCCCATGTGATTGATATAAATTAAGTGTGAATGAGTATACGAACATAAATACTGACTATATATGTATAGGTGGGGCATGGAGGGCCTTCCCTGGTAGCTCAGACCCCGGTTTGATTCCTGGCCTGGGAAGATCCCCTGGAGATGGATAAGCTACCCACTCCAGTATTATTGGGCTTCCCTAGTAGCTCAGATGATAAAGTATCCGTCTGCAATGCAAGAGACCTGGGCTCAATCTCTGGGTGGGGAAGATCCCCTGGATCAGGAAATGACAATCCACTCCAGTATTCTTGCCTAGAGAATCCTGTGGACAGAGGAGCCTGGCGAGTCACAGTCCATGGGGTCGAAAAGAGTTGGACATGACTGAGCAACAAGACACACACACGCAATGTGGGAGACCTGGGTTTGACCCCTGGTTTGGGAAGGTCCCCTGGAGGAGGGCATGGCAATCCACTCCAGTATTCTTGCCTGGAGAATTCTGGACAGAGGACCTTGGTGAGCTACCGTCCATGGGGTCACAAAGAGTCAGACATGACTGAACGACTAAATACAGCCCAGCAGAACATGTGCATGTGTATATAGAAAATGAAATTCCCACTATTTTCTGTTGTGTGGTGTGCCTTTCCAGGACTCCTTTTACAGTTTACCGGTGCGTCATAGAAGATGTATTTTACAAAGAAAAGCACAAGGCTTGTAGAAACAAACCAGTTTCTTCCGATCATATAGTGAGGTAAGCTGTGCCAGGACAGCTCTGCCATTGCAAGCACCTCTCATATTCTCCTTCTGCTCTAGAACTGACTGAGCCTCTGCAGGTATCAGAACTTGAGCTCAGCTGTCCACAGAATTCACAGAACTAAAAAGGATGAGAATCCTGAGATCAACCAGTATTTCAGAGACTCCATAATATACCACCACCACGTGTACCCTTTCCTGAAATGCATGCTTATCAGGGCTCACTTCCTGGGAAATCTAATTTAGTAAATAGGAATGAGGTCTGAGCCTTTGTGCTTTTAAAGGACATCACAGAAGATTCACAAGCGGAGTCACAGCGCATAAATACAGGGTGTCTGTGCTAATTGGGCTGCCTTTCCCATACAGCCCTTAGCATCCAGGCAGTGCTCACCTGGTGGAAGTCTGCACCCAGAGGGCATGTCTTTTCAGGGAATGGGCTGTTAACAGGTGATGGGATGCAGCTAAAGAGACTACAGTTGGTGTCAGTTTCTTATCTACAGATTAACTGGAATTGAGGAGAATGTAGAGCTAGAATTATAAGAAGTAAACTGAGGATTAAAATAAAGACAGAATGCTAATCATTGCTTTCTCTCTCAAGTGTGAACTTTCTATGGAAAAAGTGATCTCCTTAGTTGGTTTTGACAAGCAAGTCCAGAGGAAGCCCTCGTCATCAAAGGAGTGCCTATTAGTCCTCTAATAGCCAGGTTTGGAAAGAGAAGTTTGACCACTTAAGAGGCATTGCTTATGACTGACTTCCAGATATTTTTGCTCAGGATATACTGAGTTGCCCTGTGTCCATGGGTTCTGCACTGGTGGGATCAAGCAACTTTGAATGGAAAATATTCAGAAAGAAAAATCCAGACATTTCCAGAGAGCAAAACTTGAATTTGCCTCACGATGGCAGCTACTCACAAAATTTAGTATTTACAACTATTTACATAGATTTCCACTGTATTAGGTATTATAAGTAATCTACATATAATTTAAAATATACAGAAGAATGTGTGTGAGCTATATGCAAATATTTTATGCAATAAACTGTATGCAAATACTATACCCTTTTATGTAAGGGACTTGAGTATCTATAGATTTTAGTATCCATGTAAGTCCTAGAACCAATCCCATATGAATACCAAGGGATGGCTGTACATACGTCCTACTAAATTATGATTTGATACTTGCAAGCTACTTGGAGTTTGAGAGTGTGATTGTAGCCTCTTGCTACCCTGCTGAGATTTTCCTCCAAGATTTAGAAGGTAGCTTCAGATGCAAATTCTATGCAAAACAAACTGGACCTTTAATGCTACAAGCAGTTTGGCACAGACTGAGAACAACTGTTCATTGGTTTTGCTAGGCAGAGAGCCAGAGCTGTAGAGGGAATATCAGTCAGGAAGGATGTAGTCATCCCATCAGTAAACACAATAATACAAACTTACAGTACCTGAGTACAATTGCCCTGGATCTAAAAGATGCAATGAAACACAGGAATGCCATTCCCTAGGCTTACACGCAGGTTATTGGAACAGGATTTACTTTTGAACTAGAAATATAGTATGAGGAAAGCATTTGCAATCTTATAAAAATCAATAGCTTTTCTCTTTGGTAGGATAAGCTGCCTGCTAAACCCATTTAATGGCTATAGAACTGGAATGAGCTATAGCCTTGTAGTTGTTGTCCAATGTATTGTAAAACTTGGTATGATATTTTATATTTGTTAAGTGAGAGATCAGCTGAATCAGAAACACCCAGGTCACAGAGCATAAAAAGCACACATAAAATGGTGTGTAAAACTAAGGAGGATTCTAGCAATAGAAACTAAGAGAAAAGTGAGTTGGTAATAATGTCATGAGGAAATATTCAGTAGGACACCGCTGTCCTTATCTCTTAAAGCAGGTATTTATTGCCTTGCCAGAGATGTTTGATCATCCTTCAGATGACTGGGAGTATGTCAAGTGAATGACTTCAATTCAGAAATGATCCAATGTGAATAGTACAAGGATGTATTTATACAAATTAAAGCTTAAATACTACAGGTATTTAGTGAAGATGTGTTTTCACTAAATGAGTTAAATTTCAATTTTGAAAAATAAAATTTCTTAAAATTTGGATTTTAATGTATTTTATTAAAGGTACTGTGTATACATGAGTGAATTCTTTTTATAATGGGAAAAGGTTTTATTATATTATATATATTATATTGTATTATATTTTAATCCAGTTCTAAATATATTGTAGTAAACTTTATATTTACCAAAATAAATTAATTTTAATTCTAGAATTCCTCAACTTCATAAGAAAAGTTCCTAAAGGTAACTGGCCCCTGGCTCTTTTCATTATTGACTGGAATAATATACTGACCATAAAACATCAAAAAACTCAAAGTTTTGAAAGATTTTTCTCTTGACATGAGCTGCTGTTTACATCTCCCAGGTAGTACTACCTACTGCACTTAAACCAACACAGAGTTACTGTGTTCTAGTGGACAGAGAGAGAAACATTTTTTTTCTTAAAATTTGCCAATATAACCAATATAACTAATCTAACTAATAATATAATATAATATTAGCTAGATTAGTTATACTATATATAACAATAATATATAACTAATAAATAATTTATCCATTTTAATGTAATATATACTATATATAGTATAATAATAAATCAATGAATTTATGTCATCTATCTCCTCAAAATTGTTTCTTAAATTTTGTGTGTGGTGAATTAGAATAAATATATCCACAATTACACTAAATCTTTGGTCTGATTTTTAAGTATATTTTGGTATCCTAAGACAAACTTACCTGTAAAGTAAGTAACTATTAGCTAAACCTACAGCAATGTTTAAACTTGATACTACAAAAGTCCAAAAGAATATAATTTAGAAAATAAATTTTAATTTGTTACATATCTGAGTGTAATTACTATTATCCCTAATGAGAAACAATTGAGTGAATAACTCACATTCAAAACCAGTCTCTAAGGTTGTTAAGATTTATGTTACGTATAGGCAAGTAAAGGACTTCCCTAATGACTCAGTGGGTAAAGAATCTGCTTCCAATGCAGAAGACACAGGTTTGACCCCTGGGTAAGGAAGATAGCCTGGAGAAAGAACTTGCAACCCACTCCAGTAGTTTTTGTCTTAAAATCCTACGAACAGAGGAGACTGGCAGGCTACAGCCCAATCAGACATGACTGAGCGACTAAGCACACACACACACACACACACACACATAAGTAAATTATGTATCATCATATGTCATGTATACCTATTGTAATGCTCCTGTAGTTAAAAAAAGTTTATTTATTTCTTTTTAAAGTTTATTTTTAAGGTGTCTTCCTTAAATAAAAAGTTTGACTTCATTTAGATAAAAGAAGACAGAATTGTTTCAGGTAAATTCTCCTAGAACTGCTTAGGCTATGGGTGGGAGTAAAGAACCATAAGGGGTAGGAATGAGATAAGGAGGACATTTCTCCCATCTTTAGACCAGTGACCGAATCAAACAAGTGGCACCAAAAGTCATTTTTTACTTCAAGTTGTTTGTGCAAGTTAACAAGTAGATTGAAGAGGAGAAATTCTACCTGTAAGCAAAGTTATAGCGTTTATACAGGTTAAGACTTTTTCACAGGCTCCTGGTAATTTTTTAACAAAAACCCTCTGTATTGGCTGTCTGCAGTTGCTTTCAGTTATGACCTTTGATTGTATCAGTTCACTTGTCACCTATTGACCTGCCCCGTAACTGTGTATTTATAAAACATAAGACAATTCTTGTCACATACATGCAAAAGCTACATCAGAAAATTGATAAATGTGATGTCAGTGGAGGACCCAATATATATCCATATTTCTGATCTTGATCAGGAGTTACCCATGAATTTAAAAATTTTAAAAGTAATTTATCATTTTTTTGTTAAAGGGAGATAGAATCTGAAAAAAATCTGGAAAACCTGAGATTTCCAGAAGCTGAGAAAGAAACTTATTTCTGCTATCAGAAACTTGTTTTGCTACAATTGTAGTGGTGTTGGTAGGGAAGGATTGGGGGGAGAAGTCAGATACACACATCGCTGGTGACGCAGAGGGTAAAGAATCCACCTGCAACAATTCAAGCAGAATTGTTAAACCCGAACCGAGACCCGGGTTCAATCCCTGGGTGGGTTAGGAAGATCCTCTGGAGGAGGAAATGGCAACCTACTCTAGAATTCTTGCCTGAAGAACCCCGTGGACAGAAGAGGCTAGCAGGCTACAGTCCATAGTGTCATAAAGAGTTGGACACGACTGAACGACCTGGCACATGTGATGAGACTAAAACCTGGATTACATCAGAGAGAGAAGTCTACCAGGAAAAGATAGGTACTGGGCTGTACTGTAAGATGCAAAGGCGATTCTGATTTCTTTATTGTGCAAATATATATTAAGAATCATTTGTAAATAAGTTTATAAGAAAGTATATTTATTTTCAATTTAAAATCACGTCTCATCTGATGATAATCTGTACTACTTATTTTAGTTTTTTTTTCAAAAAATTCCATTGTCTTATTTTTCTTGCACATTAAGATTGATCACTATATAGAGTGAAGAAATACCTTTTAAATCTTTATTATAACTATTTAATAATATTAAAACACAATTGCAAAATAATTGCACATTCTTTGGTAGATAGTTTAGAAAAAACAGGGGAAAAAAACAGCTAATTTTTTTTTAAAGTTATTTCAAATTTTACTACCAAAATAACCATAATCAGAAAACTGCTTCAGAACACGATGTGGAAAGTACAGTCTCATATATTTTAGTTTTCAATTTATCATTCAATAACTTATCTGTTCCTTTAAAAATGTCATTCAGTGGGATAATCAGTCCAGTATGGAGTTATATCTTCTCCGTCATTGGAAGAGTAAGAATGAGTGTAGTTTATGTGGAGGCCCAGGGAATTAATCTTGTCCAAAAAGTTAGGGTCATGGTAGTTGTTTTGTGATGGTTTATATTTGAATTAATTTCCAAATTTAATATCAGGAAAATGTCATACACTAATCAGGATGCTCATCTTCTTTTAATAACCAAAATACTAGGTAAGTATAGACCAAGCTGTAAGGTAGAAAGTTTTTCTGGAGTTGGTAAGAACAAGGCTTGCCTGGGCTTAGACAGAGCTCTCCTTGTTGCTTCCTTGCTTCATTAGCAACTAATGGTCTCCACCAGATGTCAACTGTGCTGGTGTTTGAGTGCTACAACACAAGGAAAGCTTGTCCCAAGATGGTTTCTTTCTGTTCCAAGGTTTCAAGAACTCTCCATTTAAAGACTGGGCCCCAGAGAATTCTTCCACCAAAGCCCAAACATTGGAAATTACCCCTGCATAAATCAAAAACTTAGAAAAAAAAAAGGAAATGTTCCTGACCTGGAGGGAAATAGGTATGTCCATTTTACAGGAACCTCATTAATATAAGTACAGGAGAAAGAAAAAGGGGCAGGGTGCTTAAACCGGTTTCATAATAACATCAAATGTCTTTTAAATAATGATTTAAGATTTTGGAAAGTATATTTTTCATGTTGTTATTTTAATGTAACTTAGTTCAGTTCAGTTCAGTTGCTCAGTCCTGTCCGACTCTTTGCAAGCCCATGAACCACAGTACACCAGGCCTCCTTGTCCATCACCAACTCCCGGAGTCTACCCAAACCCATGTCCAGTGAGTCGGTGATGCCATCTAACCATCTCATCCTCTGACATCTCCTTAACCTCCTGCCCTCAATCTTTCCCAGCATCAAGGTTTTTTCAAATGAGTCAGCTCTCCACATCATGTGGTCAAACTATTGGAGTTTCAGTTTCAACATCAGTCCCTCCAGTGAATACCCAGGACTGATTTCCTTTAGTACAGTTTTTGTGCAGAGTGTGTCAGTGTCAGCATTGGAGTAGCCTCAAATGAGTGTGTATGTATTTATTATCTCTCTACTTATCCTGACACAAATAGCTCATACACTTCCTCATTTCTTATATTCACACTGAAATATGAGTAGATTACTTGACATAATGATCTCTGTTCGTTTCCAAGGCAAACCATTCAATATCACGGTAATCCAAGCCTTTGCCTCAACCAGTAATGCTGAATAAGCTGAAGTTGAACAATTCTATGAAGACCTACAAGACCTTTCAGAACTAACACCCAAAAAAAGATGTCCTTTTCATTATAGGGGACTGGAATGCAAAAGTAGGAAGTCAAGAAACACCTGGAGTAACAGGCAAATTTGGCCTTAGAGTACAGAATGAAGCAGGGCAAAGGCTAATAGACTTTTGTCAAGAGAATGGACTGGTCATAGCAAACACCCTCTACCAACAACACAAGAGAAGACTCTGCACATGGACATCACCAGATGGTCAACACTGAAATCAGATTGATTATATTCTTTGCAGCCAAAGATGGAGAAGCTCCATACAGCCAGCAAAAACAAGACCAGGAGCTGACTGTGGCTCAGATCATGAACTCCTTATTGCCAAATTCAGACTTAAACTGAAGAAAGTAGGGAAAACCACTACACCATTCAGGTATGATCTAAATCAAATCCCTTATGACTATACAGTGGAAGTGAGAAGTAGATTTAAGGGACAAGATCTGATAGACAGAGAGCCTGATGAACTATGGATGGACGTATGTGACAGTGTACAGGAGACAGGAATCAAGACCATCCCCATGGAAAAGAAATGCAAAAAGGCAAAATGGTTGTCTAAGGAGGCCTTACAAATAGCTGTGAAAAGAAGAGAAGTGAAAAGTAAAGGAGAAAAGTAAATATATTCCTATTTGAATGCAGAGTTCCAAAGAATAGCCAGGATAGATAAGAAATACTTCCTCAGTGATCAATGCAAAGAAATAGAGGAAAACAACAGAATGAGAAAGACTATAGATCTCTTCAAGAAAATTAGAGATATCAAGGAAATATTTCACACAAAGATGGGTCTGATAAAGGACAGAAATGGTATGGATCTAACAGAAGCAGAAAATACTAAGAAGAGGTGGCAAGAATACACAGAAGAACTGTACAAAACAACTGTACAGAAGAACTGTACAGAAGAACTGTACAAAAAAAAGATCTTCATGATCCAGATAATCACGATGGTGTGATCACTCACCTAGAGCCAGACATCCTGGAATGTGAAGTCAAGTGGGCCTTAGGAAGCATCACTATGAACAAAGCTAGTGGCTGTGATGGAATTCCAATGGAGCTATTTCAAATCCTGAAAGATGATGCTGTGAAAGTGCTACACTCAATATACCAGCAAATGTGTTAATCTCAGCAGTGGCCACAGGACTGGAAAAGGTCAGTTTTCAGTCCAATGCCTAAGAAAGGCAATCCCCAAAAAAGCTCAAACTACCACACAATTGCACTCATTTCACACACTAGTAAAGTAATGCTCAAAATTCTCCAAGCCAGGTTTCAGCAATATGTGAACTGTGAATTTCCAGATGTTCAAGCTGGTTTTAGAAAAAGCAGAGGAACCAGAGATCAAATTGCCAATATCCGCTGGATCATCAAAAAAGCAAGAAAGTTCCAGAGAAAACATCTATTTCTGCTTTATTGACCATGCCAAAGCCTTCGACTGTGTGGATCATAATAAACTCTGGAAAATTCTGAAAGAGATGGGAATTGCCAGACCACCTGACCTGCCTCTTGAGAAACCTATATGCAGGTCAGGAAGCAACAGTTAGAACTGGACATGGAACAACAGACTGGTTCCAAATAGGAAAAGGAGTACGTCAAGGCTGTATATTGTCACCCTGCTTATTTAACTTACATGCAGAGTACATCATGAGAAACTCTGGGCTGGAAGAAGCACAAGCTGGAATCAAGATTGCCAGGAGAAATATCAACCTCAGATATGCAGATGACACCACCCTTATGGCAGAGATTGAGGCGGAACTAAAAAGCCCCTTGATGAAAGTGAAAGAGGAGAGTGAAAATGTTGGCTTAAAGCTTAACATTCAGAAAACTAAGATGGGCATTTGGTCCCATCACCTCATGGGAAATAGATGGGGAGACCGTGGAAACAGTGTCAGACTATTTTTTGGGGCTCCAAAATCACTGCAGATGGTGACTGCAGCCATGAAATTAAAAGACGCTTACTTCTTGGATGGAAAGTAATGACCAACCTAGATAGCATATTAAAAGGCAGAGACCTTACTTTGCCAACAAAAGTCCATCTGGTGAAGGCTATGGTTTTTCCAGTGGTCATGTATGGATGTGTGAGTTGGGCTATGAAGAAAGCTGAGGGCCAAAAAACTTATGCTTTTGAAATATGGTGTTGGAGAAGACTCTTGTGAGTCCCTTGGACCGCATGGCGATCCAACCAGTCCATCCTAAAGGAGATCAGTCCTGGGTTTTCATTGGAAGGACTGATGTTGAAGCTGAAACTCCAATACTTTGGCCACCCCATGCGAAGAGTTGACTCATTGGAAAAGACCCTGATGCTGGGAGGGATTGGGGACAGGAGGAGAAGGGGACGACAGAGGATGAGATGGCTGGATGGCATCACCGACTCGATGAGCATGGGTTTGGGTAGACTCCGGGAGTTGGTGATGGACAGGGAGGCCTGGTGTACTGTGGTTTGCAGCACGACTGATTTTGCGTGCCCTGGTTTGCTGCATGGGGTCGCAAAGAATCGGACACGACTGAGTGACTGAAATGAACTGAATTGACATAATGCAATGATGTACCTTTTTTATGTTTTCACTAGAGAAGGAGTGTGCTCCACTGAGACAGCTTCAGTTTAATATGTTTTACTTTCTTCATATTGTACATTATTCTATGTAGGCAGTGAACACTCCTGCTGTCATTTTGGACACAGATGAATCCTTTTAGAACTAAATTCAGTTATGGGCTTCCTAGATGGTATAGTGGTAAATAATCTATTTGCCAGTGCTGCAGACACAAGAGATATGGGTTTGATTCCTGGGTCATGAAGATCCTCTGGAGCTGGAAATGACAACTCATTCCAGTATTCTTGCCTGGAAAATCCAATGGACAGAGGAGCCTCGTGGCCTACAGTCCGCGGGTTCACAAAGAATCAGACATGACCAAGCACACACAGAACACACACACAAACATGCACACACAAACTCAAATTCAGTTATATTCTGCAAGCAAATCAAAATATGAAGTGTAGTATGAATAATTTATCCTTTTAAGGATCCAGAATGTCGATGCGAAGAAAAAATATATCTGGCATGAAGTTCATCATGGTATAAAATACAAACCATTTAGCCCATGATGACTATTTAATAGATTTTGCTTGACATTTATTTCTCTAGTACTGACAAGCAGTAAAAGGATACTTTTAAACATATATATTTATATCTTGTCACCAAACAGCTGAAAAACAAAGTTTCTATATAAATCACACATAAACATATTATAATAATTCATTATATTAATATTAATTATTATATTTGTTGATTATTATATATACTTTTAAAGATTATGCATTATTAATAATTTCATTAGGCAGTTTTGCTAAAAAGTTCTAATTTATCAAGTATAAATCCAACCCAACAAAGTTATTTGAAATTGTTTCTATAAGTTACATTTATATATTTGCTAAGACATCTATCATTAACTTGAAATAATGAGATATCCACCAGAACACAGACACAAGTTCCCCCAACCAGGAAACCTTCACAAGCCACTGGTCCAACACCACCCATGGGAAGCATACTCCAAAATTAAGAGAAACTGAGACCATCCAGCCTGCAGAAGGAGACCCAAACACAGCAAACTAAACAGAATGAAAAGGCAGAGAAATATCCAGCAGGTGAAGGAACATGAGAAAAACCCACCAAACCAAACAAAAGAGGAGGATATAGGAAATCAACCTGAAAAACAATTCAGAATAATGATAGTAAAGATGATCTAAACTCTTGAAAACAAAATGGAGATACAGATAAATAAACTAGAGACACATATTGAGAAGATGCAAGAAATGTTTATCAAGAACCTAGAAGAAATAAAAAAATAGTCAATCAGTAGTGAACAATGCAATATTTGGGATTAAAAACACTCTGGAGGGGACCAACCATAGAGTAACTGAGACAGAAGAAGGGATAAATGATCTGGAAGATAGAATGATGGAAATAAATGAAGCAAAACAGAAAGAAAAAATAATAAAAATAAATGAGATAAGTGAGCACATGAGCTTTAGAGCCAGCTGGGACAGTGATAAGCACCAAACATTCAAACCATAGGTATCCCAGAAGGAGACTAAAGGAAAGGGAATGAGAAAATATTTAAGGAGACAATAGTAAAAAACTTCCCTAAAATGGGGAAGGAAATAGCCACCCAAATTCAAGAAGCCCAAAGAGTTCCATATATTATAAACACAAGATGAAACACCACAAGACACAGATTAATCAAACTAGCAAAAATTAAAAATAAAGAGCAAATGTTACAAGCAGCAAGGGAAAAGCAACAAACAAAATACAAATGGATCCCCATAAGGATAACAGCTGATCTTTCAAAAGAAACTCTGCCGGTCAGATGGGAATGGCAAGATATACTTAAGATGACAAAAGGGAAAAACCTACAACCATCATTACTCTACCCAGCAGGAATCTCATTCAGCTTTGAAGGAGAAATCAAAAACTTTAAAGAAAAGCAAAAGCTGAGAGCATTCAGCATCATCAAACCAATTCTTCAACAAATGCTAATGGATCTTCTCTAGACAGGAAATACAGAAGAGGTTTATAGAAATGAACCCAAAATAATAAAGTAAATGGTAATGGGATTATACGTCTAAATTACTACCTTAAAAGTAAACGGATTAAATGTTCCAACCAAAAAACAAAGACTGGCCAAATGCATACAAGAACAAGACCCCTATATATGCAGTTTACAAGAAATCAACCTCAAACTTATAGACATATACTACCTGAAAGTGAGGGGCTGGAAAAAATATTGCATTCAAATGGAGACCAAAAAAGAGTGGAACAAGTATTACTCAATTCAGTTCAGTCACTGAGTCATGTTTGACTCTGTGTGACCCCATGGACTGGAGCACACCAGGCTTCCCTATCCCAGAGTTTAATCAAACTCATGTTGGTGATGCCATCCAACCATCTTATTATTTAATAATATTATTAAATAAAATTAAAAAAATAAAATATTTGACTGTTTCCCTTGTTTCCCCATCTATGTGCCTTGAAAATAGATGGGGAAACAAGGGAAACAGTAAGAGAATTTTTCTTTTCTTTTCTTTCCTTTTTTTTTTTTTTTTTTTGATGCTTTTGAACTGTGGTGTTAGAGAAGACTCTTGAGAGTTCCTTGGACTTCAAGGAGATCCAACCAGTCAATCCTAAAGAAAATCAGTCCTGAATATTTACTGGGAGGACTGATGCTGAAGCTGAAGAGCTTCAGCAAAGAACTGAGTCATTAGAAAAGATCCTGATGCTGGAAAAGACTGAAGGCAGGAGGAGAAGGGGATGACAGAGGATGAGACGGTTGGATGGCATCACCGACTCGATGGACATGAGTTTCAAACAAACTCCGGGGGTTGGTGATGGACAGGGAAGTCTGGCGTGCTGCAGTCCATGGGGTCTCAAAGACTCAAACACTACTGAGCAACTGAACTGAAGTCACCATATATGTTAAATAAGCAGGGTGACAATATGCAGCCTTGACTTACTCCTTCCCAATCTGGAACCAGTCTGTCATTTCATATCTGGTTCTAACTGTCACTTCTTGACCTGAACACAGATTTGTCAGGAAGCAGGTAAGGTGGTCTGATATTCCTATCTCTTGAAGAATTTTCCATAGTTTTTTTTCTTTTTTTTTTTTAATCTACACAGTATATCTACACAGGCTTTAGTGTAATCAATAAAGTAGAAGTAGATGTTTTTTCTTGTATTATCTTGCTTTTTTAATGATCCAACAGATGTTGGCAATTTGTCTCTGGTTCCTCTGTCTTTTCTAAATCTAGCTTGAACATACAGAACATATAGAAGTTCACAAACTGTTGAAGCCTGGCTTAGAGAATTTTGAGCATTATTTTGCTAGTGTTTGAGGTAAGGGCAATTGTGCAGTAGTTTGAACATTGTTTGCCATTGCTTTTTTTGGGGATTGGAAGGAAAACATCATGTGAAATACTGGGCTGAATGGCACACAAACTGGAATGAAGTTTGCTGGGAGAAATGCAAATAATCTCAAATATGCAGATGACACCACCCTTACAGCAGAAAATTAAGAACTAAAGAACCTCTTGATGAAATTGAAAAAGTTGGCTTAAAGTTAAACATTCAAAAAATGAATATCATGGCATCCAGACCCATTACTTCATGGCAAATTGATGGGGAACAATGAAAACAGTGACAGATTTTATTTTCTTGGGCTCCAAAATCATTGTAGATGGTGACTGCATCCATGAAATTAAAAGACGCTTGCCCTTTGACCAAAAGCTTGACAATCTAGACAGCATTATAAAAAGCAGAGACATTACTTTGCCCGCAAAGGTCTACCAAACTATGGTATTTCCAGTAGTCATGTATGGGTGTGCAGTTGGACTATAAAGAAAGCTGAGCACCAAAGAACTGATGCTTTTGAACTCTGGTGTTGGCAAACACTCTTGAGATGCCCTTGGACTACAAGGAGTTCCTAAAGAAATCGGTCTTGAATATTCATTGCAAGGACTGATGCTGAAGCTGAAACTCCAATACTTTGGACACCTGATGCAAAGAACTGACTCCTTAGGGAAAGAAAAAAACAAAACAAAACAAAACCTTGATCCTGGGGAAGATTAAAGGCAGGAGAAGGCGACATCAGGATGAGAAGTCTGGGTGGCGTCACCAACTTGATGGACATGAGTTTGAGCAAGCTCCATGACTCCCTAATGAACAGGAAAGCTTGATGTGCTGAAGGCCATGGAGCTGCAAAGAGCCATACATGACTGAGTGACTGAACTGAACTGAGAACAACTAGACAAAGAATAAAATACCCCAAAGTTAGTAAAAGGAAAGAAATCATAAAAATAATAGCAGAAATAAAAGAGAAAAAATGAAGGAGATGATAGCAAAGATCAATTAAACTAAAATCTATTTTTTTTTTTGAGAAAATAAATGAAATTGACAAACTCTTGTCCAGATTCATCTAGAAAACATAGGAGAAGACTCAAATCAATAAAATTAGAAGTGAAAATGGAGAAATTACAGCAGACAACACAGAAGTAAAAAAGATCATAAGAGACTACTATAAGCAAATATATCCCCCCAAAATGGACAACTTGGAAGCAAAGAGAAAATTCTTATAAAAGTATAACCTTTCAACACCGAACCAGGAAGAAATAGAAATTTTGAACAGCCCCATCACAAGCCACAAAATCAAAACTGTAGTAAGAAACCATCCAACAAACAAAAGCCCAGGATGAGATGACTTCACAAATGAATTTACCAAAAAAATAGAGAAGAGCTAACAACTTTCTACAAACACTTCCAGAAAATTGCAGAGAAGGGAAAACTCCAAAACTCATTCTACAAAGCCATGATCACTCTGATACTAACACCAAACAAAGATCCCAAAAAACAAACCAAAGAAAGCTATGTGTCAATATCACTGATGGACATTAGTGCAAAAATCTTCAACAGAATTCAAGCAGACAGAATCCAACAACATATTTAAAAAATCATACACCTTGATCAAGTGGGTTTTGTTCCAGGGATGCAAGGATTCCTCAAAATTTGCAAATGTGACACACTATATTAACAAATAGAAAGATTATATGTATATATATTATATATATATATACATATATATACATATGTATATATATATACATATATATATAATTGTGTCAATCCAGTCCTGACACTTCATGGCAAATATATGGGGAAACAATGGAAATAGCAATGGACTTAATTTTGGGGGCCTCCAAAATCACTGAAGATGGTGACTGCAGCCATGAAATTAAAACACACTTGCTCTGTGGAGGAAAACATATGACAAAACTAGACAGGGCATAAAAAGCAGAGACATTACTTTGCCAATTAAGGGCCTTCTAGTCAAAGCTATGGCTCTTCCAATAGTCATGCATGGAGGTGAGAGTTGGACTATAAAGAAAGCTGAGCACCGAAGAATTGATGCTTTTTAACTGTGGTGTTGGAGAAGACTCTTGAGAGTTCCTTGGACTGCAAGGAGATCCAACCATTTCAATCCTAAAGAAAATTAGTCCTGAATATTCATTGGAAAGACTGATGCTGAAGCTGAAATTAGAGTACTTTGGCCATCTGATGCAAAGAACTGATTCATTGAAAAAGACACTGATGCTGGGAAAGATTGAAGGCAGGAGGAGAAGAGGACAACAGAGGATGAGACGGTTGGATGGTATTACCGACTCAATGGACATGAGTTTGAGCAGGCTCCAGGTGTTGGTAATGGACAGGGAAGCCTGGCGTGCTGCAGTTCATGGAGTCTCAAAAAGTCAGTTCAATGACTGAACTGAACTGATTGTTTCAGTAGATGCAGGGAAAGTCTTTGACAAAATTCAACACTAACTTATGACAAAAACTCTCCATAAAGTTGGTATAAAAGGAACATACCTCAACATAATCAAAGCCATGTGTGACACACCAAGTGAACATTATCCTCAGTGGTTAAAAATTGAAAGCATTTCCTCTAAACTCAGGAAAAAAGACAAGTGTACATACTCTCACCCCTATTATGCAACATATCTTTGGAAGTCCTAGCCACAGCAATAGAAGAAGAAAAATAAATAAAAGGAATCCAGGTTGGAAAAGAAGCAATAAAACTCTCACTGTTTGCAGACAACATGATCCTCTACACAGAAAACCCTAAAGATGCCACCAAAACATTTACTAGAGCTAGTCAATGAATATAATAACGTTTCAGCATTTGAAATTAATACATAGAAAACCCTTGCATTCCTATACACTAACAATGAAAAATAAGAGAGATTAAGGAAAGAATCTCATTAACCATTGCAATGAAAAAAAATAAAATACTGAGGAATACATTTACTTAAACAAAATGCCTGTATACAGAAAACTATTAAACACTGATAAAAGAAATCAAAGATAACACAAATAGATGAAGAAATATACCATGTTCATGGATTGGAAGAACCAATATAGTGAAAATGAGTATGCTACCCAAAACAATCTATAGATTCAATGCAATCCCTATCAAATCACCAAAGGTCCCTTTCACAGAACTAGGACAAATTATTTCACAATTTTTATGGAAACACAAAAGAACTTGAATAGCCAAAGCAATCTTGAGAAAGAAGAATGGAACTGGAGAAGTTAAGTGAATTTTTTTTTTTTTTTTCCTTTTCCTTGTATTTAGTTGTCTGTGGCTGTGCCACACTGAATTCTAACCTAGTGGTCCTACTGATCTCACTTCCCCACACAAGCTTCTCAAGGGCCAGGGTCACTGATCTTTCATCTTTGAAACTATAGCGTCTCTTACACCACTGGATAAATAGATGCCCAATAACTATGTGCTGAAGTGATGAATTGTAAAAAGGAGAAAAATTCATTTCTAAATTAGTCAGCAGTCAATACAAAATCTGTGTTCTGAAATTCAGTACATATGGAGATTTTTCTCTGAAATAATGGTTTTATGACATAATTCTGTAGTTACTGATTCATCATTATACGTTTTTGCCGCTAAAGATGGAGAAGCTTTATACAGTCAGCAAAAACAAGATTGGGACCTGACTGTGGCTCAGATCATGAACTCCTTATTGCCAAATTCAGATTTTAAATTGAAGAAAGTAGGGAAAACCACTAGACCATTCAGGTATGACCTAAATCAAATCCCTTATGACTATACAGTGGAAGTGAGAAATAGATTTAAGGGACTAGAACTGATTGACAGAGCGCCTGATGAATTATGGACGGAGGTTCGTGACATTGTACAGGAGACAGGGATCAAGACCATCCGTATGGAAAAGAAATGCAAAAAGGCAAAATGATTGTCTAAGGAGGCCTTACAAATAGCTGTAAAAAGAAGAGAAGCAAAAAGCAAATGAGAAAAGGAAAAATGTTCCCATTTGAATGCAGAGTTCCAAAGAATGGCAAAGAGAGATAATAAAGCCTTCCTCAGTGATCAATGCAAAAAAAAAAAAAAAAAAAATAGAGGAAAACAAGAGAATGGGAAAGACTAGAGATCTTTTCAAGAAAATTATAGATACCAAGGGAATATTTCATGCAAAGATGGGTTTGATAAAGGACAGAAACAGTATGGACCTAACAGAAGCAGAAGATATTAAGAAGAGGTGTAAAGAATAAACAGAAGAACTGTACAAAAAAAGATCTTCATGACCTAGATAATCACGATGGTGTGATCACTCACCTAGAGACAGATATCCTGGAATGTGAAGTCAAGTGGGCCTTAGAAAGCATCACTTCAAACAAAGCTAGTGGAGGTGATGGAGTTTCAGTTGATCTATTTCAAGTCCTGAAAGATGATGCTGTGAAAGTACTACACTCAATATTCCAGCAAATGTGGAAAACTCAGCAGTAGCCACAGGACTGGAAAAGGTCAGTCTTCACTCCAACCCCAAAAAAGGCAATGCCAAAGTATACTCTTACTACCACACAATTGCATGCATCTCACACGCTACTAAAGTAATGCTCAAAATTCTCCAAGCCAGATTTCAGCAATACATGAACCGTGAATTTCCAGGTGTTAGAGCTGGTTTCAGAAAAGGCAGAGGACCCAGAGACCAAATAGCCAACATCTGCTGGATCATCGGAAAAGCAGGAGAGTTCCAGAAAAGCATCTATTTCTGCTTTATTGACTATGCCAAAGCCTTCGACTGTGTGGATCATAATAAACTGTGGAAAATTCTGAAAGAGGTGGGAATACCAGACCACCTGACCTGCCTTTTGAGACACCTATATGCAGGTCAGGAAGCAAGAGTTAGAACTGGACATGGACCAACAGACTGGTTCCAAATAGGAAAAGGAGTACATCAAGGCTGTATATTGTCACCCTGCTTATTTAACTTATATGCAGAATACATCATGAGAAACGCTGGGTTGGAAGAAGCACAAGCTAGAATCAAGATTGCTGAGAAAAATACCAATAAGCTCAAATATGCAGATGACACCACCCTTATGTCAGAAAGTGAAGAGGAACTAAAAAACCTCTTGATGAAAGTGAAAGAGGAGAGTGAAAAAGTTGGCTTAAAGTTCAACATTCAGAAAACTAAGATCACGGCATCTGGTCCCATCACTTCATGGGAAATAGATGGGGAAACAGTGGAAACAGTATCAGACTTTTTTTTTTTTTGGGGGGGGGGGAACTCCAAAATCACTGCAGATGGTGATTGTAGCCATGATACTAAAAGATGCTTACTGCCTGGTGCCTGGAAGGAAAATTATGAGCAACCTTTGTGTGTTGGTCTTTCTGTGTTCTCATTGTTAGTGTATGGAGTGCAAGGGACTTCTGTGTATTAATTTTATATCCTGAAACTTTACTGTATTCATAGATTAACTCTAGTAATTTTCCAGCTGTGCTTTCAGGATTTTCTAGGTAGAAGATCATATCATCTGCAAACACTGAGAGTTTTACTTCTTTTCCTATCTAGATTCCTTTTATGTGCTTTTCTTCTCTGATTGTTGTGGCTAGGGCTTGCAAAACTATGTTGAGTAATAGTGGTGAGAGTAGATACCCTGTCGTGTTCTTGGTTTTAGAGGAAATGATTTCAATTTTTCACCATTGAAGATGATATTTGCTATGTTGTTGTCACATATGGCTTTTATTATGTTGAGGTAGGTTCCTTCTATGCCTTCATTTTGGAGAGTTTTAATCATAAATGCATGTTGAATTTGTTCAAGGGTTCATCTGAATATGTTGAGATAATCATAGGGCTCTTATCTTTCAATTTGCAAATATGGTGTATGACATTGATTAATTTAAAATCACTGAAGAATCCTTGCATCCCTGAGATAAAGCCCACTTGGTCATGATGCATGATATTTTCATATAAATTATCATATGTGAAATGAATCACCAGTCCAGGTTTGATGCATGATACAGGGTGCTCAGGGTGGGTGCACTGGGATGACCCAGAGAGATGAGATGGGGAAGGAGGGGAGAGGGGGGTTCAGGATGGGGAACACATGTACACCCATGGTGGATTCATGTCAATGTGTGGCAAAACCAATACAATATTGTAAAGAAAATAAATAAATAAAACTGAAAAAAATAAAAATAAAAATGTAGAATTCTTTTTGCTAGAATTTTGTTGAGGACTTTTGTAATATGTACTCATCAGTGTTATTGGCCTGTAGTTTTCTCTTTTTTTTCTTTTCTTTTTGATGGCATCTTTGTCTGGTTTTGGTATTAAGATGATGGTGGCCTCATAGAAGGAGTTTGAGAGTTTACCTTCCTCTGCAATCTTCCTGAAGGGTTTGAGTAGGATAGGTGTTAGCTCCCCTCTAAATTTTTGGTAGAATTCACCTGTGAAGCCATCTGGTCCTGGGCTTTTGTTTGTAGGAAAATTTTTGCTTACAGTTTTGATTTCTGTATTGTGGTGGGTCTGTTATTTTCTGTTTCTTCTTGGTTCAGTTTCGGAAGCTTATACTTTTCTAAGAATTTATCCATTTCTTCAAGTTGTCCATTTTATTGGCATATAATTGCTCATAGTAGTCTCATGATCTTTTGTATTTCTGTGTTGTCTGTTGTGATTTCTCCATTTTCATTTTTTTTTTTTTCATTTATTTTTATTAGTTGGAGGCTAATTACTTTATAATATTGTAGTGGTTTTTGTCACACATTGACAAGAATCAGCCATGGAGTTACATGTATTCCCCATCCCAATCCCCCCTCCCACCTCTCTCTCCACCCGATTCCTCTGGGTCTTCCCAGTGCACCAGGCCCGAGCATTTGTCTCATGCATCCAACCTGGGCTGGTGATCTGTTTCATCCTAGATAATATACATGTTTTTATGCTGTTCTCTCGAAACATCCCACCCTCCCCTTCTCCCACAGAGTATATACAGAGTTAAGTAAGCCAGAAAGATAAAGACCAATACAGTATACTAACGCATATATATGGAATTTAGAAAGATGGTAACGATAACCCTATATGCAAAACAGAAAAAGAGACACAGATGTACAGAACAGAATTTTGGACTCCATTTTCATTTCTAATTTTATAGATTCAATTATTTTCTCTTCTTTCTTTATGAGTCTGGCTAATTGTTTGTCTGTTTTATTTATATTTTCAAAGAACCAGCTTTTAGTTTTGTTGATTTTTGCCATAGTCTCTTTTGTTTCTTTTTCATTTATTTCTGCTCTGATTTTTATGATTCCTTTCCTTCTAACTTTGAGGTTATTCTTCTTCTTTTTTTTTTTTTTTTTTAATTTTTCTGGTTGCTCTAGGTGCAAAGTTATGCTCTATATTTGATGTCTGTCTTGTGTCTTGAGGTATGCTTGTATTGCTATGAACCTCCATCTTAGAACTGCTTTCACTGAATCCCATAGGATTTGGGTTGTTGTGTTTTCATTTTCATTTGTTTCTGTGCATATTTTGATTTCTTCTGTGATCTGCTGGCTATTCAGAAGTGGGTTGTTTAGTCTGCATATGTTTGTATATTTAATATTTTTTCCCTGTAATTGGCATCTAAGTGTACCACACATTGATCAGAAAATATGCTTGAAATTATTTCAGTTTCTTTAAATTTACCAAGGCTAGATTTGTGGCCCAGGATGTGATCTATCCTGGAAAATGTTACATGTGCACTTGAGAAAAAGATGAAATCCATTGTTTTTTGGTGAAATGTCCTATAGATATCAATTAGGTCTACCTGGTTCATTGTATAATTTAAAGCTAGTGCTTCCTTGCTAATTTTCTGTTTTGTTTTGTTCATCCATAGGTATGAGTGGGGTGTTAAAGTCTCCCATTTTTATTGTGTTACTGTTAATTTCCCCCTTCATATGTGTTAACATTTGCATTGCATGCTCCTATGTTGGGTGCATATATATGTGTAATTGTTATATCTTCTTGGATTGATTCTTTGATCATTATATAGTGCCCTTCTTTGTTGCTTATCATGGTCTTTAAAGTCTATTTTATCTGATAGGAGCATTGCTACTCCACTTTTCTTTTGGTCTCCATTTCCATGAATTATCTTTCTTCAGCCTTTCACTTTCAGTCTGCACGTGTCCCTAGGGTAGAGGTGGATCTCTTCTGGACATCATTATACAGTGGTCTTGCTTTTGTATGCATTTGGCCAGGGTTTGTCTTTTGCTTGAAGCATTTAACCTGTTTACATTTAAGGTAAGTATTGGTAAGTATGATCCCATTACCATTTACTTTGTTGTTTGGGGTTAATTTTTTATAAACCTTTTCTATGTTTCCTGTCTAGAGAAGATCCTTTAGCATTTGTTGAAGAGCTGGTTTGTTGGTGCTGAATTCTCTCAGCTTTTGCTTGTCTGTAAAGCTTTTGATTTCTCTTTCATATCTGAATGAGATCCTTGCTGAATAGAGTAATCATGGTTGTAGATGTTTCTCTTTCAGCACTTTAAGAATGTCCTCCCATTCCCTTCTGGCCTGAAGAGTTTCTATTGAAAGGTCAGTTGTTATCCTCATGGGGATCTTCTTGCTTGTTATTTATTGGTTTTCTCTTGTTGCTTTTAATATTTGCTCTTTGCCTTTGATCTTTGTTAGTTTGATTAATATGTGTCTTGCAGTGTTACACCTTTGGTTTGTCCTGTTTTGGACTCTCTGGGCTTCTTGAACGTGGGTCGCTATTTCCTTCCCCATTTTAGGGAAGTTTTCCACCATTATCTCCTCAAATATTTTCTCATGCCCTTTCTTTTTGCCTTCTTCTAGGACACCTATGATTCGAATGTTTCACATTGTCCCAATGGTTTCTGAAGTTGTCCTCATTTCTTTTAACTTATTTTACTTTTTCCTCTCTGCTTCATTTATTTCCACCATTCTATCTTCCACATCACTTTTACTGCCTTCTACCTTTGTTATTCTACTGCTGGTTCTCTCCAGAGTGGCTTTAGTCTCAGTCATTGTATTGTTCATCACTGATCGGCTCTTAGTTATTTCTTCTAGGTCCTTGTTAAACATTTCTTGCCTCTTCTCAGTCCTTGTCTCTAGTCTGTTTATCTGTAACCCCATTTTGCTTTCAAGATTTTGGGTCATCTTTACTCTCATTATTCTGAATTATTTTTCTGGTAGACTCCCCATCTCCTCCTCTTTTTCTTGGCATAGTGGGCATTTATCATGTTCCTTCACCTGATGGATATGTCTCTGCCTTTTCATTTTGTTTAAATTATTGTGTTTGGAGTGTCCTTTCTGAAGGCTGGAAGTTCATGGTTCTTCGTAATTGTGGAGTCTGCTCCCTGTGGGTGGGGTTGAACTAGTGGCTTTTCATGGTTTTCTTGTTGGGAGAGTTTTCACCTGTGTTCCAGTGGGTGGAGCTGGATCTCTTCTCTATGGAGTGCAGTGAAGTGTCCAATACTGAGTTTTGGAGTGTCTATGGTTTGGCATGTCTTTGGACAGCCTGTCTTTTCTTGTTCAATTGTGTTCCTGTTTGGCTGGGGAATTATCATGGCATGTCTTGTCCTGGAGCTTGCTGACTTTTGGTTGGAGCTTGGTTTCAGTGTAAGTATGGAGACTTTGCCTGAGTTCTTGTCTATTTTTTTTTTTTTTTTCTTTGCAGTTTATTTATTTATTTTTTTTTTCAGTGGGTTTTGTCATACATTGATATGAATCAGCCATGGATTTACATGTATTCCCCATCCCGATCCCCGCTCCCACCTCCCTCTCCACCCGATTCCCCCGAGTCCTCCCAGTGCACCAGGCTGGAGCACTTGTCTCATGCATCCCACCTGGGCTGGTGATCTGTTTCACCATAGATAGTATACATGCTGTTCTTTTGAAATATCCCACCCTCACATTCTCCCACAGAGTTCAAAAGTCTGTTCTGTATTTCTGTGTCTCTTTTTCTGTTTTGCATATAGGGTTATCGTTACCATCTTTCTAAATTCCATATATATGTGATAGTATGCTGTAATGTTCTTTATCTTTCTGGCTTACTTCACTCTGTATAAGGGGCTCCAGCTTCATCCATCTCATTAGAACTGGTTCAAATGAATTCTTTTTAACGGCTGAGTAATATTCCATGGTGTATATGTACCACAGCTTCCTTATCCATTCATCTGCTGATGGGCATCTAGGTTGCTTCCATGTCCTGGCTATTATAAACAGTGCTGCGATGAACATTGGGGTGCACGTGTCTCTTTCAGATCTGGTTTCCTCAGTGTGTATGCCCAGAAGTGGGATTGCTGGGTCATATGGCAGTTCTATGTCCAGTTTTTTAAGAAATCTCCACACTGTTTTCCATAGCGGCTGTACTAGTTTGCATTCCCACCAACAGTGTAAGAGGGTTCCCTTTTCTCCACACCCTCTCCAGCATTTATTGCTTGTAGACTTTTGGATAGCAGCCATCCTGACTGGCGTGTAATGGTACCTCATTGTGGTTTTGATTTGCATTTCTCTAATAATGAGTGATGTTGAGCAGAGTTCTTGTCTATTAATGTCCCATGAAGTAAGGAGTTGTCTGATGTTCTAAAGTTTTGGAGTTAAGCTTCCTGCCTCTGGCTTTTGGTCTTTCTCTTACAGTAGCCTCAAGACTTCTCCATCCATACATCACAGAAGATAAAACCCCTAGATTAATGGAGAAACAATTCTCCACATCCTGGAACATCCAGAGAGATTCAGAGCCACATAGAGAAGAGAAGAGGGAGGAAGGAGATAGAGGTGACCAGAAGAAGAAAAGGGGTACCAAAAGGGGAGAGAGCAGTCTAAGCAGTAATCAGATCCCTAAGTGCTCTCCACAGTCCAGAACACCCAGAGAGATTCAGAGACATAAGTAGAGAAGAGAAGCAGGAGGAAGGCCATAGAGGTGACCTGGGGGTAAAAAAAAGAGAGAGAGAGTGAGTGTGTCCAAAAGGAAAAGAGCAATCAAGTCAGTAACCAAATCCCTAGTGAAAGTGGATACTGAAGATTAGGATCTCAGAGGTAAAAAAAAAATAATAATAAAATAAAATGATAACAAATATCAAAAAGAAAAGATTAAAAATGTAGAAGAAGTTAGACTCTTAAAAATGCAATATACAAATATGAAACAAAATCAATCACAAAAATTTCAAAAATATGTATGGAATTTGTTTAAAAAATAGGTTTTTCTTTGAAATTTAATGGAAGTTAAGAAAGTGAAGTAGCTCAGTCATGTCCAACTCTTTGCAACCCCGTAGACTGTAACCTACCAGGCTCCTCCTTACATAGGATTTTCCAGGCAAGAGTACTGGAGTGGGTTTCCATTTCCTTCTCCAGGGGATCTTCCCAACCCAGGTATCAAACCCAGGTCTCCCACATTGTAGGCAGATGCTTTGCTGTCTGAGCCACCAGGGAAGTCTAATAGTAGACTATAAAAATAATAGTAGGCTATAAAAATGATTAATAGAGAACTAATTTTAAAAAACTTAAAAAGTGGTAATAGTAAAAATGTATATCTAGAAATTCCTCTGGAGCTGTTGTGGGCAGTGTGGGGTAAGTTTAGAGTCAGATAGTCCCTTGTTCTGGCTTGTACTTGTTCTCAAGGTCTCTATAGATGTCCCTCAAAATGCACAGTCTCAGTATTAACTTCAGGGCTTTAATGTGTTACACTTGTCACTTCCAGAGCAGTTCCCCTATCTTTGTTTATTTTGGCTTCCTCTGCTTGCAAGTCTCTTCAGTGTCTAATTTTCCCCCAACACAGGGAGGCGAAGGTGACCAGTTATTTAGGTTCATTTGTTCAGTTGTGTTTGGGGAATGGAGGGACACTGCAAACAAACACCACTGGCATGTGTGGGGCGTGCTCACAGTGGATGAACCACGGTGGGTTTGCTATCATCCAGGGTGATGTGTACTTCCCAGATCCATACTGCTCAGGTCCCAGGGTGCTCTTCAAGGGCCCTGTCCCAAGGGGGCCTGTTTTTCATGCACCTTCCAGGTCTAAGTTGCTCAGGTTCTCAGGTACTCCACAAGGGCACAGACGC
The DNA here is from genome assembly GCF_033118175.1 of Dama dama. Taxonomy (NCBI): domain Eukaryota; kingdom Metazoa; phylum Chordata; class Mammalia; order Artiodactyla; family Cervidae; genus Dama; species Dama dama. Next base: position 3,478,401 of record NC_083708.1, on the reverse strand, counting down.
AGATGGGCTGTGCGTTTTGTTTCCTTCCCAGATTTGAGCAGCTCAGAAAACCAAGTGCTTGGTGAGTGCACTGTCCCAGGTGGGCCTTGCATCTTATTCACCACCCTAGTCCTGGAAGCTCAGTTTCCCTGGTGCACCATGAGAGCACATTCCCAGGTGTGCTGTATGTCCCCTCTGAAGAGCTGATCTCAGGCTGTGACACTCTTAAATCCTTTGTTTCTGTTTTTGTCTTTTATATTTTATCCCACCTCCTTTTGGAGAGATTGGGCTGCCCCTCTGGGGCTTGGTGTCCTCCACCAGCTTTCAGAAGTTGTTTTGTGGAAGTTGTTCAACATTCAAATTATCTTTTGATGAATTTTTTGGGGGAGAAAGTGGTCTCCCCGTCCTATTCCTCCACCATCTTGGGACCGCCTAGAAAAACAGTTTTTGAAAATATAAAATCTCCACAACTTGCAAGGCTATGGAAAATTTATATAACACCTATATCATTTGGGCTGTTTAAAGATTCCTATCAAGTGACTCTTGGTCACATGTATGTTTCAGCAGTTATTTTGTATATATTTTTAATGTTTCTGTGAGAAAAAAAGGAGTAAAAAACTATATTTAAAAAAAATAAGTAGAAGTTATTCTCATGTTCAGTGGCTATTTCTATGAGAGATCTAGTTGAAAGCTTTGTAGTATCTTGAGGAGAAGGAAAGAGCACATCATTAGGCAGTCAGGGGCACTAGATTTTCTTACGTGCTTTGAAGCCCTCATTCCTTCAGTTAATCCCACTATGGAGTGTCTGTTTCCTTCCAAGCTCGGGGGATCCAGAGATGATTTGGGTACAGTTCTTCATCCATATTCAAATTCACATTGAGGATATAGAGTGATAATTTTAAAAAGACAATACCACACAACAAGTGTTATAAAAGAGATGTGAATGAGTGCTGAGACCCAAACATGGAGCAGCCATGCTCCTGCATAGCAAAATGGAAAAACAAACAAACAAACAAAGCAAAACAAACAAAAAAAAAAACTTCCTGAAGCTTAACCCCTTCGTAAGGGATGCTAGGAGTTTACCAAGCAGAGACTTGAAGCTAATTCTATAATGCACATTTACAATGGTGAAAATTGTGTATAGTTGGAGTGCCTGGTATACGAGATGGAAAGTTGCACAGAGGTTAAAAGAGACTGGAGCTTCAGTGTCAGACTAGGAAGAACAATTCATTCTAAAACAGACTTTAGATTTTGTCGCAAGAGTGGTAGCAGCTAAACAGTTCTAATTTAGAGCTGAGTAATATGGTTGTGTTTGACTTTTAAAAATATTACTCTGGCTGTTGTGAAGTAGAAATTAACATGATCAGAGACATATATTAGATATAATATAAATGCCATAACTGATATCAATGTATGGTAGTGGTAACTGACTAGAAAGAAATATCTAAAGAAAAAGAAGCATAATTTAATAGATTAATAGAGTGAAATATAAGAATGTAATTAAATTTAATTTTAAAACTTTTTTTTTTCCTTAATTGCTAAATAGACAACCAGCTTTGTGTGTAGAATGCCAGTGGATAGACAGATGAACAGTGGAAAGACTATAGAGTGGCCACTGAAAAGACCCAGAACCTAATACCTGGAACTGTGAGCTACTTTATTTGGTAACAAAGACCCTTCATAAGTTTTTAAAGTAAAGGTCTTAAGAGGAGGTGGCTATCCTGGACTATCTAATAATCACAATTACCTTTCTAAAAGAAAGTGAGAAAGAGTGATTTGAAGACAGAAGAAGGCAGAGTAAGGGCAGAAGCACCACCTACACTGTTGAAGCCTCCCAAGGGAGCCCATGCTGTCAGATTCTTAGAATCTTAGAAGAGTGACTGCATGGTCTCTTTGCATTTTCACATAAAGAGGGGTGAATATTTGACCTCACATTCTAAGGTCATTTTTATTAATGGTCTTAACTCCAAGGTTTGGCAATTTTAAGAGAATATGCTATATTTCACTCCTAAAATAATATCATCAGGCGTGTTGAACCTTTAACACATCTAAGAAACCCCATATTTCTCCTTGCTGGGTTTTGACAGAATGTAGTAACAAACTAGTTTGAAGTCTAGTTTCTCTCAACTAAAATGAATCTATCAAATTAAAATGAATCATTTCTTCTATTTCTTGGATACTTGTCTAGGTAAATAATGAAGCAAAAACTCAGAATAAATTCTGCTTTATAAGACATCATTAATTATGTCTTTTCTCTAAGGGAACAACATAATGCAACTTTCTGTTGGCAAGACAATAAAATTCCTTGTCAGTTTCTACCCATTTCTGAACTTAGTTAAAAAAAAAAAAAAAAGCAACAAAGCAAACAAAAACCTCCTATAATGTGTTTTGAGTGAATTCTTTTCAAGACGTCTAGTATATTACCAAATTGAGTCCCAGTAAATTATGTCAAGCCATAAATTATTTCACAATCTATACAAATGCAGAATCAATATGTGACATAAGCTCTATGTTAGTGATAGTTCTATTCATGTTTGTGTATACAGACATATACATGTCTTACACATGTATGTGTCTTAAAATTATTCCTGCTCAAAAAAAAAAAAAAAAAAATTCTTTTAGAGTCAAGCAGTCAAGGATTCCATAAAACCAATGGAATTGCCAAAATACTTTGTAAGAGACCTGGTAATAACATAAATGGGGAAAAAAGTCAGCGATAAATTTAATAAAAAGTATGAAATTCATAGGTGCTCATAATTTAGACTTAGAGAATTCAACTTTTTGAGGTATGTTTTGTACCTTAATTTTATTTTCCTCATTTAATATAAAGAATCAAATTTGAATGATCTTTATTTATCCTATGAATCTTCAATGTGTGGTGAACCATTTTATACAAATATAATAATGAGTTTCCTTACATGATCTGTAACGTACCTAACATTTAATGCAAAAAGACCTACAAATAATAAATACTTTATGTTCCTTTATTGTCAATAAAATGATGTGTCTATATGAACACTATACTAATTAATTTTCAGGCAAGTTTCAAGTTTATTTCAAGTGGGACTATTTTGTCTGTTGTGTTCATAAATACTTAGACTATCAGTCTAGAATACCAGTCATATGATACAGACTCACTAAATATTTGTGGAATTAAAAAGGAATATATATATATATATATATATATATATAATTTTATTTTGCTTATCTTGTATTTTTCCTTATTAATATTTTGATGATGTAATTTAATAACATTTTTTGCTACTCTTGAGCATGAGAATGATTGGTTCTATGCATAATTCATTTTTTGAGCTCAAATGTTATTAATGTCATTAATATGAACATTCCATGCCCTTGCTTCTCAGGGGAAAAAGCTAACTTTATATTTCTGTGCATCCATTCAAGAGCAAAAGCTCATGTTTTGGTGAATTATTTTTATATTGCTGACCTCTGTGATAGGAAATTTCCACCACTGACCTTACCAAATATAAAATATTTTTAAATAAATGTTGAATAAAAATCATGACATTTGAGTAACCCTAGAGGAATGGAAATAAAAATAAATATATTTATATAACTTTACATAAGATTTTAAATTGACACATTTTATTAATGACAAAACAAAGCCATAAAATATCTATTAGTTTAATGGAATCAATTGAAAAAGTTGAGATACTTTTCCTTAATTAATGAAGAATATTTCATAAAAATTTAATTACAGTACTCATTTCTTTTAGGGTAAAGAAATCAGAAGGATGTTAGAGATAGCAATTACTTTCAAATTAAATGAAAATCAAATTAAATGGAAATAAAAATCCATTTAAAATTTACATAAATACATATTATCCTGGGGACTTCTGGGATGGCTCAGCAGTTAAAGAATCCACCTGCAATGCAGGAGAAACAGGAGATGCAGGTTCAATCCCTGGGTTGGGAAGATTCCCTGGAGAAGGAAACGGCAATCACTTCAATATTCTTGCTGAAAACTCCCATGGGAAGAGGCACCTGACAGGCTACAGTCGAATAGGTTGCAAAGAGTTGGACATGACTGGATGACTAAGGACAAACACATGTTGTTTTCGAGAGGCTTATTTAAAATCTCACTAAAGAAAAGTAGACTTTTTAAAGCATTTAAACTCATAATGATGTATCTTTAATGTATTCTGAAAATATATTATGTATCTGCAATAATAGTGATAAATGTAAAAGACAAAATTTATTGAGAAGTTGCTAAATGTCAAACCTTGCAATATCCATTTAATAACCATTACTTCCTAAGATTTTTGAAGTAAAGTACTGAGAGGGTGACAGGTAGGAAGGCTAAGGGTCTCCAAATGGAGAAAATAGGCTGCAAGTGTCAGACGTTTTTTGTCTTTCTCTTAAGGGGCAGGAGGAAACAAACTACAAGTGTTACGTATTTTCCCCTTCTCTACACAAAGTTCAAAGGAGGTTTATTTTAAAATTTTGTGTTGCCATGACAACACCTGGTTCCACCTGAACTTAACTATTCTCAAACCTTGAGCTAAATGGAAATGTTTTTATTAAGCTATGTTAATGAACTATGTATTTACCTTAGACTCTGTCTTTCTTCAAGTCCTTCTGCCTAAGACTCAGAACCAACTTGACCAACCAGTATGTTTTACTAAACAAAGCAGTATCTTTTACTCATGCAAATGTTCTCTTAAGCTATGTTAATGAGACTATGTATTTGCTTGGAAACCTGCCTTTCTTCAAGATTCATGTCAATCGTTTTATAGCCTGGGATGACTAACTTTGTGCCAACGTTACCTCAAAATGCATATTGTGGATGAGGGGCCTGGTGCCACTTTCTGAGTTTTGAGACATTTCTTTTCTCTGATTTGCAGCCTACTAGTAGGTATATAACTTCCTACTAAAGACTAGCAGGGGGACACTCTATCTGCCATCTTCTGAAGTCTATGTCATAAGCTTTCTCTAGCTTTTTTACAAGTTAGTAAAACTTTATTACCCAAAAGCTCTGAATGATCAAGCCTCGTCCCTGGCCCTGGATTGAACTCCTCTCCTCCTGAGGTTAAGAATCCCAGTGTTTTTCATGGCTCAGCAACAACTTTCAGTAATAACCACCTTTCCTAAAAATAGGCAGTACTTTCTTGAACATTTTAACAAATATAAAAGGAGTATATAAATAAAGTAATATGATACAATATGATACTGTTGGAGGAGTGTGTAATCTCCTTAGTTCTGTCTCACCACAGCAAAGATTTACAGCTTAGTAACAGCTCAGTTTTATTTTGAAAGCAAAGGGTAGTACACCCTCGAGACGTGAGGGCAGGCCAATCCAAAAAGGAGAACCCTCGGTCTGTCTTGGCTTCGTCCTTTTACACATTTGTCTCTTCCCCACGGAGCCTGCCCTATGCAAATAGGGCTAGCCAAGAAGGGGGTGTGTTTGCTTCATCTGAAGTTCTCACGCCAGTCCACTGGTTTTTTGTTCCATTTTTTCAGGCTTTTCCCTTTCTTTGTCTTTTAGTCACTCCCATATTGGACTCTTTTTTCCTGTTCTAACTACCTAACTTTCCCCCCTCAAGAGATGGGAGGAATAATTATTTGGGAATAGGGGCATCAAGGTCTCTCTGGTTACCTCCTGCTGAGCTGGGATGGTGAGGACCATTGGGCCTCTCCCTCTTGCTAGTCTCAAGCCTCAGAGTCATTATAGTGGTGTCCAGCTAAGGGTGAGTGATATTTTCTGTGGTTGGCTGTAGTTTTATATATCCCTGTTGAACTGGCACTGCGTGTTATTGACCTGTACAGAGAAAAAAATGGGTTAGACACTTGAAAATACATGGAGCGATCATAAACAGCATCAATATGATGGTAACAGGGATTAGAAGGGACATTAGCCAACTCTAAATCCCCCCTCGCCAGGAGAAGCTTCCCTCCAAAGGAGATTGTAGTTACCCTGAGGACTCTCTAGCTTGTTCTTTGAGATTCAGTCGGATCTGAATGTTTTTCTTGAGGACTGTGAAACTTTTTTTTTTTTTTTTTTTAGCTTGGCTGGAGGTATTTACCCAGAAACAACATGTCTCATTCGAGATGGTTCAAGTTCTTCCTTGTTCAGGGATCCTGAGATCTATCTCCTGTCTATTTTGGAGTACAACTCCTGCCAAACTGTGTGGGCTCTTTAGAGCTATCCTGAGAAATCTTATCCCCAGAAAATTAATTTTGGGGGTGTTCATTAGAATGGCACTCATTTGTAGTCCTGAATAGGTATCTGAGATCTCCCAGGGGCTCACAGGTGTATTGAGTGTCCTATTCTATTTTCTTCAATGGCTTGATTCGTGAGTAGTGAATCCAGGAGTGGTGCCCTGATACCTTGACTGCTGTGGGGTTAGAAAGTATTAGAGGGTAGGGTCCTTCCATGTGGGCTGGAGTTGAGTTTTGGGGGACCCATCTTTCCAGAATTTAATTGGGACTTGAACCCCTGGAGAATATATTGAAGGCTTTTTAGAATCTTTTGGATCCTGGTTGACACCCCACAAGTGTATATCTTGTTTGAATTGCCCAATGGCCATGGCATAAGACTGGAGGACCTGAGCCTCTGGATTTAGGATGAGGTCATTGACATAAACAAAAGGTCTCCCATATAGCATCTCATAGGACTAAAACCAACCTGTACATTAGGGGCGATATAGGTGCAGAGGAGAGCTATTGGGAAAGCCTTGTTTCATCCAAGTGAGGTCTCCCGGCTTATCTTTTTCATTGCTTATTCTAAGAATTGATTAGCTCTTTCTAGTTTTCCTGAAGACTGAGACCTCCAGGCACAATGGAGGTAATAAGTAATGTCCAATGCTTTAGAAACCCCTTGGGTGACCTTCAGTTCAGTTCAGTTCAGTCGCTCAGTCGTGTCTGACTCTTTGTGACCCCATGAATCACAGCACGCCAGGCCTCCCTGTCCATCACAAACTCCCGGAGTTTACTCAAACTCATGGTGACCTTAGAAGTAAATGATATCCCATTGTCACTTTGTAATGACCTAGGCAGACAAATCTTGGCATGATTCATGCAGTATTTTTTTGTTTGTTTGTTTTTTACCACCTCCTTGGCCTTCTAAATCTGGGTGGGAAAACCTTCAATCCATCCTGTGAATGTATCTATCATGACTAGTAGGTACTTTCACCTTTGAGAAACTGGCATCTGGGTGAAGTGCATCTACCAGTCCTCTCCTTTGTAGGTCCCACACTGTTGGATGGGTTGGGCCAGCTGGAGTCTTCGAGCTCCTTTTGGAAAGTGGGACAAAAGGAGACCACTTGCCATATAGTTGCTTGGAGGCCTATTCCTCTGAAGGACCTTTCCAGTAATCTTTGGAGGACCTTCTCCCCTAAATAGGTGGTGGCCTGTAAGGAGTTAACCAACTTCCACTGGAGGTATCCGGGGAGAAAAACAGTCCCTCCTTTTGGAAGCATCTGATATAATCTTTTTGAAAGCCCTCACTCTTAACTGTAAGTCTCACCTTCATTGTATGAAGGAGTTTCTGGCAAATTAGTCTGTGGAACTAAGGTGTCAATCCCTATTAGGTCATTGCTCTGTAATGATGCTCTCTTAGCTGCCTGATCAGCTGCTTGGTTCCCTTGTGCCACTTCCATGCTCCCTTATTGGTATCTTTACAATGGGAGACTGAAAATGCAGAGGGAAGATGGACCACCTCCAAGAGTCTAAGGATTTGTTCATGATGTTTGATTGGGGAACCTCGGGTGGTCAAATGACCTCTTTCTTTCCAAATAGCAGTGTGTGCATGTAGCACCAGAAAGGCACATGTGAAGTCAATGTAAATGCCTACTCTTTTTTTCTTTTCCAAGCTCTAAAGCTCAAGTCAGGGCTATGAGCTAGGTCAGTTAGGCTGAAGTAGCTGGTGGCAAAGGTTTAACCTCTCAGTTGAGTTCAGTTCAGTCACTCAGTCATGTCCAGCTCTTTGGGAACCCACGGACTGCAGCACACCAGGTCTCCCTGTCCATCACCAACTCCGTGAGTTTACTCAAACTCATGTCCATTGATTCGGTAGTGCCATCCAACCATCTCATTCTTTGTCATCCCCTTCTCCTCCTGCCTTCAATCTTTCCCAGCATCAGGGTCTTTTCAAATGAGTCAGCTCTTCATATCAGATGGCAAAAGTATTGGAGCTTCAGTATCTACATCAGTCCTTTCAATGAATATTCAGGACTGATTTCCTTTAGGATGGACTGGTTGGATGCCCTTGCAGTTCAAGGGACAAACAAGAGTCTTCTCCAACACCACAGTTCAAAAGCATCAATTCTTCGGCACTCACCTTTCTTTATAGTCCAACTCTCACATCCATACATGAACACTGAAAAATAATACCTTTGACAAGATGGAACTTTGTTGTCAATGCAATGTCTTTTCTTTTTAATATGCTGTTTAGGTTGGTCATAACTTTTCTCTCAAGAAACAAGTGTCTTTTAATTTCATGGCTGCAATCACCATCTGCAGTGATTTTGGAGCCCCCCAAAATAAAGTCTGTCACCATTTCCACTGTTTCCCCATCTACTTGCCATGAAGTGATGGGACCAGATGACATGATCTTAGTTTCCTGAATTTTGAGCTTTAAGCCAACTTTTTCACTCTCCTCTTTCACTTTCATGTAGAGTCTCTTTAGTTCTTCGCTTTCTGCCATAAGGGTGGTGTCATGTTCATATCTGAAGTTATTGATATTTCTCCTGGCAATCATGATTCCAGCTTATGCTTCATCCAGTCCAGAATTTCTGATGATGTACTCTGCATATAAGTTAAATAAGCAAGGTGACAATATACAGCCTTGACATACTCCTTTTCCTATTTGGAACCAGTCTGTTTTCCCATGACCAGTTCTAACTGTTGCTTCCTGACCTGCATATACATTTCTCAAGAAGCAGGTCATATGGTCTGGTATCCCCACCTCTTTAAGCATTTTCCACAGTTTGTTGTTATCCACACAGTTTTGTGGATCCACACACTATGCTTTGGCATAGTCAACAAAGCAGAAATAGATGTTTTTCTGGGACTGTCATGCTTTTTCAATGATCCAGTGCATGTTTGCAATTTGATCTGGTTCCTCTGCCTTTTCAAAAACCACCTTGAACACCTGGAAGTTCATGATTCATGTACTGGTTGCCCGGATGGGAGAATTTTGAGCATTATTTTACTAGCATGTGAGATGAGTACAATTGTGCAGTAGTTTGAACATTCTTTGGCATTGCCTTTCTTTGTGATTGGAATGAAAAAGAACATTTTCCAGTCCTGTGACCACTGCTCAGGTTTCCAAATTTGTAGGTATATTGAGTGCAGCATTTTCACAGCATCATCTTTTAAGATTTGAAATAGTTCACGTGGAATTCCATCACTTCCACTAGTTTTGTTTGTAGTGATGCTTCTTAAGATCCACTTGACTTCACATTCCAGGATGTCTGGCTATATGTGATTGATCATACCATCATGATTATCTGGGTCATTAAGATCTTTTTTGTATAGATCTTCTGTGTATTCTTGCCACCTCTTCTTAATATCTTCTGTTTCTGTTAGGTCTATACCATTTATTTCCTTTATTGAGCCCATCTTCACATGAACTGTTCCCTTTTTATCTCTAATTTTCTTGAAGAGATCTCTAGTCTTTCCTAGTCTAGGTTTTTTCCTCTCTTTCTTTACACTGATCACTGAGGAAGGCTTTCTTATCTCTCCTTACTATTCTTTGGAACTCTGCATTCAAATGGGTATATCTTTCCTTTCCTCCTTTGCCTTTCGCTTCTCTTCTATTCACAGCTATTTGTAAGGCCTCCCCAGACAGCCATCTTGCTTTTTTGCATTTATTTTTCTTAAGGATGGTCTTGATCGCTGTCTCCTGTACAATGTCATGAACCTGCATCCATACTCCACCAGGCACTCTATCAGATTCAGTCCCTTAAATCTACTTCTCCTGTCCACTGTATACTTGTTAGGGGTTTGATTTAGATCTGGTGATGTCCATGTGTAAAGTTTTCTCTTGTGTTGTTGGAAGAGGGTGTTTGCTGTGACCAGTGTATTCTCTTGGCAAAACTCTGTTAGCCTTTGCCTTGCTTCCTTCTGTACTCCAAGGCCAGATTTGCCTGTTACTCCAGTTATTTCTTGACTTCCTACTTTTACATTCCAGTCCCCTATAATGAAAAGGGCATCTGTTTTGAGGTGTTAGTTCTAGCAGGTCTTATAGATCTTCATAGGACCGTTCAACGTCAGCTTCTTCAGCATTACTGGTCGGGGCATAGATTGCATTACCGTGACATTGAATGGTTTGCCTTGGAAACAAACAGAGATCATTCTGTTGCTTTTGAGATTGCATCCAAGTACTGCATTTTGGACTCTTTTGTTGACTATGATGGCTACTCCATTTCTTATATGAGATTACTGCCCACAGTAGTAGATATAATGGTTATCTGAGTTAAATTCACCAGTCCATTTTAGTTCATTGATTCCTAAACTGTTCATATTCACTCTTGCCTTCTCCTGTTTGATCACTTCTAATTTGCCTTTTTTCATGGACCTGGTTGGAGAAGGCAATGGCAACCCACTCCAGTACTCTTGCCTGGAAAATCCCATGGATGGGAGAGCCTGGTAGGTTGCAGTCCATGGGGTCACTAGGAGTCGGACATGACTGAGCGACTTCACTTTCGCTTTTCACTTTCACACATTGGAGAAGGAAATGGCAACCCACTCCATTATTCTTACCTGGAGAATCCCAGGGATGGGGGATCCTGGTGGGCTACCGTCTATGAGGTTGCACAGAGGTGGACATGACTGAATGACTTAGCAGCAGCAGCAGCATTCTAGGTTCCTATTCAATATTGCTCTTTACAGCATCAGACCTTGCTACTATCACCAGTCACATCCACAACTGGTAGTTGTTTTTGCTTTGGCCCTGTCTTTTCATTCTTTCCGGAGTTATTTCTCTACTGATCTCCAGTAGCATATTGGGCTCCTACAGACTTGGGGAGTTTATCTTTCATTGTCCTATTTTTTTTTGTTTGTTTTTCATTTATTTTTGTTAGTTGGAGGCTAATTACTTTACAATATTGTAGTGGTTTTTGTCATACATTGACATGAATCAGCCATGGATTTACATGTATTCCCCATCCCGACCCCCTCTCCCACCTCCCTCTCTACCCAATCCTTCTGGGTTTTCCCAGTGCACCAGGCCCAAGCACTTGTCTCATGCATCCAACCTGGGCTGGTGATCTGTTTCACCCTAGATAATATACATGTTTCAATGCTGATCTCTCGAAACATCCCACCCTCACCTCTCCCACAGAGTCCAAAAGTCTGTTCTGTACATCTGTGTCTCTTTTTCTGTTTTGCATATAGGGTTATCGTTACCATCTTTCTAAATCCCATATATATGTGTTAGTATACTGTAATGGTCCTTATCTTTCTGGCTTACTTCACTCTGTATAATGGGCTTCAGTTTCATCCATCTCATTAGAACTGGTTCAAATGAATTCTTTTTAATGGCTGAGTAATATTCCATGGTGTATATGTACCACAGCTTCCTTATCCATTCGTCTGGTGATGGGCATCTGGGTTTCTTCCGTGTCCTGGCTATTATAAACAGTGCTGCAATGAACATTGGGGTGCCCCTGTCTCTTTCAGATCTGGTTTCTTCGGTGTTTATGCCCAGAAGTGGGAACCTTTTTATACTATTCATGGGGTTCTCAATGCAAGAATACTGAAGTGGTTTGCCATTCTCTTATCCATTGGACCATATTGTGTCAGACCTCTCCACCGTGACCCGTCCATCTTGGGTGGCCCTACAAAGCTTGGATCATAGCTTCATTGAGTAAGACAATGTTATGGTCCATGTGATCAGATTGATTAGTTTTCTATGATGGTGTTTTTGAGTCTGTCTGCCCTCTGATGGAGAAGGATAAGGAGCTTATGGAAGTTTCCTGATGGGAGAGACAGACTAAAGGGGAAATTGGATTTTGTTCTGATGTGTGGGGCCATGCTCAGTAAACGACCTGTAGTAACCATCTCTGTAAAACAGACTTTTTTTTTTTTTTTTTTTCATTTATTTTTATTAGTTGGAGGCTAATTACTTTACAATATTGTAGTGGGTTTTGTCATACATTGACATGAATCAGCCATGGATTTACATGTATTCCCATCCCGATCCCGCCTCCCACCTCCCTCTCTACCCGATCCCTCTGGGTCTTCCCAAAGGCAGACTTTTAATCAGAGTACTAGCTTGCCACATCTAGAGAAATAATTTCTGACAAATAAAAAGCATTTTGTGTAGAATATTACTCAGAATTAAGAATACATATACACACAAAGAGAGTCACATACGTATTACCTAATTCTGAGTATTTTAAATCACATAAGAAACATTTTTCAAACAGACCTGAGTACAGTAATAAGGTACCAAGGAGACATGCATGATAGGAAGACCAAGGACACGTAATTTTTAAGTCCCTTCACTTCATGGGAAGTACATGGGGAAACAGTGGAAACAGTGTCAGACTTTATTTTTTTCAGCTCCAAAATCACTGCACATGATGATTGCAGCCATGAAATTAAAAGATGCTTACTCCTTAGAAGGAAAGTTAAGACCAACCTGGATAGTATATTTAAAAGCAGAGACATTACTTTGCCAACAAATGTCCGTCTAGTCATGGCTATGGTTTTTCCAGTAGTCATGTATGGATGTGAGAGTTGGACTGTGAAGAAAGCTGAGTGCCAAAGAGCTGATGTTTTTGAACTGTGGTGTTGGAGAAGACTCTCGAGAGTCCCTTGGACTGCAAGGAGATCCAACCAGTCCATCCTAAAGGAGATCAGTCCTGGGTGTTCGTTGGAAGGACTGATACTGAAGCTGAAACTCCAATGCTTTGGCCACCTCATGCGAAGAGTTGACTCATTTGAAAAGACCCTGATACTGGGAGAGATTGGGGGCAGGAGGAAAAGGGGATGACAGAGGATGAGATGGCTGGATGGAATCACCGACTTGATGGACATGGGTTTGGGTAAACTCCAGGAGTTGGTGATGGACAGGGAGGTCTGGCATGCTGTGATTCATGGGGTCGCAAAGAGTCGGACAAGACTGAGCGACTGAACTGAACTGAACTGAAGCTAACTAAGACTAGAGAAATTTTTGTTTTGCCACAAATTTATAAATTACTTCTTTCAAATTAACTGTTTTGTTAACATAAGTTTGTTTTTAAGTAATATTTCAGAGTTTGACTTGTTCTATTTTTCTAATACAATCGTGGTAATGATAAAGAAATAAACATTAATATAAGCCATTACTTCCCATATTCCAAGTGGTATAGGTATGCCACTTGGGAAAATATGATGGTGTTTAAGTTGAGAAATGAAGTAAGAAACATGATGTTTGGGTCAGATATACCTGGAGAATAAGCTAGTAAATGAGATGTGTTAATAAATGTAGAAATGTAGAATAACATGCTGAAAAAATGAACGATTAGGAAAAATGAGAGTATAAAAGATAGTCCAAAAGATGGATAATCATGATTTGAGATTGTGGAGGTTGAAAATGTCTTGGAAGAAATAGGGCTAGATTGTGTTATGGTTTTGGTTTGTGGTTATGCTTCACTGGAGGTGGAGAATAGAGGCTCTGAGTTGACTTTACAGTGCGAAGTGAATGGCAGAAAAATAAAGTTGTCTTAATGATGCCAAAACAGTAAAGAATTCTTTATATATAAGTACACAGAAAAGTTTTCAAAAATATGTCCCACTAACAGTTATATTGTTAACAAGTAAGAATATAGATTAAATAAATTGCTCAGTGACACAGGAGCAGAAAAGGGAGGCTTGATTGCAATCAAAGCCCATTGAACACTGTAAAGTGGTATTGTGGATAATTTTTAATGATGTAATAAAATTAATAAAAAATGTAAAAATGACATTGATCTATCAGGTTTCTACCACTGCAATGGACAGATGTGCATTTTTTTAAACACAGTTACTACCAAGTAGATTATTCAGGGGAGAACAACACAGTCCTCTGTAATTATTGAGTATTTAAAAAGACATTTTATACATGGGTATGATTTAACAAGGTGTGAGGGGGTAATTGAACCTTAGGCACTATTCACACGTGTCACATGACTGCGACAGGACTCCTCTCTTTACATTAAATTCTTTGAGTAATTAACAATTTACATCAAGACATACATATGATATCATTGACCAGGAGCAAAATTTTAATTTGTGAAAGGACATAAAAGGGTTAAATACTGAGTGAACAGTTAAGAAGTGCAACAGCTTCAGTATTTTCTCTGTGTCAAGATATAACATATCTCTATTCTGTTCTGAAAGCATTCAAAATTAAGAGATCTGGGTTCAAATCTTATTTCAAATATACATTATTTAAATATATACATATATAATATAAAACATATATTATGTGTATATTATATATAATATCTATTATATACACATAATACACATATGTATTATATACATATATGTATACATGCACATAATATATATGTATAATATATAATGTATAATATATATAGTATATATATTATAAATACATAAATTTAATATATACATTTATACTATATATATATCTTATATACTATATATAATGCAATTATATATATGGTATTTATATTATATATATTATAAATATACATAGTTATGTATGTGTATATATATGTATATGTTTATGTACTTACAAATATACATAAATATGTATATGTATAGTATATATAACATCATGTTTTATATTATATTATATTATATAGATTGAATATACTAAATGTATATATAATAATATATACTTATACATATATATTTATCTTATATAATAAATGTAATATATATTATACATCTATATTATATTATATAATATATAATACAATATTATATATTATCTATATAAGATACAATTATATATAAAATATAAAATACAATTATATACTTATATATATATTATCTTTTAAATATAATTTAATTTTTAATTTAATTAATTTAAACTTATTTAATTATACTTAATTTCAAAATATTTAAATAATATTATATAAAATAAGTATAACAAAATATATAATATAATTATGAGTATATAATTATATTCATTATCATAATTATATCATAATATGTTATATATTATATTATACATATAATATACTTTAATATACTATATAATATACATAATAAGTATAAATAATGAATAAAAATATATAATTATATATATACAATATACATGTATACATAGAATATATAAAATGTATATACTTATATATTACATTATAAATAATTATATAATTATGTAATTATATATTTTAATATATTTTATTTTATATATAATACTATAATTATACTTATATAAATTATACTTATATACTTATATAATAATAAAAATAATATAATAATATATGTTATATATAATATGTCTAACAATACTTGTGATATATAATATACATAATATATAATATATAATATAAATTATATATTATAGTATTGTATATTTTATAATCATATTTAAATATTGTATATGTAATTTCTAATGTAATCTAATATGATATATAACATTATATATAATGTTTAATTACATATACTCTATGAATATATATATTTTACATTATATATTTTATTGTTTATTATATATTGCATATTTGTATTATGTTATATTAATTATATTTTAAGTATTGATTATAATAATTAAATAAATCTTTATGATTACTATAATTAATATGTGTAATATCTTATAAATTTCAAATTATAAATATATATGTTTATATATTAAAATGTATTTTATATATAATATACTATGTATATAATACATATATTTATTATATGCAGATATATGAACTATGATGTATATTACTGTTCATACACTATATATTATAGCATTATACTATATGTTATACATTGCATATATAATATATAAATATATACTATAATATTAGATCATATGTATAAATATATATACACACATGTATATATGTATATATATATGTACATATATATGCATATGTATTATATAATCTTATGTTACATATTATCTATTTTAATATTACATTATATGTATGTTTATATGTATATATCTGTATGTATATATGTATATATGTATCAAAAATCATATTTCCAGTATATAAAATTTGTATATAGAATAAAATATTATATAATATAATAATATATATTATATGCAATATATAGATATAATATTATATGTATAATAGTTTTGTATATTAATATGCATATAATGTATATTTTATATACATATAATGATATATAAAATAATTTATAATATGAATATGCATATACAATATAGGCATATAGTACATATATTATAGTATATAATATATATTATACATAATATGATAATGATTATATGTTATATTTAAGTATATTATATTTTATATTAACTATATTAATTAATGTATTAATGATTATATTTAATATTATTTCATTATAATTATATTATGTTGTTATATGTTATATATTATAATAATTATTGTATGTTATATAATAATACATCAATATAAGTTTACATATGATTGCATTAATATACATATATTATATAATATATACTATATAATAAGCATGCATATGCATTATATATATTATATATGTAAATACATAATATATATATTCCCATACATATTTATATATAATTGCATTATATATTTCCATTATACATATTTCCAGTATAGTATAATTTCAGTTGGCCTCAATAGCGAGTTGTGACTTTTTCACTTTCCTGAAAAGTGTGTTTGATGAACAGGATTTTAATTTTGATAAAGTCTAAACTATTATTCTTTTTGTATGGTTATTAATTTTACATACCAGGAAATTTTTATCTATTGCATTATTGCAAACATTTTAATAGGCAGACGAGGTAGAAGTTTGAAAATAATTTTGGTGTCATCTTCAGTTTTGTTCAGTCACTCGTTCGTGTCTGACTCTTTCAGACCCCATGGACCACAGTATGCCAGGTCTCCTTGTCCATTACCTACTCCCGGAGTTCACTCAAGCTCATGTCCATTGAGTCGGTGATACCATCCAACCATCTCATCCTCTGTGGTCCCCTTCTCCTTTTGCCTTCAATCTTTCCCAACATCAGGGTCTTTTCAAATGAGTTAGTTCTTCGCATCAGGTGTCCAAAGTATTGGAGTTTCAGCTTCAACATCAGTCGTTCCAATGAATATTCAGAACTAATTTCCTTTGGGATGGACTGGTTGGATGTCCTTGAGGTCCAAGGGACTCTCAAGAGTCTTCTCCAACATCACAGTTCAAGCACACAAAAAGTGAAAAGAGAGGTGGCAGTCGATTAAATAGACAATATAAATTTCAGTACAATATTTAAAGCCAGTAAGTAACCATTAGTAAGGTGGGATGGGATAAATTCGTATTATTGGGATTGGTATATACACACTACTATATATAAAACAGATAACTAGTAAGGACCTACTGTATAGCACAGGGAACTCTTCTCAATACTCTGTAATGACCTAAATAGGAAAGTAACCTAAAAAAGAGTGGATTCATTTATATGTATAAGTGGTTCACTTTGCTGTACACTTGAGTGTAACACAATATTGTAAATCAACTATACTCCAATTTAAAAAAAAATGTGCAGAAATGTTAAAGGAGAGAAGGCAAAACTTTATTTTGTGACATCCAAGATTTGGGGGACAAAATTAGACTTGTAGATATAAGTTGTGTCACAATTTGGATTTCCTGAAAGTAGAAAAAATGCCTAAAAGACAAATCTAAATATCTTGAAAGAGATGTTAGAAAAGAGAAAGGCTTATGGAGATCTGTATTAACTGTTCTTGGATTCTACATTAATGAAGAAATCATTGAAAGTAATTTAAGAAGACATGGTGAAGAATTCTTCTAAAATTATTTTTGTCTTAAATTTTAAGATGATTGCTTAAAATTGTACACTATTTGACAAGAAAATGATTACAGAATATATGATTAGATAGCTATCAATTGTTTCATTTTATCACATATTCAAAATTACTTTTATATTTCATACTTAGCAACTTCCTCTTATTATAATTATCTATAGCAACAAAATAAAAAGAAAATATCTGGAAAAAAAAATTTATAAACTTGAAATACAAGTCAAAAATTTGACCACTGGAGAGGAATGTTCTAGGTAGCTGGTGGAATATTAGGTAGGGTAGAAAAACTATCTTTGTTAACACCTGATTGTTCTAGAAAATATTAGTATAAACAGAGCAATAAAAAACATGATCATTTTAAGATTGAAACAGCTAGTAGAGAATGTGGACCTAATTCACATTTATTTAAATATTATGACCAGTTATAAGTAATTAGGTGATTTTCTCAGTGCCCAAGATGTGGGAGCCTCCTCGGCCTGACCCTTCCTAGACCTGACCCAAGCCAAACACCCTGATCCCTCTTCCAGGGATTTCACCTTCATCTTCAATCACATTACATCAATGAATCACATAATACCAAATCTATCTATCTATCTATGTGGAAGATATATAAGAACCCATAAATGGTTTAATTTATGTAGAAAATATTTACATAAAACATAAGTCTCCATTCCCTGACTCAACAAAACATGCAAAGTGAATAAATAAATAAGTAGGAAAAGAAGGAAAAGATGGAACAAAGAAATACTTGATTATCCCGAGGGAGGGGAGAGGTGATCAAATTAATAATATTAAAATCTAAAATTCCAACACATATCAGAGACTTGTTTTCATAACTAATGAAATTATAAAATAACTGATTTGTTTCTTCTTTTCAACTGATTTGCTTCCAAGTTATCACTGTATTCATGGATCCCAACAGGGTAACACTTTTCTACGCATTGTTAAACCGTTTTTGTCCTTCCCGTCTGCTGCTTTCTTTTGGTTACAACATTTGTGTCTGAGTTCTTATTTCACCTGTCTTATTGCTGATTTCCATTGCAAAGGTAGCTATCAACCTGCAATAAAATCATGATGGTTAACCATAAGATGATACAGCTCTCCTATCAAAGAACTGCAACCTACAGGCAAAGCATTCAATAATTGTTAAAGTGAAAGCGAAAGTTTCTCAGTTGTGTCCGACTTTTTGCGACCCCATGACTGCAGCATGCCAGGCTTCCCTGTCGTTCACCGTCTCCCAGAGCTTGCTCAAATTCATGTCCATTGAGTCAGTGATGCCATCTAGCCATCTCATCCTCTGCCATCCCCTTCTCCTCCTGCCTGTATTAGGTAGCCATTCCCTTCTTCAGGGTATTGTCTCCACCTAGGGATTGAACCCAGGTCTCCTGCATTTCAGGCTGATTCTTCACCATGCAAGCCACCAGGAAAGCCCCAAGGAGGTATTGATAATACTTAAATAATAGCAAATATTACATTATTTCCTTGTTACTTTTACTGTGCAAAAGCCTGCTTACTTTTATACTGTTAGAGATGCTCATCTCCCTAGGGGTCTCTATGCTGGAAATGAGTTCTCTTACTTTAAAACTTTCAGTCACGCAGATTTAAATATATCCTGAGGCTGCAAGCTCCCATGACTACCTCTTTCAATCAAAGCAGTGATATTTACTCTTGCTACTCCCCGTCACCGTCAAGCTCAGTGAACATGAGAGGTGTCCATATCCAACCTGAAAATCACCTGTAGTGCCAAGGTAGATCTTATTCCATGCAAGAATGCTAGTGATAAACCGATTAACATCAGTTACACTGTTAACTTTTGGATTTTTCCTTTAGCATCTCTATTATGAGGATAAAAATATTTACTATTTCACACTACTATTTGTAAAACATCACTTTGATGCAGTCCAGACCATCTAGCCACTTAATTATTAACAGAGAAAAGAGAATATGGGAATTCATATATTAAAAGAAGTATTCTACATGCACAATTTAAAGGTCACCTTAAAATTCTCAGACTGTTTTCATGGTATATTTCAGAAAACATATTTCTGAATGTGTTAATTTGTTAGATGTTGTTAATTGATTTTTAGCTACATTTAGAAATACTGGACAGGGAGTCAGGGGACATGAGTTCTAATTCTATTCTGCCATCAACTTGTACTTTAGTTGGAGTGATTAGCCTCTAAGGGTCAGTTTTCTCATTATAAAATGGAATAGGTTGGATGGATCAGTGGTTTTCAATCTGCATTTTGAGAATCGAAATGAGAGACTGTTGTCCTCAGGGGCTGGTGTGGAGAGAGAGACTATGACAGGCCAAGCAGGCAGAACTCTGGGCTCCATCCCCAGGTAAGTCAGGGCACAACTACTTTCCAGGGCTTTATTTATTTACACACCCTAGGGAAATGTGTTTTTGTAAGAGTTCCTTATTTACAATTAACAAACAAAAATCTTTAAAACAACTGAGTCAAATAATCTAATGTTTAAGACTGTTTTGAGCAATAAAATATGTAAAATTCTGTGGGTTTTCTAATGTGCTAGAAAACAGTGTGAGAGGAGGAACTATGCATTATCCTTCTGTAGTATGTTTTAGAAAACTCTGGTGTGCAGAGAAGTGATTTTTAGTTCATGGTGTGCAAACATTATTAGTGTCATTTGACTTTCAGACCAAAAAGTAATTGTCCCAAAAAACTAAATTATCTATAGCAAAATTGCATTCATATTCTGGCATCTTTATGTTTGTGATAGTTCCTCAGAAGTTTGCTTTGTGTGTGTGTGTGTATTCTTAAGTATTCTATATGTCAAGGGGATACAGTTTTCAGTAATAGACTGTATCTCCAGCTGTCAAATTGAGTCAATCAGGAAAACAGTATTGAAGATATAAGAATATGCTTGAACAGTACACATCAATATCAGATAAACTATTTTTCCATATAACCATGTTATCAGTAAGGAATAAAATTCTAGTACAAATTGCCTAGAAGCAGGTGACAGAGGATTAGATGGTTGGATGGCATCACCGACTCAATGTACATGACTTTAAGCAAACTCTGGGAGATAGTGAAGGACAGGCAAGTCTGGCATGTTGCAGTCCATGAGGTTGCAAAAAGTTGGACACGACTTAGTGACTGAACAACAACAACTAATAGCTGAAGCCCTTTTATTCCACTTTTAAACTTTATTTAAAAACAAACAAACAAAAAGCACTGTTGAAGATAAGGGAACACTTTGGAAAGTATTACTAATGTTTTATGAAAGTAGGACATGTATTAAGAGAACTACATTTTTATAAATTGATTGCTAATAGAGATATAGATCCAAAATAACAGAGTAGATGAACAGCTGAGATTATTTTTAAGAATATATTAATAATATGAATTTTATGATTAGATTGACAGGAACATAGGAAATAAAATAACTGGTGGAAATTTGCACTTCATGTCATTTTTTTCATTTAGAATAGACACTGAAATGCCAATTTGCTCTTTTATCATTAACCAAAAATATTTTTACATGAAAACAATGACTAAGTTTCTTAGCAACTTATGTTTAGAAAATTTTAAAAAGTCAGCATAGTTTGATTTATACCCTATTAATAATATATGCGTCTAAAGTGTGGATTTTCACACTCTTCACATATTTATATTACATTTTCCAAAGTTTAAAAAATTGTGTTTTTCTAAAACAGTTCTTTCTGAAAATACCACTTAATTTAACATATTGCTTTATGCTTCATTGCTTTATGTCAAAACATGCTTAATCAAATTTAGCATTTATAGTTTTTCTTATAAATTGTTTTAAAATATTCTATTAACTTTCTGTCAGAAATAATACACATTATTTCATGTTAGATTTAAACACCAAGATAAATAATTTTCTCCAGCTGAAAGAAATAATATTAACATAGTTTTGCTTGTTTGTTTTTAAGGATAAATATTACTATATTTAAACCTAAACTTGAATATTATTTTATTCAATATTTGGCAGTCTTTATGTTTAATTCTATAAGACCTTAAAGATTAAGCAAGTACTTCAAATAACATTAAAGAGAAATAGATAATTCAACAGGCAGAATGCTTTATTCTTATAAGAATTGAGTATTCTTATAAGATTTGAATTAGTTATGGATTTTCATTTTTTATATTATTAATGAAAACATAAATCTTAATCCTTCTTCCTATGACTAATGAATTAGAAAAAGACAACTCTCTCTCTCTCTCTCTATATATATATATATATATATAATATATATAATATATAATCCTGTTAGTGGGTATCTAAATTTACAGGAATTGAAAAGTAATTTTCATAAAGTAAAATGAATTTTGTGGTTAAGATTGAATCAAATATTGTTACCTCAATATGTAAACACTTCATAATGGAACCAGTCCAATTTTTCTTTTTTGGGAATTTTCAAATCTCATTTATAGAACTAGTTTTAGTTGATTGTAATGGAAAGGTTATTGAATTCTAAAATATTTCTTTCTTGTTAGAAAAGTGAGATGACTGAATATCTAGAAATTATAAACAAAATATTTTCTGGACTATATATTATCAATTAATATCATGTATGTTTTATACCTTAACATCTGCTACTTCAGTCAAATATAAGAAATATTTCAGAGAGTGATAATTGGTGAACAAAACAGATTAGAATTTGTATGTTACAAGTTAGAAAATACACAATAAAATAAGTGAGATATTTAAAAATATGGTAAGTGCTAAGCATAAGATAGAACATATGTATAATTAGTATACATTTTTAAAAAGTGTCATAAAAGTTAAAATAGTAATTGTTAGGAAGGAAAATATAATGGAGAACATGATCAAGACTTCAGGTAGAATGTGACTTTTATTTTACTTTAAGGGTGGAATAAAAACTCAAAATATAGGGGAGAAGTTATGTTAAGTAAACAAAGATATTTCAGGTGGGAAAAGAAGCAGGGATCTGACCAGAGGAGTAGTTTAGATTACCTGGACAGGTCACAAGTAAGAGAAAATTTCAAAGTTACTGGTTTCTTACTGTGAGACACGTTTCATAGGAGTTATATGCTAATCCTCATTTAATCTAGCCATTTAGTCAGGTACATTATTTCTGATGTTCCTTGAGATTAAGTAGAGTGTTTAAAATTATTTAGCTAATAAATCATGGAGTTTGGATTTAAATACTGGATATGTCTCACCAAATCCCCACAATCTTAAAAGCATCAGTAATATGTCAGGCTGTTTTTTTGTTTTTGTTTTTCCTCTTAAAAGGAGTTTTTCTTCTTCAATTGAAGAAGGATATATTTCACTGGGTATGGACATTTAGGTTGGCAGTTAATTTCTCTCACTCCATTAACATATTCTTCTGCTGAGTTCTTGCTTCCACTGTTGGGAAGTAAGCTGCCAGTCCTGCTGTCTCTGAAAGTAAAGATCTTTGTCCTTTGGCTGCTTTTAAGATTTACTCTTTGATTATCAGCAGTCCTACCCTGGATAATGTTTTCTTTGTATTTAACCCAGGAAAGGTCTGGATTTCTAAATCTGAGAGCTTTCTAAATCTGTGACTACTTTCTTTTCTTATCTTTTGAGAACTATCAATCACTTATTATTGTTTCAGTTGCTAAGTCGAGTCTGAATCTTTGTGACCCAGTGAACTGCAGCACACCAGGCATCACTGTCCTCTGTCTTCTGGAGTTTGCACAAATTCATATCCATTGAGTCAGTGATGCCATCCAACCACCTCATCCTCTGTTGCCCCCTTCTCCTCCTGACCTCAATATTTCCCAGCATCATGTGGCCATAGTTTTGGAACTTCAGTACCAATGAATATTCAGAGTTGATTTCCTTTAGGAATGGCTAGTTTAATCTACTTACAGTCCATGGGACTCTCAAGAGTCTTCTCCAAGATCCCAACTTGGAAAGCATCAATCCTTCAGCATTCAGCCTTCTTCCCAGCCCAAATATCGTACTTGTACATGATTAATGGAAAAATCATAGCTTTGACTATACAGATCATTGTCAGCAAAGTGATGTCTCTGCTTTTTAATACCCTGTCTAGGTTTGTCATAGGTTTCTTTCCAAGGAGCAAGTGTCTTTTAATTTCATGGCTGCAGTCAACATCCACAGTGATTTTGGAGCCAAGAAAATGAAATCTGTCATTGTTTCCAATTTTTTTCCCATCTATTTGCCATGAAGTGATGGGACTGGATGATAGCATCTTAGTTTTTAGAGTGTTGAGTTTTAAGCCAGCCTTTTCACTGTCCTCTTTCATCTTCATCAAGAGGCTTTTTAGTTCCTCTTTACTTTCTGTTAGAGTATGATTTATGTATCTGAGGTGGTTGATATTCCTCCTGGCAATCTTGATACTAACTCAAGCTTTATCCAGCCCTACATTTTGATTGATATATGCCAGATAGAAATCAAATAAGCAGGGTGACAATATACAGCCTTGATATACTCCTTTCCAAATTTTGAACCAGTGTGTTCCATGTCCTGTTCTAACTGCTGTTTCTTGACCTGCATACAGGTTTCTCAGGAGGCAGGTAGGATTGTCTGGTATTCTCATTTCTTTAAGAATTTTCCACAGAGTGTTGTGATCCACACAAAGGCCTTAGCACAGTCAATGAAACAGAAATAGATGTTTTGTTTTTTTTTTTTTTTTTCTGGAATTCCCTTGTTTTTTCTATGATCCAGTGGATGTTGGCAACTTGATCTCTGATTCCTCTGCCTTTTCTAAATTCAATTTGTACATCTGGAAGTTTTCAGTTCATGTACTGCTGAAGTCTATCTTGAAGGATTTTGAGCATTATCTTCCTAGCATGTGAAATGAGCAAAATTGTATGCTAGTTTGAACATTCTTTGACATTGCCTTTCTTTGTGATTGGAATGAAATCTGACCTTTTCCAGTTTCATGGCTGCTGGTGAGTTTTCCAAATTTGCTGGCATATTGACTGCAGCATTTTCACAGCATCATCTTCTAGGATTGGAAATAGCTTAACTGGAATTCCAACACTTCCACTGGCTTTGTTCATAGTAATGCTTCCTAAGGCCCACTTGACTTCACACTCCAAGATATCTGGCTCTAAGTGAGTGATCACACCATTGTGGTTATGTAGGTCATTAAGATCTTTTTATGTATAGTTCTTCTGTGTATTCTTGCCACCTTTTCTGAATCTCTTCTGCTTCTGTTAGCTCCATATTGTTTCTGTCCTTTATTGTGCTCATCTTGCATGAAATATTCTTTTGGTATCTCCAATTTTCTTGAAGAGCTCTCTAGTCTTTCCCATTCTATTGTTTCCTCTATTTCTTTTCATTGTTCACTTCAGAAGGCTTCTTTTATCTCCTTGCTATTCTCTGAAACTCTGCATTCATGTGGGTATATTTTTCCCTTTCTCCTTGGCCTTTCAGTTCTTTCTTCAACTATTTGTAAGGCCACCTCAGACAACCATTTTGACTTTCTTTATCTTTGGGATGGTTTTGGTCACCACCCCCTGTACAATATTATGAGAGAGGAGCCTGATAGGCCACAGTCCAGGTTTGAAAAGAATCAGAGATGACTAAATAAGTAACACTTTCTCAATTAATAATTTTTCAAATATTGCTCTTATTTGTTTCTCATTCCTCGCCCTTTAATATTCAATTAAAGTTATGCTAGTTATTTTGCTTCCTGTATTTGACAGCTTTTTTATTCTGATTTCTCTATTATTTTGTCTTTTCATACTTTAATCTGGGTATTTACTACTAATCCTCTGCTAAGATTTTATTTAAATAATGGAATTAATTATTAAACTTCAATTGTCATTATTGTCAAATCACAGAACTTCTTTGACTTTTTATAACATGGTTATAGTGTTTATATTAATCTTGGTCATTTCAAAATATCCACTAACACAATATTTAAATAATCTATTTCTACTAACTGTTTTTATCTCTAATTTTGGTCCTCAGCATTTATTTAATTTTTATTGAGTAGCAGATATTTTGTTACCAAATATTGAAACATTTCCTGTAATTTTAACTTCCCCCAAAGAGCATTTTATTTCTCTGGCATGGCAACAGAATACAGGTAGATGACCTCAACTAAAATGTTGAGTAGAGTTTTAGCATGATCTGACCTGAGAATTTTGCTGCTTTATTTTGCTTCTAGACTGTGACCCTTT
This sequence comes from Dama dama, assembly GCF_033118175.1. Classification (NCBI taxonomy): domain Eukaryota; kingdom Metazoa; phylum Chordata; class Mammalia; order Artiodactyla; family Cervidae; genus Dama; species Dama dama. The sequence continues at coordinate 3,452,414 of NC_083708.1, read as the reverse complement.
GGGTTTCAATAAAACTCAGAAGTGTGCAGCAGAACAGTCCCTCCTAAAGGCCCTCTACAAGTCTAATCTCTAGACTCTTCCTTTCCTGGGAGATACGAATACTGAATCTTTGCTGTTCACTTTAGAGGCTTTCTGCTTGCATTGGTTAGTTTCACCCTAGGGAACAAATGTCTCCAATAGATTGCTCATCAACACATTTCTTCATTCCTCTCTTCATGGACTTCTCTCCTTGACAAAAGTGAATATCCATATACATATGCACATATCCGTTCCAGGGAGATATAAAAAAACTCCAGCTACTTCTGTTTACTGGAATTTAAGAAAGAAAATAAGGTGTCCATAGGTACATGGATTTATCTCTGGGCTTTCTATTCTGTTCCATTGATCTATATTTCTGTCTTTGTGCCAGTACCATACTGTCTGGATGACTGTGGCTTTGTAGTAGAGCCTGAAGTCAGGCAGGTTGATTCCTCCAGGTCCATTCTTCTTTCTCAAGATCATTTTGGCTATTCGAGGTTTTTTGTATTTCCATACAAATTGTGAAATTATTTGTTCTAGTTCTGTGAAAAATACCATTCGTAGCTTGATAGGGATTGCATGAATCTATAGATTGCTTTAGGTAGTATAGTCATTTTCAAAATATTGATTCTTCCAATCCATGAACATGGTATATTTCTCCATCTATTTGTGTCCTCCTTGATTTCTTTCATCAGTGTTTTATAGTTTTCTATATATAGGTCTTTTGTTTCTTTAGGTAGATATACTCCTAAATATTTTATTCTTTTTGTTGCAATGGTGAATGGTATTGCTTCCTTAATTTCTCTTTCTGTTTTCTCATTGTTAGTGTATAGGAATGCAAGGGATTTCTATTGTCAATTTTATATCCTGCAACATTACTGTATTCATTGATTAGCTCTAGTAATTTTCTACATGCCAGTCAGGATGGCTGATATCCAAAAGTCTACAAGCAATAAATGCTGCAGCGGGTGTGGAGAAAAGGGAACCCTCTTACACTGTTGGTGAGAATGCAAACTAGTACAGCCACTATGGAAAACAGTGTGGAGATTCCTTAAAAAACTGGAAATAGAACTGCCATATGACCCAGCAATCCCACTCCTGGGCATACACACCAAGGAAACCAGATCTGAAAGAGACTTGTGTACTGCAATGTTCATCGCAGCACTGTTTATAATTGCCAGGACATGGAAGTAACCTAGATGCCCATCAGCAGACGAGTGGATAAGGAACCTATGGTACATATACACCATGGCATATTACTCAGCCATTAAAAAGAATTCATTTGAATTAGTTCTAATGATATGGATGAAACTGGAGCCCATTATACAGAGTGAATTAAGCCAGAAAGATAAAGATCAATACAGTATACTAACACATACATATGGAATTTTAAAAGATGGTAATGGCAACCTTATATGTAAAACAGAAAAAGAGACACAGATGTACAGAACAGACTTTTGGACTCTGTGGGAGAAGACGAGGGTGGGATGTTCTGAGAGAATAGCATTGAAACAAGTATACTATCAAGGGTGAAACAGATCACCAGCCCAGGTTGGATGCATGAGACAAGTGCTCAGGGCTGGTGCCCTGGGAAGACCCAGAGGGATGGGATGGGGAGGGAGACGGGATGGGGGATCAGGATGGGGAACACATGTAAATCCATGGCTGATTCATGTCAATGTATGGCAAAAACCACTACAATATTGTAAAGTAATTAGCCTCCAACTAATAAAAATAAATGAAAAGAAAGAAAGAAAGAAAATCCCATGGCGTTAAAAGCAGGAGCAAGTGTGATCTTACCTTAGTTTGCTTCCCTTGTCTCCAGAATTTAGGAGATGAAATCTGTCTTGGTTTATCTTTTCAGAATTCAATCATTTTTCTATGTATTTTATTCAGTTTCTCTAGTTGTTTTTTGTAAAATGAGGTTTGGCAGAATTTTTTGATTGCTTGTTTCTTTGCTAAGTAGGTTTTGTTAATATAAGGTCATTTCTGAAAAAGTTCTCATTTGATAAAAGAATTTTTATAAACGTGTGTTGAATTATACAATGCGTTTTTCTGAACCTGAAAGGATTAAACCATTTTTTCCCCCTTCTTTAGTACTTTCTTGTGCTGAAGGATGCTTCTATTTCTGTGAGTAAAAAAAAAAAAAAAAAAAGCAAATAACCAGCTAATAACAGAACAAATATCAAAGACATTTTTAGAGTCAATTACGTATTTCTCTTTATTTTGCTTTTTTTGTTGTTGTTACTGTTCACTAGAAATTGGCTGAGTTTGCATTTCTTGTTATATGCCTTCCAGATTTTGGTATCTACGTTTTATTAGTCTCAAAATATAAGTTGGATAGCGTTCTGCTTTTTTTGTTTTATACACCATTATGACATAAGAGAATTAAAGAATTGGAAGCAATTTTATTTCAGTCTATGTAAGCATACCTTCAATCTTTTTAATTTGGTTCATTTAAAAATGTCTACTTATTTAGAGAAATTTTCTACTACTTCTTGATCAATATTCCTAATTTGTATTACCTGAAATTTGCCCACATCCTCTAAGTTTGTGTTTTGCAATTGACAGATTGCTGGATTCTCTTTCTTATTGTTTTCCTAGTCTGATAATCATTAACTTTTGGCAGGTTCACACAAAGTAAAAATGCAAAAATAGTGAAAAGTAGCCAAAATATTTTTAAAGAATGAGATAAAATAATGAAACATAATGAAATGAAATAATTTAAAAAAATGTTTATACAAATAAATGATGTAGAGATGGATAATTTTGGTCCAGTTGTAGTAGTTGTGTATTACCACTTGACCTTGTCAGATCTAGTCTGGCATGGCTGGAGAGAATGGCTATTATTGCTTAGTGGTGATTATTTGTAACTAGATCATGTATGTTATAGTCATTATTGCATGCAATGTTCAAAATAAGCTTATGAGATGTATAGTATTGGCACTTTAGGTATGAAGGCACCTGAAGCTTATATAATTTAAATAGTTTGCTTTGGTAAATCAAGTAGATTAGCAAATGTAGTAGTCAGAATGATAAAATTGCCCAAGATTTCCATTTCCTATTGCATATGGCCTGTAAAACCTACTCTGCTATGAATATAATAGCATAATACTTCCATTTATGTTACTTTATTTGAAAAATACATTGTGCAGATGTAAATAACTCTCTAATCAGTTGACTTTCATTTATAAAATATAAGATTATCCTGGATAGGCTCTGCTTGGTTAGATGGATCTTTAGGGGAAACAAGATACAATAGCAGATACTCCCCTAATGACCTTGAAGGATTGAACCACCCTACTATGCTTTAAGGAGATGAGGTCATGTGCAAAGGACATGATAGTCTCTGGATGTGAGAGCTGTCCTTGCCTAGCAAGTGACCAGACCCAAGTCCTAGGGCCAAAATGCAATGAATTTTGCTGACAACCAGTGTTTGGAAAAGGACCTCAAGCCTCAGATGAGATCGTAACCACAGTCAATACTTTGTTTTTAGCCCAGTGAGACTTTAAGCAAAGGACTCAACCAACCTGTATCTGGACATCAACTTGCAAAAATTGTGAAATAGCAAATTTACATTTAAATGCTAAATGTATAGTATTTTGCTACATAGCAATAGAAGTTCAATACATCAGACATGTTTAGATATTTAATAATCCACAAAGCTGGTGTTCAAATGTCTTCTCTCACACTTCAAAATTTAAAATTATTCTAACCTTACGTCTGGGCTTTCCTGGTGGCCATCGGGGTAAAGCACCTGCCTGCAATGCGGGAGACCCGAGTTCTATCCCTGGGTCGGAAAGACCCACTGGAGAAGGAAATGGCAACCCACTCTAGTACTCTTGTCTAGAAAATTCCATGAATGAAGGAGCCTGGTAGGCTACAGTCCATGGGATTGCAAAGAGTTGCACACGACTGAGCAACTTCACGTCCTACCTTTGCACATTTGTCACTGATCACCGAGATTTAAAATATTGAGCTTGTGATATGAAAATCTAAGTTACTGCTCCATAGTTAATGCAGAAAAGTATATAGGGTGTGTTATATAGTACATATATAGAGAGATTTCTACATAAAGGTACAGATAGGTAGATAGGTAGCTCTACCTATCAAACTAGATCATTTGCCTTTTGTGTCGCTGGCTGTGAATTCACTGAGCTGGATTTGTGTTACCTTTTATTATCTTCTATCTCTCCTATGTCCTACTTACTATGTATTTTCAAACTATGAAAATGGTTTTATCTGAATTTGACCTGAAGAAGGATGTCTGCTTTGCATTAAGAGATAAAACTGATGTGGTGCTAACTTCACAAGTTATGCAAACCTTTATTCTCTTTAGTAACTGCTTTTTAAAATACATTTTTCTCTGAGTCAGAGGGATTGGGTAGAGAGGGAGGTGGGAGGGGGGATCGGGATGGGGAATACATGTAAATTCATGGCTGATTCATGTCAATGTATGACAAAACCCACTAAAATATTGTAATTAGCCTCCAACTAATAAAAATAAATGAAAAAAAATTTTTAAAAAGAAAAGTAAAATAAATAAATAAATAAAAATAAAATAAAATACATTTTTCTCTTCCACAAAAGTAACTTGAGATATTATATGATTATTGAATATCAAGGTAATATGATTTTTAAAAACTCTGTCAGTTTTGACTATTATTTTAAGTTACTGGAATTAATTAACTACAGTATTGATTCAGAATTTTGAAGTTCAGAATAATGCTTCTGAATCAAGTAAGCAACAGGTAAATAGAAATAGTCAAACTTATTTAATTCTAGTTAATATTTAGTTAATATTTATTTTGCTCTCTTTAACATTTATAATTTTCCATGTTTACTATGAGAAAATGTCTATTTCCTTTATCCTTTATGTTTCTATTTCATACAGACTCCATCACATGTGGAGACCACTGCTTTGGTACCTGATAATAATAATAATTATAGCATTAAGTGGGTGATAATATACTATTCTGTATTATTGAAAGTTGCTGAGTTGTATCCAACTCTTTGTGACCCCATGGACTGTAACCCACCAGGCTCCTCTGTCCATGGGATTCTTCAGGCCAGAATACTGGAGTGGGTAACCTGTTCTCTTGTCCAGAGAATCTTCCCAACCCAGAGAATGAACCCAGGTCTCCCACATTGCAGGTGCATTCTTTACCGTCTGAGTCACAAAGGAAGCTCAGGAATCCTGCAGTGGGTAGCCTAACTCTCCTCCAGCAGATCTTCCCAACACAGGAATTGAATTGGAGTCTCCTGAATTGCAGGTGGATTCTTTATCAAAATTCTTTCCCTGGATTACCAGGGAAGCCCAGTTTCTAAATTAAATCATCAAAAATACCAATGAATGTTTGCTTCTAGGAAATATATGGCTTTAATGGGAAAGAAGTTTGACTGTTTTTTTGACTCATTCATCTAAGTTTTGTCAAATTATTACTGAGAAGTCAAAATAAAAACTAGCAGTAAACTCATGCATTTGTCTTTATGGAAACAACTGGCACCTCTTAGAAAGTGAGTGATCAGATCATAACTAAAGGGCCCCTCACTTGGCCCACGGGTGGAACACATACGTCGCGTGTTCTGTTCTGCCCTTGTGTCCGTCACTAGGCTGGGTTTGGCTCCTCAGTTTCTACAGTGGTTGCTTGTCTTGCCTACTGAATTGCATCCGTCTCAAATATCATTTACAAAATATAATCATTACCTTCAATTTTCATGTAAGTGCTCTTTGTAATGCTTACAAGAAAGAGAAGGGAAAAAATAAAACAACACAATCAATGAAAACTTTCCAAATGTTACAAAACTCATTGAGAAAGTTAACAGAGTGAGAAGCAGAATGCATGAAAAAAAATGTTGCTAAAATCCAGGAAAGCTTCTGTACTGTTAGTGAGGGCTCTGAGTGTAGAATGAACCCTTGTTCAGGAGCAAGGCCTGGCATCAGCAGAGTGGCCACTCTTATCCCTCTGCTTTTCACAAGCAGCTGAAAACTAAAGCAGTTTTCAGTAGAAACTACTCAGACATGGATAACTGTAACCTAAATGCATCCACATAGAGCAAGAATGTATGTGTTTTTCTGGTTAATAAACTTATTTGATTGCAATGTTTGAAACAAATTTCCTGTCTACCTCTATATAGCAAAGGTATAGAATCCTTTTGAAGTCTGTTTTGAATACTAACTTCATATTATGTTATTTTTCCTATCACATTTATTATTTTCCATTGTTCAATCAACAGGTATTAAACATTCACTGAGTGTCAGACCTTCTCAAGATGCAAGGACAAATTAAACCAGAACATAGTTTCCAATCTCAGGGAGCTCTAACTCCTTTTATGTGTTCCCAGAACCATGTAGACTCAATCCCATTCCCAACTGGAGAAGTTGAGCTGTCATCTGCCACAGCTCTGCCCAGTAGCAATATGAAGCATATTTTCTAAAATTTTAAAATGTGAAGTCACATTTTAAAAATCAGTTCAAAAAACAGATGAAATTAATTTTATTAATATAATTCTGTTTTAACTCTTTATACCAAATTATTAGCATAGCATCATATAGTAAAATGATTAATGAGGTAATTTTATTCTTTTTTAACTAAATATTCAAAACTCAGTGTGTATTTTATGCTTATATCACACCTCAATTGAGACTAGGCACATTTCAATAATGACACATGGCCAGTGGCTACTGTACTAAAAGTAGACAAAAATAACACCTAACACTGATTTTAGTATTTTTCCTGATTGTAAATGCTAAATCTTTAAATTTGAGAGCCTGAATTCTAACCTCTTGACAAGAGTCCTAATCTTCAGAATTAGCTTTATTCCCACCATAATTTGAGGTCATTTTTGGTTTATTTGTGTATTTGCCCAATTGGGAAAAAAACAATTTTACTTTAACTATTTTGAGTATTGTTATAGGTGAATTTTATTCTTTAGGAAAATAATATGTAAGATTTCACAGTTTCAACCAACCAATAGCACCACATTTATATAAATTTACTATTTGTAACTAATACCACAATCTATCAGAAGGATTATTTTGTTGTAGTTATTTTTTAAATTAATGAGCTAGTTGTCAAGTACAATATTTAGTTAGTTCAGTTCAGTCGCTCAGTCGTGTCCGACTCTTTGCGACCCCATGAATTGCAGCATGCCAGGCCTCCTTGTCCATCACCAACTCCCGGAGTTTACTCTAACTCATACCCATCGAGTCGGTGATGCCATCCAGCCATCTCATCCTCTGTCGTCCCCTTCTCCTCCTGCCCCCAATCCCTCCCAGCATCAGGGTCTTTTCCAGTGAGTCAACTCTTTGCATCAGGTGGCCGAAGAATTGGAGTTTCAGCTTCAGCATCAGTCCTTCCAGTGAACATCCAGGACTGATCTCCTTTAGGATGGACTGGTTGGATCTCCTTGCAGTCCAAGGGACTCTCAAGAGTCTTCTCCAACACCACAGTTCAAAAGCATCAATTTTTCGGTGCTCAGCTTTCTTCACAGTCCAACTCTCACATCCATACATGACGACTGGAAAAATCATGGACTTGACCAGACAGACCTTTGTTGGCAAAGTAATGTCTCTGCTTTTTAATATGCTATCTAGGTTGGTCATAACTTTCCTTCCAAGGAGTAAGCGTCTTTTAATTTCATGGCTGCAGTCATCATCTGCAGTGATTTTGGAGCCCAAAAAATAAAGTATGACACTGTTTTTAATTATCTAGCTTTATACAATCACTAGCGTTCGTATTTGGAGAGGGAAATGGCAACCCACGCCAGTACTCTTACCAGGAAAATCACATGGACGGAGGAGCCTGATGGGCTACAGTCCATGGGGTCGCTGAAGAGTCGGACATGACTGAGCGACTTCACTTTCACTTTTCACTTTCATTCATTGGAGAAGGAAATGGCAACCCACTCCAGTATTCTTGCCTGGAGAATCCCAGGGACAGAGGAACCTGGTGGGCTGCCGTCTATGGGGTTGTATAGAGTTGGACACGACTGAAGCGACTTAGCAGCAGCAGAAACATTCATATTAATAATGAAATATTTTATATTAATATTTAATAAGACCAATAGTTCTCATTGTGAGCTTAATACGGAAATACTAATTTTTATTTAATTAGATACTGTTCATGTAGTTTTTAAACTATGGTAAAGAGAATTTGGCAAGGATTGACATTCTATAAAAATTGAAAAACTCATAAATTCATAAGAGATCAAAATAACCAGGACCAATAAGGAATACTTAATAGTTGTATAGTTTTCACATTCCCTTAGAACTACCAGTGTGTGTGTCTTTCTGGTTGGAAAGGAAATTTTTGTGAACAAGACTCCAATGACTGCAAGATGAATCCCTGTGAGAACAATTGCACCTGCATTGACCTTGACAATGGCTATCGGTGAGTAATATATTTATTGTTTCTTCACAAAATTATTTGGAGCTCATAATGTCTTTGGAATACATCCAGACATTGTTTTCACTTTACATCAATTAATTAAAATAATGGTACCAAGATGAAGAACCATTTCCTGACAAGAAAGTGTCACATTCATTTAAAATTTGCAAATCAGTCAGTTCAGTCACAGTCAGGTCTGACTTTTTGTGACCCCCACAGACTGTAACACGTCAAGCCTCCCTGTCCATATCCCAGCGCTTGCTCAAACCCATGTTAATCAAGTTGGTGATGTCATCCAATATTTCATACTCAGTCATCCCCTTCTCCTCCTGACTTCAATCTTTCCCAGAATCAGGGTCTTTTGCAATGAGTCAGTTCTTCACATCAGATGGCCAAAGTATTGGAATTTCAGCTTCAGCATCAGTCCTTCCAATGAATATTCAAACTAATTTCCTTCAGGATTGACTGGTTTGATCTTGCAGTCCAAAGGGCTCTCAAGAGTCTTGTCCAACACCAGAGTTCAAAAGCATCCATTCTTTGGCCCTCAGCTTTCCTTGTTCCATGTTTGGGTCTGACTGTTTCTTCTTGACTTATATACAGATTTCTCAGGAGGCAGGTAAGGTGGTCTGGTATTCAGAGTTCAAATGTCAAGTCAAAAAAGGAATAAACAAATTTTAACTTGGAAATGCAATGTCCAGATGTGACACATCTTACAAATATACATACTTCTTAAAAACACACCTTTGTCATTTTAGCATTGTTTTGGGTCATTCTATTCTAAACAAGTGCCGCAGTATGTGTCCTTAGTGAAGTGAAGTGAAGTGAAGTCACTCAGTCGTGTCCGACTCTTTGCGACCCCGTGGACTGTAGCCTACCAGGCTCCTCTGTCCATGGGATTTTCCAGGCAAGAATACTGGAGTGGGTTGTGTCCTTAGTAGAACTGATGAATTAACTTCAATTTATTTCCTATAAATCAATTGTAAGTCTATATTATTTTAGTTAAATTATTGTTAAATTTTATAACGTTTACTATCCACGTTTTCCATGTGCTGTGCTTAATCACTTAGTCATGTCAAACTCTTTGTGACCCCATGGGCTGTAGCCCACCAGGTTCCTCTGTCCACAGGGATTCTCCAGGCAAGACTACTAGAGTGGGTTGCCATGCCCTCCTCCAGGAGATCTTCCCAACCCAGGGATTGAACCCAGGTCTCCCGCATTGCAGGCAGTTTCTATACCATCGGTGCCACTAGGGAAGCCCTACTCCTGTTGTAATATTAACTGATTTTTAGATAAGTGTGTAGAAATTAAATAGATATTCTGAATATCCACTGTTGTTATTCAAAAGATAAATAACCAGATATATATTTGTAAATCGCTTTTATCTTTTGAATTCTTTGGGGTACACTAGGTCCCTCCAGACGCAAAACCAGGTGTATTGTAACTAGAATGCTTTTCCTGTTGTCACAGAGGCAGAACTGATTGAATGCATATATACTTGCATGATTATATTTTCAGAGATAAATCAAAATGATTTCAAGATGTCCTCTAAGATAACTCATAAACTGTCTTTTATCTTATGACTAAAACTGAGAATTTTGGATAATTTCACATACATAAAAGTTTTTATAAATGTTCCTAAAGCTAAATAACTGAAATGAGATGTAAGATTTAAACTGGCCAATTGTAGTCACTTTATTTCATTATAATAATTCTGAAATAGCTTCAAATTAATATACACTTCAATGACCATAAGAAAAATGATGAATAACTTTTGTAATATAGAAAACTTCTTAATGTCATAGTTAACATTAGATTAAAATACATGAAATGTAAAACCCCAGAGTTACTTTATGATATTATCAATTATTTTAATTGGTACATCACTACAAATTAACATTTTATGCCTATCCATCTAGGTAGTGAAAGAATCAACTTTTGTTAGGCTGTGGAACAATAAACTTTTCATAGTAATCACTTTATTTTTTTAATAGCTCTATTAATTACATGTAATTAAGTATATAATATGAATTTCCTAGGATATTTTTTCAGACTCTAAAATATGCTTTTAAACATTCAACTCTCAAAAAAAATAAATAAAATAAACATTCAACTCTCTCTTTAATTCCTAAAGGTAATTTATTTATGTATGTGTGAACTTACACAATTAGTTGCCTCCAGAAAAATACCTGTAGGAACATAGACACCTGAGGTTGAAAGAGTTAGGTCTATAAATCTCTGTTATGGAAAACACACAGGATGTGCATCCATGGGGCATCTCAATAGAAGGGTACTGAAAAGGCCTTAGAACTTCAAGCTTGTGACACATAATTTTAGGATGCCTTAAGAAAGTGGGGCTTTGGCCTGGATAGGATGTTGTCAGGAGTGGTAAGTATTCTGTGATTGGATTTATAATAAAGCTTATATAAAGTGATGGACTACTAGACAGAGTGGAAAGCCAATGTGTTTACAGAGGCAGCAATTCTTCATAATAGCCATGATAAGAGAATGTTTACCATTTTTGTGTTTAGATAATGTTGATGTTTTTGTCCGTATTTGGGTATGTTTATGAAGTAGGCTTGTTCTTGTTATGATTCATCAGGGTCACAGAGTAACCTTGTTTCATTTTGATGTTCTATGATATTGTCAGTTGAAATGTTTAACAGGAAAACAGCAACATACAGCTGTAGAACTAACTTCTAGTTCCCAGGCAGCTTCTGGGAATCTTGGATTTAGTTGCTTTTCCAAAATATAGTCTCACTGATGAAGGGAGGGCAGAAGTGTGTGTGTGTGTGTGTGTGTGTGTGTGTGTGTGCATGTGAAATTTATCACTTGTGTTTGCCCAACTATTTGTCTTTATTTTCATAATGTCAATCAGCAGAATGAGAGTTTGTTGTTTAGTCACTAAGTCAGGTCTGACTTTTTGAAAACCCATGAACTGTATCCTGCCAGGTCCCTCTGTCCATGGGATTTCCCAGGTTAAAATACTGGAGTAGGTTACCAGTTCCTTCTCCAGGGAATCTTCCTGACCCAGGGATCAAAACTGCATCTCCTGCTTAGCAGGCATATATTCTTTACCACTGAGCCATGTGGGAAGCAGTATAAGAATACTCAAATATTAATTTATTATGCAACATTGTAATATCAATTCTTTTATTTAGATTAAAATACTGTCATTTGTTACAGAGATCTTAAATATCTTTAAAAAAAAAAAAGCAACAGAGTCAATATGGCTTAATTAAAATATACTTTATTTTTTTTATGTTTTTAAATTTTTTTAACATTTATTTTTATTAGTTGGAGGCTGCGGGCTTTCTAGAAACTCTGACACCACTACTTGTGAATGCTTAATGACTTAAATCTATAAATGTGCCAGAAGACATTGCCTCAAAGTAACACAAACACTCTTAGTAATTTTACCATGCTTCAGATTTTTGAAAGATTACTGACTGTATTTCCAAAATAGTAGGGCTGCACCTTCTTCTCAGTTTAAAAATAGAAATCCAGTTGAAGTGAGGTTTCTGATTGTGTTTATTCTTTGTGATTTTAAACATGCATGTAGAATCATGTAATAAGTGATCTTTGTGACTAATTTATCACATTTAGCATAGTGTTTTCAAGGTTTATATTACAGTATTTCATTTCTTTTTATAGCCAGTAGTATACCTTGTATAACTACAATACATTTATTTACCTTATTCTTCATCTTATAGACATTTAGATTGCCTACTTTTTAACTATGATGCCCAAATATGTGTATGACCATACATTTCCAATTCTTTGAGTATTTAGCTAGCAGTAGAATTCTTGGATTGTCTGATAACTTTATGTTTTATTTTTAGAGGGCAGTTACAAAGTCTTTTCAAAGAGAATACACTCTTTACAATCCCACCAAAAATATGTGTGTGTCAATTTCTTCATATCCTTGTATTAATAACATTTTTTCATTTCTAATCCTAGTAATTTAAATTTCTCTATTTTTCTCTTGGTCAATCTAGTTCAGTGTTTATCTTTTCAGAGAACAAAATTGGAGTTTCATTGTTTTTACCAGTTTCTTCTTATTATCTATTCCATTAATCTCATTATTTCCTTCTTCTGGTTCTGGGCTTCATTTTATTTTTCTAGTTTCTTAAGTTGGATGGTAACATTACTGATTTAAAAATCTCTATGCCAGTATATACAGATATATAAATTTTACTCTAAGCACCGCTTTAGCTGTAATTTATGTATTTTGTTATTTTGTGTGTTTATTTTTATTCATCTCAGAATATTCTCTAATTTCCAATGTGATTTCTTCTTTGGCTCACTGATTATTTACAAGTATGAAAATTAATTTCCACATATTTGTGAACTCCTCAGATTTCCTTTTGATATTAATTTCCAATTTTATTTATTGTGGTAAGAAAACACAATTTGTATGAATTTAATCCTTTTGCATTTGCTGAAGCTTATTTTATGACCTAACATATTGTTTATAATGGATAATGTTTTATACATATTTGCAAAGAATGTATATTGTACTGTTGTTGAATAAAACTTCATATAGTTTCTCTTTTAGTCCTGGTGGGTATAAGTTGGTCCAGCGTTCTATATCCTTTTAGTCTCCTATCAAGTCGTCCTATCCATTACTGAAATAGGATATTGAACTTTGCAATTATTATTGTTGAATTGTTTATTTATCCTTTCAACCTCTTATTTTGCTTCGTAAGATTCAGGCTCCACTTTCAGGTGTCTGTATGATAGTAATTGTTAGATCTTACAGATAGATATGGAGGAGGCAATGGTGAGCCATGCCTGTACTCTTGCCTGGAAAATCCCATGGATGGGGGAGGCTGGTGGGCTGCAGTCCATGGGGTCAGTAAGAGTCGGGAACGACTGAGAGACTTCACTCTCACTTTTCACTTTCATGCACTGGAGAAGGCAATGGCAACCCAGTCTAGTGTTCTTGCTTGGAGAATCCCAGGGACAGGGTAGCCTGGTGGGCTGCCATCTATGGGGTCGCACAGGGTGGGACACGACTGAAGTGACTTAGCAGCAGCAGCAGCACAGATAGATTAATTACAAATATTCTCCTTTGTCTTGAATATATATATGTATATATATATACATATATATATATATATATATATATATATATATATAGTCTTAAAGTCTTTTTTGCCTGATACTGTTATAGCTGACTCAGCTCTGATGATTATTGATTGCATAGTATATATTTTTCTACCCTTTTGTTTTCAATTTATTTGTGTTTGGATGTTAAATTAAGCTCTTCTAGTTAGCATACAATTAGACTCTTTTTTAAAGATATTCTGCCAGCCTCTACCCTTTTATTAGATTACTTATCAATTTATATTTATGGTGATTACTGATATAATCAGTAAAATGCCCAGTTGTTGATGTGACTGGTGATGGAAATAAAGTCTGATGCTGTAAAGAAAAATATTGCATAGGAACCAGGAATGCTAGATCCATGAATCAAGGTAAATTGGAAGTGGCCAAACAGAGGACAAAACTGAATATTGACATTTTATGAGTCAGTGAACTAAATTAGAGAAGAATGGGAGAATTTAATTCAGTTAACCTTTAAATCTACTTCTGTGGGTAAGAACTCTTTAGAAGAAATGGAGTGGCCCTCATAGTCCACAAAGAGTCTGAAATTCAGTACTTGGGTGCAATCTCAAAAATGACAGAATGATCTCTGTTTGATGCCAAGGCAAATCATTCAATATCACAGTAATCCAACTCTATGCCCCATCAACTAATGCCAAAGAAGCTGAAGTTGAATGGTTCTATGAAGACTTACAAGAATTTCTAGAACTAACATAAAAAATAGTTGTCCTTTTCATCATATGGGACTGGAATGCAAAAGTAGGAAGTCAAGAGAGACCTGGAGTAACAGGCAAGCTTGGCTTTAGAGTACAAAATGAAGCAGGACAAAGGCTAAGAGAGTTTTGTTATGAGAACACACTGGTCATAGCAAACACCCTCTTCCAACAACACAAGATACGATTATAACCATGGACAGCACCAGATGGTCAATAACAATCAGATTGATTATATTCTTTGCAACTGAAGACGGAGAAGCTCTATACAGTCAGCAAAAACAAGACCGGGAGTTGACTGTGGCTCAGATCGTGAACCAATGACTGCAAAATTCAGACTTAAACAGAAAAAATATGGGAAATCACTAGACCATTCAGGTATGACCTTAATCAAATCCCTATGATTATATAGTAGAAAGAAAATAGATTCAAAGGATTAGATTTGATAGACAGAGTGTCTAAAGAACTATTGATGGAGGTTCCCAACATTGTACAGGAGGCCATGATCAAAACCATATCCAAGAAAAGGAAATGCAAAAAAGGCAAAATGGTTGTCGTGGGAAGCCTTGCAATAGCTGAGAAAAGAAGAGAAGAGAAAAGTAATGGAGAAAAGGAAAGACATATCCGTCTGAATTCAGAGTTCCAAAGAACAGCAAGGAAAAATTTTAAACAAACAAACAAAAACCTTGCTAAGTGATCAATGCAAAGAAATAGAGGAAAACAACAGAATAGCAAAGACTAGAGATCTCTTAAAGAACATTTGAGATAACAAGGGAACATTTTGTGCAAAGATGGGTACAATAAAGGATAGAATGGTATGCACCTAGTAGAGGCAGATGATATTAAGAAGAGGTGGCAAGAATACACAGAAGAACTATACAAAAATATCTTCATGACCCAGATGACCATGATGGTGTGATTACTAACCTAGAGCTAGACGTCCTGGAGTGTGAAGTCAAATGAACTTTAGGAAGCAACACTACAAACAAAGATAGTGGAGGTGATGGAATTCCAGTTGAGTTATTTTAATTCTAAAGATGATGCTGTGAAAGTGCTGCACTCAACATGCCAGCAAATTCGGAAAACTCAGCGGTGGCCACAGGATTGGAAAAGGCCAGTTTTCACTCCAATCCCAAAGAAAGGCAATGCCAGAGAATGCTCAAATTACCGCACAATTGCACTCATCTCACAAGCTAACAAAGTAATGCTGAAGGTTTTCCAAGCTGAACTTCAACAGTACAGGAACCGAGACATTCCATATGCTCAAGCTGGATTTAGAAATGGCTCAGGAACCAGAAGTCAAATTGCCAGCCTCCATTGGATCATTGAAAAAGCTAGAGAGTTCCAGAAAAATATCTACTTCTGCTTTATTAACTATGCCAAAGCCGTTGACTGTGTGGATCACAATAAACAGTGAAGAGCTCTTAAAGAGATGGGAATACCAGACCGCCTTACCAGCCTCCTGAGAAATCCATATTCAGATCAAGAAGAAGAGTTAGGATTAGACATGAAACAATGGATTGTTTCCAAATTGGAAAAGGAGTATGTCAATGCTGTATATTGACGCCCTGATTATTTAACTTATATGCAGAGTACATCATGCAAATGCTATGCTGGATGAAGCACAAGCTGGAATCAAAGTTGCTGGGAGATATATCAATAACCTTATTATTATTATTTTTAATTTACTTATTTTAATTGGAGGCTAATTACTTCACAATATTGAAGTGATTTTTGTCATACATTGATAACCTTAGATATGCAGATGACACAACCCTTATTGTAGAAAATGAAAAGGACCTGCACAGTTTCTTGATGAAAGTGAAAGAAAGTGGAAAAGCTGGCTTAAAACTCAACATTCAAAAAGCAAAGGTCATGGCATCTGGTCCCATCACTTTGCGGCAAATAGATGGGAAAACAATGGAAACAGTGACAGACTTTATTTTCTTGTGTTACAAAATCACTACAGATGGTGACTGAAGCCATGAAATTAAAATATGCTCTCCTTGGAAGAAAAGCTGTGACCAACCTAGACAGCATATTAAAAAGCAGAGACATTACTTTGCCAACAAAGGTCCATCTAGTCAAAGCTATGGTTTTTCCAGTAGCAGTATATGGATGTGAGAGTTGGACCATTAATAAGAATGAGCAGCAAAGAACTGATGTTTTTGAACTGTGGTGTTGTAGAAGACTCTTGAGAATCCCTTGGCATGCAAGGGAATCAAACCAGTCAATCATAAAGGAAATCAACTCTGAATATTCTTTGGAAGGACTGATGCTGAAGCTGAAGCTCCAATACTTGGGCCATCTGATGCAAAGAACTGACTTTTTGGAAAATACTCTGATGCTATGAAAGTTTGAAGGAAGATGGAGAAGGTGGGACAGAGGATGAGATGGTTGGGTGGCTTCACTGTTTCGATGGACATATGTTTGAGCAAACTTCTGTAGTTGGTGATGGACAGGGAAGCCTTGTGTGCTGCAGTCCATGGATCACAGAGTTGAACACGACTGAGTGACTGAACTGAGCTGAACTGATATAATAAAATAGGATGTATATATATATGCACATATGTATGTTTTATATTTCTTTTTTTTTAAATATGTGACAGGTCATTTTTTCCCCTCCATTTCCCCCTTGTTGTCTTCTTTTGTGCTAGGTATTTTCTGGTATATTTAATTTAATTTCTTTTTTTGCTTTTCCTATGTATCTTTTTAATGTATTTTCTTAGTGATTGTCCTATAGATTACAATTAACCTCTTAAAACACCATAATATTAATACCAACTTAATTTCAACAGTGTGTTAAAACTTTTGTCTGCTGTTTTTCCATTCTCTCCCTCCTTCTGTAGGCTGTTATAAATTATCAATCCCTCAATGCAATCTTATAATTATTTTTCATTTACTGTCTTTTAAATCAGATTTAAAAAAGTAATAAGCAAAGTTAATTTTATACTTTCTTTAATTTTTGCCTTATTATCACTATTACCAGTGCTGCTTATTTCTGTACATAAATTCTTGTTACTGTCTATTTACTTTTCCTTTTATCTTAAATAACTCCCTTTACCATTTCACATAGGGCAGGTCTACAACTGATGAACCCTCTCAGTTCTTTTTTAAATCAAGGAATGTCTTAAATTTCCTTTAATTTAAAGTATAACTTTCAAGGACATGAAATCTTTGTTTTACAGTCTCTTTCTTTCAGCACTTGAAATATTTCTGATCTACATGATTTTGACAAATTGGTTATTAATCTGACTGAAGATACCCTGTACATATATCTCTTTTCTCTTGATGCTACCAAAATGCTGTTTGTCTTTCAACAGGTTCAGTATCATGTGATTAGATTTTATCCCTTTGAGTCTAGGTTACCTGCAGATTATTGAACGTCATGGACATATAGATTAATATTTTCCATCAAATTTGGAAAGCTTTGACTTTTATTTCTTTACATATTTTACCTGTCTTTTTCTCTCTTTCTTCTAATTTTGGAACTTTCATATGTGTATGCTAATGTATTTAATGATGTCCTGAGAGGGTAACAGGTAGGAAGGCCAGGGGGTCTCCAAACGGAGGAAAGAGGCTGCAAGTGCTAGACATTTTTATCTCTCTTAAGCGGCAGGAAGAAACAAACCAGAGATATGTTTTTCCTTCTCTATACAAATTTAAAAGGAGGTTTCTCTTAAAATGCTGTGTTGCCATGACACCTGGTCCCACCTAAAGCTGACTACTCTCAAACCTTGAGATAACCAATACATTTCTTTTTTTTTATGGAAATGTTGTCTTAAGCTATGTTAATGTACCCCAGACTCTATCTTCAAGTTGGTTCCACCAAAGGGCCTAACTTACTTACTCAGGTATTGTTCCCCTAATCTATGTAAATGAAACTATTTGTTGGTATTCTGCCCTTCTACAAGATTCAAGTCAATCGTTTTATGGCCAGGAATGAATTATCTGGTGCCATTCTAAATTTTATGACACTCCTTTCTTTTCATTAACAGACTGTGAGTGACTATATAACATACAGCTAAAGACTAGGAGGGGGGGGGGTACTCTTTTGCCCCCTTCTGATGCCTATGTCAGAAGCTTTCTCTATCTCCTTTATACTTTAATAAAACTTTATTACATGAAAGCTCTGAGCGATCCAGCCTCATCTCTGGCCCCGGATTGAATTTGTCTCCAACGGAGGCCAAGAATCCTGTGTCTTATCGTTCAGCAACAACCTTTCAGTCCTACAGGTATCTGACTCTTCATTTTTTTTTTCTTTGTTTTCTGTAATATCTTCAGCAATAATAATAATGCTTCATTTTCAAATTCACTGCTTTCTTCTTCTGCCACCTTAAATCTGATATTATGCTACTCTAGTGATTTCTTAATTTTATGTTTTTACTGTTCAATTATAAAGTCTCTATTTCTTTCTCATAATTTTTATCTCTTTACTGATATTCTCAACTTGGAAAGACATCAGTTATATTTCCCCTAATTATTTAGATGTGGTTTCTATTTTTCTTTGAATATATTTATTATGGCTGATTTAATAGCTTTGTCAAGTCTAATATCCTGGTTTCCCTCTGGAATAGTTTCATGGGCTATTCTTCTTCCTGTGTTTGGGAGCTTACTTTTCTGTGTTTGTACAACAACTCATAACTTTTTTTAATGAACACAACCTTTTAAACAATACAGTGCGACAATTCTGGAAATCTAATCCTGCTTCTTCCCAGTTGTTACTGTTTGTTGTTACTGTTATTTGCTTTGTAGTGTTTTTTTTTGCTATTGTTTATTTAGTGATTTTTTTTTTTTCTGGAATAGTATAAATCATTTATTTTTTGTCATATGTAACTATTGAGATTTCTGCTTAGCTAACATAGTGGTTATCTAGTGATTTAAAATATTTTAAATTTCTTTGAATCAGTAACTCTCCCAGCCTTTACTGAGAGACTGTGTGTGTGTGTGTGTGGTGAGGCATGTGTTCAACACTTAGCCAGACAATTTACAGTTCTGTTATAGTACTGACTTCTTGCTTGCAATGAATCTAGGAGATTGAGGTTTTCTCATGTCTTTCTTAGGCCAGTGCACAAATTTTCTTGTTTTATCATTTTCCACCTTCCCAGGAATGTATCTACTACCTCTATGAGTATCTCATTCCCTACCTTTTAAGTATAGTGGTCAGAATTTAATCAGCCTCAACTGAAATCAGCACCCGAAGCAATTGCAGTGGTAAGCAATCATCTCTGATTGTTTTTAACAAATGCACTTCATGTAGGGTTTTTAAAAAGCGTGAGCTCTGATTCAGGTGAAATAAAGTATATCCATAAGCCTGAAACATTCAGACAGTTGCCAGATCAATTTTATTGGTAACATTCCTTGGGGAGAACCTTTTATTTGAGCTCCAAACCTCTTCTGCTCCTGCCTCCCCTAATAGCTATTAGGCAGTTGATTTCATGGATGTCTTCATTGTAATGCTGTTGGTTTTCTGATACTTAACAGAGCTTTGAAGAAGGAGGGAGAAAAGTACAAGATAAACAATCACAAAGTTGACTGGCTTATGAAACTTAGCCATTTTCCTTGAATGAATACTCTTCCAATTGTTACAATCTTTCCAGAATTCTAAAAAAGTTGAGTTTGACTTTGTTTTCCAGTGTTCTTTCTTTTTTTTTTTTTTTTAATGTAAGAATAGATTTTCAGAAGTCTTTCTCAGACATTAATGAAGTGACTCTACTAAATCATAGTGTGTATTACTGAGAGAGAGAGAGAGAGAGAGAGAGAGAGAGAAAGTTCTAGAGTCAGGGTGTCAGGATATAGAATAGAAAGTTTGGTTCTGTTGGTAACTATGAGTATGATCAGGTTAAGTAAGTTTACTCATGATACAAAACTGCCAGTTTCCTTATCCAGAAAGTGGAAATAATAGTAATGTCTCATATAATTATGGTGACAATTAAATAAAATCTGAATGTAAACTACTTAGTTCATTTATTGAATGTAGTAAGCTCTAAATAACACTGGTTTTTACTATTCTCAACATTTGTCTTACTTTCAAAATATATGTATGAATAAGATTAGAGTGGGGTCTCTCAAGTGGAGCTAGTGGTAAAGAACCTGTCTACAGTGCAGAAGATATAAGAGACACTGGTCCGATACCCGGGCTGGGAGGATCCCTGCAGGCATTAATGACAACTCATTCTAGTATTCTTGCCTGGAGAATACCCATGGACAGAGGAGCCTGGAGGGTTATAATCTATAGGCAGAGTCATACACAACTGAAGTGACCTAGCATACATGCATGCATGCAAGGTTAAAGAAGTATCATATAAACGATAAATCCTAGGAATAATACAGATGTAAATTAATCATCAGTACAGTTCAGTCACTCAGTTGTGTCTGATTCTCTGTGACTCCATAAACTGCAGCTCAGCTGCAGTGCACCAGGCTTCCCTGTCCATCACCAACTTCCAGAACCTACCCAACTTCATGGCCTTTGAGTCGGTGATGCCATCCGATGGCATCTGAAGAGGATGCCATATGAAGAGGATGATGCCATCCTCTTCTCCTGCCCCTAATTGTTCCCAGCATCAGGGAGTTTTCCAATGAGTCAGCTCTTCTCATGAGGAGGCCAAAGTATTAGAGTTTTAGCTTCAGCATCGGTCCTTCCAATGAACATCCAGGACTGATCTCCTTTAGGATGGACTGGTTGGATCTCCTTGCAGTCCAAGGGACTCTCAAGATTCTTCTCCAACACCACAGTTCAAAAGCATCAATTTTTTGGTGCTCAGCTTTCTTTATAGACCAATTGTTACATCCATACATGACTACTGGGAAACCATAGCCTTGACTTGATGGACCTTTGTTGGCAAAGTAATGTCTCTGTTTTTTAATATGCTGTCTAGGTTGGTAATAACTTTCCTTCCAAGGAGTAAACATCTTTTAATTCCATGGCTTCTGTCACGATCTGCAGTAATTTTGGAGCCCCTAAAAACAAAGTCTGTCACTGTTTCAACTGTTTCCCCCTTTATTTGCCATGAAGTGATGGGATGACACAGATAATCAGGATGGTGTGATCACTCACCTAGAGCCAGATATCCTGGAATGTGAAGACAAGTGGGTCTTAGAAAGCTTCACTATGAAAAAAGCTAGTGGAGGTGATGGAATTCCAGTTGAGCTATTTCAAGTCCTGAAAGATGATGCTGTGAAAGTGCTGCACTCAATATGCCAGCAAATTTGGAAAACTCAGCAGTGGCAACAGCACTGGAAAAAAGTCAATTTTCATTCCAATCCTAAAAAAAGGCAACGCCAAAAAATTGCTCAAACTACCGCACAATTGCATTAATCTCACATGCTAGTAAAGTAATGCTCAAAATTCTCCAAGCCAGGTTTCAGCAATACATCAATCGTGAACTTCCAGATGTTCAAGCTGGTTTCAGAAAAGGCAGAGGAACCAGAGATCAAATTGCCAACATCCACTGGATCATCGAAAAAGCAAGAGAGTTCCAGAAAAACATCTATTTCTGCTTTATTGACTATGCCAAAGCCTTTGACTGTGTGGATCACAATAAATTGTGGAAAATTCTTATAGAGATGGGAATACCAGACCATCTGACCTGCCTCTTGATAAACCTGTATGCAGGTCAGGAAGCAACAGTTAGAACTGGACATGGAGTAACAGAGTGGTTACAAATAGGAAAAGGAGTACGTCAAGGCTGTATATTGTCACCCTGCTTATTTAACTAATATGCAGAGTACAATCTGAGAAACGCTGGGCTGGAGGAAGTACAAGCTGGAATCAAGATTGCCGGGTGAAATATCAATAACCTCAGATATGCAGATGACACCACCCTTATGGCAGAAAGTGAAGAAGAACTAAAAAGCCTCTTGATGAAAGTGAAAGAGGAGAGTGAAAAAGTTGGCTTAAAGCTCAACACTTAGAAAACTAAGATCATGGCATCTGGCCCCATCACTTCATGGGAAATAGATGGGGAGACAGCAGAAACAGTGTCAGATTTTATTTTTCTGGTCTCCAAAATCACTGCAGATGGTGGTTACAGCCATGAAATTAAAAGATGCTTACTCCTTTGAAGGAAAGTTATGACCAACGTGGATAGCATATTTAAAAGCAGAGACATTACTTTGCCAACAAAGTTCAGTCTAGTGAAGGCTATGGATTTTCCAGCAGTCATGTATTGATGGGAGAGTTGGACGGTGAAGAAAGCTGAGCGCTGAAGAATTGATGATTTAGCACTGTGGTGTTGCAGAAGACTCTTGAGTCTCTTGAACTGCAAGAAGATCCAATCAGTCCATCCTAAAGGAGATCAGTTCTGGGTGTTTATTGGAAGTACTGATGTTGAAGCTGAAACTCCAATACTCTGGCCACCTCATGTGAAGAGCTGACTCATTGGAAAAGACCCTAATGCATAGAAGGATCGGGGGCGGGAGAAGGGGACGGCAGAGGATGAGATGGCTGGATGGACATGGGTTTGGGTAGACTCCGGGAGTTGGTGATGGACAGGGAGGCCTTACGTACTGCGATTCATGGGGTCTCAACAAGTCGGACACGACTGAGTGACTGAACTGAACTGAACTGAACTGATGGAACTGGATGCCATGATCTTAGTTTTCTAAGTGTTGAAGTTTAAGCCAATTTTTTTACTCTCCTCTTTCACCTTCAAGAGTCTCTTTAGTGCCTCTTCACTTTCTGCCATATGGGTGGTGTCATCTGCATATCTGAGGTTATTGATATTTCACCCGGCAATCTTGATTCCAGCTTGTACTTCCTCCAGCCCAGCATTTCTCAGATTGTACTCTGCATATAAGTTAAATAAGCAGGGTGACAATATACAGCCTTGACGTACTCCTTTTCCTATTTGTAACCACTCTGTTACTCCATGTCCAGTTCTAACTGTTGCTTCCTGACCTGCATACAGGTTTATCAAGAGGCAGGTCAGATGGTCTGGTATTCCCATCTCTATAAGAATTTTCCACAATTTATTGTGATCCACACAGTCAAAGGCTTTGGCATAGTCAATAAAGCAGAAATAGATGTTTTTCTGGAACTCTCTTGCTTTTTCGATGATCCAGTGGATGTTGGCAATTTGATCTCTGGTTCCTCTGCCTTTTCTGAAACCAGCTTGAACATCTGGAAGTTCACGATTGATGTATTGCTGAAACCTGGCTTGGAGAATTTTGAGCATTACTTTACTAGCATGTGAGATGAGTGCAATTGTGCAGTAGTTTGAGCATTCTTTGGCATTGCCTTCCTTTGGGATTGGAATGAAAACTGACCCTTTCCAGTCCTTTGCCCACTGCTGAGTTTTCCAAATTTGCTGGCATATTGAGTGCAGCACTTTCACAGCATCATCTTTCAGGACTTGAAATAGCTCAACTGGGATCCATCACTTCCCTAGCTTTGTTTGTAGTGATGCTTTCTAAGGTCCACTTGTCTTCACATTCTGGGATATCTGGCTCTAGGTGAGTGATCATACCATCATGATTAAATGGATCGTGAAGATCTTTTTGTACAGTTCTTCTGTGTATTCTTGCCACCTCTTCTTAACATCTTCTGCTTCTGTCAGGTCCATACCATTTCTGTCCTTTTCTGAGCCCATCATTGCATGAAATGTACCCTTGGTATCTCTAATTTTCTTGAAGAGACCTTTAGTCTTTCTCATTCTATTGTTTTCCTCTATCTCTTTGCACTAATGGCTGAGGGAATTTTTCTTATGTCTCCTTGTTATTCTTTGGAACTCTGCATTCAAATGGGTATGTCTTTCCTTTTCTCCCTTTCTTTTTGCTTTTCTTCTTTTTACAGCTATTTGTAAGGACTCCTCAGACAGCCATTTTGCTTTCTTGTATTTCTTTCTTGGGGAGATGGTCTTGATTCCTGTCTCCTGTACAATGTCACAAACCTCTGTCCATAGTTCACCAGGCACTCTGTCTATTATATCTAGTCCCTTAAATCTATTTCTCACTTCCTCTGTATAATCATAAAGAATTTTATTTAGGTCATATCTGAATGGTCTAGCGATTTCCCCCACTTTCTTCAATAACTCTGAATTTGGCAATAAGGAGTTCATGATCTGAGCCGCAATCCACTCCTGGTCTTGTTTTTGCTGACTTTATAGAGCTTCTCTATCTTTGGCTGTAAAGAATACAATCAGTCTGATTTCAGTGTTGACCATCTGGTGAAGTCCATGTGTAGAATCTTCTCTTGTGCTGTTGGAAGAGGGTGTTTGCTATGACCAGTGTGTTCTCTTGTCAAAACACTATTAACCTTTGCCCTGCTTCATTCCGTACTCCAAGGCCAAATTTGCCTGTTACTCCTGGTGTTTCTTGACTTCGAACTTTTGCATTCCAGTCCCCTATAATGAAAAGGATATCCTTTTTGGGTGTTACTTCTAAAAGGTCTTGTAGGTCTTCACAGAACAGTTCAACTTCATCTTCTTCAGTGTTGCTGGTCTGGGCATAGACTTGGTTTACCGTGATGTTGAATGGTTTGCCACGGAAACGAACTGAGATCCTTCTGTCATTTTTGAAATCTCATCCAACCTCTGCATTTCAGACTCTTTTGCTGACTATGATGGCTACTCCACTTCTAAGGGATTCCTGCCCACAGTAGTAGATATAATGGTCGTCTGAGTTAAATTCACCCATTCCAGTCCATTTTAGTTTGTTGATTCCTAGAAAGTGGATTTCACTCTTGCCATCTCCTGTTTGACCACTTCCAGTTTGCCTTGATATATGGACCTAACATTCCAGGTTCCTATGCAGTATTGCTCTTTAGAGCATCGAATCTTGCTTCTATCACCAGTCCCATCCACAACTGGTGTTGTTTTCGCTTTGGCTCCATTCCTTCATTCTGTGCATAGAACAAGTAAGACTAAAAATATATTACCTTTTTTTGGTGTGTGTAATTAAGGAAGAGTTTATTAGCTAAATTTTGGGAAATCTAAAGCATTCCTACAAATTTCCACTGAGCAACATTTTCAGTAGTATCAAGACAGTTAGCAATGACTATCTTACTTCATTTACTAAAGAGCCACACTAAGAAACCTCAAAAATTGCAAATATATTAACTTTCACAGCATTCCAAGTTATTCGTATTATATATCATGATAAAAGCTTAAAACAGAACATATTTTAGCAGCTCAGAACAAATTGTATTTTCTTGAATATAAGTTTATATCAATTGAGAAGAATATATTAGGAAATAAAAATTTCTAGAACTTCAAATTTTTAAAATAATCTGTGTCTCTTAAATTGAAAAACTACCTATGTGTTATTGTTGTTCAGTCACTAAGTCCAACTATTTGTGACTCCATGGTTTGCAGCATTCCAGGCTGTCCTTCACTGTCTCCCAGAGTTAGTTCAAATTCATGTCCATGGAGTCAGTGATGCCATCCAACTATCTCTTCCTCT
Source organism: Dama dama (assembly GCF_033118175.1). NCBI lineage: Eukaryota > Metazoa > Chordata > Mammalia > Artiodactyla > Cervidae > Dama > Dama dama. The sequence continues at coordinate 3,426,784 of NC_083708.1, read as the reverse complement.
GTCATCCACTTCTCTTCCTGCCCTCAATCTTTCTGATCATCATAGTATTTTCCATAAAATACACAGCTTTATGTATCAGGCAAATAAAGTATTGGAACTTCAGCTTCATCATCAGAACTGCAAATGAATAATCAGGGTTGATTTCCTTAAGGACTGACTAATTTGATCTTCTTGATGTCCAAGGGACTCTGAAGAATCTTTTCCAGCATCACAGTTTCAAAACATCATTTCTTTGGCCCTTATCCTTCTTTATGGTCCACCTCTCACATCCCTACATGGCTACATGGCTACTGAAAAATGATAACACTAACTATACAGACTTTTGTCAACAAAATGATGTTTCTGCTTTTTAACATTCTCTTTAGGTTGGTCATAGACTTTTTTCCCAAGGAACAAGAGTCTTTTAATTTCATGGCTGAAGTCACCATCCATGGAGATTGTTCAAGAAAATAAACTCTGTCACTGATTCCACATTTTTCCCTTCTATTTGCCATGAAGTGAGGGGACCATATAACTTGATCCTAGTTTTTTGAATGTTGAGGTTTAAGCCAGCTCTTTCACTCTCATCTGCATATCTAAGGTTGTTGATATTTCTCCTGGCGACCTTGATTCTAGTTTGTGGTTCATCGAGCCCTGCATTTTGCATGATATTTTCTTCACAGAAATTAAATAAGCAGGTTGACAATATACAGCCTTGGCGTACTGCTTTCCCAATTTGGAAACAGTCCATTGTTTCAAGTCTGGTTCTAACTGTTGCTTCTTGGGCTGCATATAGGTTTCTGAGGAGTCAAATAAGGTGATCTGGTATTCCTATCTCTTTAAGAATTTTCCAGTTTGTTTTTACCCACACAGTCAAAGGCTAAAGTGCATGAAGGAGAGTAGATGATTTTCTGGAATTTCCTTGCTTTTTCTATGATCCAACAAATGTTGGTGATTTGATCTTTGGTTCCTCTGCGTCTTCTAAATCCAGATAGTACATCTAAAATATCTCAGTTTATGTAGTTTTGAAGCCTAGCTTGAAGGATTTTGAGAATTACCCTCATAGCATGTGAAATGAGCACAGTTGTGTGGTAGTTTGAAAATTCTTTGGCAATGTCTTTCTTTGGGATTGGAGTGAAAATTGAACTTTTCCTTTCTGTGGCCATAAATGAGTTTTCCAAATTTGCTGGCATATTGAGTGCAGCACTTTAAAATCATCATCTCTGAAGATTTTAAATAGTTCAGCTGAGATTCCATCACCTCCAATAGCTTTGTCCATATTAAGTCTTCCTATAGCCCACTTCACATTCCAGGATATATGGCTTTAGCTAAGTGACCACACCATCGTGATTATCTGGGTCATCAAGACCTTTATTTGGCAGTTCTTTTGTGTATTCTTTGCACCTCCTCTTAATTTATTCTGCTTCTGTTAGGTCTTTGCCATTTCTGTCCTTTATTGTACCCATTTTGCATGAAGTATTCCCTTGATACCTCCAATTTTCTTGAAGAGATCTTTAGTCTTTCCCATTCTATTGCTTTATTCTATTTCTTTTTATTGCTCACTTCAAAAGGTTATCTTTCAGATGAACATTGGGATGTACATGTCTCTTCCAGAAAGAGACATGTGCACCCCAATGTTCATCACAGCACTGTTTATAATAGCCAGGACATGGAAGCAACCTCAATGCCCATCAGCAGACGAATGGATAAGGAAGCTGTGGTACATATACACCATGGAATATTACTCAGCCATTAAAAAGAATTCATTTGAATCAGTTCTAATGAGGTGGATGAAACTGGAGCCCATTATACAGAGTGAAGTAAGCCAGAAAGATAAACACCAATACAGTATACTAATGCATATATATGGAATTTAGAAAGATGGTTATAATAACTCTATATGCAAAACAGAAAAAGAGACACAGATGTACAGAACAGACTTTTGGACTCTGTGGGAGAAGGCGAGGGTGAGATGTTTTGAGAGAACAGCATCGAAACATGTATATTATCAAGGATGAAACAGATCACCAGCCCACGTTGGATGCATAAGACAAGTGCTCAGGGCTTGTGCACTGGAAAGACCCAGAGGGATGGGGTGTGGAGGGAGGTGGGAGGGGGGATTGGGATGGGGAATATATGTAACTCCATGACTGATTCATGTCAATGTATGACAAAAACTACTACAATATTGTAAAGTAATTAGCCTCCAACTAATAAAAATAAATGGGGAAAAAAATAAAGATTAAAAAAAAAAAAAAAAAACACGTTATCTTACACCTCCTTGAGAATAAGAGTTCTTACTCTGGAACTCTGCATTCAACTGGATATGTCTTTCCCTGTCTCCTTTGTCTGTTTTTTTCCTCTCCTTTTTCCAGCTATTTGTAAGGCCTCCTCAGACAAGCATTTTGCCCTCTTGCATTTCTTTTTCTTTGGGATGGTTTTGGTCATTGATTCCCTTACAATGTTAAAATCCCTGTCCATAATTCTTTGGATACTCTATCAGATCTAATTCTTTGAATCCATGTGTCATTTCCACTGAATAATCATAAGGGATTTTATTTAGATAAAACCTGAATGGCCTAGTGGCTTTCCTTACTTTCTTCAATTTAAGCCTGAATTTTGAAATAAGGAGCTCATCATCTTTACCACAGTCAATTCACAGTATTATTTTTGCTGATTGTGTTGAGATTCACAATCTTCAACTGCAAAGAATGTAATCAGTCTGATTTCGTCATTGTTCATTTGCTGATGTCCATGTGTAGAGTCCTCTCTTCTGCTGTTGAAAGAGGGTGTTTGCCACGACCAGTGTGTTCCTTTGGGAAAACTGTCAGCCTTCGCCCTGCTCTGTTTTGTTCCCCAAGTCCAAACTTGCCTGTTACTCCAGGTATCTCCTGGCTTCTTACATTTGCATTCCAATTCCCCATGATAAATAAGAGATTGCTTTTTGGTGTTAGTTCTCAAAGTTCTCATAAGTCTTCATGGATTCATTTAAAATCAGGTTCCACAGCATTAGTAGTTGTGGCATAATCTTGAATTATTGTGATATTGAATAGTTTGTCTTGGAAACAAGTCAAGAATATTCTGTCGTTTTTGAGGTTGTAACCAAGTACTGCATTTCTGACTCTTTCTTTGACTATGAGGACTACTCCATTTCATCTAAGTGATTCTTGCCCATAGTAGTAGATATAATGGTCATCTAAATTAAATTCACTCACTCCCATCCATTTTAGTTTACTGATTCCTAAAATGTCAATGTTTAGCCATTTCCTGTTTCATCACATCCAATTTGCTTTGATTCATGGACCTAACATTCCAGGTTCCTATGCAATGTTATTCTTTATAGCACTGGACTTTAATTCTACCATCAGGCACATCCATAACTGGGAGATGTTTCTACTTTGGCCCAGCCTCCTCATTCTTTCTGGAGTTATTCCCCTGCTCTTCCCCTGTATCATATTGGACACCTACAGACCTGGGAGACTCACCTGCCATTGTCATATCTATTTTTTTCATATTGATAATGGGATTCTCAAGGCAACAATACTGAAGTGGTTTGCCATTCCCTTCTACAGTGGGCTGTGTTTTGACAGAACGCTCTACCATGATCCATCCGTATTGGGTGACTTTGCATGGCATGGCTCATAGCTTCATTGAATTACTCAAAGCTATGATCCATGTGATCATTTTGGTTAGTTTCCTGTGATTTTGGTTTCTGTTCTGGAGGCCATGGGATTGTAGTTCTTGCTTCTTCTCTCTTCCCTGTGATGGATGAGGATAAGAGACTTATCCTCAGGAAGTGCAAGCTTCCTGATCAGAGGGACTGGATGTGGGTGGGCAGGGATATGCTCAGTACATATCTAATCCAATTTTCTGCTAATGAATGGGACTGTGCTCCCTCCATGTTACTTATTCTGCCTGTGGTGGCCCAGTCCTAAAGTCTGCAATCTCTATGGTAGGGCTACAGGTTCTATGGTTGGGCTAATGGTGACCTCCTTCAAGAGGACATATGCCAACATGCCATGCCTCCCAGGACTGCTTCTGCCAGTGCCCTTGTCCCTGCAGCAGGCCATTGCTGATCCACGTCTCCACAAGAGACCTTCAAACACTCACAGGAATGTCTGACACTATCTCCTGAGGTCCCTGCTCCTTTCCCCTGGGTGCTGGTGCACACAAGTTTATTTATGTGTCCTCCAAGAGTTTCTGGCACCCTTCCTACTTGTCTTATTGGGCCTTCTTCTTTGTCCTTGAACATGGAGTATCTATTTTTGGTGGTTTCCAACATCCTCCAGTAACTGGTTCTTCAGCAGCTTGTTGCTTGTTACTCCAGGTATCTCTTGGCTTCTTACATTTGTATTCCAATTCCCCATGATAAATAAGAGATTGCTTTTTGGTACTAGTTCTAAAAGTTCTCATAAGTCTCCTGTTCCCACAGGAGAAGATGACCGCATATCTTTCTACTCTGCCATACTCAACAAGGTAAGCCCACCAGCCCATCTCATGTGCTAATCTCTAAACAACTGTAATGAACATGGTTTAGTGTTTACACAGTTTCAAGATATTAAAAAGCAAGTTGGGCTAGGAATGTAATTTAAATGCTGACAGCATCCTCCTTCTGCTATCTCTGGCACAGTTCAAAATTTAACTGCCGTCTTTATTTCTGATTTTTCTTCCCCCAAAGCAGATTTAACAGCTTTAGCTACAGATGGAGCTCTGTATGGAAGTTATTGCACCCAGATGTCATACTCTGGAGCATGTTTTGCCAACAGCATCTGGCACTTACACTGCCTGCATAACTAGCATTGGTTTTGATTCTTTGCCCTACTTTTCTTATGGACATAACAGTGTAGACTTGCAGAAAACATGAAGCATTGCCCCTAGTTGACCATAATAATTTTTTCTCAGATTGCAATTAATGCAAGTTTGTTCTAGGTGCCTTAAATTATGATGTGCTTTGCATTAAAATATTTTGTGTTTTTATAAGGATATGCTTTTTTAAATGTATTTACTTTTATTGAAAGATAATTGCTTTACTAAAAGCTATAGCTGAGATAACTGAAAAAAGGACTACCAAATTGTGGTGTATTACTAGAGATTTCTTTTTTATTTATTCTTTGCTTAGTTTATACATAAAATGCTAAAATACAAGTACAATATATGCTAATATAAGTATAAAACAGAAACAGAATTTTAATCTAGGCAACAGCAAACTGGTATTCACCATTAGCAGATGGAAAAGTTTTCCTTTACAAATCCCAGAGTTTGAACAAATGTAGGTTGGTATGTGAATATTTCACCTCCTTTTTGGATAACTACACCAGAGTTCAATTTATGTATATAGCATAATGACCACTTAGGAAATTTTAAAATCTTTGCAATTGTAAACTGTTGTTTAGAGAAATTATTTATATGTGCCTTTTAACAGGCATACATCTATAGATTTATATAATAATTTCCTAGAAGTAAAATTGGTGAATCAAAGTGTGTCAACATTTAAGATCCCTGGACAATTTTTTATCAAATTATCTTTTGGATAAATTTAATAGTACATTCACACAATCCATTAATGTGACTATCTGTATCAGGCACATCTTGTTCATATTAATTTGTACTACAACAATATATTTTGTGAGGGTTAGATATGCCCACTTTATAGATGAGAGAAACAAGACTTTGATGTTTTCAGTAATTTTACCAAAATCACAGTGTTAGAAAGTAGTGAATCTAAATATCAGACCAATATCCATGTGACTCCAACTCTGTAGTTTGAGATTACTGTCAACTGGTCTTGATGTGAATATAAAATGGTATACGTATTGCCACTCTCTATCCCACAACTACCAAGGCAGGGCAGCCACCCTGCAGTTCTAAGAAAGTTATGCCAGATTAAATAGCTATCCTTCTCTCAATGGAAGAGCTGAAACCTCACATAATTTCAGTTTCATAATAAAATAAAACAGACCTCAAGGAGCAAGTACACTGTCTTTGACAGATGAATATATAATGTAATCAATTGACTTTATATAATGCTCAGAATTCTCCAAGGTAGGTTTCACCAGTATGTGAACCAAGAACTCCCAGATCTTCAAGCTGAATTTAGAAAAGGCAGAGGAATCAGAAATCAAATTGTCCATATCCACTGGATCATAGAAAAAAGCAAGAGAATTTCAGGAAAAAAAATCAACTTCTGCTTCATTGACTATGCTAAAGACTTTGATTTTTTGGATCACAACAAACTGTAGAAAATTCTTAAAGAGATGGAAGTACCAGATCATCTTGCCTGTCTCCTGAGAAATCTGTATGATGGTTAAAAAGCAACAGTTAGAATCCGACATGGAACAATGAATTGGCTCCAAATTGGGAAAGGAGTATATTGTCACCCTGCTTATTTAACTTCTATGCAGAGTACATCATGAGAAATGTCAGGCTGGATGAAGCACAAGCTGGAATCAAGACTGCCAGGAGAAATATCAATAACCTCAGATATGCAGACGACAGAAAAAAAAAAAAAGTGAAACTAAAGAGCCTCCTGATGAAGGTGAAAGAGAAGAGTGAAAAAGCTGGCTTAAAACTCAACACTCAAAAAAACAAAGATATGTCATCCAGTCCCATCACTTCATGGCAAATAGATGGGCAAACAATGGAAATAGTAAGAGACTTTATTTTCTTGTGCTCTAAAATCACTGCAGATAGTGACTGCAGCCATGAATTTAAAAGATTCTTTCTCCTTGTAAGAAAAGTCATGATAAACTTAAACAGGATATTAAAATGCAGAAACATTACTTTGTGGATCAAGGTCCATATAGTCAAAACTATTATTTTTCTAGTGGATGTGATACTTGGACCATAAAGAAGACTGAGCACTGAAGAACTGATGCTTTTAAACTGTGGTGTTTGAGAAAGCTCTGAAGAGCCCCTTTGAATGCAAGGTGATCAAGCCAATCAACCGTAAAGAAAATAAACCCTGAATATTCTTTGGAAGGACTGATGCTGAAATGGAAGTTGGCCACCTGATGTAAACAGCCTATTCATTGGAAAAGATCCTTATGCTGGGAAAGATTGAAGGCAGGAAGAGAAAGGGACGACAGAGGATGAGATGGTTGGATGGCATCACTGACTCAATGGACATCAGTTTGAACTAACTCTGGGAGATGTAAAAGACAGGGAAGATTGGCGTGCTGTAGCCCATCGGGTTGCAAAGAATCAGACACGACTAAGTGACTGAAGAGACAAATATAGGCATTAAGATTTAATGAGTAAAATTATGTTTTGGTAAGAATAGCACAAGGAAGGGAAAGAAAAATTGTCTTACATGTTGCATGGTATTGTATTATTTGAAGAATCTTGATAAACTAAAAATATATTCAAGCAACTTTTGAATAAATAGATGAACTTCTTCATTGAAGCTGGAATTAAAAGGAGGAGGGAAGAGTGTCTTATCTGGCTCCATGATATTTTTTCAGAATCAATCAATCTTAGTGTTTCCCATCTAAAAATCTCCCATGTACCCTCTGTATTAGTTTTCTAGGGCAATACTTGGTGTTCCATAGCTTCTGCTCTGTCACCCTAGTTTCTGCCTGCTTCTCCACATGGTATTCTTCCTGTGTTCATTTATTGGACTTGTCCAGTTCTCTCTCCAAAGTCCTGCTTCTTATAAGAGCATCAGTGACATTGGATTGAAGCCTCACACTATTGATCTCACTTCAGCTTGATGACTTCTGTAGAGACCCCGTTTCCACAGGAGGCTATATTTGAGATGCTGAGAATCCCATGGTCCTTTAGGGAGATGCAATTCAAATTGCATCTGTACTCGGAGGATGCAACACCCTCTGAGTACAAATATTAAAACATTTCTCACAATCATAATACCACAGAATTTTACAATTTAACATAGCCATGAGTAAAATTTCTTGAATTTTATGCATAAAGTTGTGTAGAAACATGTTTAAATATTATTTACACTGTTTTAAAAAGTGGTGGTGGTTTAGTTGCTAAGTCGTGTCCGACTCTTGGGACTCCATGGACTGTAGCCTGTTAGGCTCCTCTGTTCATGGGATTCTACAGGCAAGAATACTGGAATGGGTTGCCATTTCCTTCTGCAGGGGATCTTCCTGACCAAGGAATCGAACCCAGGTCTCCTGCATTGCAGGCAGAATTTTTTTATCAACTGAGCTATGAGGAAATCCACATTTTAAAAAGTAGGAAAGATTATTTGAGTGTTACATCATCTCATTTCATATAGAACCCTAGCAAAAGTCTAGATTAAATGTATTATTGTCTTAGAATGTGTTTGGTTTGTTTTCTTGTCCTTCAAGATTTGTTGTTGAAAACATTGACTTTTTCTTACAAAGCCCTAGAAATTATAAAATTTACAATTTACAAAAAAATGTAAAACAAAACTAAAACAATCCAGATACATTCATAAACGCTCCACTGTAAAACCATCAGCTATCTCTTACCTCAGGTTTGATGTTGCACATGAGAGCAATGCATATGACAGGCACAAAATGTAAATTCAGGATGATGGGTTTTGCAATGAAAATTATGTTTGATTGAACTGTGTATTACAAAGGCAATACACCATTGCACAAAAAGGGGAAAATATAAAAGTGAATTTTCTTTATTTCAAGATCCTTATTTTCTCTTTTTCTGAAAATACTGTTAATCAGAATTTCATAATTTTATTAAAAATTATATGGTATAATCAAGTAACAGAGTCCTGGCATTTTCCTTATTTTTCTAATTACCCTCTTTTCTCTTATTTATTTATTTATTATTGTCCCCCCTCCACCGTGGGGATCAGTATTTTTAAAGAAACATCCTTCTGATAAGGCACTCATTTATTTTTTAAGAATTTTTATTTTCTTAAGATAGTTTGCATATAGTAAAATATAAAGATCTTATATAGAAGTTTCAGCAATTATTTATACCTGTGTAAATCTAGATTCTGTGTATTTAGATTCTGAAAATCTAAATACTGTGAAAATCTACATATAAAACATATCCATTGACCCAGATATTTTCCTTCATAATTCATTTTCACCTTTTCTCCTGCTATTTATTGGATTTTTAGAAACTGTTTTTGTAATAATATTGGAATAAACTGTTCAAATGCACCAACACATTCTTCTTTCAGAAAGAAAAACAAGTGTAAGTGTATATTGTGTTCATTTTAGCAAAGCCTTTTTGCAGAATGTTTCTAATTTGATTTTTATTGTAACTGTGGCCAGATGATGTACAGATATTATTCCTTTCCCCTATATGAAAAATCAAAATTTAGGTAGATCAATTGATTCTCCAATGAGATGTTGTTGACAGAACTGATATAGTATTTAAGACCTCTTCCTTCAGAAACCGTAACACTTTCTGTTGATTCTAATTGTCCCCAGCCATTCTTGACAAACTCAGATTTTAAGATAGCTGTTCAGTGATCTGCTTTTTCTTATATTGGGGTTTCTCAACATAAAATTAATGATGAAAACTTTATATCTATATTTATAATACAAATTTTTTAATTTCTTATGAGTTAATCATGTAAATAAATCAATAACTTCAAGTAGCTTAGGAGTCTGTATTCTTAGCTTCAAGTAGCTAGGAGTTTGTATTGTTAGCTTTGCTTCATAGCAGATTATTTCTTCCCAAATAAGCATAGACATTGACATGGCTTTGATTATAGTAGTTCATGTCCTAAAAGAGTGTTGTTCATCATCCAAAATATAGGAAAATAATTTTTTAAAATAATATACCTATTTCCAGAATGCACCTTATAGTATTAAATATACAGACATTTTACTCTGAAGATAAAAATTTTATAAAATTTATCTGAAATGGGTAAGGAAAACACATCTCCACACTCTCACGTGCCTATGGAATGTCAAAATATTTAACAAAATTTAAGTAATTTTTATCAAATTAATTTCTTTCCACATATTTATTTGACTAAATAACCTGGATTTTTCAAATTCACACACTGAAATTTATCAGTTTCTGAATTAATGACAGCTGATATGTAGAAAAGGCTTAGATTTATGTTAGGAATCCATTTCACTTTATTTCTAGACATTTTTCTAGAGCACATGATTTGAGCTAGTCAAAAAATACAAATTTTCACATAGTTACCATGTCACATTATGCTTTCAGATTTCAGACAGAATCTGTTTAAAAGGTGCCCATTCAAACATTTCTATGTCTCTTACACAGCCTTACTCAAAGCCATGGCCCATTATATTTCTCAATGTCCAATACAAAAAGTCATAAGCATAAATTTTTTTTTCTTGACTTCAGTATAAAAAAAAATCCTTCTTAAAAAAAAAAATCCTTCTTCATGGAAAAATATATGCTTTCTTTTATCAGAGATTGCAAAGTGTATAGCCTTAATATTCTTGATATTTAACCTTAACTTGTAAAGTAAATCATAATCAATGCATGCCCTATGAGATCAATTCTGTAAAAATATCTAACTTTTAGAGGCTTATCTCCTTTTTCAAAAGTTTTAAGCATCATGTTTCAATTGTAATTTTTTTTTTTTCTTGAGCAAGGCTATAGTTTGAAACCACTTGAAATATTTAATAAGCTAAGTACAAATCTTGTGAAAAGTGGCATTTTGGGTTCACATAAATCATACTAAGATTCCAAACACTTCTCTATGTTTCTTTACAGTATCCAAGAAGTGAGGACGCTTACAATATACTGGCAGGTCATTAACACTTATTTTATACCACGTTTGAGAGTACACCTATTATTTTAGCATGTGCTAGAAGAATTAAAAAATGGCTTATTATAAGTGGTTATCAAAATAGCTTTCAATTAAGCATTAATTTAGCAGAAACACTTGTTTTTTGATGATGTATACATTATAGAAGCATCTTTTCATGTGTATATAATTTGCATATATAATTATGCATGTAGTAATTACATGTTACATATATTGTAATAATTAATATCATAAAATTAATAATTAACATTACACATAATTAAATAGTTATCTATGCTTATATAATGTATATTTATACATAATTAATCATTAACATAATATATATGATTATGTAGTACATATGTCATATGTGATATATAATTATTATATGCACATAATTATAAGCAACAATTATGTGTAATATTAATGTATGTTGTCACATATAATGTTATATAACATATATTGTATGCAATGACTATATATAATTTTAATTAAATGTAATGTAAATCATATATGATGGAAAAATCCTGGGAAACTGGTAGACACACACCCCATTTAAGGGGCATGTATGCTCTTTAGTCATGTCCCACTCTTTGCGACCCTGTGGACTATAGCCCACCAGCTCCTCTATACACGAGAATTTCCAGGCAGTTATACTGGAGTGGGTTGCCAGGCCCTACTCCAGGGGATCTTCCTGACCCAGGAATCAAACACGAGTCTCTTACATCGCCTGCATTGGCAGGGTTCTTTACCACACGCGCCACCTGAGACACCTTTATATGATATATATCATACATAAAATATGCTATGCTTAGTCACCCAGTCGTGTCTGACTCTGCAACCCCATGAACTGAAGCCCGCCAGGTTCCTCTGTCCATGGAGATTCTCCAGGGAAGAATACTGGAGTGGGATGTCATGCCCTCCTCCAGGGGATCTTCCCAACCCAGGGATCGAATCCAGGTCTCTCACATTACAGGCAGATTCTATAAGGTCTGAGCCCCCAGGAGACTCCAACATCTAATTGCAATTATGTGAAATTATACACACACACACACACATATGTATGTTATGTATTATATAATGAATGTACAATGTATATATTATGTATCATATAATATATATTATGTATATTGCTCTGTGCTATGCTTAGTCTCTCAGTCATGTCTAGCTCTTTGTGACCCCATGGTCTGTAGCCTGACAGGCACCTCTGGCAGGGGATCTTCCCAACGGAGGGATTGAACCCAGATTTCCCACATTGCAGGCAGAATCTATACTGTCTGGGCCACCAGGGAAGCCCAAGAATACTGGAGTGTGTAACCTATCCCTTCTCCAGGGGATCTTTTTAACCCAGGAATCAAACCGGGGTCTCCTGCATTGCAGGATATATATTATATCATATTTTATCATTTTTAGCATGAATCCATGTGTTCAACACATCAAGTGATTTTCCTTGTCTTCAAGACCTCTGAGACTTGGATATAAGTTTAAAATGGTCTTAAAGAAATGCCTCTAACCACCAAATCCAATGTCTTGTGTATTCTTTTCTTCCTAGTGTTATTATGATTTGTAATTGCATTTTTGTTTTATCTGTTGTTTTATTTTATGTCCATTTGTATTCTTGGCTTATACAAATGTCTTATCTTTCAATAAAATGCTACTGTACACTAAGCTTCCTGCATGCTGCAAAACACCCAGTGAAGGTTACTGAGTAAATAAATAAACTAATGACTTTATTATTCAATTAATGTTATAATGAAGAAATGTACATATACCTTGACGTTTAAAAAATTTAGGCTTGGAATATTGTATATTTTGGATAACTACTAAGTATTATTGTCCTGATTGTCACACACTTGCTTATATTTAAGAATTCTATTGGACATTTGGTTTATGTTTTTCAATAAGTGGATCTCTCCTCTAGCACAGACTTATAGTCACTGAAAGTTATTGTTCTTCATTTCATTTAAAGTATGGGATGATCTAAAGTATCTTCTTTTAGAAAATATTTTAAAGTGAGATTTTTTGAAAATAAGATTTTTTCCTTGTCTAACCTTTCTTAACTAAATGAAGTTGAAATTGTTCTCAGAATCTATATTTTTGCTTATTTGTTATAAGATTTCCACATTCTCTCTATTAATTTTGATCTATTTCCATATGTTTTCTGTTTCTTTTTAAAATGTGTACTTACTAGGTAGATTATTTCTTCTCTGTTAACATTTAGCTTGAACTGTTGTATTCTCAGAAAACATGTATTGATCTGGGTTCAATTCCAGTACAAGGTGTGGTCTTCCCTAGTAACTCAGATCGTAAAGAATCTGCCTGCAAGGCAGGAGGCCTGGCTTCAAAAGGAAATGGCAACCTACTCCAGTATTCTTGTCTGAAGAATTCTATGGACAGAGGAGCTTAGTCCTGACCTTTTTCTCTGAGTACATTTTTATATATAACTTATGCAGAAAAGAGTTGTAGGATTACAAAATTTGTGTAAAAGATACAGAGTTTCCATATAAACTCTAAAAGAATGCTTTTACTCCACCTATCCATCCTCTCCTCTCTCATGGCCCTGGAAACACTGACCTTGTTACTGTGGTTATAGTTTTACCTTTTCCAGGATATCATGCATTATATCATATTATGTAGTATTTTTAAAACTGTCTTCTTTCACTTAGCAATATGCACCTATGGTTCCTCTATATCTTTATGGACTTCCCAGGTGGCTCAGTGGTAAAGAATCTGCTTGCCAGTGCAGCAGATGCAGGACATGTGGGTTCCATCCCTGGGTCATGAAGATCCCCTTGAGAATGAAATGGGGAACCCACTCCTGTATTCTTGCCTGGAAAATCTCATTGACAGAGTAGGCTCATGGCTACAGTCCATGTGGTTGCAAAGAATAGGACAGGGCTTAGTGACAACAGTATCTAAAGCTCATTGTAAAGATACAACAGTATCTTTAGAGCTCATTTATTTTTATTGCTGGGTAATACTCTTCTTTTTCTTTTTATCCATCAACTTATTGAAGACAACTTGGTTGACTCCAATTATGGCAATTATGACCAGGCTACTGTGAAGATCTATGTGCACATTTTTATGTGTGTGCATAGATTTCTCAACTTTGAATAAATATCTAGGAATATGATTACCAGATCTTATGATAAGCTATGTACATTTAGCTTTGTGAAACCTACCAGATTGTCTTTCAAAGCAAGTGTTAGATTTTGCATTTGAACCACCAATGAATGTGAGCTCCTGTTGCTGCCATTTCCTGCCAGCATTAGGATTTATCATTGATCTGAATTTGTCATTCTAATAGGTGTAGGGGTATTTCATTATCACTTCATTTGGAATTCCAATGACATATTGTGCTGAGCATTTTTTCATCTGTGTATCTGTCATTTGTATAGTTTCTTTGTTAATTATTTGTTCAATATTTTTATAAAATATCAAAACTCATTTTTAAATTGAGTTGTTCAATGAGTTTTTTGCTCATTTTAGAAGTAAATCCTTTATCAGATAAATATTTTGCATTGTATCTCAATCAGTGTTTTGTCTTTCATATTCCTAATGAATTCTTTTTCAAAGCAGACTTTTTTAGTTTTAATGGAGACCAACTTTATTATTTTTAATATATTGTACTTGTGTTGTGTCTAAAATTAATCATCAAACTCAAGATTGCTTTGTTTTGTTTTTTTTGTTTTGTTTTTTTCCCCCCATATCATCTCTAGCTGTTGTGTAGTTTTGCCTTTTACATAAAATGGAGCCAGTCTTTTTAGTCATCTGTCCTTGAGCAACTTAGGGTCATCACTAAAGATCAATTTCATAAGCTTTAAATTAAGAAGCATGGTACTTAATTTCCAGTCTTGTCAAAACATCACATATACAGTCTCAAATATGGTGTTTTACATAGAAGAAAATCTACAAATTTTAATTTTCTCTATTCTATGTTTCTATCTCTAATTTTATTATCCTTCTTTACCTTTAGAACTTTTCAGCCTAATTTTGTGAGATGTAGAACTATAATGAACTTTATACTACCCTTTGTTAGCAGACTATAGTTAATCTTTAGACATTCCTTCCCTAGATTATTGTCACATATGCTGCAATAAAAGTTCAGTCTCACTTGCTAATGCCAGTATATAAACACATCATAATGTCAAAATTTATCAAGATTCATTCTGACAGACATTGAAAAGGCAGTAGCTTTCTCTAAAGATACGGCATGTCAATAGTTTTATATATCTTGAGATGTTTACCAAAAAGCAAAGGCAAAAAAAAAAGCAAAAGCAAAAATTTAAGCTGATAAAGAACATATATGACTTTTAAAATTAAGGAAAAAAACCCACAAAAGCATAATGAAATATTTATTATAAATAGACACTATATAGATTTAATCATGAGGAAATATTTGGGAATGATATACTAAGTTTCAAGAGAATTATTCTTTTAGAACAAATAATGAAAAAATATCATTAGGCAGGGATTCTAAAAGAGCTTCAAATAACTTGGGAATACCTTGTTTCTAAATAACATTGGGCTGTAACTGGGTAATAAAATTATTAATAGTCAAAAAAGCAATTAGAATTAATTAACATTGTACTTTGCAGCGTCTAAAATATAGAACAAAATAGCCAAGTAAAATTTTGAGTTTTAGATTTGAGCCCATATTTAAGTCACTGCAATATCAGTAGAAGACACCAAATGTGAATACTCAATTATGAATCTGTGGATTTTTATAGCTTTATAGATATAATGAAAATGGAAAAACAGTAAACTGAGATTGCCATAAATATTAGGGTAACTGTTTATTTCAAATAAAATGGACATAATACCTGGTGTTAAAACAGCTCCCAAATGATGGGAATGGGTGAATTAATTCAGATGACTGCTATATCTATTACTGTGGTCAAAAATCCTTTAGAAGAAATGGAGTAGGCCTTATAGTGAACAAAAGAGATGAAAATGGAACACTTGGGTGCAATTTCAAAAGCAGCAGAAAACTTTTGTTTCATTTTCAAGGCAAACTGTCCAACATCACAGTTCAGTTCAGTTGCTCAATGGTGTCCAACTATTTGAGACCCCATGGACTGCAGCACCCCAGGTTTCCCTGTCAAACACCAACTCCTGGAGACTGCTCAAACTCATGACTATTGAGTAGGTGATGCCATACAACTATCTCATTCTTTGTTGCCCCCTTCTCCATCTGCATTCCATCTTTCCAGCATCAGAGTCTTTTCCAATGAGTCAGTTCTCCTTATGAGGTGGCCAAAGTATTGGAGCTTTAGCTTCAACATCAGTCCTTCCAATGAATATTCAGGACTGATTTTTTTTTTTTTTTCGGATGGACTGGTTGGATCTCCTTGCAGTCAAAGGAACTCTCAAAATTCATCACCAATACCACAGTTCAAAAGCATCGATTCTTTGGTACTCAGCTTTCTTTATAGTCCAACCCTCACATCCATACATGACTAGTGGAAAAACCATGGCTTTGACTGGACAGAACTTTGTTGGCAAAGTAATGTCTCTGGTTTTTCATATGCCGTCTATGCTAGTCATAGCTTTTCTTCCAAGGAGCAAGTGTCTTTTAATTCCATGGCTGTAATCACCACCTGCAGTGATTTTGGAGCCCAAGAAAATAAAATCCCTCACTGTTTCCATTGTTTCCCCATCTACTTGTCATGAACTGATCAAACTGGGTGCCATGATCTTCACTTTTTGAAAGTTTAGTTTTCAATTCAGTTCATTCTCTCAGTCGTTTCCGACTCCTTGTGACCCCATGAACCTCAGCACTCCAGGCCTCCCTGTCCATCACCAACTCCTGGAGTTTACCCAAACGCGCGTCCGTTGAGTCTGTGATGACATCCAAACACCTCATCCTCTGTGATCCCCTTCTCCTCCTGCCCTCAATCTTTCCCAGCATCAGGATCTTTTCCAATGAGTCAGCTGTTCGCATCAGATGGTCAAAGAATTGGAGTTTCAGCTTCAACATCAGTCCTTCCAATGAACACCCAGGACTAATCTCCTTTTGGATGGACTGGTTGGTCTCTTTTCAGTCCAAGGGACTCTCAAGAGTCTTCTCCACCACAACAGCTCAAAAGCTTCAATTTTTTGGTCCTTCGCTTTCTTTATAGTCCAACTCTCACATCCATACACGACTACTGCAAAAACCATAGCTTTGATGAACTCCTTTCCCAATTTGGAACCAGTTCATTTTTCCATGTCCGGTTCTATCTGTTGCTTCTTGACCTGCATACAGATTTCTCAGGAGGCAGAGAAGGTGGTCTAGTGTTTCCATCTCTTGAAGAATTTTCCACAGAGGTTGTGAACATCACAGTAATCCAATTCTATGCCCTAACCACTAATGCCAAAGAAGATGAAGCTGAACAGCTTTATGAACATCTACAAGGCCTAGAACTAACACAAGAAAGAGGTCTTTTATAATCATAGGGAACTGGAATACAAAATTAGGAAGTCAAGAGAGACATGGAGTTACAGACAAGTTTGGCCTTGGAGTACAAAATGAATCAGGCCAAAGGTTAACAGGGTTTTGCCAAGAGAACACACTGGTCATAGCAAACACCTGCTTCCAACAACACAAGAGATGATTCTACACAGGGACATCACCAGATGATCAACAGTGAAATCAGATTGATTATATTCTTTGCAACTGAAGATGGAGAATTTTTATATACACAGCAGAAACAAAACCTGGAGCTGACTGTGGCTCAGGTCATGAGCTCCATATTCCAAATTTCAGAGTTAAACTGAAGTAAGTAGAGAAAATGACTAGACCAGTCAGATATGATCTAAATCAAGTGACAAGGAGATTCAAGGGATCAGATCTGATAAAGAACCTGAAGAACTATAGACAGAGGTTCAAAACTGTACAAGCATCAGTGTCCAAAACCATCCCCAGAAGAAGAAATACAAGAAGGCAAAACAGTTGTCTAACAGCCTTATATATAGCTGAACAAAGAGAAGTGAAAAGCAAAGGAGATAGGGACAGATGTACCCATCTGAATGCAGAGTTTCAAAGAATAGCAAAGAGTGATAAAAAAGCCTTTTTAAATGGACAATGGAAATTAGTCAAGAAAAAAAAAAAAAAAAACAGGAAGGGAAATACTAGAAATCTCTTCAAGAAAATTGGAGATACCAAGGGAATATTTCATGCAAAGACGGACAAAATAATGTCAGAAATGTTATGGACCTAACAGAAGCAGAATATATTATCAAGAAGTGGCAAGCATACACAGACAAACTGTATAAAAAATATCTTAATGGCCTTGTATAGACATGATGCTGTGATCACTCACCTAGAGCCAGAAATCTTGGAGTGGGAAGTCAAGTGGGCCACAGGAAAAATTACTGTGAACAAAACTATCAGAGGTGATGGAATTCCAGTTAAGCTATTTCAAATCCTAAGAACTGATGTCATTAAAGTGAAAGTGCTGCAATCAATACACTAGCAAATATGAAAGACTCAGGAATGGCCACAGAACTGGAAAAGGTGAATTTTAATTCCAATCCTAAAGAAGGGCATGCTAAAGAATGTTGAACTACTGAAAAATTGTGCTCATCTCACATGATAGCAAGGTAATGCTCAAAATCCTTCAAGCTAGGATTCAACAGTACATGAACCAAGAAGTTCCAGATGGACAAGCTGGTTTTAGAAAAAAGCAGGGGAACCAGGGATCAAATTGCCAACATCTGTTTGATCACAGAAAAAGCAAGAGAATTCCAGAAATAACATCTAATTCTGCTCCATTAACTGCATTAAAGCCTTTGACTATGTGGATCACAACAAACTGTAGAAGATTCTTAAAGAGAGAATACCAGATCACCTTACCTGCCTTCTAAGAAAAGTGTATGCAGATCAAGAAGCAGCAGTTAGAACTGGACATGGAACAATGGTTCAAAACTGGGAAAGGATCATGTCAAGGCTGTATGATGTCATTCTGCTTATTTAACATACATGCAAAGAACATCATGTAAAATGCCAAGCTGGATGAATTAGAAGCTGGAATCAAGATTACTGGCAGAAAGTAAAAAAAAAAAAAAAAAAAAAATTGATATGCAAATGATATCACTATAATGCCAGAAAGCACAGAGGAGATAGAGAGCCTCTTGATGAGGGTGAAAGAGAAGAGTGAAAAAGCTGGCTTAACACTTAAGAATCTAAGATCTGGTATCTTGTCCCATCACTTCATGGCAAAGAGATGGGGAAAAATGGAAACAGTGACAGGAATTATTTTTGTGGGCTCCAAAATCACTGTGAATGGTGACTGAAGCCATGAAATCAAAAGATGCTTGCTCCTTGGAAGAAAAGCTGTGGCAAACTTAGACATCATATTAAAAAGCAGAGACATTACTTTGCTGACAAAATCCACACAATCAAAGCTTTGGTTTTTCCAGTAGTCATGTACAGACATGTGAGTTGGACCATAAAGATGGCTGAGTGCTGAATAATTAATGCTTTTGAACTCTGTTGCTAGAAAACTCTCTTGCGAGTCCCTTGGATAGCAAGAAGATGAAACCAGTCAATCATAAAGGAAATCAAATCTGAATATTAATTCAAAGGACTAATGTTGAAGCTGAAGATCCTATATAATTTGTCTACCTGATGCAAAGAGCTGACTCATTAGCAAAGACCCTGATTCTGGGCAAGATTGAGGGCAGGAGAAGAGGGCAACAGAAGATGATATGGTTGGATGGCATCACCAACAGTGAAGAGAAAGGAAGCCTGGTGTGCTGCAGTCCATGGGGTTGCAAAGAGTCAGACATGGCTGAGTGACTTAAAAATGAGACAGTCATCTATAAAAACATTGACATATTGACTGGCTTACTTCAAATGCACCCACCCACCTTTCAGTGAAGACGTTGAAGAATTTTATTAAAGTGAAAATATGTGGGAAAGTTATAAACATTCTATTTTAGTCATTATTTAGAACACCATATTAATTTTTCAGGCCCTGAATAAATCACTAGGGAAATGGAGCAGACACATAAGATCTGATAGGGAGGGAAGACCAGGAATGCTGCAAAGGACAGGACCTTAGCTAGGTTGATAGTCTGGGTAACAACATAAATGCCTGGGAATACTGGAAAATGTGATCCAACCACACAATTTCATTAATTCATAATTTTGCCTTCTAGTTGCATTGACAGTAATACATTACTAGATGTTTTGAGGTTTTATACTAGATGTGACATAGACATAGTGTTTATACAGTCAACATTATTCAATTTTAAACATTATCTTTAGGAAATCTGGAAGAAAAATTAAGCACAACAATATACTACTCAAAATTAAGGTACACTTTTTTATTTGTAGGAAAATGAACGAGTACATATTGATTGTTACCTTATGCATTCCTGGCATTCAAAACAGAACATACATATTATGATTGACTCACAAGAAATTTCTGAAAGATAAATTGCTCTTTCACCAACTTGATATGGTTAATTTTCCAGTCTTCTATATCATATTTCTCAAATTTTGTCTATTGCACCTACTATACAACTAGTCTACTATGGTTAGTTAACTTGACTTTCACTGTCTTGTGAAGGCATTCACAAAGGAAATTAAATCATTGTTGCCATTATACAAAATATTTACAGAAGAGAACTTCTGAATCACTTTATAAGAAGTAAGATGCCTTAATGTTAGGCATATGTGAAGAAATAATGAACACTCTTTTAATATAGCAAATACCCAACATTCATCATAAAACTGAAACCAAGCTTATCTACATGAAATTATTAATGACATAGTAGGCTGAAAATACTAAGATGACAAATTCATCATAATTATCTAAGTTAATTTTTCTATGTCCTTCTTTTTTTTTTTTTTTTATTATTATTTTTTATTTTTTCCAGTGGGTTTTGTCATACATTGATATGAATCAGCCATGGATTTACATGTATTCCCAATCCCGATCCCCCCTCCCACCTCCCTCTCCACCCGATTCCTCTGGGTCTTCCCAGTGCACCAGGCCGGAGCACTTGTCTCGTGCATCCCACCTGGGCTGGTGATCTGTTTCACCATAGATAGTATAAATGCTGTTCTTTTGAAATATCCAACCCTCACATTCTCCCACAGAGTTCAAAAGTCTGTTCTGTATTTCTGTGTCTCTTTTTCTGTTCTGCATATAGGGTTATCGTTATCACCTTTCTAAATTCCATATACATGTGTCAGTATGCTGTAATGTTCTTTATCTTTCTGGCTTACTTCACTCTGTATAATGGGCTCCAGCTTCATCCATCTCATTAGGACTGGTTCAAATGAATTCTTTTTAATGGCTGAGTAATATTCCATGGTGTATATGTACCACAGCTTCCTTATCCATTCATCTGCTGATGGGCATCTAGGTTGCTTCCATGTCCTGGCTATTATAAACAGTGCTGCGATGAACATTGGGGTGCACGTGTCTCTTTCAGATCTGGTTTCCTCAGTGTGTATGCCCAGAAGTGGGATTGCTGGGTCATATGGCAGTTCTATGTCCAGTTTTTTAAGAAATCTCCACACTGTTTTCCATAGCGGCTGTATTAGTTTGCATTCCCACCAACAGTGTAAGAGGGTTCCCTTTTCTCCACACCCTCTCCAGCATTTATTGCTTGTAGACTTTTGGATAGCAGCCATCCTGGCTGGCGTGTAATGGTACCTCATTGTGGTTTTGATTTGCATTTCTCTAATAATGAGTGATGTTGAGCATCTTTTCATGTGTTTGTTAGCCATCTGTATGTCTTCTATGTCCTTTTTAAGTGAACAACAAACTAAAAGAAAGAAGGAAGACTGCATCAGCCCTGGCAACAAGGAATAATAGTATATCATCCCCCTGCCTAAAATATCAGGACCACAAACAAGATATAATATGAAAGGATCAAGTTGTAAACAAAACTACAGAGCTATTTTCCTAAAATCTTTTCAGCATAATGGTGATGATCTTGGAGAAGCACTAATCGTAACTTCTATTTTAGATGTATGAGGGCTAGAGGCCAGAATCTCTTCCATCATTGTAGGCCAGCCGCATTAAAGAATTGCTATTCTGGGAAGCTCAGGATTTGTGTAAAGTTTATTGCAACAGGAACCTGAAGTGAAAAGAGGATTCTCTGTGGTGCAGCTGCTCAGTTTTTCTCTGGTGCAGCAGATCTCTTATTGACACAAAGAATAAGAAAGAAAAAAAGAAGAAGAAGAAGGAAAAAAACAAACAAACAAACAGATGAGCACATCCACATCATCACTATAGCAATAATGCTACACTAAGCAGAAAGTCTGGAGGGATTGGGGGCAGGAGGAGAAGGGGACGACAGAGGATGAGATGGTTGGATGGCATCACTGACTCGATGGACATGGGTTTGAGTAGACTCTGGGAATTAGTGATGGACAGGGAGGCCTGGTGTACTGTGATTCATGGGGTTGCAAAGGGTCCGACACGACTGAGCGACTGAACTGAGCTGAAGCAGAAATTCAACCAATGGGTGAGAACATTGCTGTCACTCAATCTTAGAGATGCCCTACCAAGGAGAAGTGAATGACATTAAAATGATTGAATAACATCACTTCCTGTAGGCACTGAGGGGATCTAAAGCGAATGAACTAACATTTTGTATGGACAAATACCATGCATACATGAATATCTGCATGAAAAAGATGAAACAGAACAAATAATAGATAAGAATCGTTGTCTGATAATCGATCCTGTAGAATAAAAAGAGGATTTGAAATTAGGATGAAAAGCAAGCCACCGGGGGGCGGAGAGAAAGTTGTTTGATTTTAAGATTAGTATATGTTCTAAATGAAAAAGTTGCTGGTACATAATTATATTAAGAAAATAATTGTTTTCATCTCCTACCCAACCTGCTACTCAATATATTGTTCAGTCTCTCAGTATCCGACACTTGTGACCACATGGACAGCAGCCTGTGGGCCTTCCCTGTCCTTCACTATCTCCCAGAATTTGTTCAAACCCATGTCCACTGAGTTAGTAATGCCATCCAAATACCTCATCCTCTATTGCCCCTTTTTCCTCCTGCCCTCAATCTTGCCCAACATCAGGATCTTTTCCAAAGAGCTGCTTCTTACAATCAGGTAGCCAAAGTATTAGAGGTTCAGCTTCAGCATCAGTCATTCCAACAAATATTCAGGGTTGATATCCTTTAGATTTGACTGATTTTATCTCCTTGCAGCCCAAGGGACTTTCAAGAGTGTATTCTAGCACTAAACTTTGAAAACATTAGTTCTTCAGTGCTCAGGCTTCTTAATGGTCCAAATCTTACATCCATACATGCCTACTGGAAAAACCATAGCTTTGACTATAAGGACCTTTGTAGGCAAAACAATGTCTCTGCTTTTTAATATACGGTCTAGCTATGGTTTTTCCAGTAGCTGTGTATGCATGTGACAGTTGGACCATAAAGAAGAATGATCAGTGAAGAATTGATGCTTCTGAACTGTAATGTTGGAAACAAGTCTTGAGAGTCCTTTGGACTGCAAGGAGATAAAACCAGTCAATCCTAAAGGAAATAAATCCTGAATATTCTTTGGAGGGACTGATGCTTAAGTTGAAGCTCCAATACTTTGGTCACCTGATGAGAAGAGATGACTCATTGGAAAAGACCTTGATTCTGGGAAAGATTGAAGGCACGAAGAGAAGGGGACAACAGAGGATGATATGGTTGGATGTCATCACTGACTCAATGGACGTGAGTTTAAGCAAGCTCTGGGAGATGGTGAAGGGCAAGGAAGCACAATGTGCTGCAATCCATGGGATCACAAAGTGTTAAACATGACTAAGTGACTGAACAACAACAAGCTTATCATAGCTTTTCTTCCAAGGAGCAAGTGTATTTTAATTTTATGCCTACAATCACCATACACAGTGATTTTGGAGCCCAAGAAAATAAAATCTGTCACTGTTTCCGTTTTTTCCCCATCTATTTGCCATGAAGTGATGGGACCAGATGCCATGAACTTAGTTTTTTGAATGTTGAATTTTAAATCAGCTTTTAAAATGAAAAAGTGAAAAATTTCTTGATATATTCATATTTAATAATACTGGTCTTAATCAAGGTGCCCACTATATTCCAGATACTTTTTGAAATGCATAACAGGTAGTAGCTAACTCAGTCTCTACTTGAAAAATAATTTTTCTTGTCTCAGTTTTTAGGCTCTGAGACTGAGAAACAACCTGTTCCAATTTATACAGCTAATAATAATATAATAAGGAACTTGAATCCAGAAGATCTGATACTCTGAGTACATGTTTCATTCCACTTGCCTTATTGCTTTTTGTAGCTTCTAAACTTTCTTACATATATGTAAGTACATATATACAAATATAATGACACCAATGAAATAAAATTAAATAGTTTATATATTTATAAAATTAAACACTTTATATGTTTCATGCAAAGATGGGCTCAATAAAGGACTGAAATGGTATTGACCTAACATAAACAGAAGATATTAAGAATCAGTGGCAAAAATACATGGAAGAATTGTACAAAAAAGATCTTCATGACACAGTTGATCACAATGGTGTGATCACTCAACTAGAGCCAGACATCCTGGAATGTGAAGTAAAGTGGGCTTTAAGAAGCATCACTATGAACAAAGCTAGTGGAGATGATAGAATTCCAGTTGAGCTATTTCAAATCCTAAAAGATGATCTTATTGAAGTGCTGCACTCAATATGTCAGCAAATTTGGAAAACTCAACAGTGGCCACAGGACTGGAAAAGATCTGCTTTCATTCCAATCCCTAAGAAAGGCAATCCAAAAGAATGTTCGAACTACTGCACAATTGCACTCATCTCACATGCTCGCAAAGTAATGCTCAAAATCCTCCAAGCCAGGTTTCAATAATACATGAAACATGAACTTCCATATGTTCAAGCTGGTTTTCAAAAAGGCAGAGGAACTAAAGATCAAATTGCCACTAACTGCTGGATCATCGAAAAAGCAAGAGAGTTCCAGAAAAACATATATTTCTGCTTTATCAAAGCTTTTGACTGTGTGGATCACAATAAACTGTGGAAAATTCTGAAAGAGATGAGAATATCAGACCACTTGACTTGCCTCTTGAGAAACCTGTATGCAGGTCAGGAACAGGTCAACAACAGTTAGAACTGGACATGGAAAAACAGATTGATTCCAAATAGAAAAAGAAGTACTCCAAGGCTGTGTACCATCACCCTGCTTATTTAACTTATGTGCAGTGTACATCATGAGAAATGCTGGGCTGGATTAAACACAAGCTGGAATCAAGATTGCTGGGAGAAATCTTAGAAATCTCAGATATGCAGATGACACCACCCTTATGGCAGAAAGTGAAGAACTAAAGAACCTGCTGATGAAAGTGAAAGAAGAGAGTGGAAAAAGTTGGCTTAACACTCAACATTCAGAAAACAAAGATCATGGCATCTGGTCCCATTACTTCATGGTAAACAGATGGAGAAACGGTGGAAACAGTGGTAGAGTTTATTTATTTATTTATTTATTTAGAGGTCCAAAATTACTGCAGATAGTGATTGCAGCCATGAAATTAAAAGACACTTACTCCTTGGAAGGAAAGTTATGGCCAACCTAGGCAGCATATTAAAAAGCAGAAACACTACTTTGCCAACAGAGGTTCGTCTAGTCAAGGCTATGGTTTTTCCAGTAGTCATGTATGGATGTGAGAGTTGGACTATAAAGAAAGCTGAGCACCAAAGAATTGATGCTTTTGAGCCATGGTGTTGGAGAGGACTCTTGAGAGTCCCTTGGACTGCAAGGAGATCCAACCAGTCCATCCTAAAGGAGATCAGTCCTGAATGTTCATTGGAAGGACTGACATTGAAGCTGAAACTCCAATACTTTGGCCAGTGATGCAAAGAACTGACTCATTTGAAAAGACGCTGATGCTAGGAAAGATTGAAGTCAGGAGGAGAAGGGGACGAGAGAGGATAAGATGGTTGGATGGCATCACCGACTTATGAACATGAGTTTGAGTAAACTCCAGGAGTTGGTGATGGACAGGGAGGCCTGGTGTCCTGCAGTCCATGGGGTCCCAATGAGTCGGACACGACTGAGAGACTGAACTGAACTGAAGTGATGTTATAGCAACTGTTTGAAAATGAATATCTTTCAACATTACATGCAAATCTGTATCAGTTTTTAAATTGCTTATTTAAGATCCAACAAACAGTGCCCTTTTAATGTTATTTATGTTCTTTAGATTTTCTTTTTGCCACTGTTGACAATGAAGCAGACAAGAACTTTGAACACATATCTTTGTGCTCTTGCGTGTATGTCTTTCTACAAGTAAAATGGAAGCATTTGGGATTCACTCCTGTTGAATGTGTCACAGGCTCAATTCCTCAGGCTCAAATTCTAAAATGGAAATTGCCATGATGGAGGTTTATTGTGGAGTGTTGTTGATGCCTATGCAGTGTTCCTGTTCATAACCTTTTGTTCTAGTTCTACGTACATTATGTATATCACATTAAGATTTTTGAAAAACAAAATAGCTGAAGGAAAATAAAAGATGTAGAATTGGGCATAAGCAGGGGATGAATTGCCATGGAATGACATGGAAGCTCCACAATCCCACTGGACATTCTAGAGCAGAGATGGCCCAGTGCAATTTTCTCAGTTTGAGGCACAAAGGCTTACCATTTTTTGTTCCTGCACAAAGCAATAATCAGGCATGAGTTCCTAAGAAATTGTCAGGAATTCACATAAATGTCATCCACTCATATTAGGAGGGGCTGGAAAAATGAAGACTGCAGTCCCAGGTTGGAAAAATTCTTTGGTGCATGCAGTTAATGCTATAGTTATTATGTACTTTAAAATGCATCAAGAGATTGAATCTTATTTTAAGTGTTTTTATCACAAAACACAGTAAAAAGAACACAAGAAAATTTAGGGGGGATGGACATTTCTACTTTGATAATGGTGATGGTATCACAAGTGTATGCATATGTACAAACTCCTTAAGACATACTTATCAAAGGTGTAGAACTTTTTGTATGTATGACCTGCACCTCCCTATAAAGATAGATGATAGAAAGTTAGATAGAGATGAAACCCATACCTTTCACCCTCAGATATATTATTATTAGTCTTATTATTATTTCTGTAAGATACTTCTTTAGAAGTCTGGTTAACTTTCTTTCCCTGGGATAAATTATGAAAGAAAACTTATTAAGATGAATTTATAAACCTACCCCTGCATCTGGTCCAGAGTTCAGTTCAATTCAGTCACTCAGTTGTGTCCGACTCTTTGCGACCCCATGAATCAAAGCATGCCAGGCCTCCCTGTCCATCACCAACTCCCGGAGTTTACTCAAACTCATGTCAATCGAGTAGGTGATGCCATCCAGCCATCTCACCCTCTGTCATCCCCTTCTCTTCCTGCCCCCAATCCTTACCAGCACCAGGGTCTTTTCCAATGAATCAACTCTTCTCGTGAGGTGGCCAGAGTATTGGAGTTTCAGCTTCAGCATCAGTCCTTCCATTGAACACCCAAGACTGATCTCCTTTAGGATGAACTTGTTGGATCTCCTTGCAGTCCAAGGGACTCTCAAGAGTCTTCTCCAACACCACAGTTCAAAAGCACCAATTCTTCAGCACTCAACTTTCTTCACAGTCCAACTTTCACATCCATACATGACTACTGGAAAAACCATAGCCTTGACTAGATGGACCATTGTTGGCAAAGTAATGTCTCTGATTTTTAATATACTATCTAGGTTGGTCATAGCTTTCCTTCCAAGTAGTAAGTGTCTTTTAATTTCATGGCTGCAATAACCATCTGCAGTAATTTTGGAGACCAAAAAGATAAAGTCAGCCACTGTTTCCATTGTTTCCAAATCTATTTCCCATGAGGTGATGGAACCAGATGCCATGATCTTAGTTTGCTGAATGTTAAGCTTTAAGCCAAGTTTTTCACTCTCCTCTTTCACTTTCATCAAGAGGCTTTTTAGTGCTTCTTCACATTCTGCAATAAGGGTGGTGTTGTCTGCATATCTGAGGTTATTGATATTTCTCCTGGCAATCTTGATTCCAGCTTGTGCTTCCTCCAGCCTAGCGTTTCTCATGATGTACTCTGGATATAAGTTAAATAAACAGGGTGACAATATACAGCCTTGATGTACTCCTTTTCCTATTTGGAACCAGTCTGTTGTTCCATGTCCAGTTCTAACTCTTGCTTCCTGACCTGCATATAGGTTTCTCAAGAGGCAGGTCAGGTGGTCTTGTATGCCAATCTCTTTCAGAATTTTCCATAGTTTATTGTGATCCAGACAGTCAAAGGCTTTGGCATAATCAATAAAGCAGAAATAGATGTTTTTTTTTTGTTTTTTTGTTTTTTTTTTCTGGAACTCTTGCTTTTTCGATGATCTAGCAGATATTGGCAATTTGATCTCTGGTTCCTCTGCCTTTTCGGAAACCAGCTTAAACGTCTGGAAGTTCACGGTTCATGTATTGCTTAGCCTGACTTGGAAAATTTTGAGCATTTCTTTACTAGTGTGTGAGATGAGTGCAATTGTGTGGTAATTTGAACATTCTTTGGGATTGCCTCTCTTTGGGATTGGAATGAAAACTGACCCTTTCCAGTCCTGTGGCCACTGTTGAGTTTTCCAAATTTGCTGGCCTATTGAGTTCAGCACTTTCACAACATCATCTTTCAGGATTTGAAATAGCTCAACTGGAATTCCATCACCTCCACTAGCTTTGTTTGTAGTGATGCTTTCTAAGGCCCACTTGACTGCACATTCCAGGATGTCTGGCTCTAGGTGATAATCACCTAGGTGATAATCATGATTATCTGGATCATGAAGATCTCTTTTGTACAGTTCTTCTGTGTATTCTTGCCACCTCTTTTTAATATCTTCTGCTTCTGTTAGGTCCCAATCATTTCTGTCCTTTATTGAGCCCATCTTAGCATTAAATGTTCCCTTAGTATGTCTAATTTTCTTGAAGAGATCTCTAGTCTCTCCCATTCTGTTGTTTTCCTCTATTTCTTTGCATGGATCGCTGAAGAAGGCTTTCTTCTCTCTCATGGCTATTCTTTGGAACTCTGCATTCAAATGGGACTATCTTTCCTTTTCTCCTTTGTTTTTCGCTTCTCTTCTTTTCACAGCTATTTGTAAGGTCTCCTCAGACAGCCTTGCGAGAGGGCAACAGAGGGCAGACACACTGAAACCATAATCACAGAAAATTAGCCAATCTGATCACAGATTGTCTAACTCAGTGAAACTAAGCCATGCTGTGAGGGGCCACCCAATACGGACAGGTCATGGTGGAGAGGTCTGACAGAATGCGGTCCACTGGAGATGGGAATGGGAAGCCACTTCAGTATTCTTGCCTTGAGAACACCATGAAAAGTATGAAAAGGCAAAATGATAGGATACTGAAAGAGGAACTCCCCAGGTCGGTAGGTTCCCAATATGCTACTGGAGATCAGTAGAGAAATATCTCCAGAAAGAATGAAGGCATGGAACCAAAGCAAAATCAATTCCCAGTTGTGGATGGTACTGGTGATAGAAGCAAAGTCCGATGCTGTAAAGAGCAATATTGCATAGGAACCTGGAATATTAGGTCATGAATCAAGGCAAATTGGAAGTGATCAAACAGGAGATGGCAAGAGTGAATGTCGACAGTCTAGGAATCAGCAAACTAAAATGGACTGAAATGGGTGAATTTAACTCAGATAACCATTTTATCTACTACTGTGGGCAGGAATCCTTTAGAAGAAATGGAGTAGCCATCATGGTCAACAAAAGAGTCTGAAATGCAGTACTTGGATGCAATCTCAAAAACGACAGAATGATCTCAGTTCGTTTACACGACAAACCATTCAATATCACGGTAATCCAAGCCTATGCCCCGACCAGTAATGCTGAAGAAGCCAAAGTTGAATGGTTCTATGAAGACCTACAAGACCTTTTAGAAGTAACACCCAAAAAGGATTTCCTTTTCATTATAGGGGACTGGAATGCAAATGTAGGAATTCAAGAAACACCTGGAGTAACAGGCAAATTTGGCCTTGGAGTATGGAATGAAGCAGGGCAAAGGCTAATAGAGTTTTGCCAAGAGAACGCACTGGTCATAGCAAGCACCCTCTTCAAACAACACAAAAGAAGACTCTACACATGGACATCACAAGATGGTCAACACTGAAATCAGTTTGATTATATTCTTTGCAGCCAAAGCTCTATACAGTCAGCAAAACAAGACCAGGAGCTGACTGTGACTCAGGTCATGAACTCCTTATTGCCAAATTCAGATCTACACTGAAGAAAGTAGGGAAAACCACTAGACCATTCAGCTGTGACCTAAATCAAAGCCTTTATGATTATACAGTGGAAGTGAGAAAAAGATTTAAGGGACTAGATCTGATGGACAGAGTGCCTGATGAATTATGGACAGAGATTTGTGACATTGTACAGGAGACAGGGATTAAGAGCATCCCCATGGAAAAGAAATCTGTTCCACAGACCATAACTAATATACTTTCTCTTACCCTTCCCCATTCACTTTATATTCTCTGTACTATCAATTAGAATCTCTCTGATCTTGCTCTAACCTAGAGTCTGTGTTATATTTCACCTACAAGAGCTTGCCATAAACTTTATAAGATATATTTTGTCATCACTAATACCACTAACACTTCTAAACCTACCTGACTTCCCTGGTGGCTCAGCTGGTAAAGAATCTGCCTACAATGCAGAAGACCCAGGTTCAATCCCTGGTTCAGGAAGATCCCCAGAAGAAGGAAATGACAACCTACTTCAGTACTCTTACCTGATATATCCTATGGACAGAGAAGCCTGGCAGGCTGAAGTCTATGGGCTCACAAGAGTCAGACACAACTTAACAACTAAACCACCACTGTCAACCTACAGAGCCTGTTAAGCCTCATGGCACAACAGGCAAGTCTTCTTGAACTTCAGCCTGAACATATTGTCAAGTCTTCTGCTCTGGGACTCATTCAAAGCCTCCAGCATCTATATCCCTAGGTGAGTAGATCAGAGCAACATATTTTTGCTATTAGATCCAAAGGCCAACCAAGTGTTGCACTTCCTTTTTAGTGGTGCATGGTATAAGATGGAATAGTTTATCTTCATTGCATGAGGTAAAGATGCAGTAATCTGTCTTTAAGTTGGATGGCAGGTTTGGGCATGCTCCAGATAGCTGGTTCTCTAGGAAACTCAGGAACCTCCCTTAAGTGACAGGACCCTCATCTTCATAGGGCTATTCTCTCACCACCCAGAGCACATGTATATTTGTCATTTATTATTCATCCAACTTGATAAATATAATAATAATAAATAACATCATCAGATAGTGTTTCAAAATGACAGCTTGAAGAAAGCCCAGACAGTCTGCCCTCCTTCAATTATAGTATTATGGATAGTGTATAAGATAACTTAGCCTTTAAGCAAGACTTTAAATGTATACTGTTTTCTGTTCCAAATGAATATACACAGTTTCTGACCTCCCTACCTGATAGGAATAGAAATCTTCCAAATTCGTGGTCACGTATTGTGCATCTGAGCCAGTGTTAATCTGCTGGATAAAATGTACCCCATCTGGTGAACAGCAGCAATCAAGCTACTACTTGGTTTAACTCTGCTCTCTTCAAGATGAAGTTTATTTTTTGTTGGGATCGATGTGGTGAATAGAGTGTAGAAATGATAGTGGACCCTCCTTCTGTTCTCAGGGCTGGTGCCATCTCTGCTTTTCCCAAAAGTGCTATGTTGCTTTTAATTTACAATACTGGCTAGAAAATGGGAGTTTAAATGAGGAGAAAGGTTAAAAGGCTTACAGTGTTCATTCTCTACAGTTCTAATCCCTAAGCAAAGAAGTGATATGAGAGTTCTACCATCTAAAATTTCAAGCCCATTTCAAGCAAATATTCAGGGACTTGGGAAATGATAGCTGGAACCAGAGGACCATTGTGACTACCTGAGACAGTTGCCTTTGTTAATTTGCCCCCATATCCCCCAATCCACCATCAGAGCAACACAGTTTCAGAAACCTAGAGGTCAGTGACAAATTTAAATCGAGTCCAACACTCCTAAAACATTCGTTATTCTTTCTCATAAATGTAGTTACAGAGTCAACAGTCAATATATTGCAGTCAAGTTGTAGACTGTTCTCTCCTGGGCACACAGCCTCTCCTTCAATCACTGAACTTGGGGTCTGACAACTTGGCAAGGGCTCATCATTTTTAGCTACAGGGCTGCCCTCAGCCTCTTTGTTGATTCATCCATTCTTGATTCATCCAAAATATTTTTCCCCAAGAGATAGTATCTGCTATTGTCTCCAGAGTTCCCCTGATAATCTGGGACCCCGACTGTCTCTCTAACCTTGGTGATCATCAGAATTGTGCATCTCTTTCTCTGATGGTTACATACAACCACCTGGGTTTTTTTTAAATTTCAAAACCCTACCACTCTTTTTACTTATAGAATGCCAGTTACGATAGCATTATCTCACATAATCAAGCATGGATTGAAAGGAACAGTCAACATTAAGCTTCTCAGTGAAACTGGAACATTCTTGTGTGTGTGAGTATTTGCAGAGTTCATCCTTTGGATCTGAGAACAAGAACTCAGATTCCCATTTCAACATCTCTAAGAAGACATTTATTTGCCTCTCCCTCCTTTTCCATTTTTCTCTCTTCTTCATCTCTATTTCTCTTATTTATTTTTATAATCTCATACCTCCCTCAAAAAAAAAAAAAAAATATGGGCACCTCCTAGATTTTAAAAAAAGGACATATTCCAAAACCTTTAACTTTAATGAAATCATATCTGTAAGTATGATATCTCTAAATACTTGCTAGCTTTCTTCTTAAATAGGTTTATTTTCATATAATTTTTATATTGATTAACTGAAATTATGCTGCTGTTAATAATTAATTGCATTTTATGCATGCATCTGGAACTAAGAGTGTATGATTGGAAATTAGTATACATATAGTAACTGATATAGAATTTATTATCATGCTAGTCCCAACAATAAACTGTAGTTTTATTAATTTCCTACTTGCTTATAGTACATTTACTAAGTGTGGAAAAATGCTTTGGCTTTTGGTTGCTCTGTTAATTTCCCTCTGAGGCCTAAAGTCTGATGTTTATTAAATTTGAAGTTTAAAATATTTCTCCTTATAAAACATCTGACATATTGCACATTTAGGAATTACTCTCAAAATATTGATAAACTGGCTTAAACTCCATATCACAGTGTTTTAGTTCTTTTAAGTAACACTTTGTATCTTGTTTGTATTCTACGTACCCACTTCCTATTCAAACGGTACTTGAAGAAAAATACTTAAATACATTAGAGTTTTTATTGATTTTCAAGCTATACATAAAAAGTTGCATATGCATTTTTCAAGAGTTATTTAAATATGATTTGAACATAATATATGTGTTATATATAAATGCATATACACATGGTGTAACCATAAATATATCTGAATATGTAGAAAATTATATTCAAAAGCAGATTTTACATTGACCTGTCCACAGCATCTATTTTGGGAAAAAAACAAGGGCCATAAGTTATACTTATCTCTGCTTTTACATACACCCATGCACCATCAAAGCAAAAAATGAAATACAAAATACAAAAATTTTTAAATATTAAATTTATATATTTAAATAAAAGCACTTTTGCTTAAATATGAGTCATATAAGTGTTCATGTTCCTCATGCTTATAGCATTAGCCATATTCCTGAATCAACAAGTAAACTCACAGTGCCAGGAGCCAGCACATGAGATCCCACCCATGACAAGGTCATGAGGAGAAGACCTGATGGGCAAGGTGGATCAAGTTTTCAGGGATTCTGAAAAGTTGCCCCCAGCACTCACTTAAAGATGATATCTGTCTTTCTGATGCTTGCTTCAATAGACTACTCCCTAATTTCTGTGACACAGGAAGAAGGCCTTCCCTGATCTCTTTCCAAATAAGAATCAGTTTAGAACTTTAATCAATGTTTCCCGGGTGGTGGTATTTTACGAGATTATCCAGGGTGAAAGGAGTGTTTTAATTTAAACTCCTTTGCTGGTATTTTAGTTTGTTTGGCAAGTGCATTTATGCCCTTGGTACTAATATGCATGATTGCTTATAATACCCTAATCATAAAACAGCATAAAGAACCTGATCACATAAAGGCCCTAACAGGCACAGAGCCCTTTGGGGGTGAGGAAGCCCTATTAGAGAACATAAAAATATTATTCTAAAAGTGGTTATAGTTAAAGATTTAGAAAAATAAGAGTTTAAAATTGTTAATTTTAACCGGGAATGCTAAACAGGGGCTGCCTCGCTGGAGCTGCAGAGTCTTTGTGTGGTAAACCTTTTAGATAAATTTAACTGATAACTTCTGCAAAAGGACTGACCTTTGTGTTCATTAAAGAATAGATTACGGAAGACAGCTTTGCATTCACCTAGGTCATAAAATGTCAATAGGCCCCAAGGCCAGAAGATAAAGTACAAGATCCTCATAAACAAAGAAGTATGTAGAAAACACCCTGGTTTCGTGAAGAACAAGCTGATGTAATGTTAAACTATCTTCCCCTTAGAAATGTACTAATTTAGGGTATAAAAGCTATGGTAAAAAATAAAGCATTGCCAGACTCTGCCAGACTCTGCAAACACCCCCGTCTGCTCTCTCTCTCTCTCTCTCTCTCTCTCTCTCTCTCCCTCCCTCCCTCGCAGACTTGGCCCTATCAAGGCTGGTCTTATGTGTCTTCTCTCTCTCTCTCCTTTTCTCGCCGATGCCTTTCATCCTGAGGGTACCCCTGGATCCTGCTGAGGCTGGTAACTTTAACTATCCTTTTTGTTTGTATTTTATTCCACCTTATTCAAATGATTACTAAAGTCACTTTCAAGATTAATTTTTTACACTCATTGTAGCTCAATAAAAGCTACTACAAATTGATCATTTGTGTCAGTGGTAACTGCTCCATTCTTATGGTTTCCATGTTATAATCACAGTGGCAAAAGTGCATGCACAACTGCTCTTACTGCCTGGGAGGCACATGCTTGGCTCTGGTTTGCTAATCCCAGATATACAATATAAACTCAGATTTGTTTCCAAATACAGCATGAGTTTCATCAGAGTTGCTTCAGGTTCTGAGTGAATAGATGGGAGGACTGACCCAGGGCGTTTTATGAGTTTGAGTAAACTCTGGGAGTTAGTGACGCCTGGCATGCTGCAGCCCATGGGGTCTCAAAGAGTCAGACATGGCTGAGCAACGAACTGAGCTGAACTTAACTGACCCAGTGCGTCTTCTGCTTCTGCTTGGCTGGCACTATAGCTTCTTGCCCTGAGATAAGGAAGCTCTGAATCTTGAACAAACCTGGTATTATTTTTCAGAGCTGCTGACCTGTCTAGGGAACACCTTGAATTCAACAACTATGAAAACCACTATTGATCAGTTGTCTTCTTACAAAGGGCAGGAGATGAAGTCATAGAATAATGGAAACAGATAATTTAAATTGGATTATACCAAGGAAATATCCAAATAGTTAATTTACATAAAATGTGTATTGTTAAAAAATATACAATATTCTTCCAGTATAAATAAGCTGTGTATAGATTCTATCCATAAACAGATAAAAATAGTATGCTTCCAAAATTATAGTGTATATCATATATATATATATATATATTTATATATGTACGTATATACACACACACACATACACACACACACACACAGTAAGGCTTGATAGGGCTTCCCACATGGCTCAGTGGTACAGAAACTGCTTGACAACCCTGGAGACACAGATCTGATCCCTGTGTCAGGAAGGTCCCCTGGAGGAGGACGTGGCAGCCCACTCCAGTGAGAATCTCATGGACAGTGGAGCCTGGTGAGCTATGAGCTGGACATGACTGAAGTGACTTAGCATGCATGCATGTATGCACAAGGCTGGATGGACTGGTTAGAAAAGATCCTTTCCTATTAATAATAAAATATAAATTCTTGCATTCTCATAAAATATTTACTTAATAATATGGTATTCATTCTAAATAAAAATAGAATTAAAAAAAAAAGATTCATTTCCTCTCAATCAAGGGCTTGTTAGGTAATCAAACTAGTAAGATTCTATCCTGCTTATTCTTTTTCATTCAAAGATTCCACAAAATATTGAAGAATGTATCAAATGATGTAGAGTGGCAAATTTTGTGTTTTAATAAATTAACTTAATAATTTAGTAAAAAAAAAAAAAAATAGGTTAATGCAAAACTTGATTTATGTTAGATTATTCCTGGTAATAGCATTAAAATAGCCCTTGAATTTTTATCACAAGCTTTGATTTTTCCATGGAGTCCCATTATTGGAATTTCTCATTGCACATAAGACAGCATCTTAAATCATACAGCCAGTTTAAGTTACTGTGTATTAAGCATCCGTACCCTGTCCACCTCTCTCTCACAATCACTGCCCTTCTTTATCTTACCTGATGGTTCTATTTTCTCTGCAACACTGAGATTAAAATCCATAGAATCTTCCCCATTACCCACTCTGCCTCATCAACTTATAATCAAGTCTTCCCAAGCCTTCATCAGAAATCTTTGTTAAATGTGGCATACCTTATTAATGACTTTGTTTAGGCTCTTGTCATCTCTTATTAGTTCTAGTTTCTTAAATGATTTTCATGCTATCAACCTTTCCCTAATTTGGTCCATTTTCTACTATGTAACAATCAGATTATGTTATAAAAGTATATAAAAACAACAGTAAAGGCTGAATATCTTCCAGGGTAGGAGGCTTTAAAAAGTTTCATCCTTGTTGCTGTTTTTCTCAATCTTTTCCTACTGTAACTTATTAGGCCAACTCCATCTTCTCATTCCAGGCATATCAATATTCTCATGTTGCCAACTTGGGTCTTTAGACTCAATAATCAATAGAAACTGATAAGAGGTCAGGCAAGGCTTTGCTGGGACTCCTGCTGCAGTAAAAACAAGTGATAGGTGACCTTCTTGCTCACTGAAGTGAGACAAGCTGGTCACTTAGATGGGGTGAGGCTGGAGGCAGATCAGTGGGTCAGGTCAGAGGGGCTTCGGTGATCTGTCCACCCTCCTGGTGGTGCTGTCTGTAGCGTTCAGGCGCAGCACCTTGCTTTTGCTCCAGATACCTCAGAAGTGGCAGTTGCTTTTGGTCTTTTTGTACCTTCCTGTTCATATTTGTTCCAACTGCATATGTGTGCAGTTTAGTTGCTTATAATGTCTTTATATTTTGTTGCTTGAGGAGATGTTTGTCCAGGTATAAGCATTGCAGCAAAGGATCTCAGGTTCCAGACTGTCTCACTGGAGTGTTTTTATATCTTAACATTTTCAGGTTATTCACCAGAGTAAGGTTTATCCAGTTTTCTAATTTCAATGTTTACTAAGAAAATAAATAGTTTATTTGAAACAAATATTTCCAGTTTGTGTGAGCCAAATGTTTTCCCGTTTAGATGATTACAGTGGTTAAGACAATAGTAGTGACCAGCTTAGGATTCATTATAAACATGGTACCATTGATCCTATAACTAACTGGATGGAAAAATAAGTGAATGAATATAGCAATAAAGTAAACATCAAATGACTTTGGTAAGTAGTTTATATTTTTATTTCTTCCTTTTCCTATTCCCTCAATTTTTTTAAGACATTAAAGAAATAAGCACTATTATTTTTATGCATAGTTTTATCATTTCCTTTTCACCTGCTAGTTTTGGTTGATATTTTATTTTGTATAAAAGTAATGGCTATGAAAGAAAAGTAAGTGAACTATTTTTTTTTTTTTAAAGAAGGTATTCTTTTAAATTGTATATGTTTTTAGATTTGTATTTTTAAAATTATAACCAAAAAAGCTGGCATGCTTGTGTAAAACCAGTTCAAGCATAGATAATAATTGCTGAACAATATATAGTAACTGGGTATCAATATTTATAGTAAAGTGAGCATATAGAATGGCTAGTGTTCAGATTGGCATCTATTAAAAATTTTCAGCTAGTGAATTTACTTACTGAATACTCTTTTTTCCTACTTCAAAACAATGATATTATTTTCTATTTATAACCTTGGTATTTTAAATCAGCATTTAGGAACTCAAATGCTGCTCATATTTAGAAGGAATCCAGTATATTTTATGCCACCAAATTCTTGGTTCTCTCTCTAGGGAAGCTTCCCTAGAGACTCAGTTGGTAAAAAATTTGCCTGCAAAGCAGGAGACCTAGGTTCAATTCCCAGGTCAGGAAGATCCCCTGGAGAAGAAAATGGCAACCCACTCTGATAATCTAGCTGGGAAAATCCTGTGGATGCAGGAATCTGGTAGGCTACAGTCCATGGGGTTGCAAAAGAGTCCGACAAGACTGAGTGACTTTGCTTTCACTTTCCCCTTAAGGGTAAAGCTATTTCAAGTAAAATAAATGCACTGAGGCTATTTATTGAGATTTGATTATGACTACTTCAAATCCTGAAAGATGACGCTGTTAAAGTGCTGCGCTCAATATGCCAACAAATTTGGAAAACTCAGCAGTGGCCACAGGACTGGGAAATGTCCGTTTTCATTCCAATCCCTAAGAAAGGCAACCCCAAAGAATGCTCAAACTACTGCACAATTGCACTCATCTCACATGTTAGTAAAGTAATGCTCAAAATTCTCCAAGCAAGGCTTCAGCAATACGTGAACAGAGAACTTCCAGATATTCAACCTGGTTTTAGAAAAGGCAGAGGAACAAGAGATCAAATTGCCAATATCCGCTGTAGCATTGGAAAAGCAAGAGAGTTCCAGAAAAACATCTATTTCTGTTTTATTGACTATGCCAAAGCCTTCGACTGTGTGGATCACAATAAACTGTGGAAAATTCTGAAAGAGATGGGAATACCAGACCACCTGACTTGCCTCTTGAGAAACCCATATGCAGGTCAGGAAGCAGCAGTTATAACTGGACATGGAATGATAGACTGGTTCCAAATAGGAAAAGGAGTATGTCAAGGCTGTATATTGTCACCCTGCTTATTTAACTTATATGCAGAGTACATCATGAGAAACTCTGGGCTGGAAGAAGCACAAGCTGGAATCAAGATTGCCGGGAGAAATATAAATAATCTCAGATATGCAGATGACACCACCCATATGGCCGAAAGTGAAGAAGAACTAAAAAGCATCTTGATGAAACTGAAGGAGGAGAGTGAAAAAGTTGATTTAAATTTCAACATTCAGAAAACTAAGATGATGGCATCTGGTCTCATCACTTCAAGGCAGATAGATGGGGAAACAGTGGAAGCAGTGTCAGACTATTTTTCTGGTCTCCAAAATCACTCCAGATGGTGATTACAGCCATGAAATTAAAAGATGCTTACTCCTTGGAAGGAAAGTTATGACCAACCTAGTAGCATATTAAAAAGCAGAGACATTACTTTGCCAACAAAGGTCCATCTAGTCAAGGCTATGGTTTTTCCAGTGGTCATGTATGGATGTGAGAGTTGGACTGTGAAGAAAGCTGAGCACCAAAAAATTGATGCTTTTGAACTGTGATGTTGGAGAAGACTCTTGAGAGTCCCTTGGACTGCAAGGAGATCCAACCAGTCCATCCTAAAGGAGATCAGTCCTGGGTGTTCATTGGAAGGACTGATGCTGAAGCTGAAACTCCAATACTTTGGCCACCTCATGCGAAGAGTTGACTCATTGGAAAAGATCCTGATCCTGGGAGGGATTGGGGGCTGGAGGAGAAGGGGATGACAGAGGATGAGATGACTGGATCGCATTACCGACTCAATGGGCATGAGTTTGAATAAACTCCGGGAGCTGGTGATGGACAGGGAGGCCTGACATGCTGCGATTCATGGGGTCACAAAGAGTCCGACATGACTGAGTGGCTGAACTGAACTGAACTTGAATATTATTTCACAAAATTTTGAATGGTCTGATAATGAATTTGAAGCCTGCAAAAAAGAAAATAAAAAGAGGAAAAGTGGGAGGAAGAAGTCTGGCTGTCAGAGCTCAAGTTTGCTAACTATCTGACTTTATATAGGTCACTTTGTACATCCAACTCTCATCTATGAATGGAGAGTAATAATAGCTCTTCTGCTTATTTTAAAGTTTTTTTTTTTGGAAGTATTACACTGAATAATATATTTGACAGTTGTCACAAATATGATGTGATTTGACAAATGAAAAGTACCACTAGAAATTTAAGCAATGCTCATTATTGAGATGCATAATTTACTTAGGCATAAACAGGGCAAATCATGCTTTTTTAAAATTCTGTGACAGCACCTAGTAACCACTCTGGGTGACTGAGCATTGTTGCTGTCAGGATCTATATACACATTTCATTCATTATCTCATTTAATCTTTACAGCAAATTTCTGAGATTACCAAATTCATTAAGCTCAAATCTATATGATTTTAACTAAAGAAGTTGCATTAGTCAGTATTTATAGTGTTCTCAGCACATTAAATATATGAGAGTATGGAGATTCTGATATTCCTACACATCAAGGAAACAGAACTTGCAAATGGAGATAAGCCATTCAAATATTCACAACACAAGATTGTATATGTGATGAATTTTTAAAGTATGTGACAAACACACTTTAGAGTGAGTTAAATCATGTGCATGATTAGCAAGTATCACTTTTTCTTGAAAATATGCAATTTTATTGAGACATAGGGGATAATCAAAGATGAATGGAAGAGCACCTTAGAAATTTGGCAAGTGAATCAGTACCCTACAAATGATTATACTAAAGCAATAGACTTAAGTCAGGACTGTCTAGGCAAAGTAGGATGGAGAATCACCAAAACAATGTTATTAATTTTTTTTAGAAATAAAAATTAAAATGTCAAGTCTTTCTACACATTCTTAAGGGAAACAATATATTCAAAACATATTTTTGTATTTCAAGGGTATGAATTGTTTCAGTAGTAAAGTTTGCCTTATGCAAACATACCTTACAAAGAAATATTCACTTTATATTCTACATGGTAGCAATATCATTCTGGACATTACTAAATTGAAAAGAAAATAGCTGTAAAATCCAGTGGCACTTTTTAGACTGGATTTAATCTTATTGAACAAGTAACTACTTCATTAGTCAATTATACCTCAAATAATCTTACTCCCTGTTCATTTTGGTATTTGTTTTGATGACTACTATATCTGTTTAGAATTCAACTTCATGAACTGGAATCCTCTGTATTTGTTAATATGTGCACTAATGACCCAGATAATCACAATGGTGTGATCACTCACCTAGAGCCAGACATCCTGGAATGCAAAGTCAAGTGAGCCTTAGGAAGCATCACTATGAACAAGACTGCTGGAGGTGATTGAATTCCACCTGAGCTATTTCAAATCCTAAAAGATGATACTGTGAAAGTGTTGCACTCAATATGCCAGGGAATTTGGAAAGCTCAGCAGTGGCTACAGGATGGGAAAAGGTCAGTTTTCATTTCAATCCCAAATAAAGGCATTGCCAAAGAATGCTCAAACTACCGCACAATTGCACTCATCTCACATGCTAGCACAGTAATGCTCAAAATTCTCCAAGTCAGCCTTCAACATAGGTGAACTGAGGACTTCCAGATGTTCAAGTTGAATTGAGAAAAGGCAAAGGAACCAGAAGTCAAATTGCCAACATCAATTGCATCATAGAAAAAGCAAGAGAATTCCACAAAAAATATCTACCTCTGCTTTACTGACTACGCCAAAGCCTTTGTCTGTGTAAATCACAAAAAAAAAAAAAAAAAAAAAAACACAACTGTGGAAAATTATTAAAGAGATGGGGATATCAGATGACCTTACCTGCATCCTGAGAAACCAGCATGCAGGTCAAGAAGAAACACATAGATCCGGACATGGAACAATGATCAGGTTCCAAATTTGGAAAGGAGTACGTGAAGGTTGTATATTGTCACCTTGTTTATTTAACTTATATGCAGAGCACATCATGCAAAATGTCAGCATGGATAAAGCAAAAGCTGGAATCAATACTGCCGAGAGAAACATCAATAACCTCAGATTTGCAGATGACACCACCCTTATGGCAGAAAGCAAAGAGGAACTAGACCCTTTTGATGAAAGTGAAAGAGGGGAGTGAAAAAGCTAGCTTAAAACTAAACTTTCAAAAAATGAAGATATGGCATCCAGTCCCTTCATTTCACGGCAAATAGATGCACAAGCAGTAACAAGTTTTATCTTCTTGGGCTGCAAAATCACTGCAAATGGTGACTGCAGCCATGCAATTAAAAACTGCTTGCCACCTTGGAGGAAAATATATGACAAAGCTACACAGCATATTAAAAAGCAGTGACATTATTTTGTGGACAAAGGCCCATATATTCAAAGCTATGGTTTTTCCAGTAGTCATGTATGGATGTGAGTGTTGGACTGTAAAGAAAGCTGAGTGCCAAAGAATTGATGCTTTTGAACTGTGGTGTTGGAGAAGAGTCTTGAGAGTCCCTTGGACTGTAAGATCAAAGCAGTCAATCATAAAGGAAATCAGTCCTGAATGTTCATTGGAAGGACAGCTGCTGAAGCTGAATGTGCAATACTTTGGCCACATGATGTGAAGAACCGACTCATTGGAAAAGACCCTGATTCTGGGCAAAATTGAAGGCAGGAAGAGAAGGGGATGAAAAAGGATGAGATGGTTGGATGTCATCACTATCTCAATGGACATGAGTTTGAGCAAGCTCTGGGAGCTGTGATTTACAGGGAAACCTGGCATGCTGCAGTCCATGGTGTTGCAAAGAGTTGGACAGGACTAAGTGAATGAACTGACCTGAAATGAAGTCTCTTCAGAGGTGTCCAACTCTTTGTCACTATATCCTACCTCATTCATCTGTCCATGTGTTTCTCCAGGCAAGAATTCTGGAGTGGGTGGCCATGCCCTCCTCCAGGGGATATTCCTGACCCAAAGACTGAACACATATCTCTTGGGGCTTTTGAATTGCAGGCAGATTATCATTCAGCCACCAGGGAAGCACATTTGTTAATAAAGAATCGTCTAAATATCAGTTTGTCCTCTTCCTTCCTTCCTTTCTTTCTTTCTGTCTTTATTCCTGTCTCCCCTTCCCATCCCCCCTTTCTTCCCTTTCCTTTCCACTTGAATTTTTCTTTTTTTTTAAAGCAAGATATTACTTATCACAAACAAAGAACAAGTTAGATCTTTCTGCAACATAACATTTCCTAAAAGTTATCTTAAATATTTTAACTATCAGTAAAGGAAATTTGTCCTTAAAAACAGTTTTCTAGTGCCTCATGTCTTGTCTCATGATGTGCTATTTGCTGATGGTACATTGACTCACATTTCAGGGCTCTACCTGCCCACACACTATAATCCACTCTTCCCTTCAACCTGCAAATAATGTAAAATTGACTCACACTCAGCTAGGTGATCCAGAATGCTTGCAATTACCCAGTCTGCAGGTTTCTTTATTATCTATCCATTTCCCTTATTTGAATAGTACTTCATGTGGAAAACCCTCTTTGCTAGCAAGTTAGAATCCTTCCTCCTGCTCTTGGGAGCAGAACAAGCTTAGTTTGACTGAAAATGTTCAGCTAAAATAGTCTTTGAAATCAAAATTTCCAAGATAATTTTGAAAAAGACTGAGTTACAGTTTGTGACATACAAACATACAAATGCTTTACCCATATGTTTGATTTCTCTTCAGTTTTCCAACATTCAGTTCAGTTTCGTCCAGTCATTCAGTCGTGTCCAACTCTTTGCGACACCATGAACCACAGCACACCAGGCCTCCCTGTCCATCACCAACTGATGGAGTCCACCCAAACCCATGTCCATCGAGTCAGTGATGCCATCCAGCCATCTCATCCTCAATCTTTCCAATCATCAGGGTCTTTTCCAATGAGTCAGTTCTTCAAGTAAGGTGGCCAAAGTATTGGAGTTTCAGCTTCAGCATCAGTCCTTCCAATGAACATCCAGGACTGATCTCCTTTAGGATGGGCTGGTTGGATCTTCTTGCAGTCCAAGAGACTCTCAAGATTCTTCTCCAACACCACAGTTCCAAAACATCAATTCTTCGGCACTCAGCTTTCTTTATAGTCCAACTCACATCCATACATGACCACTGGAAAAACCATAGCC
Organism: Dama dama; assembly: GCF_033118175.1. Classification (NCBI taxonomy): domain Eukaryota; kingdom Metazoa; phylum Chordata; class Mammalia; order Artiodactyla; family Cervidae; genus Dama; species Dama dama. The sequence goes on along the minus strand of NC_083708.1, from coordinate 3,383,023 downwards.
TTGACTAGATGGACCTTTGTTGGCAAAGTAGTGTCTCTACTTTTTAATATGCTGTCTAGGTTGGTCATAAATTTCCTTCCAAGGAGTAAATGTCTTTTAATTTCAAGGCTTCAATCACCATCTGCAGTGATTTTGGAGACCAGAAAAATAAAGTCAGCCACTGTTTTCACTGTTTCCCCATCTATCTGCCTTGAAGTGATGAGACCAGATGCCATCATCTTAGTTTTCTGAATGTTGAAATTTAAGTCAACTTTTTCACTCTCCTCTTTCACTTTCATCAAGAGGCTCTTTAATTCTTCTTCACTTTCTGCCATAAGGGTGGTGTCATCTGCATATCTGAGGTTATTGATATTTCTCCTGGCAATCTTGATTCCAGCTTGTACTTCCTCCAGACCAGTGTTTCTCGTGATGTACTCTGCATATAAGTTAAATAAGCAGGGTGACAATATACAGCCTTGACGTACTCCTTTTCCTATTTGGAACCAGGCTATTGTTCCATGTCCAGTTCTAACTGTTTCTTCCTGACCTGCATACAGGTTTCTCAAGAGGCAAGTCAGGTGGTCTGGTATGCCCATCTCTTTCAGAATTTTCCACAGTTTATTGTGATCCACACAATCAAAAGTTTTGGCATAGTCAATAAAGCAGAAATAGATGTTTTTCTGGAACTCTCTTGCTTTTTCAATGATCCAGCGGATGTTGGCAATTTGATCTCTGTTTCCTCTGCCTTTTCTAAAACCAGTTTGAACATCTGGAAGTTCATGATTCACGTATTGGTGAAGCCTGACTTGGAGAATTTTAAGCATTATTTTACTGCTTTATTGACTACGCCAAAGCCTTTGACTATGTGGATCACAATAAACTGTGGAAAATTCTGAAAGAGATGGTAATACCAGAGCACCTGACCTGCCTCAATTAGAACTGGACATGGAACAACAAAATGGTTCCAAATTGGAAAAGGAGTATGTCAAGGTTGTATATTGTCACCCTGCTTATTTTATTTATGTGCAGAGATGCATTTTCCAATATTTATATATCTTGAAAAATGTCTGGCTGAATGAAGCACAAGCTGAAATCAAGATTGCCAAGAGAAAATCAATAACTTCAGATATACAGATGACACCACCATTATGGCAGAGAGTGAAGAAGAACTAAGGAGCCTCTTGATGAAAATGAAAGAGGAGAGTGAAAAATTGGCACAAATTCAACATTCAGAAAACTAAGATCATGGGCATCTGTTCCCACCACTTTATGGCAAATAGATGGGGAAATAATGGAAGCAGTGAAAAATTTTATTTTCTTGGTCTCCAAAATGACTGCAAATGGTGACTGCAGCCATGAAATTAAAAGATGTGTACTCCTTGAAAGAAAAACTATGACCAAAAAAAAGAAAAGAAAAACCATGACCAACCTAGACAGCATATTAAAAAGCAGAGACATTACTTTGCCAACAAAGTCTGTCTAGTTAAGGCTACGGTTTTTCCAGTAATCATGTTTGGATGTGAGAGTTGGACTATAAAGAAATCTGAGCACTGAAGAACTGATGCTTTTGAACTGTGGTGTTGTTGAAGATTCTTGCAAGTCCCTTTGACCACAAGGAGATCAAACCAGTCAATCTTAAATGAAATTAGTCTGAATATTCACTGGAAGGACTAATGTTGAAGCTGAAACTCCAATATTTTGGCCACCTGATGTGAAGAAGTCAGTCATTGGAAAAGACCCTGATGCTGGGCAAGATTGAAGGCAGGAAGAGAAGGGGACACCAGTGGATGAAATGGTTGGGTGTCATCATCGACTTGATGGATGTGAGTTTGAGCAAGCTCCAGCAGTTGGTGTTTGACAGGGAAACCTGCCTTGCTGCAGTCCATGGGATCACAAAGATTCAGACATGACTGTGCAACTGAACTGAAATGAACTGTTTTTTCCCCTGGAGTTATCTATACACATCATTCCTGTCTTCTTCATTGCTAAACCAATATTCATTTTATTTTCATGGCTACTTTTTATCATAAGAGAGAGCCCATGTAAGAGACAGAGAATGGGCAGATTAAAGGTCATCACAGGATTCCCTGAACCCAGCCAAACCTGAAGCCGGACTGCTTCTGGCTTCCTAGGTCATATTACTCAATAACTTAATTTATTATCATCAAAGATGATTGATTGGGATCTCTTCATTTGTAACTGAAGGAGATCTGATTAATTTGCAGGAGGTCTGGGGAAAAGTTTACTGCTCATGTACTTCTGCCTATGCAAATACATCCATTGCCAATTTCATTAAGATGTTTTTGCTAAAAAATCAGTCTTTTTTTTTTTTTTTTTTTTTTGCATGAGTGGAACGTTTTGTTGTTGTTGTTCAGTTGCTCAGTAGTGTCTGACTCTTTGCGACCCCATGGACTGCAGCACACCAAGCTTCCCTGTCTTTCACTAATTCCCCGAGTTTGCTCAAACTCATATCCATTGAGTTGATGGTACCATCTCTGTGGAGAGAGCAAATTAGCCAAGATGGCATGTTCAGGCTCTCTCACCCCACGTTTGTTGACTCTGTAACAGCTGAGATTACTTGTAGCACTGTGCATGTGCATCACGAGGTACTCGCTTAATCATGGATTTGTGCGTGGCACGCCTGCATGAGCTCCACCCATAAAGTGATGGGAACTACTGATGCATCATGGCTCTGTCCTTCAGGTCAGCCACAAGAGGAAGAATATAGTGTGAATGCTGTTATGGCTTCTGTGGCAGCCAGAAGAGAATAAATGTGTCTGCAGTTTCTATGGCTCCTTGCATCTTCTTCCACGCTCTTAACTTGTGCCTTACTTACCCTGGGTTCAGCGAACAGTGCAGAGAGTGTGAACAGCAAGACATTTGGTGTCACAAACAGGATGAAGCACAGTACACCATCCAACCATCTTACTCTCTGTTGTCCCCTTCTGCTCCTACCCTCAATCTTTCCCAGCATCAGGGTCTTCTCGAATGAGTTGGCTCTTCACATAAGGTGGCCAAAGTATTGGAGTTTCAGCTTCAGCTTCAGCATAAAAACTTCCAATGAATATTCAGGACTGATTTCCTTTAGTCTTGACTGATTTGATCTCCCTGCAGTCCAAGGTACTCTCAAGAGTCTTCTCCAATACCACAGTTCAAAAGCATCAATTCTTTGGCTCTCAGCCTTCTTTATGGTCCAACTCTCACATCCCCGGAAAACCATAACTTGGACTAGATGGACCTTTGTCACCAAAGTGATGTCTCTGCCTTTTAATGCCCTATGTTTTTCATATATTTTCTTCCAAGGAGAAAGTGTATTTTAATTTCATGACTACAGTCACTGTCTGAAGTGATTTTGGAGCCCAAGTAAAAAGAAAAGTCTCTCAATGTTTCCTTTTTTGTCCCATCTATTTACCATGAAGTGATGGAACCAGATGCCATGATCTTAGTTTTCTGAATGATGAGTTTTAAATCAGCTTTTTTACTCTCCTCTTTCACCTTCATCAAAAGGCTGTTTAGCTCCTCTTTTTTTTTCTGCCATTAAGGTGACATCATCTGAATATCTGAGACTATTAATATTTCTCCCAGCAATCTTGACTCAATCTTGTGCTTCATCTGGCCTGGCATTCCACATGATGTACTCTGCATATAAGTTAAATAAGCAGAGTGACAGTATACAGCCTTGATGTACTTTCCCAGTTTTGAACCAGTTCATCATTCTATGTGTGATTCTAACTGCTGCTTTTTGACCTGCATACAGGTTTCTCAGGCAGCACGTCAGGTGGTCTGGTGTTGTATCATAAACATAATACAAAAACCACACTGTGTTTATATGTCTACAACTGATGTTTATTTTCTAATAATCATTTATGGGTTCATATTTCTTTCCTTGTTACTGACTTTACTATAATAAGATTCCTTTAAAGATAAGACAAAGTACATTTACTCTTCTGTCCCAAAAGACCAGGTTAGACTATATCCATTCATTGGATATCTTGATTAAAGTAATATTCCTTCATTTTTAAAAATCATCTAAGACTTCCTTATGACATAAAATAATATGTTATTATGCAGAGACACATTCATGCACCTGTGTACATGGCAGAAACTTCTGGACCTTCTGATGAAATAGAACTAGAATCTGGAAATCCATTAGTAACTGTTTTTGTAAAAATGGCATGCACTAAGAGTTGGAGATGACTGAATTGACTTAGCATGCATGCATGCTATAAGCATATAACAGGAGTACATAGGGCATATGAACAGACATTTTCAGGAATGAAGCAGGAATGCGGAGACAGAACAAAATGTGATGGGAACACTGACAACCTGATAGTAGTAGTAACTATGAAGCAGATGATAGAATACTCTCCCTTTTAACAAAGACCAAGGGTGAAACTTTTTGAGAAAAATATTCAATAGCAGAGGAAGAGCTACTTTATTCAGCAGAATTATTCCTTGGTACTTATCCTACTACAGATTCTCAGAATATAAGTAAGAGTTGAGTTGTAGCAGTAAGGTTCCTCTATTTCAATACAGCCTCTTTATTTTCACCAGAGATAATTTTGTATCTACAACATGGGCATGTTTTTTCAAATGACATTTTTTGATAATTTATTTTCAATTCATAAATGCATGTAATAGATGTATGTAATCCAGTGAGATTTCTTTCCTGTGGGAAGAGAGAAAGATAAGTTTGGAGATTTCATAGAAGCTTCTCATCACCCATCAGTATGGTCATAAATTCATGTGCCCCTGAGCACTCACAATAACATCTCAGGCACAGTTTAGACTGCACTATCAAATGTGAGTAAAATCTTGTCTTTTTTACTTGAAACTTCATCATTCTACATAAAGCTTCAGAGATTATGACTCCTCAAAACAGTGATTTGGGTAGAGTGGCAAGTGGGCACAGTAAACCTTGTATTTATCCGTTCTTAATTGTTATTTAGCACAAAGAGATGTTTGAAGTAAACATCACCTCTAAACTACGTGAAAGTGAAAGTGCTAGTCTCTCAGTCGTGTCCAACTCTTTGCAGCCCCATGGACTGTAACCTGCCAGGTTCCTCTGTCCATGGGGTTCTCCAGGCAAGAATACTGGAGTGGGTTGCCATTGCCATTCCCTTCTCCAGGGGATCTTCCTGACCCAGGGATCAGACCCAGGTCTCCCACATTGCAGATGGATTCCCATCTGAGCCACCAGGGAAGCCCTCTAAACTATATATATATATATATACACACACACACACATACATACATATGCATATGTATGTATACTATATATGTATATAAACTATAAACTATATATAAATTGTTAATAAACTATATATAAACTATGTGTATATATATGCGTATGTACATATAAATATATAAATACATATATTTAATACATATATATAGAATACATACATGCATACATATATACATACATATATGAATGCATCTATTCACATACATATATTTACATATATGTACATATATAAATATATATTTAATACACACATAAATACATATACACATAAAATACATATATAAATATATACACTATATATAAAATATAAACTATATATATACTATTTATAAACTATAAATAAACTATATATAAACTATATATACTTGTATGCATATGTATATATGTATACATATATATATGCTTATATACTTACTATTGACTTTCCTGGTATTGCTAAACCTCTATAGAAGATCAAAAGCTAAAGTCTGCACTATTACTTTAAGAAACTACTATAGACTATTAACAAGGGTTTGACTGTAGAATACTTTAGACATTGTGCCCTGATCTAATTTTATAGTTATTTAAAATATAGTCTATATCAAAGCCATCATACTTTTTTAAAGAAAATATTCTGATTAGATTTTATTTTTGAAGTACTAAAATGATGAACCACAAAGAATCCCAAGAGTTAACATCACAGTTAGACAGTACTTGGAAATTTCGCTAGGATTCTTGACGAGTTGTTGGTATTTGTCAAGAGATGGAATATGACAGGATCCTGAGAAAAGAGGTGCAAAGTTTAAAGTCTGGGAGTTCAGCATAAATATTTCTGAAACTTCTTCAAAAATTTTAATCAGTATATAAATTTTATCACAATTTCAGTATAAGTATAAATATAATAACACAGCTACAATGATAATGTAACTACATACTAGACAACTACATTATAAATAGCATTAAAATTTACCCTGAAGTTGGGAATGCTCTGGGAGTTCAGTGGTTAGAACTCTGTGTTTTCACTGCTTGAGGGCCTGGGATTCAACCTCTGTTCTGGGACCATAAATCCCACAAACTGCATGGCCAATACAAAAAAAAAAAAAATCAGTATTACTTTGATTTATACTAAATCAATTTTTAGACAGTAAACTATTGTGCTTTGTGTGATTGAAACTTGTAATCAAAATGACAATCCAATCCATTTTGGTCCGATGTCAAATGTGAGCTATGTAGTAAAGCACCAGAAATATTGTGATCATGTTTTGCCAAAGAAAGTAAGGGCAAAGTTTCTGCATTCTGACTAGAACTGAGTTGAATTAATTTGGTCCCTATAAACATTAAACATTTTCTAGTGCAAACTAGGTAGACAGAGAAGAATTTAACTGTGATTCAACACAGGTCTGTTTTATATATAATATTTTTTTTAAAAAGTTCTGATTAAAAATATCAATGCTGCCTCAGCAATCCAACTACTGGGCATATACCCTGAGAAAAACATAGTTCAGAAACACACATGTACCCCAATGTTCACTGTAGCACTTGTTACAATGGCCAGGACATGAAAGCAAACTAGATGCCCATCAACAGATGAGTGGATAAAGAAGCTGTGGTACATATATGGAATGGAATATTACTAAGTCAGGAAAAGGAAATAATTTCAGTCAGCTATGGTGAACTGGATTAGATTAGAACTTGTTAAACATAGTGAAGAAAGTCAGAAAGAGAAAAACAAATATTGTATAATAATGCACATAATTTGGAATCTAGAAAAATGGTATTGGTAAACCTATTTGAAGGGCAGGAGTAGAGATGCAGACATAGAGAACAGATGCGTGGACCCACGGGGAAAGGAGAGGATAGGAAGAATTGAGAGAGTAGCACTGAAACACATGCATTACCATATGTGAAATAGATAGCTAGTGGGAAACTGCTCTACAACACATGGAGCTCTGTAACAAATTAGAGGGGTGGGATGGGAGAAAGGTTCAAGAGGGTGGAGACGTGTGTATACCTATGGACGGTTCATATTGTTTTATGGCATAAAACAACACAAAACTGTAAAGCAATTACTCTACAATTAAAAAAAAAATCATTGCTTAAATAAATATGGTATAGCATAAAAAGATTATATATATATTTAAGATTCTTAGAGAAAAATGAGGTTGTTTTTTGGTCCCCCAATGATGATACATTTAGTGATTTAGTAGGCAACCAATTTGCACATTTCAAAATCTATTTTACACTGCTTATCTTTTTCCCCTTCATGGATCACAGCCTTGTTACCATGAAGGTGCTTGTACAACTCAATGAAGCAATAACTCAGTGAACGATGCCATGCAGGGCCACGCAAGATGGACAGATCATAGTGAAGAGTTCTGACAACACATGATTCACTGGAGAAGTAAACAGCAAACCACTCCAGTATCTCATCTGCAGAACCCCATGGACAGTATGAAAGGCAAGAGGATATAACACTGGAAGATGAGCCCTCCAGGTTGGAAGGTGTCCAATATAATATTGGGGAAGAGCAGAAGGAAATTATTAATAGCTCCAGAAAGGGTGAAGCAGCTGGGCCAAAGCAGAAATGACACTCCATTGTGAATGTGTTTAGTGGTGAAAGTAAAGTCCAGTGCTATAAAGAACAATATTGCCTATGAACCTGGAATGTTAGGTCCATTAATCAAGGTAAATTGGATATGGCCAAGTACAAGATGGCAAGACTGAACACTGACATCTTAGGAATCAGTGAATGGGAATGGAGGGGAATGGGTGAATTTAATTCAGATAAAATTGTATCTACTACTGTGGGCAAGAATCCCTTTGAAGAAATGGAGTAGCCCTCATAGTCAACAAGAGAGTCTGAAATACAGTAATTGATTTCAGTCTCAAAAAATGTAGAATGATATTGGTTCATTTCCAAAGCAAACCATTCAGTATCACAGTAATCCAAATTTATGTTCCAAACACTGATGCTGAAGAAGCTGAAGTTGACTGGTTATATGAAAAATTATAAAACCTTCTAGAACCAAGACCATAAAAAGATGTCCGTTTCACCATAAGGAATTGGAAAGTAAATGTCAAAAGTCAAGAGATACCTGGAATAACAGGCAAGTTTAGGCTTGGAGTACAAAATGAAGCAGGGCAAAGGCTAACAGGATTTTGTCAAGAGAAACCACTGGTGATAGCGAACGGCCTTTTGCAACAAGCCAAGAGATGTTTCTACACACAGACAGGACCACGTGGTGAACAGTGAAATCAGATTGATTATGTTCTTTGCAGCCAAAGTTGGGAAATCGCTATACAGTGAGCAAAAACAAGACTTGGAGCTGACTGTGGCACAACGTTCATCAACTCCTTATTGGAAAATTCAGGCTTAAATTGAAGTAGAGAAAACCACTAAGCCATTCAGTTAATGCCTTAATCAAATTCCTTATGATTATACAGTGGAGGTAACAGATACATTTAAAGGACTTGCTCTGGCAGACAGAGTGCCTGAAGAATTATGAATGGAGGTTCATAAGATTGTACAGGAGACAATGACCGAAACCATCCCAAGGCAAAAGAAATGCAAGGAGGCAGAGTGTTTCTCTGAGGACGCTTTATAAATAGCCTCCTATTAATAGGAGAAAAGAAGAGAAGCAAAAGGCAAGGGAGAAAGGGAAGAATATACCCAACTAAACACAGAGTTCCAGAAAATAGCAAGGAAGGAAAGATAAGAAGGCCTTCTTAAATGAACAATGCAAAGAAATGGAGGAAAACAATTGAATGTGAAAGATCTCTTCAAGAAAACTGGAGATATCAAGGGAAACTTTTATGCAAGGATGGTCATGATCAAGGAGACAAAGGGTAAAGACTTAACAGAAGCAGAAGGGATGAAGAAAAGGAGACAAGAATACACAGAAGAACCATGCAATGTCTTAATGACCCAGATAACCACGATGGTGTGGTAACTTACCTAGAGTCAGATATCCTGGAGTGTGAAGTCAGGTGGGCCTTAGGAAGCATTACTATGAACAAACCTAGATGAGGTTACAGAATTCCATCTGAGCTATTTAAAATTCTAAATGGTGATGCTGTTGAAGAGTTGCACTCAATATATCATCAAGTTTGGTAAAGTCAGCAGTGGCTACAGGAACGGAAGAAGTCAGTTTTCATTCCAGTCCCAAAGAAGGGCAATGCCAAAGAATGTTCCAATCACCATATGTGTGTTAGTCGATCAATCATGTCTGATCTTTGTGACTCCATGGACTGTAGCCTGACAGGCATGGGATTCTCCAGGCAAGAACACTGAAGTGGGCTGTCATTTCCTTACAGTTGTGCACATGTCTCATGCTAGCAATGTTGGACTCAAAATCATTCAAGCTAGACTTCAGCACTCCATGAACCAGTAACTTCCAGATGTACAAGCCAGGTTTAGAAAATTCTGAGATAACAGAGATCAAATTGACAACATTCTTCAGATCATGGGAAGAACAAGAGAGTTCCAGAAATATGTGGACTTCTTCTTCATTAACAACACTAATGCCTTTGACTATGTGGATCACGGAAAACTGTGGAAAATTCTTAAAGAAATGGAAGTACCAGACCACCTTACCTATCTCCTGAGAAACATGTATGCAGGTCAAGAAGCAAAAGTTATAACTGAACATGAAAAAATTGACTTGTTCAAAATTGGGAAAGGAATGCAACAAGACTGTATTATCACCCACCTTATTTAACTTCTATGCAGAGTACATCATGTAAAATGCTGGGCTGGATATATCACAAGCTGGAATCAAGATTGCCAGGAGAAATATCAATAACCTTGATGAAGAATAAAAGAGCCTCTTGATGAGGGTGAAAGAGGAGAGAGAAAAAGCTGGTTTGAAACTCAGCATAAAAAATAAACTAAGATCATTACATCTGGTCCCATCACTTCATGAAAAATAGAATCGGAAAAAGTAGAAGCGATAACAAAATGTATCTTCTTGAGCTCCAAAATCACTGTGGATAGTGACTGCAGCCATGAAATAAAAAGACACCTGCTCCTTTTTAAGAAAGCTATGATGAACCTCGAAAGTGTATTAAAAATGCCTTAGATATCTAAAAAAAAAAATCATTCTTTATTGACTGAGTCAACAAACATATATTGATTTCCTATCATGTGTCAAGTCTTGAGAGAGGTTCTGCTGAAATTAAACATGGCATGGACAAGCCCTCAAGGATTTTTATTTCAAGGAAGAGACACATAGCTTAATTAACCATTAAACTATTAATATGATATAGTCAATGATTTCCCATTTAAGATAGAGTATGCACAAGCCAAGATGGTTTGTGGGCACACACTCCAGCTTTCTTGCTGACTGTGACAACTCTAAGTTATGTGGCACATGATTTTTAACAGGCTCTCTGCCAGACTGGAGCCTTACATTCACAGCAATAACGTTCTTATTAAATCAATCTCTTCCGTATTTTATTTTTGCACTCCCCTGCGATAATCCCTGGGACCTCAGCTGTGGTAACTGCATGCAAATTATTTACTTCAATTCTTATTTTGGAAGAATCCAAGCTGAGACACATAGCAAACCTTATGTCTTTGGGAATTATGGTTGATCAGATGTGGACATGGGTCTGGAATGGTGCCTGGAATTGATGCTTAGAGAAGCTTGCTTTTTCTGCCAGTGTTTCAATTGGTGAAGCCAACACCATGTTCCCTTCACATGGAGATATATCTGTTTATAGGAGGAGAGAAAGGTGTGTGAAATGGCATGTCCTAGAAGTTCCGTTAATTTTTTCTCCAGTTGTGCAAACTATCTGGCATTCTTCCTAGTTAGGCTACCGATAAATCCCATTTCTTATTAAAAAAAAAAAAAATAGCATTTTTGTTTATATTGTATGTGATCAAAAGTCATGTATAATGAACACCCTGAAGGGAAAGAACTGATTAAGTAAGAGAATTTGGTGGCAGAGAGGTTCAGGAGAAAGGGGACAGACATAGGTAAACATATGGCTGATTCATGTTGATGTATGGCAGAAACCAACAAAATATTGTAAAGCAATTATCTGCAAATTAGCATTGAAATATATGCACTGCCACACGTAAAATAGATACCCAGTGGGAGTCTGATATATGACACAGGTAACCCACAGTCTGTGCTCAGTGACAAGCTAAAGGGATGAGATGGGAAGGAAGGTGGGAGGGAGGGGGTTCAGGAGGAAGGAGGCATAACATAAAATCATGTTAAAAAGCTTATTATGACCTACTGAAAATAGTAGTTTTATCTTCTTTTTTTTGCTATAATTCCTATTGTTGTTATTATTTTTTTACAATATTGTAGTGATTTTTGCCATACATTGATAAGAATCAGTCATGGATTTACATGTGTCATTGTTTTTAAAGTTGAATTGGCAATGATTTTGCAATATTGGTCAATTTTAAAGAAAATATTAATAATGTATAATTATAAAACAAAAAGAAAAAATATTTGTAAATATTTTCTGACTTGCCAAGAGCTATAGCTCTCTTTTTACTTCCATTAAGTTTTAAAATCCAGGGAATTTCAAATTTTTATTAAGAAAAAATGAAAAGTTCTAATGCTTTTATAAATCATTTATTTTAATGTTTTTTTAATGTATGGTTTTTACATTACCTTGTTTGGATGAAAGATACACTCTAATTTTTCACTATTACTTCATTTCTAATTACTCCAGCCTATAAGATTTCCAATGTGATCATTATAAAATATAGCTCTGAATGATAAAATTCTTCCTAAAAAGTTTTTATTAAAACCTATATATTGTTAGTATACTAAATTCTATGCCACCCCTTCCAGAAAATAAAGTATGAAAAGGCTACAATGTTTAGAGATGATAAAATATTAAGTGATTAAAGTACTATATCTGTAATCTACATTGACTGAATTCTGGGTTGGAGCAGAAGTTTAGTAACTAAATTAAATGCACAAATGGCATTTATTAACTATTCTCATGCATTTGCAAAAATAGTCACTCAAGAGAACATTTGAGGATTGTTCATTATTTGTGTGTGAAGAACTGCAGTTAATAAAATAGATTTAGATGAATATATTTGGATAGGGATACATAGGAGAGGAATAGCATAGAATTAATTCACTTATTTCAAGTTATGACAGACTTTCAGCTGTCACTGCATGTATTCATAACAAGTACCCTCCACCTGAATATATATCAACTTCTAAACCCAATGATGATGGGAAATTTAGTTTGGAACTAAGTATATCTGCAAAGCTTTGGCTTATTTTAAATTAAATCCACATCTACTTTTTTTTTTTTTTTCACTGTCTACTGCATTTCAGTAATCTCATTTCCTTAATTCATTGACATATGTTGTTAGTTGGTACCAAAGCTCCATCTCAGAAATGTCAAACTAAATGAATAAGGCAAAATCATGGAAAACAAGGTATCCTGTGAGCTCTCTAAGCTCCCAGGTTCTGAATGGTCTGATTCATCAGCCTTGCTGAACTCAGGGAAGCACACTACAATACTCTGGCTGACCAGTGACCCTGAGTTCCAGGGCCTCAAAAGAACATTTCTAAGAAGCAGCTTAGTGTCAAAATGCCCTGTCTCCCAGATAGTACTAGTTAAGCTCAAAGTAGAAATGGTGGAATGCATTCAAATTTTTGTATCTTTAAGTTGCAAAAAAATTTAATCACAATGAAATATTTAAGGAAATAGCATGTATTATAGCTGTACTCTGATATTTACAATTTAAATATAACAGTAGTAGTGATTGATGAATTGTGCTGAAGTGTGTTGGAATAATAACTTGTTCTTCTAAATTAGGAGAACCATAATATCTTGAAAATAAATAATTTATAATAAAATTTTGTTCTGGTTGCTAAAGATGCAATGTCTACAGCAAGAATAAACTTATGATCATGGAAATTCAGAATTTAAATTGAAATATTTGATAATTGAGAAAGAAAAACTAGCTTAAATTAATACCAATGCTTTTCTGAAGACTACGTGGTCTGCCAGTCACATAGGCATTCCAGGTTTCTTACTGTTTCATGGGGTATCTTTGTTTCATTATTCTACTTTCAACTTATTGTTGTCTCTATATGTCAAAGTAATTTCTTTTACATATAATGTAGTCAGTGCTATTTTTTTTTTTTAGTATGTTTGCTTCTGCTTTTCAATTGAAATGTTTTTAAAAATCATATTTAATGCAATTGCTGCTATATATGGCTTTAAATAAATCATCCTGCTATTTGTTTTCTACTTGTTATATCTGCACTTTGTTCCTTTTCATTTGTCTCCTTTTGGATTAAGTTATTTTAGGTTTTCATATAATCTCTTATTAAAGAGGAAGTCGTATTTCAACTTTCCAAACTCTAACTGGAAGCAATTTTGACTTTTGACCTGATGAAAGACACCACAGAGAATGGCAATGGCTTGTGGCAAGGTATGATGTGAAAATATAAAGCCAGCTGGTCCCAGATTCTTTCATGGGGATATGAGTGAGGAAGTATGAAGAGAATTTTCCACTCAATGGTAGGGACTGAAGTTGAAAGGTCATGATGCAGAGATAAAAGACAAGGGAAGCTGTGCTGTGTCATCTGCATGTCAATATTTACAAAAGATTTGAAACTTTGAACATGGAGAGATATTTGCAGATAGAATAAAGAGATGAAACTGTATGATAAGATACTAAAGGAGGAAGATGACCATTGTGTTTAGACTATTCACCCTTTTTTTCCCTTATTTTTCAATTCCAATCCCACTCTGTGAATGCCACCAATAAAGTTATCTTAGAGTAGCTTGAATGACTATGCTCCTCAAATTAAAAAATCTGAGTAGTGTCACTACAGTTATCTAGGGCTTACTTCTAGCACTGAAATGGTAAAGGAAAGAGAATCTTCTCGTTTCTTATAGCTTCTAAAGAGTATAGAAAAAATATTGGCAACAAAATAAGAATACATACATATATATATATATATATATATATATATAATTGTTCTACTCATTATGCTATAACCATGGAAAAAAGTTTAAATGGTCATCATAAATATTAAAATATTTAATGTATTTTAAATAGTGATGCAATGCCATTTTTTTTCTGACACAATTGTGTTGAAATAATTACAACTGACTTTTTTGTAAAATTATAATTTTAATTTTGTTTTTCCATTTTTTAAAATATAACTGGGATGAGTTTAAATGGATGGCTGATTATTTATCTATGAAACAAAATAATTTGCTTTCTTTGAATCACTCTAATATGAAAAGCAACGAAATAATATGCTTCATTTGCTAACTATTTTGAATACATCTAATCACTAAAGCTCAATTTTACTTTAAGATTGGTCATCACATTAACCCATTTGCTTTCCAAATCATTTTAATAATTTTTGTTTAATTTCTTAAAGACCTTAAAACAACAGCAGCATTAGCATTAACTCTGCTTCCACAGGAGATTTAGTAGTTTTCCCTTGATCCTTTCATTTGAACCCATTAATTAGAAGCTAGCATAATTTTATTCAGACTTTAAGTGAAATAGAGTTGTATGAGAAGCCAGCGATGAGGTGTTTTCCCAATAAAACAACAAACAAATTTCCACCATGAGCATATTCTTCAGAGTCTTTACTACTGATTCCAATTTTTGCTTCCTAAAGTGAAGATTGCTTGTCTCTACCCATCTTACCTGTCTGCAGGATTTAAAGGTGAACACTGTGAAATTAACAAGAATGAGTGTTTTGCTTCTTTGTCACAACTGTGGTCACTGTAAAGATGGGTCAACAGTTTAAGGTAGATAAAGCCAAAACACATCTAGATACATACTGATGTATCTAAATGTATACATATGGCAATGAACACATTGAAAAACCCTTCTGCTTATTAACAATTTGATTATTTGACATTTGACTTTAAAATTTTATATCAATGGAGTTATTAAGTATCTTGTTTATAATGAATGTTTGCAGACCTAGGTTTTCTCAACCTCTGTGTGAAACAGTGTTTCTCTAAACCTTGCAACAATAATGGAAATTCTGAGGATCTGACAAATAGGTTTAGCTGCTACATTTTTTTCTGAATCAATTACTTTATATGTAAAATGTAATAATAATAAAGATACATGTATCCATTATTCAACTTAAGAAACAGAACATTGCTAATACACTTGTTTGTCTTCATGTAATGGTCTATAGGGTAACAAAGACTCAAACACAACTGAAGTGACTTAGCAGGCATGCACTCTTCACTCTTCCACCCAATTATATTGAATATCCTGAATTTATGTTTATTTCCCTTGCTTTTAGTATACATAATTTAACTGTTTATATGTATGCCTGAACAAAACATTCTTTAGTTTGCATATCAATATAACTGAGGTAATACTGTATATAGACTTCTGAAATAATTCATTCTGTTGAAGATGACATTTCTGCATTATCTGTTGGTTATGTACCTGTTAGGCTCATGCTCATTTTTAACTATTGTAGAATCTTCCATTTAAGTATATGCCAACAGCATTTATCAGTCTCTTGGGTGTGGATATTTGGGTTATTTGTCTTTTATTTTTAGAAATAATAATACTATTGAGGTTTTCAAATAGTCCTCCAAGTCTCAGAATCACTGTAGGTTTCCTATCCAGAGAATAGTTGGACAATGGGTAGACATGTTCACACTTACTCTGTCTCAGTTTTTTTTTTTTTTTTTCAATTCACTTTGAAAATGAAATGGTCACACCCTTAACAGAAGTGAATAACACTTTTTGCAGTGTCCAAATGTTCTGTTTGGACTTATCTGCTGTTTATGAATCATAACTCCTCATAGTTTTCCTGTTTTGTCCTGATGCTTATGAGACTGAGCACTTTTTCATTACATTCCAAGATGTTTCATTTCTTTTCTAGAAATGACTTTTTATGACTTATGCCTATTCTTGTTCTCTTCTTTTTTTTTTTTTTTTTGTTTGTTTTTTCTTTTTTCTTTTTTTTTTTTAATTTTTTTATTAGTTGGAGGCTAATTACTTCACAACATTTCAGTGGGTTTTGTCATACATTGATATGAATCAGCCATGGATTTACACGTCTTCCCTTCTTATTGATTTATAAGAACCTTTATATTCTGTTAGTTGTATGTACTATTGAAAATATCTTCTACTGATTGTGACTTGGCATTTCACCTTGTTTATGAAGATTTTGAGTTCAGTTCAGTTCAGTTCAGTCGCTCAGTCGTGTCCGATTCTTTGCAACCCCATGAATCGCAGCACGCCAGGCCTCCCTGTCCATCACCAACTCCTGGAGTCTACTCAAACTCATGCCCATCGAGTCGGTGATGCCATCCAGCCATCTCATCCTCTGTCGTCCCCCTCTCTCCTGCCCCCAATCCCTCCCAGCATCAGGGTCTTTTCCAATGAGTCAACTCTTCGCATGAGGTGACCAAAGTATTGGGAGTTTCAGCTTCAGCATCAGTCCTTCCAATGAACACCCAGGACTGATCTCCTTTAGGATAGACTGGTTGGATCTCCTTGCAGTCCACGGGACTCTCAAGAGTCTTCTTCAACACCTCAGTTCAAAAGCATCAATTTTTTGGCGCTCAGCTTTCTTCACAGTCCAACTCTCACATCCATACATGACCACTGGAAAAACCATAGCCTTGACCAGATGGATCTTTGTTGGCAAAGTAATGTCTCTGCTTTTTAATATGCTACTAGGTTGGTCATAACTTTCCTTCCAAGGAGTAAGTGTCTTTTAATTTCATGGCTGCAATCACCATCTGCATTGGTTTTGGAGCCCCCCAAAAATAAGGTCTGACACTTTCCACTGTCTCCCCATCTATTTCCCATGAGGTGAGTAATAAGGCTTAATTTTAATGTAACTAAATTAGTCATTTTTTGTGTGTGTCTGGCTTGCTTAAACATATTTTAAAATGTTTGCCTTATAACAAAATGATGTTTCTTATATTACCTTTTAAAATATTTAAAGTTCTGCCCTTTATATTTAAATCTTCACCTACCTGAATATTGTGTATCTGTGTATGTGTGTGTGTGATGTAAGGTAGGCATATAAGTTCATTTTTCCCCCAGTTTTGGGAGAATGCATATTTCTGAGATTTGATATGATTCATTCAGGGTATAGTCTGTCTTCAGTTAAGTGTTTCCATATCTCATCACCAAAAGTGGAATCTAACACATGCTCTGGAACCAATGAGAAATGATTGACAGAAGGCAGGGGAAAACTGACACCAGCTTCTAAGTCCACTTTTTCAGAGCATTTAAAAGAAGGCTTATATGATGAGAAGCACAGACTCCTTAAGTCACAGAGGAGTATTTGCCTCTCCAAGTAGGTAAGTTAAGGTGAACTCAAAAATTTGCAGAACTGAGCCATATCTGTCTCCTGTCTACAAAGTTATTATCCAAGCTGTGTTGATTTGCTGTTGTCATTTTCAAAAGATTGAAAACTACATATTAAAAAAATAACAGTCATTTATTATTATTTTTGAATCTGTGGCCTTTGAAATTTGACTAATATCATTGTGTTCACCCAAGTTTCTCAGGGACACAGCTGATGGGGAAGGGTGTTTGTAAATCTGTTATATAAGCTGAAGTGGCTCCACTAGAAATTTCTCTTATCCTCTTTGGACTACCATGTTCTTCTCATGAAAGGGCAGAGATTCAAGAAAACAAACAGAAATATGGAAAGCTTCTTAAGCCCTTGGCTCAGAAATAGCACCCTTCCTCTTTACTTATAGATTGCTGTTCATAAAGACTCATGGTCAATCCTGAAAATGTGGGGAAAATAAGTCGTCTCTTTCACATGGGTAAGCTCTGGCCAGGAAATGTGGGGGAGAATTAAGAATTAAAAAAAAAAAAAAATGTTATGAACTAAACAGGATCCAGGATTAGAACCTGGAAAATAGGTCCATTATTTATAGACTGAAGCATGGGATACTGATTGCTCTGCAGGAGACCTGAGATTTCTGAGGCAGAGACTGAGATGAAATACATAGTAGAACTAAAATGAACTTATAAATCCAAATGAAGGTTTTTCATATGAATTCATTATATGCCCCATAAAGACCACTTTCCCAATTCCAATATAAGATCTCAAAGAGATACAGGGAGAAGCCACTCAAAATGCCCTCTGCTTAAAAGAGAACCACATTTTGGGTCCATGACCACAAGAATGATGAGTTCGTTTATAGAGAGCTGACTTGATTACAGGGTTGATGTTGACCCTTCAATGTATCTTATGACAGTAACTTGTTTACCAAGCTGAGAAAAACCATAAAAAGCTTGATGGAAAATAACTAAGTACTACTGGTGAGCAAGCTGACAGCCCAACATGCAGATCACTGAAGAGTTTTTGTACATACTAATCCTCAAGCTTGACTCATGTATAGGAAAAATGGCTGCCAATACAATATTCTGACTGAACTGTAATTGAAATACAGCCTCTTCAGACTTGAAATGGATATTTGTGATTTCTGGATATGGCTCTTGATTACCAGATCAGTGGTGCCCTGAACACTGCCAGCGTCTTTTTTCAAAGGCCCTCTCCAGAGTTCAGAAAGTTAGCAAAGGTATTGTTGATATGCCAGCCAAGGCTGGTTCTATTTAGAGATATCTTTGGAAGATGATGGTGTAACAAACAGGGGAAATTTAAAAACCCAAGACATTTAAAAACCCAAGCGATTTCCTTCTGGTTAAGGAAGCAAAGGCAGTCACTGTAGAAAACAGTTTAGCAGTTTCTTACAAAACTTGCAATATAATAAAACAATCACACTACTTGGCATTCGCCCAAATGAGTTGAAACTTATATTCCACTCAAATAGATGCTAATAGATGCTTACAGTGGTTTTATTCATAATTGCCAAAACTTGGAAGTAGCCAAAATGTCCAACAGTAAATGAATGGATAAATAATTCTTGTATATACAGACAATAGATATTACTCAGTACTAAAAATAAATGAACTATCAAGCTACAAAAGATTAATTCCCTGATATACAAAAGCATGTAAATGATAGCCCCAATTCATTTGCCACACAAAGTCATTGCAAAACTGGATTTTGAAATTGACACTTTCTGAAACTTAGTGGCATATATTTGCTATACAATAGAATTAATGTATTTTTAGCTACACTCATCAGTTCACTCAGGTCACTAACTATTATATCATAATATCAAACTATTGAAAAGTATTATATCATGTCATAATTTCAAACTATTGAAAATACATAGCTAAATGGATAATTCATCAGAACAATAAGAGTAACAGTGGCAGCTCCGTTCAAAGAACAGAGAAGAAATTTTTCCAAATGCCTGGCTGGTATTATTATAGCCCAATCATTATATACATATGTATACGTGTGTGTGTGTGTGTGTGTGTATACATACATACACAGTGTGTACTGTTCATGAGTTTAACAGTTAAATACTTTAGCTAATATTTTAATTAGGTTTCATAACTGACTAAAAATTTTAAACTTTAATACAAGAATCTATATCCAGGTGGTTCTAGTGGTAAAGAACCTGCCTGCCATTGCAGGAGACCCAAGAGAAGCTGGTCCAATCCCTGGATTGGGAAGATCCCCTGGAGAAGGGCATGGCAACCCAACCCAGTATTCTAGCCTAGAGAATCCCATGGACAGAGGAACCTGCTGGGCTACAGTCAGACACATGTAAAGTGGCTTAGCAGTCACTCAAGAAGTTCTTATTGAAAAGTTTCACCAACAATATTTTATACTTTTATTTTTGTATTTGACTACAGGTTTTAATAAAATAATCTTTTGAGAGAAATATAGGTCAAATCTTATTACAAAAGTACTTAAAAATCAAAACTTTTGGTAAAAACTCTACAGTATGTTTCAGATCTTGTAATATGATTTAATTAATGTCATGTGTGTTAGTCACTTGGTCATGTCTGATTTTTGTGACCCCATGGACTGTAGCCTGCCAGGTCCTTCTGTCCTTGGAATTCTCCAGACATGGAGTGGGTTGCCATTTCCTTCTCCAAATCAAAGTAGTGGCTATATATTAAAATGTCAATTTTATAGAACATAAAGATAATTCTTCAACTTATTAATTTCTTTCTCATCTGAAATAAGATAAATATAAGATATAAGAATGTAAAGCAGATTCATCTTAGGGCTATGTGGCCCTGTGACTATATTGTACTTTTTCATCTTTTTTTTTTTTTTTTTATGGCAGTATCACTGTATGTCAATTACAATTACTCTTCTTAATCTCATCTTGATTTTGATGTATCAAATTTTCTTCAGACGTTGCCTCTGAAAAATGCATTTTAGTGATCAGAAAAGTATATCAAAAACATAAGTAGAAATTTTTGTATTACTAGTAAGTTAAAATAATTTTTAAATGACGTTCAAAATATTGATAACCTGTTTTAGTCCCACTGCAACTTTTGAAATAAAAGCCTTATCTTTAAATTGGAAACTTCTATTTCATCAAAAATATATTATATGCTTCATTGTCATAATTGCTTCTTTGAAATAGGATATTGTTAATATGCATGCTTGATTACTCAGTCATGTCCACCTCTTTGACCCCAAGGACTATAGCCCACCAGGCTCCTCTCTGCATGGAATTCTCCAGGCAAGAATACTGGAGTGGGTAGGCATTCTCTTCTCCAGGGGATCTTCCTAACTCAGGAATTGAACCTGTGACTCCTGAATCCCAGGAAGATTCATTACCATCTGGTTTGCTTATGTATATATGTATATATATATGTGTGTGTGTGTGTGTGTGTGTGTGTGTGTGTGTGTTATAAGCATACATGCATATATATACAAACATATACAAAAGAACATATATGTATGACTCTTCATATATAGGCACACAGTAAGGTATTTATATGTATACATGAGTGCTTACATTTTATTTATATGCATGCATGCTAAGTTGCTTCAGTCATGTCCAACTCTTTGGGATCCTATGGACTGTAGGCTGCAAGAATCTGCTTTCCATGGAATTTTCCAGGCAAGAATATTGGAGTGGGTTGCCAGGCTCTTCTGCAGAGGATCTTCCCAAACCAGGAATCAAACCCAAGTATCATTAAGTCTCCTACATCGCAGGTGGATTCTTTACCAACAGTGACACCCGGGAAGTTAATTTGATTAACTGGATAAAATGAAAATCATGAATCAATATAAATACAAATCAATAATTAAATAAATGAGCAACAGAATAAGTGAACACAAGAAAATGAAAAACTCTTCCTAACAGTCAAGTGTCATCCAGTAAATGCAGAATAAATGATAAGCTGGAAAAGTACCATTTGGCAAATTATGTAGAGACGCTTGATTCAGTTAGGACCACTGATGGAGTATATCTCCTATTTTAAGTTCATTGAAATCTCCAGATTCTAGGGTACTGATTTGATAATGAAACCACACAGGAACCTTTCTGTCATCACAGAAAATTAATTTAGGTGACAAAAAAAAAAGGGATATGGATATTTCCTCACTTTCAAAATGAGAAAAGTAAATGAGACCATCCCCAAGAAAAAGAAATGCAAAAAAGCAAAATAGCTGTCTGAGAAGGCCTTACAAATAACTGTGAAAAGAAGAGAAGTGAAAAGAAAAGGAAAAAAAGGATAGATATATCTATTAGAATGCAGAGTTCCAAAGAATAGCAAGGAGAGATAAGAAAGCCTTCCTAAGTGATCAATGCAAAGAAATACAGAAAAACAATAGAATGGGAAAGACTAGAGATCTCTCGAGAAAATTAGAGATACAAAGTGAACACTTCATGCAAAGATGGGCTCAATAAAGGACAGAAATGGTATGGACCTAACAGAAGCAGAAGATATTAAGAAAAGGTGACAAGAATACACAGAAGAACTGTATAAAACAGATCCTCATGACCCAGTTAATCACAATGGTGAGATCACTCAAACTCACCTAGAGCCAGACATCCTGGAATGTGAAGTCAAGTGGGCCTTAGGAAGCATCACTACAAACAAAGCTAGTGGAGGTGATGGAATTCCAGTTGAGCTATTTAAAATCCTGAAAAATGATGCTGTGAAAGTGCTACATTCAATATGCCAGCAAATTTGGAAAACTCAGCAGTGGCCATAGGACTGGAAAATGTCCGTTTTCATTCCAATCCCAAAGAAAGGCAATGCCAACGAATGCTCAAACTACCGCACAATTGCATGCATCTCACACGCTAGTAAAGTAATGCTCAGAATTCTCCAAGCCAGGCTTCAGCAATACTGAACTGTGAACTTCCAGATGTTCAAGCTGGTTTTAGAAAAGGCAGAGGAACAAGAGATCAAATTGCCAACATCCACTGGATCATCAAAAAAGCAAGAGAGTTTCAGAAACACATCCATTTCTGCTTTATTGACTATGTCAAAGCCTTTGACTGTGTGGATCACAATAAACCGTGGAAAATTCTGAAAGAGATGGGAATACCAGACCACCTGACCTGCCTCTTGAGAAACCAATATGCAGGTCAGGAAGCAACAGTTAGAACTGGACATGGAACAACAGACTGGTTTCAAGCAGGAAAAGGAGTATGTCAAGGCTGTATATTGTCACCCTGCTTATTTAACTTATATGCAGAGTACATCATGAGAAACACTGGGCTGGAAGAAGCACAAGCTGGAATCAAGATTGCCGGGAGAAATATCAATAACCTCAGATATGCAGATGACACCACCCTTATGGCAGAAAGTGAAGAAGAACTAAAAAGCCTCTTGATGAAAGTGAAGGAGAAGAGTGAAAAATTTGGCTTAAAGCTCAACATTCAGAAAACTAAGATGATGGCATCTAGTCCCATCACTTCTTGGTAAATAGATGGAGAAACAATTGAAATAGTGGTTGACTTTATTTTGGGGGGCTCCAAAATCACTGCAAATGGTGATTTCAGCCATGTAATTAAAAGACACTTACTCCTTGGAAGGAAAGTTATGACCAACCTAGACAGCATATTAAAAAGCAGAGACATTACTTTGCCAACAAAGGTCTGTCTAGTCAAGGCTATGGTTTTTCCAGTGGTCATGTATGGATATGAGAGCTGGACTGTGAAGAAAGTTGAGCACCGAAGAATTGATGCTTTTGAACTGTAGTGTTGGAGAAGACTCTTGAGAGTCCCTTGGACTGCAAGGAGATCCAACCAGTCCATCCTAAAGGAGATCAGTCCTGGGTGTTCATTGGAAGGACTGATGCTGAAGCTGAAACTCCAATACTTTGGCCACCTCATGCGAAGCGTTGACTCATTGGAAAAGACCCTGATGGTGGGAGGGATTGGGGGCAGGAGGAGAAGGGGAAAATAGAGGATGAGATGCCTGCAGGGCCTCACCGATTCAATGAATGTGAGTTTGGGTGGACTCTGGCAGTTGGTGATGGACAGGGAAGCCTGACGTGCTGTGGTTCATGGGGTCGCAAAGAGTCGGACATGACTGAATGACCGAATGGAACTGAAACGAGAGTGAGAGAAAATTCTAAAATTTTAATGAATCAATTTTTATTTAGGTTAAATTGAGAAAATCAATGGTCATTATTATAATTATATCATTGACAAGAAAGATGTCTTATAAATTCAAATATCTACAAAGTACAGTTTTCAACCTTTGGAAATATGATAAAACTCTCCTAAATACATTCAACAAAGTATAAATGGAGTCAAAGTCATTATCCTGTACTTGTATATTTTGCCATATTGTAACATTGTTAAATCTTTCAGTAAGAGAAAATAATTTCTTAAACTTATCTTTAACTGTCATGTCTGAAACCACTGTGCCCATCACTGGCCTACTGTGAGAACCCTTGTAGTCATCACAGTTTCATTGAGAACACACAACAGCCATCAGAGACAATATTGATAAAAATGTATCTTGATTTTAGTAAGCATTTGCAAGATTCTTTACAAATTGAAAGACAATATTGAGATAGTGGAGACAGAAAAAAAAAAAAAAATGTTTTCCCCATTTGAACATAACTTCAGAGAGTAACAGCAA
Organism: Dama dama; assembly: GCF_033118175.1. NCBI lineage: Eukaryota > Metazoa > Chordata > Mammalia > Artiodactyla > Cervidae > Dama > Dama dama. The sequence continues at coordinate 3,358,871 of NC_083708.1, read as the reverse complement.
CAATATTTAAGTTACCCTTCAAAAGTGATTACAGTCATTTCCCTGCCACATGGAGAACTCTTGAGAAGTACAGTTCTGTTTAAACCCACATGCCAGCACACATGCAATTTTAATGCCTTCTTTTGTGATGGACAGGGAGGCCTGGCGTGCTGTGATTCATGGGGTCGCAAAGAGTTGAACACGACTGAGCAACTGAACTGAACTGAACGGAACTGACTCAATGGATGCAAAGACCCTACTCTTACTTCATGATTAATTGGTAAATTATTTTCTGTCACCTTCTCTAGAAGTTGCCTCTCTTTTTATATGATCACACACCCATCTCTACCAGCATGTCTTTACTCTCCTTGGTTACATGCCCACATGCCTAAATTGCCTATGAGACTCAAAGAAACAAAACCAAGCTATTAACACCTGAATCTGGGTACATGAACTTAGTTAATGTGTGAAGAATTGGGAGTTTGGGCATGTTAGATTTCTTATGGTTATGTTTTTCCTTGATATTATCATTATGTCAAACCTTAATAGTACAATCTTGGCTTATAAAAGGCAAGGGAATCAGACATCGACTTACCAACATTTGTTGGATCATAGAGAAAGCAAGGGAATTATAGAAAAAAAAAAAATCTACTTCTGCTTCATTGACTATGCTAAACTTTTTGTCTCTGTGGATCACCACAGCTGAGGAAAATATTTAAACAAATGTGAGTACCAGACCACCTTGCCTGTCTCCTGGGAAATCTGTATGAAGGTCAAGAATGAACAGTTAGATTTGGACATGGAACAACTGACTGGATCAAAATTGGGAAAGGAGCTGACAAAGATGTATATTCTCATCATAAAAAATGCCAGGCTGGATGAATAACAAGCTAGAATAAAGATTTCCAGGAGAAATATCAATAACCTGAGATATACAGATGATAATACTCTAAAGATAGAAAGTGAAGAGGAACTGAAGAGCCTCTTGATGAAGGTGAAAGAGGAGAGAGAGAGAGAGGAAAAAATAAAATCTGGCTTGAAGCTCACCATTAAAGAAATGAAGATCATGGCATCTGGTCCCATCACTTCATGGCAAACAGAAAGTGAAAAACTGGAAATAGTGACAGCTTTTATTTTCTTGGGCTCCAAGATCACTGAGGACAGTGTCTGTGGCCATGAAATTAAAAGACACTTGCTCCTTGGAATGGAAGCTATGACAAACCTAGTCAGCATATGAAAAAGAAGAGATATCACTTTGCCAACAAAGGTCTGTATAATCAAAGCTAAGGCTTTTTCAGTAGTCATATATGGGTGTGAAAGTTGCCCATAAATAAGGCTGAGTACTGAACAATCAATGCTTTTGAATTATTGTGCTGGAGAAGACTCTTGAGAGTCCCTTGCTGTCCCTTGGACAGCAAGCAGATCAAATCAGTCAATCCTAAAGGAAATCAACCCTGAATATTCATTGGAATAACTGGTGTTGAAGCTCCAGTACTTTGGCCACCTGTTGAGAAGAGCTGACTCATTGGAGAAGCCCCTGACGTTGAGAAGGATTGAAAACAAAAGGAGAAGGGAACAGCAGAGGATGACATAGTTAGATGGCATCACTGACTCAATGGACATGAATGAGAAAACCCTGGTAGACAATGGAGGACAAATGAACCTGGCATGTTGCAGTCTGTAGGGTTGCAAAGAGTCGAGAATCACTTAGTGACCGAACAACAACAACAACAAAACTTAATTAGGAAGAATTCCCTCACAACTTTGAAATAAAAATCTGTCTCAAAAGCATTGAAAGAAAGCTTGGTAAAGCTTTTAATCTAGACTTCTACAAAAAGGGGAAAGTTCACAGCTATGTAGGTATTGATTTGCTAAGTGCACTTTTCTATTTAATTTTATCTATGAAAATTAATTCAGTTTTTAATTAATATTTTTATGATTATAGAAGTTAAACTAGGGAAGATTAAATTATCTTCTTTATCCTTAACATCATTATTGATTTATCATCAATTATTTGGGTGTTGCTTTTAATGATGTTATTCCATGTACACATACACTAGTCACAATTCATCTTTGCAACATCAGTCTTCTCTCTTCTGGCGAATAGATACAGACTGATTAGGTGATTAACCATAAATTTGTTTAGCACAATAGCCAAGAAGAGACTGAGAATAAATGTGAGGCATGTATATTTATATTTGTAGCTGCCACAGTTTAGACAACAGAGGAAAGAAGTTGAGTCAACTGAGACAGAATCTGAATTTATAGAAAGAAATCCACTTAACAACAAGGAAACACTTCCAAATGAGATGGAGGACAAATCTGAACTCAGCAACTCAGAGTTATCAAAGGCTGATGCATAAGATAAACAGGGAACAACTGAACATTGAAACAGCATTCAGATGAAATTTCTGGAAACCACTCTCAGTACCAAGGTATGTGAAAGTCACTTGCTCCCTTAAGTTTATGACACTTTGATTTTGACATCTAATCAGTGAAAACAAATGATTTCTCCAACATCTGCCACTCTGATTAGGCACTAATGAAGTAGTTTTTGCTAAAAGGACTTTTAAAAAAATTAACCAGAAGGGCTTTAGTATTAGAAAGAATTGTCATCCAATCCATACAGAGAATAATTTCAATTTTCAGTATAGAATATTGTTAAAGCTGATGTTTATAAAGTAATGAAATAAATGTAAGTACCAAATTAATTTCAATAATATCTATCAAATTTTAATAACTCTCTGTCCAAATACATTCATAAAGAACCATTAAAGTGTAAAATATCTAGAAGATTGTTAGAGGTGGCCATCAAGAGATCTTGACTTTCTGTTGGCTCATTAACAGGTCCTGGGCCATGGGAGGCTCCTCACTCCATCCCCCTCCTTGAAATGTGCATCATCTCATCATTCCCATGCTAAGAGCTACATCAAGGATGCAGTCTTGATATGATGATGTATTACTGAGACCATCTGAATGGTACTCATGCCAGAACTTCCTTAAGGCCTCTGTATGAACTCAGCCTTGTGGCTGCCTAACACGAACCTGTTATTTAAATTCCCTTGCCACCTACTGATCTGGGTAGTCTGCCCTCTATATTTTAGTTTATTCTTGTTCTCTCTGTATGTGGCCAGTTTCAAATTTTACCTGGGGAACTCCAAAGGTTTTGAACCAACAAAAGTGAATTGTAGGGAACTTCCATGATGATCCAGTGACTGGGACTGCACACTTCCAGTGCAAGGTGCCAAGGTTCAATCCCTGGCTGGTGAATTAGTTCCTACATGCTTCAACTAAGACCCGGTGCAGCCAAATAAATAAATAATTTTTAAAGTGAATTGCAGGATCCTTTATGGCCCACCTCTCAGAATATTGGAAATAAAAGCAAAAATAAACAAATGGGACCTAATTAAACTTAAAAGGTTTTGCACAACCAAGGAAACTATAAGCAAAGTGAAAACACAGCCCTCAAATTGGGAGAAAATAATAGCAAATGAAGCAAAAGACAAAGGTGTAATCTCAAAAATATTCAAGCAACTCCTGCAGCTCAATTCCAGAAAAATAAATGACCCAATCAAAAAATGGGCCAAAGAACTAAACAGACATTTCTCCAAAGGAGACATACAGATGGCTAACAAACACATGAAAAGATGCTCAACATCATTCATTATCAGAGAAATGCAAATCAAAACCACAAAGAGATACCATTACATGCCAGTCAGGATGGGTGCTATCCGAATGTCTACAAGAAATAAATGCTGGAGAGGGTGTGGAGAAAAGGGAACCCTCTTACACTGTTGGTGGGAATTCAAACAAGTACAGCCTCTATGGAGAACAGTGTGGAGATTCCTTAAAAAACTGGAAATAGAACTGCCATATGACCCAGCAATCCCACTTCTGGGCATACACACTGAGGAAACCAGATCTGAAAGAGACACGTGCACCGCAATGTTCATCACAGCAGTGTTTATAATAGCCAGGACATGGAAGCAACTTAGATGCCCATCAGCAGACGAATGGATAAGGGAGCTGTGGTACATATACACCATGGAATATTTCTCAGCCATTAAAAAGAATTCCTTTGAATCAATTCTAATGAGATGGATGAAACTGGAGCCCATTATACAGAGTGAAGTAAGCCAGAAAGATAAAGATCAATACAGTATACTAATGCATGCATATGGAATTTAGAAAGATGGTAATGATAACCCTATATGCAAAACAGAAAAAGAGACACAGATGTACAGAACAGACTTTTGGACTCTGTGGGAGAAGGCGAGGGTGAGATGTTTAGAGAGAACAGCATCGAAACATGTATATTATCAAGGGTGAACCAGATTACCAGCCCAGGTTGGATGCATGAGACAAGTGTTAGGGGCTGGTGCGCTGGGAAGACCCAGAGGGATCGGGTGGAGAGGGAAGTGGGAGGGGGGATCAGGATGGGGAATACATGTAAATCCATGGCTGACTCATGTCAATGTATGGCAAAAACTACTACAATATTGTAAAGTAATTAGCCTCGAACTAATAAAAATACATGGAAAAAACTAATAATAATAAAAAGAAAAAAAATGTAAGCATTTATAAATCAAACAAATCTAAAAAAAAAAAATAAATAAAGTGAATTGTGCTTTCTTCAAAGGAAAAAATAAATAAATAAATAAAAGTAGAAATGTTTCCACTTACATAAGCTGTCTGACATATATATGAATTATGTATGTAATGACATGATTTTTGTTGTTATATTATCTCCATTTTTTCCCTAGATTTTTATGTAATTGTGAACCTAGTTATCATGGAACTTTCTGTGAACTTAATATAAACAAATATGAAAACTCACTTTGTCCTGAAGGAGAAAATTGTGTCAACAGGACATGTAGATACATCTTCCTCTGTGCTCCTAGTGGTTCAGTTGAATTTCTACCCACTCTGTCTGTATTAACATGTTTATTGTAAATGACTGATACTCCCTTATCTACTCTGCAAAACCTGAAATAACCTGTCCCATGCAAGTGGGGCAGAAGTGTCAAGGGATTTTTTATCTTTTATAAAAGAAATTAGTAAAAGCAAAAATTATGCTTTTTAATCTAAAATTCACCAAAGATTAAGAAATATATGAATTATACATTAATGTATTTTACATTTTTATTCTTTTTGAATTGAAGTTAAACTGAAGAGTTTTTATACACTTGCAATTAATTAAAAAATACTCTATGAATAATCTATTAATAAGATAAGTAGTAGTTATATCCATTACACAAATGTGACTTTAAAAACTCCACCAGAACGTTACTAGAACTAATCAATGAATAAAGTTGCAGGATATAAAATTAACACACAGAAATCCCTTGCATTCCTATACACTAACAATGAGAAAACAGAAAGAGAAATTAGGGAAACAATTACATTCACCACTGCAACGAAAAGAATAAAATATTTAGGAATATATCTACCTAAGGAAACAAAAGACCTATATATAGAAAACTATAAAACACTGGTGAAAGAAATCAAAGAGGACACAAATAGATGGAGAAATATACCGTATTCATAGATTAGAAAGATCAATATAGTGAAAATGAGTATACTACCCAAAGCAATCTATAGATTCAATGCAATCCCTATCAAGCTACTATCAAGTATTTTTCAGAGTACTAGAACAAATAATCTCACAATTTGTATGGAAAAAACAAAAAACCTCAAATAGCCAAAGCAATATTGAGAAAGAAGAATGGAACTGGAGGAATCAACTTGCCTGATTTCAGTCTCTACTACAAAACCACAGTCATCAAGACAGTATAGTACTGACACAAAGACAGAAATATAGATCAATGGAACAAAATAGAAAGCCCAGAGATAAATCCATGCACCTACGGACACCTTATCTTTGACAAAGGATGCAAGAATGTACAATGGAGAAAAGACAATATCTTTAACAAGTGGTACTGGGAAAACTGGTCAACCACTTGTAAAAGAATGAAGCTAGAACACTTTCTAACACCATACACAAAAATAAACTCAAAATGGATTAAAGATCTAAACTTAAGACCAGAAACTATTACACTCCTAGAGGAAAACATAGGAAATACCCTCTCCGACATAAACCACAGCAGGATCCTCTATGACCCACCTCCCTGAATATTGGAAATAAAAGCAAAAATAAGCAAATGGGACCTAATTAAAATTAAAAGCTTCTGCACAACAAAAGAAACTATGAGCAAGGTGAAAAGACAGCCTTCAGAATGGGAGAAAATAGTAGCAAATGAAGCAATGGCAAATAATTAATCTCAAAAATATACAAGCAACTCCTGCCACTCAATTCCAGTGAAATAAAACACCCGATTAAAAAGTGGGTCAAAGAACTAAATAGACATTTCTTCAAAGAAGACTAACCAAAGATGGCTAACAAACACATTAAAAAATGGTCAACATCACTCATTATTAGATAAATGCAAATGAAAATTACAGTGAGGTACCACTTCATGACAATCAGAATGGCTGCTATCCAAAAGTCTACAAGCAATAAATGCTGGAGAGGGTGTGGAGAAAAGGGAACCCTCTTACACTGTTGGTGGGAATGAAAACTAGTACAGCCACTATGGAGAACAGTGTAGAGATTCCTTAAAAACCTGGAAATAGAATTGCCATATGACCCAGCAATCTCACTGCTGGGCATACACACTGAGAAAACCAGAATAGAAAGAGACACGTGTACCCCCAGTGTTCATCACGGCACTGTTTATAATAGCCAGGACACGGAAGCAACTTAGATGTCCATCAACAGATGAATGGATAAGAAAGCTCTGGTAGATATACACAGTAGAATATTACTCAGCCATTAAAAAGAATACATTTGAATCAGTTCTAATAAGGTAGATGAAACTGGAGCCTATTATACATAGTGAAATAAGCCAGAAAGAAAGACACCAATACAGTATACTAACGCATATATATGGAATTTACAAAGATGGTAATGATAACCTTGTATGTGACACAGCAAAAGAGCCACAGGTATATTGAACAGTCTTTTGAACTCTGTGGGAGAGGGCGATGGTGGGATAATATGGGAGAATGGCATTGAAGCATGTAAATTATCATATGTGAGAGGAATCACCCTTCCAGTTTCAATGCATGAGACAGGGTGCTCAGGGCTGGTACACTCTGATGACCCAGAGGGATGGGATGGGGAAGGAGGTGGGAGAGGGGTTCATGATGGGGAATATATGTACACCCATAGAGGATTCAAGTCAATGTATGGCAAAACAAATTCAATATTGTAAAGTAAAATAAATAAATTAATTCATTAAAAATAAATAAAAATACAAATCTAGTAAGATTAGCTCTTTTAAATACACTTATATGCTAGAAATCAACCTGGGAACATTTCTGCATTTAAAGTTCCAGAAGAATAACATGATTTAGAGTCAGTTAGGCCAATATCAATCATTCTAATTTGGATAGACTCAATTCTATTGAAAAAATAAAAGGCAGAAATAATCAAGGAACTTACAAAGAGTGTTAGCCCTCTATCTTCTGCTGAGAAATTACATTTATAAAATACAAAAATATGTATTGTTTTGGCATACCAATGTTAATTATGTAGGCCCAGCAAGAATGCATTCAAATCTCAAATCCTAATTTTTTAATATCTGAATTCTACACCACTGGGACTTTTGTATTCCTTTTCTGAAGGAGGGGGTTTAAGTGAATCTAATACTAGATTCTATGCTCTTAGGGGCTTCCCTGGTGGCTCAGACAGTAATTAATCTGCCTGCAATGAGAGAGACCTAGACTTGATCCCTGGGTCGGGAAGATCACCTAGGGAAGGGAATGGCAACCCACTCCAGAATTCTTGCCTGGATAATTCAATGGCCAGAAGAGCCGGGTGAGCTACACACCATGGGGTCACAAAGGGTCGGACACAACTGAGCAACTAACACCTTCTTTTTTCATATTCTTAGGAGTGGGAAAAAAATTTAAAAAACTAGACAAATAGAAATGATACTAAAAAGCCAAATTGATAAAGAACTAGAGCACTTCAAGCATTTCCAGTGAATAAGTGAACAAAAAGCAAGAGGAAATTGTCATTTGAACAAAACACGTGCAGGTGTCTTTCCTGAGGAATAACAACAGTTTGTTACCTTGGTAACGATTGTTACAAGCACAGAAGACTTAGCTAAAATTAAAAGAAAGATTAAACTGCAATCTACAGATGTTATTACATAAGTAAGGAGCAGTACATTTTGGCTATTAAAATATCTTTTCAAAACTTCATATTGCCCTTCATCTTCCAAATGGTTGAGACTTGTGCTTGGGCATCCAACTGGTGATACCAATCTCCATGTTGCTGTTGCAGCTGCTACCGCCGCTAACAGTGTGAAGGTAAGAAATGACACACTGAGCTTAATGTGACTGAGGAACATGTTCACAAAGCTGTTTGATATGACACGTTGTTCTGATATTTTAAATTCATCCTGAAGTTTAAATGATTTTGTGTTTCTCTTTCACAACCTATTTCACTGCAAGCTGCGGTTCAGAGAATTTTCAAAATTTAAGATGGTGTTGTCAGAAACCACAGTGGAGAAGCTGAGTGCACATCTGGCTGTAGGAGGTGGTCTCCAATTGAAACATACATGCGGGAGTCTTCAGATACACAACTGTGGTGCCGGGTAGGCTCACATGTAAAGACGTGTGAATTATTTCAAGCAGAGGTAGTGATTAACGTTGTCAAATATTATTATGCCAAGTAAATAAAGACTACATATTAACCATTGGCATTACCAATACAAGAGTCACTGGTGACAGTCAAGGAAGCAGTTTTGCTGGAGTGGAGGGTGCAAAAGTCTGTTTGAGGTAGATGTAAGAGAAACTGTGGTAAAATTTCTCCGATGAATATAGACAATTTATTAAAGGACTTTTTATTATTATTTTTTAAGAGGGAAAGAAGAAATGGAGCAATAGTTTGAGGAGAGAGTGAGACTGAATATAAAGTTTTGTTTTAATTTACATGCTTGTAAAATGATTGATTCCTATGTGGAGAATGAATTATAGAGTCTCAGTAATAGAAGCAGAGAAACATCTGAAAGTTTGGTCCAGGCGACAAATTAGAGTGAGATAGATTAGCACTGCCCAGGAGAGGTAATGAGAAATGTCCGCACCTCATACTTGTTCAATAAATATTCATAAATGAAGAACATCTAATCAAATATAAATAGTAAAGTGTATCACTGAATGAAATATCATTTTATTAATCATTGATGAATCAAATTATGTCCCCTTTTTATTTTTAATGAGAAAACTTCAACTTCTTCTCATTGATTCATTGGAATCTGAAACAGTTTGTATTTTCAGTTATCTTGGGATCTCAAGCTTTTTTGGAACAATGCTCACATAAACTCTGGAAGCTCAGTTGGTAAAGGATCTGCCTGCAATTCAGGAGACCCAGGTTCGATCCCTAGGTTGGGAAGATCCCCTGGAGAAGGGAATGGCTACCCACTCCAGTATTCTGGCCTGGAGAATTCCATGAACTCCATAGTCCGGGGGGTCACAAAGAGTCAGACACAACTGAGTGACTTTCACTTTCATATATATATATATATATATATATCTCAAATATGTTGTGCTTAGTCACTCAGTCATGTCTGACTCTTTGCGACCCCTTGGACTGTAGCCTGCCAGGCTCCTCTGTCCCTGGGGATTCTCCAGGCAAGAATATTGGAGTGGGTTGCCATGCCCTCCTCCAGGGAACATCCCCAACCCAGGGATCAAACACAGGTCTCCTGCATTGTGGGTGGATTCTTTACCATCTGAGCCACCAGGGCGAGACTGTAACTTAACATGGTATAGAGCAGACACACTAGTTGCCATAAAGGGGAAATTATGTAGTAAAGCAATTATAAGGGTATGGGATAAGGTTAGGAGTTGCGGAGTTGAATTTAAACAGACAAATCAGGAAAAGCCTTGAAAACACTGGTTTTGTTTAAGATTGAAATACCATTCATTTATTGGTAGGTACATATATGGGGCTTCTCAAGTGGATAAGTAGTAAAGAAGCCACCTACCAATGCAGGAGATGTAGGTTCAATCCCTGGGTCAGGAAGATAGCCTGAGGAAAAGGCATCCCACTTCAATATTCTTGCTTAGAAAACCCCATGAACAGAGGAGCCAGGCAGGCTACAATCCAGAGTGTTGCAAAGAGTCAGATGTGACTGAGGACACACACAAATACATATATATATTATATTGCAGTATAGCTGAGTTACAATGTTGTGTTAGTTTCAGATATACAGCAAGGTGATTTATATATGTATATAGAGATCACCTAACACTTGACTATTGACTGATGAGTTTGATACATGTGTGAGAAATCTGAAATGCCATTTATTGATAGGCCTTTTCCCTTTTACTGGTTTTCCTGGGAAGGAGGGTAAACGAAATGGAGGTGAGGATCAGAGTGCACCTGGAAAAATTTTTGACAAGGTTGCGGTAAACTAGAACCTTGGGACCAGCAGAGAGTTCTGATGATTAGAAGCAGCCAATATGTATTAGGAGAAGTATATACTAAATTCAAGTTTTTCTTCTAATGTGCTTTAACTTACTTCAAATACAAAGTAATTATCTGTTAGTGGAACTTTGGAGAAAGAACCAGATCAATGTATCTGTAGCACAGGGCCAATAGAGCAAAAAACGGACAAAAGTTGCGGGAGGAATAAAGCAAAACAATGAAGGTGGGGTTGACGTGGCGTTGGCTGAAGAGGTGAGTAGGAAACTCACAAGTCTCCCAAGAGTTCTTGCTCCTCAATGTTATTTTCAAACCCCATTTTTGCTTCCTCCTTCCATGGAATACTTATCTCTCTTTCCCCCCAATCTAATTCTGTGGCTTGCAATTATGACCACTGCCTTATATTATCATAACTCTGTCTCCTTCCATAAAGTCACCTCAAAACACCTCTATCCTGAAGTCAATCTCAACTTCCCATATATTGTCCCTTCACACAGGTCGCATAAAACAGGAGGAAAAACACATGTATATATAAACACATACACACATGCACAGACTCACACTCATTTTCTGGATCCTCTTGCCTTGACTTCCTGATCACAGCCTTCAAGAGAGCCCCTCAAACTTCTGAAAGGTACTGCTTCTCCCTAATCAATCCAATTTCCCAGCATTCTAGCCTATTATTTCTCTCTCTCTCTCTCTCCTATTTTAAAGTTCCCATCAATATTCCCTTTACTTAAATTCCAGTTTATGTTTTTGTCTCTCATATTCCTGAGAAAGTAAAGTGATCAAAAGAGAATTTCTTTTTTTCCTACTAACAGCTAGCATCCTACAGAGATCTGTACTCATACACCGCACTTACAGTCAGATCCCCATTCTCCTGTTGGTAGTTATCCCTTCTACTGGCAAATCGCTTCTGTCCACTATTGCCTATCATTAAAGATATTCATCCTGCAATTACGTTCTGCAATGCCAACTCTTTGTTTCATACTATGTAACTACTACCATCATATAAATATTAATATTTACTTTTTTTCTCATTTCATTTTTGAATCTCTCCCTTTTTATACTTCTATTAAACTACACATTTCTATTTTTTAAACAGAATTATCAAATCTGTTTTCTATCTTGAATATCACTTCCTAACTGTCCATTCTCTTCAAACCTATTCCCAGTCTGGCTTTTAATACCAAGGCTAAAATGAAGCTGTTCACATCAGAGGTGATCAACTTGCACACATCGACAAATTCAAAGGCAGATTCTCCTTCCTTGTCTTTGTCCTACTTTCAGTAGCATTTTATACATTCCTTCCACTTAAACCATTCCTAGACCTTAAATCCCATGTTTCTACAAACAATTTCTTCACTGATTTTTGTCTCCTTTGATGAATCCTGTGCCTGGTCAGGAATTTACTCTTCATTTCCTTCCTCTAAATACATTCATCCTCTAAGGGATTCCATCCAGATTTCTGTTTAAATATCATTCATATACTGACAATTAACAAATTTGTTTTCCTGAGTTGTGGACTCTTCCCTGTACTCTAAACACATATACTTAAATAATCACTCAATTTTTCTTCTTGGATTTCCATCTGATACCTCTAAAGGATCTCTCAGAACTGAGGAGTCAGCCCAGCCCTGCTTCAACCTGTGCTTTTGTATCAGTGAATGGTGGCATAGTTCACCCAATTTTTCAGGCTAAAATTATAAAGCTATTCCTCACTCTTTGTTTATACATCTCATGAAATCCATCAGCAGATCCCGTTGACTGTACTTTCAAAATATACTTAAATTTAACCATTTCTCACAACCAGCATTGCAATCACCCTAGTCTAAGCCACCATCTCTTCTTGCCTAAACTATAACACCTTATTTCCAACTTCCATTCTTGTCACATTAAAATGTATACCCCTTTAAATACCCAAAGTGGTCATTTTAAAATATGAAATGGATCATTTTACTCCCAGTTCAAAATCCATGATTTTGCATAATGCTTTGAATATGACACACACTCCTTACTTTGTCCTGTTATATCCTATGCAGTCAGTTCCTGGCCACCTTTCCAACCCAGTTTCTACTTCATCCTCTTGGTCCCCACCTGAAGTGACCTCCTGCTGTTCCATCTGGTAATGAATGATTCCGTCATATATGCACAATTTTCTCAGTAATTTCATTGGGTCCCCAGTGTGAGTCTCTCTAGAGACTTGTCACATTATATAAAATAATATGACACTCTACCCACCTGCTTTTTTCCATCACAATGATTATCACTATCTTGTCTGTGTGCAAGCATGCTAAGTCGCTCCAGTCATATCCAACTCCATGTGACCTTGTAGACTACAGCCTGCCAGGCTCCTCTTGTCCATGTGATTTGCCAGGCAAGAATTCTGGAGTGGGTTGCCACGCCCTCCTCCAGATATCTTCCAGACCCAGGGATAGTACCTACATCTCTTATGTCTCCTGTATTGGCAGGTGGGCTCTTTACCTCTAGCGCCATGTTTGAAGCCCTCTTGTCTTTATATCACTTAACTGATAATCTACTTTATATCATCTTACTAGAATTGAATATCTTTGAGGAAGGATATTATTGCTTTTTGCTCCTTGTTGTATCTGAGTGCTAGTAAAGTGCTAGGACATTAAAGGCATTCAAAGATTTTTAAAGTGAAAGAATATTTCACACTTTAAGTAATTCGATTGCTTAATTTTAGTCAGTTTCAATTTTTTCATACTAATGCACATGACTTTGGTTATTATAGATTTATGTTTAGTATTTTTTCTTCATTTTCTTCCCATAATACCATTAAAATAGTTTTTTAACATTTTATTGCAAATAAATTATAATAAATAAATTTAAAAACTTTTAAAGTATCAATAATCAATAGGAAATAAAGTCTCACTTTTATAATGTTGACTTATTGACACTGTGGAAAAGCATTCCAAGAAAGAGAAAAGCCTACAAACCTGACTCATTTTGAATTAAATGTATGCATATGCAAGTACACAAAACAATTCTAAATTCATGGGCTATATAATTTGATTTAATATTATCAATTAAACAGTTCTATGTAATAAGTCTTAAAGTGACCTAAAATGAAAAATACAGTTCTTATATATTATCGTTAACCCCCAGAAAATCTTTCTGAAAGCCTACCAATAGATTATTAAGCCCAGTGACCTTATTATTGTTGATCTTTATGTAATATATAGCTATCATAAAACAGTTAATATTTTATATTACAAAATAACATGCTAAAATAATGGTTGAGATTATATACTGCCTATTAAAAGCATGTTAATTTTCAGATATTTATAAGTCATTATTCCCTTATATTTAGTTTTCCAGGGCAGCAATTTTTATGTTTCATAAATGTGTTCATTTGATATTTTGCAGAGTAATTCAGCTTACAGAAATTCTATAGATTCTGGTCTTCATCAGAGTGCAATGGTATATTGATAGTATTATAATGTTCTCACCTATAACATGGGTTATAAGTTTCTTCAAATTGGCTTGACCAGAAAACTCTATATTTTGGAAGGGCTTCAGGTTTGTTCATGAAAGTACAGGGATTTCTGTTCAAGTCAGTTTGAAGAACCTATAACCATGTTTCAAGGTGAGAACATTATAATGCTGCCAATCTCTCACTGTAAACAGTGGAAAGAGTTGGGAATGGAAAGAAGTTACAAGGCCAGCTTCTTGTAGGGCCTGCAGTCAACTGAAGAGCTAAGACCAAAGTACACATGAAGAAAGGACGGCTATGTAGCTGCATTTCCAGAACGTAGGCATAGCTATTTCCTCTGGAAGCCCAGGTCATGGCATCTCAGCCAGCCTCCAATTTCAGCAGCTTGTGAAGTGAGCCATTCTGAATGATCTCAGCTCACCTCATGAGATGGTTCTCCAAGTTAAGAGATGCTGAGTTTCTGCTCCAAATCCAGGATCTTTTCCTACACCATGGAGCCAGCTTAGCCCACATGCAAAACACAGTAAGTCAGTGCCCTGAAGGCACACTTCAAAGAACAAGAGATGGAAGCCAGTTTATAGTCTAACCACCTTCTTTTTGGTGAATAATCCTGGATATACATCATTTGCTTCTTAAAAGTTTAATGTGCAGTCATGTCCCCATCACTAAGGCTGCTTCCGTGGACTTTGAATCATTCTCTGGTCTCATTACGCCCTTTGTCCACACAACTTCCTCCTTCTTACTTCGCAAGGTGACCTGCTGAATAAATTGAATTTTGAACTCAGGTTCTGATTTCAAGAGAATCCAAACTAAGACAATGGATTTAATGACAACAGAGCAGGAATCCAAGAAAGCAGCCCAAAGCCCCAGTATGGAGAGTATTTCCATGCCATCAGTATGAGACACTGCCATTGAAAAACAGATTTCTCCTAACTGATTAGAAAGAGAAGGAAAGAGAATCCAATGTACTTACAATTCTACCTTTTTGATAGGGAAATCTACCAATTAGAAACTGGGGAATGAGGCTATAACCCCAAAACCACATAAAATAAAATGTGCTGTGAAACACTCTGTGGTGGAAGTATTTTCCTAGTCTATAAAGGACTAGACTTTTTCTGACATCTCCAGGAATTCAGTAGTTTTCATCTGTAATAGGTGCCTTCTTTAAATGGAAATGTTCTGTGGTTCTACAGAACATAAACAGATTTAAAGAAATTGTAAATATCTTTTTAAAAATCAAAGTATAGAAGTACTACCACTCCAGTTAAACCTGACTTTTAAAGAGAGAAATAGAAATATGATACATTACAAAGCACAGATCTTTGGAGATATTTGAAATTTGAAATCTAAACCCCAATAACCCCAATAACAATATAATGCACAGATAATAAAAATGTATCTCCTATGTTTTGAAAGGATTTTTCTATCTGGCCCTTTAACGGGTAATAAATATCACTGGGGAGAAGGCAATGGCACCCCACTCCAGCACTGTTGCCTGGAAAATCCCATGGAAGGAGGAGCCTGGTGGGCTGCAGTCCATGGGGTAGTGAAGAGTGGGAAACAACTGAGTGACTTCACTTTCACTTTTCACTTTCACGTATTAGCGAAGGAAATGGCAACCCACTCCAGTGTTCTTGCCTGGAGAATTCCAGGGACGCGGGAGCATGGTGGGCTGCCGTCTATAGGGTCACACAGAGTCGGACACGACTGAAGTGACTTAGCAGCAGCAGCAGCAGCAGCAGCAGCAGCAGCAAATATCATTGCTCTATTTTAGTTCCTTATTCTTTCTCTCTGAGACTTTCTTTTACATGATTTTCTTAAGTATCTTTTTTTCTCTAAGTCAGTTTCATAAGTCCCCAACAAGTGAATAATGCATGTCTGGTCGTATGGAGCGTCTTTATCAAGACATAAATTAGCAGGTAAGCCTCTCAACTCCAAGTTCCAGCCATTCTTCTCGGGCCCTTTGCTGAGCTTCTACAACATGACTGCTTGTCTAGGTACCGAAAAGTGTGCACAGGACAGACTAAACTACTCATGTTCTAGTGTGAGAGCCTGGGAGAACTCAAGGGTTCCTGTGTTTACTCCCGGTCTCAGCCTTGACAAAGCTGGAACTCTGAATTTCACCTGACAATCAGCAGCAGGTAAGCATCAAGTAAAGATGAAATAGCTGCTATTTTCTCATCTGTTAACACAAGAGAGCCAAGTACTTCTCCCCGGAGGCCGAGGACGCATAAGAGATGGTCTCCTTTTCCACCTCCTCCACTTCCGCCTTGGGTTATGCTCAAGACAAGACTGTCCTGAACCTTGTGCCGCACAAGACATCGTCAGTCAGTCAGTCTCTCTATCTTCAGAAGATATGGGTTTTGACTTTTTACACCATGACTTTCCACCATTTAACTGTTACCCACCTTTTTAATGTGACCAACAGGTTGAGCCCAATTCTGTTTGATTGGATAGTATGATTTATAAACACATACACACGCACACACACATATATATGACATTTTGAAATGAGGTTAAGGCATAATACTCTTAATTTTGCTTTTTTTAATTAAAAAAGACAAAAAACACAGAAGTCCTGGAAATGTTGGGCATATATTTTCATTTTGGAAAATATTGGCTGGCTGTGAGGAGCAGGGAGCTGCTTGAGATGGGACACAGTCTTCACCTTTTACCTGAATCATCAGCTGCACTTATTTGTGCTATTTTCCTGTCCATGACACACCTTTGAACTGCCTACCACTAAAGTTTCAGAGGACTGCAAAAACAAGATTCACATCCAACATACCGCCGCTCCCTACATTTACTGTGCTGTTCTAATTCTCTACTTCCAGAAGAAAACTTTTACATTCACTTTTCAGCCCACTGCTCATTTTATTGGCAATTCACTGGTTTTTCATGCTCCTTGTTTGTCATCACTTGACTTCCTTGTCTTTTAGAGGCATAATGGAAATGCCTTTCTGCCTTGAAACAGTTGGGATTTAAATTTCCCAAGGGATATTTCTATTTAGGAAAATGTTTACACTCATAAAATCTCACCTCTTCCAAAGAGGAATAAAACAAAGCAAGGTCATACCTGTAACATTCTGCAGAGTTCTTGACACTGCGGTAGTGTTTGCATTCACAGCATCCTGTCTGTGTGCAAGTCAATGTAGTTATACCTTTACTTACCAACTCAGAACAGTTCTTTTACCTGTGTAACCTCTCTAAGGAGGAAGACTAGAAGAAAAATGGCATTTTTTTCTCCTAGGTTTTTTTTTTTCTTTTTTTTAATTCTAACTAAGGTGTTATATGAACATGATATTAATTTCAGACCTAAAAGAAAATATGTGCTGGTTCTGATAATTTAGAAACATTTACCTTCAATAGTTATGCACAGCTAATCTTTACAAAAGAGGTATATTGGGGGGCGGGGTGTGTGTGTGAAGCATTCCGGGGAGAGCTAGGGAAAACTAATTTTATCTAAGCATGATGTGCTCCTCAAAATATGTACTAGAGTCTCTATAAGAATATATTTAGAATAAAGAACATCAGAATTTTCTGATTAGGGCAAATAACTTCTCAATTCCATTTACCTTGTTCAACCTACCATACCCAACCTATACCAGTTCAAATCTGAAGCTGAATTAATCCTGACACAGAACTCTGAGTAGGTGCAGTTGTTTGTGTTTAAAAGAACCTGAAATATCCCTGACCAGGAAACCCAGAGATCAGTCAAGATATGTATTCTGAGACAAACTCCTTGCCATAGTCAAGTTTATTATTCTCTAAAAAACAGGGACATCAATCCTCATGGTCCTAAGAAGCAACTTATGTCTTTTCAATAGTCAGCTTTAGAAGATAACACCTGGAATCTAAAAAAAAAAAAAAAAAAAGATACATATTATTATATTTGATTGTAAATATGATTATATTTATTTACTTACAAATTGTTTAAACATATATTCAAGCCTGCAGAATTTGGACTGGAAACTCCAGTGAGTTTCACAGTCCCCACAGTTCTCTTCAATTGCTCTCCTGGATTGATGAATTCTCCCCTGGTTTAAAGAAGAGATGTTCTCAGTCTGTCTCCCTACCTCCATCCTTTCCCTTTTCCAATCAATTCTTTATAGAATCATTCTATAGCAAAACTAGGCCTTATAACTCTCTCCTTGGAATAAGTCATTGGATTCTTAGAATAAGATTAAAAATCCTTAACCTAGCTCTCAAGGGCTTATACAGTCTGTTCTGTCTCTCAATTTTATATCAAACTATTATCTTCTTTTCTCACTTGACCATCTATGCACTGCTTTCAAGCATACTACTATTCTTTAATATGCTATTTTCCATTTGGTGCTTTGTTCATCATGTGTCCTTTAAAAAGTGTGCTGCCCTCTTAACGGCATATGGCCACTTGCATCTCTTCTTTAGGTCTCAACGAAGATTTTATCTCTTTAAAGAGAACTATTTACAGTGAAGTATCCCTTAGTCACTTTCTCCATTACATCAGCCTTTTGGTTTTCTCAGTACAGTTCAGTTCAGTCGCTCAGTCGTCTCCGACTCTTTGCGAAACCATGAATCGCAACACGCCAGGCCTCCCTGTCCATCACCAACTCCTGGAGTCCACCCAAACCCACGTCCATGGAGTCGGTGATGCCATCCAGCCACCTCATTCTCTGTCATCCCCTTCTCTTCCTGCTCTCAATCCTTCCCAGCATCAGGGTGTTTTCAAATGAGTCAGCTCTTAGCATCAGGTGGCCAAAGTATTGGAGTTTCAGCTTCAACATCAGTCCTTCTAATGAACACCCAGGACTGATCTCCTTTAAGATGGACTGGTTGGATCTCCTTGCAGTCCAAGGGACTCTCAAGGGTCTTCTCCAATACCACAGTTCAAAAGCATCAATTTTTCAGCTTTCTTTATAGTCCAACTCTCACATCCATACATGACCACTGGAAAAACCATAGTTTTGACTAGACAGACCTTTGTTGGCAAAATAACGCCACTGCTTTTTTTTTTTTTTTTTCCCCCAATGGGTTTTGTCATACATTGATATGAATCTGTTTGCCACTGCTTTTTAATATGCTGTCTAGGTTGGTCATAACTTTCCTTCCCAGGAGTAAGCGTCTTTTAATTTCATGGCTGCAGTCATCATCTGCAGTTATTTTGGAATCCAGAAAAATAAAGTCAGCCACTGTTTCCACTGTTTCCCCATCTATTTGCCATGAAGTGCTGGTACCGGATGCCATGATCTTAGTTTTCTGACTGTTGAGCTTTAAGTCAACTTTTTCACTCTCCTCTTTCACTTTCATCAAGAGGCTCTTTAGTTGTTCTTCACTTTCTGCCATAATGGTTTTCTCCAACCTGACCTTAATTTGCACTTTTTAAATTTATTATTGTAGCTGACAATTGTAGGTCTCCCAGGCAAAGTTTCATGAGGACACAGATTTTCTCCATATTTCTTGTTCTATATGTAGACAAGATGCTCAAAACATATCTTGAAGGCTCACAGAAATAGAGAACAGAATTGTGGTTGCCAAAGGAGAGGAGGAGTGGGGAAGGGGAGGCTTGGGAGTTTGGGATTAGCAGATGCCAACCATTATATATAGAATGAATGAACAACAGTGCCCTACTGTAATAGCACAGGGAACTACATTTACTATCTTGTGACAAATCATAATGGAAAATAATATGTATGTGTAACTGAACCATTTTCCTGTAGAGCAGAAATTAGCAAAACATTGTAAATCAACTATATTTCAATTAAAAAAAAATGTTGGAAAAGAGAATGAGATAAGATTGAGAATCGCATTTTGTGGCAAAATCAAAGTGAATAAAAACAACTGAGCATGGATTAATATATTTTTGTTCACATTTACCAAGCAAGAGATTTTTTTCTCTTAAACTTAGAAGTCATAAGACAGATTCCTTATTGACTCAAAGTGGAGAAGGGAACCATTATATAAATATAAAAATAAATTTATTTTTTGATAAAATCATAACTGAGAAATCACAATTTTGTTATAAGAAATACTAATTTATAGCATATTATCTAATTAGGAAATTACCATTTAAAGGATTCTGTATATTAGGTTTATCTAAATTAAACATATATTCTGAAGTATTTACATAATAAGAAGATAATATATACTAAGAGAAAGCAGAAGAGGAAGAATGCTTACCTGGAAGAATTTCTAGCAAGTCCATGGATAACACTGTGATTATGGAAGAGAAAGCTAGAGAAACCCTTTAGGGATTGAGTACTCAATGCCTTATTTTTTTTTTTAAACACTGGTTACTTCTGTAATTCAACCAGCAGAAATTTACACAGAAAGATATTTCACTATAATTGATAATTATTTTAAATGCCCTTTGTTAAGAGTGGGCTTTCCTGGTGGTTCAGACGGTAGAGAATCTCCCTGAGTGGAGGAGAACCTTGTTTGATCCCTGGATGTGGAAGATCTCCTAGGGAAGGGAATGCCTACCCACTCCAGTATTCTTGCCTGGATAATTCCATGGACAGAGGAGCTTGGAAGGCACTTTTGTTAAGAGCACACCATTATGCACCCATAATAAAATGTTATATTGTTTAATTTTCCTAGAAAATAGTGAGCTCACAACCATGAATTTTTCTGAACATCCAATTTCAGTAAGGAAACTTTCTGGATTATCATGTGTAATCAGTGCCAGCACACTTAGTTGTTACAACAAGAATCGTACAGGGTAAGCAAAACCAAAATTTGTTCATTGATTATGTAATGAGGGTATGTAAAATTTTTGCTTATATTCTGGCCATAGAAATCATAAATTAGGACTTGCAAATGCAATAGGGTAAATCTCCATGAAATCACATTATCTCTTGAAATAATGACTTTCTGTTTATATGCAATAAGAAAGTAGTGAACAAGCAGTTTACGCTTGTAATTTTCTGTGCTTTTGCCAATAATATATATCTTGTAACATGCATTTATGTTTCAAATAAATAATAATGAATTATCAATGTAGAGATTAAAAAAAAATAAAAATGTACATGAATGCAGATTTTTTGTTTATTTGTTCATTAATATATTTCCAGAGTTCAAGCAAGATTTGCCATATTAAAGAGCTTAATAACTACTTAAGAAACAACTGAATGGTAAAATGAGAAAACTTTAAGCCATAATTTTTTTAAATTTTTAAAAATATAATTCAAGTAAAGTAAAACTGATAGTATTTAAACATTTTTACAGAGCCAATCTTTTAAAGATTTTGAAATACACCATTTTTTTCTACATGTCTGTGGTGACTCAGATGGTAAAGAATCTGCTTCAATGCAGGAGATCTAGTTTGATACCTGTTTCGGGAAGATCCGCTGGAGAAGGGATTGGTTGTCAACTCCATTAGGACAGAGGAGCCTGGCAGGCTTCATCCCTTGGGTTTGCAAATAGTTGGACATGACTGAGTGACTAGCGCACTCTCAATGTGAACATTGAAACAATCTATGGCACTGGAGCTTCTTCTAAAATGTACACAAGAATTTTAATTAACCACAGGATTTTATTAAAGAAATGAAATAAAAACTAATGATGATTTTAGTGAAGACTGTCTAATGATGTCAGTTATCTAATGAAAATTCATTGTGTGACAAAAGTTAATTGGAGATAAAAGGCCAGGAAATATACACAAAAAATCACAAACTACTTAGTCTGAATCCATGTTTTCAAAAGCAAAACCTAACTTTGTGTATTTACTAACACGGATTAAGAATTTTCTGGGAACTCAAACAAAGGAAGTTTAAGAGTCACCACTATAAAAGTTTCAGTGATTAAAAAAAAAAAAAAAAAAAAAGTTCACTTCAGTAAGTCAATATTGGGCCACATATTATAATGATGCATTTAACATCCAAGAAATAGCTCTTGCCTTCAAAGAATCCCATTAAGGAGACAGGGATTTGTAGAGAACTACTTACAGAGCCTAATTAAGGGAAGAGAGAGAAAGCTTTCAGATTTCGTTGACAACTATATACATAGACAAAGTTTTGGTCCACATATCACAAGTCAACTTGCCAGCTGGTCTGAGAAAAGCAGGAGGAGAGGGAAGTCTGTGGCTCTTGTTGAAGGTCAGGCTTAAAAGCATCTGTCACTTGATGGCTTAGTAAACAGTTAGGCATTATTTCCTGCTTAAAGTTAAGGAGATAAGCCAAACTAAATAAGGTGTCTGAGGTCAAAATGCTCATAAAAAATTTGAGACTGAAATCCAGGTGTGGAATTTTCTTAAGCATATAACTCATTCTGCAGAAACTTAAGATAAATGCAAACCAACCAAAAAATATTCCATAAACTTTTAATTATAAAGTCCTGGGAAATCAGTCATCTAAAGCTGAAAATAAAGTGTAACAGGTGGTCTCTAATGTTCCTATGCCTCCACTTGAACATTTGAATTTGATTGACACCTTTTGAATGATAGCTATATTATGAATTACTTATTCATAGTAGATACTTCTCTCCCAAATATTCTTCCCTTTGCAAAGTTCTTCCAAATCTACCAAGAGAGAAAACTCACCTACCTATTTAGGCATAGATATAAATTTCTGGAATGTGAATGTGAAAATGACAAACCCATTATGTAAATATTAATTAATGATGGAGTGAGGTTTTCATTTCAATTTAAAATCATTTCCCTTTTCTGCTTTATTTATGTTCACCATCTGCCAATTTTATTGAAATAGGGAAATTTACATGCTCAGTATTTACATGACCTGTATGCAGGTCAGGAAGCAACAGTTCAAACTGGACGTGGAACAACAGACTGGTTCCAAATAAGAAAATGAGTACGTCAAGGCTGTATATTGTCACCTTGCTTATTTAACTTATATGCAGAGCACATCATGAGAAACTGTAGGCTGGATGAAGCACAAGCTGGAATCAAGATTGCCAGGAGAAATATCAATAACCTCAGATGTGCAGATGATACCACCCTATGGCAGAAAGTGAAGAAAAACTAAAAAGCCTCTTAATGAAAGTGAAAGAGGAGAGTGAAAAAGTTGACTTAAAGCTCAACATTCAGAAAACTAAGATCATGGCATCCAGTCCCATCACTTCATGGCAAATAGATGGGGAAACAGTGGAAACAGTGGCTGACTTTATTTTTCGGGGTTCCAAAATCACTTCAGATGGTGATTTCAGCGATGAAATTAAAAGACATTTACTCCTTGGAAGGAAAGTTATGACCAACCTATACACCATATTAAAAAGCAGAGACAAAAAAATAAATAAAAAATAAAAAGCAGAGACATCACTTTGCCAACAAAGGCCCACCTAGTCAAGGCTATGGCTTTTCCAGTGGTCATCTTTGGGTATAAGAGTTGGACTAAAAGGAAAGTTGAGCGCTGAAGAATTGATGCTTTTGAGCTGTGGTGTTTGAGAAGACTTTTGAGAGTCCCTTGAACTGCAAGGAGCTCCAACCAGTCCATCCTAAAGGAGATCAGTGCTGGGTGTTCATTGGAAGGACTGATGTTGAAGCTGAAACTCCAATACTTTGGCCACCTGATGTGAAGAGCTGACTCATTTGAAAAGACCCTGATGCTGGGAAGGATTGAGGGCAGGAGGAGAAAGGGACGACAGAAGATGAGATGATTGGATGGCATCACCGACTCAGTGGACATGGGTTTGAGTAAACCCCGGGAGTTGGTGATGGACATGGAGGCCTGATGTGCTGTGGTTCATGGGGTCGCAAAGAGTCGTACATGACTGAGTGACTGAACTGAACTGAACATGCCGAGTACAATAGAGCCACTTTAAAATATTTATTTTATAATAGAATTTATCATTGAAAAAATCAGTTTTAATGTTTAAAGATATATTTTATACAAATGTATATTTTACTATAAAGTAAACTATAAATATGATTTAAAAATAGAGCTCAATGTTAGAAATCTAACATCAGAAAATTGTAAGTTAAAATAATGGCAAACACAAGTTTAGAATAAAGAGATTCTAACCATAAGCATTTTGAACGTATTTAATCTTTCTTCAGTTGAAGAATGGAAATTAGATTGCTTTAAATATCTTAAAGTTTTTTGAATAAATAATAAACCTTAGAGAAACATGGCCTATATTGGTATGTTAAGAAAAAAAAGAAAAACTTGATGAGCTATTCACTTTTATATTTCTACTTTATAAAATCTGGCTTCCAAGAAATTCTGGTGGGAGAAACAGCTCCCAAAGTTTAAGAGAGAAAATCAGAATTTCTGATGCCCTTGGATGATTGTATCCTCATCAACTAGAAAGGCTTGAGTTAAGTTATCCCCAAAAGAAAAAGAGCCAAGTCTTTTTTTTTTTTTTTTTTAAGTGCCTACTTTGTAAGAAAATTCAAATATACACGAGAAAGATGTGATTAAATGTTATAATCTTGCCAGACTGATGTCAGGTATTTTCATGAGCAATGAAAGACTGGATTATAAAATCTAGACAGTTTGCTAAATGTAATACTGTAATAAAATTATATCAAAATAAATAACAAAGGAACAAAGTCAACTTATTTTCTGATGATGCATTGTGAAAACTTAATGTCTTCAGTTGATTACTTAGTAAGAAACTTAAACTTATCTGTAACAGATTGTGAAAAGTTTGCATTACTTCTACTCCATCTCAGTGAGAGCCCCCTTGCCCCATTCCAGTTGTTACTAAGTCCAAGTCACTACAGCTCCCACACAAGTCAATAAGCTGAGAGACAACGTGTTGGGGCAAGGAATAGCAACTTTAATTATAAATCCATCAAACCAAAAAGATGGTAGACTAGTGTGCTGAAGAACAATATTAACTGGCAATATAATTCAGGCTTCTTTTATGTTACAGGAAAGGGGAGCTGGAAAGCTAAAATGAAAAGGTAAAAGTGGTAGGCCGACATCTTGGAGCCAATTGGCCTCTCAAGGAAAGCCTAATATTTCTTTTTTCAGCTTCTCTAATAGGTTGGTTACCAAATCTGAGAAAACTTCAAATTGTTAGAAAATATTTTTAGCCCTCATCTCCACTTATTAGCAAGCTTAATGGAGTAAAAATAAGCTTATCTATAACAAATAGTAGCTATGACCAACTTAGGACCATGGGATGGTAATTTTCTTCAGGGAACTTACTGAGTTTAGTGAGGTATTTCGGCACAAGCAACATTTCTGTAATATTTAATTCTTTATGTGAGTGCTAGTGTAAAAGACATCAGCTCAGTTCAGTCCAGTCACTCAGTCGTGTCCTACTATTTGTGACCCCATGGACTGCAGCACGCCAGTCTTCCCTGTCCATCACCAACTCCCAGAGCCTGCTCAAACTCTTGTCCATCGAGTTGGTGTTTGCATCCAACCATCTCATTCTCTGCCATCCCTTTATCCTCCTGCCTTCAATCTTTCTCAGCATCAGGGTCTTTTCCAATGAGCTAGTTCTTCCCATCAGGTGGCCAAAGTATTGGAGTTTCAGCTTCAGCTGAACCAGTCAATTTTAAATGAATATTCAGAATTGACTTCCTTTAATATTGACTGATTTGATCTCCTTGCAGTTCAAGGGACTCTCAGGAGCTTCTCCAACACCAAAGTTCAAGAGCATCAATTCTACCATGCTCAACTTTCTTTATATTCCAACTCTCACATCCATACATGACTACTGAAAAAGACCTACTTTTGACTGGATGAACCTTTGCAGGCAAAGTTTCTGCTTTTTAGTATGTTGTCTAGGTTGGTCATAGTTTTTCTTCTAAAGAGCAAGTGTCTTTTAATTTTATGGCTGCAGTCAGCATCTTCAGCGATTTTGGAGCCCAAGAAAATAAAGTCTGTTACTGTTTCCATTGTCTTGCCATCTAATTGTCATGAAGTGGTGGGATCAGATGCTATGATCTTTGACTTTTCAATGTTGTTTTTTAAGCCAATTTTTATATTCTCCTCTTTCATATTCATGAAGATGCTCTTTAGTCCCTCTTCACTTTCTGTCATAAGGATGGTGTCATCGGCATATCTGAGGTTATTGATATTTCTCCCGACAATCTTGATTCCAGCTTTTGCTTCATCCAGTCTGATATTTTGCATGATGTATTCTGCATGTAAGTTAAATAAGCAGAATGACAATATACAGTCTTGACAAACGCCTTTCCCAATTGGTACTAGCATATTGTTCCATGTCCAGTTCTAACTGTTGCTTCCTGACCTGCATACAGATTTCTCAGGTAAGGTGGTCTGGTATTCCCATCTCTTGAAAAATTTTCCCACCTTTTTTTTTTTGTGTGTGTGTGTGTGTGATCCACATAGTCAAAGGCTTTGGCATAGTCAATAAAGCAGAAATAGATGCTTTTCTGGAACTCTGTCACTTTATCAATGATCCAAAGGATGTTGTCAATTTAATCTCTGGTTCCTCTGCCCTTTCTAAATCCAACATGAACATCTGGAAGTTCACAGTTCACGTACTGTTGAAGCCTGGCTCGGAGAATTTTGAGCACTACTTTGCATGTGAGATGAGTGCATTTGTGTGGTAGTTTGAACATTCTTTGACATTGCCCTTCTTTGGAATTGACATGAAAACTGACCTTTTCCAGTCCTGTGACCACTGCTGAGTTTTCCAAATTTACTAGTATATTGAGTGCAACACTTTAACATTATCATCTTTTAGAATTTGAAATAGCTCAACTGGAATTCCATCACCTCCACTAGCTTTGTTCTTAGTGATGCTTCCTTAGGCCACCTTGACTTCACATTCCAGGATCTCTGGCTTTAGGTGAGTGATCACACCATTGTGGCTATCTGGGTCAAGATCTTTTTTGTATAGTTTTTCTGTGTATTCTTGACATCTCTTCTAAATCTCTTCTCCTTCTATGAAGTTCATACCATTTCTGTCCTTTATTGTGCTCATCTTTTTATGAAATGTTCCTTTGATATCTCTAATGTTCTTGAAGGGATCTCTAGTCCTTCCCATTCTATTCTATTGTTTTCCTCTATTTCTTTGCATTGATCGCTGAGGAAGACTTCCTTATTTCTCCTTGCTATTCTTTGGAACTCTGCATTTGAATGGGTATAGCTTTCCTTTTCTCCTCAGCCTTTAACCTTCCTTCTTTTCTGAGTTATTTGTAAGGCCTCCTCAGACAACCATTTTGCCTTTTTGCACTTCTTTTCTTGGGGATGGTCTTAATCACTTCTTCTTGTAGTGTCATGAAATGCTGTCCATATTTCTTTAGGCACTCTGTCTGACAGATCTATTTCCTTGAATCTATTTGCCCCTTCCACTGTATAATCATAAGGGATTTGATTTAGGTCATACCTGAATGCTCTAGTGGTCTTCCATGCTTTTTTCAATTTAAGTCTGAATTTGGCAATAAGGAGTTTATTATCTGAGCCACAGTCAGCTCCCAGTCTTGTTATTGCTGACTGCTTCTGTTGTTGGAAGAGGGTGTTTGTTATGACCAGTGTGTTCTCTTGGCAAAACTCTTTTATATCTACTAATCTTTGCTGTATGAGTTTAGGTGCTTCTATGTCTGGCACGTATTTTCAGGTGTTACATCCTCTGAATCCCTTAACCATTATGTAGTGTTCTTCTTTGCCTCTTGTCACAGACTTTGGTTTAAAATCTGTTTTGTCTGATATAAATATTGTTACTCCAGTCTTCTTTTTATTTTCATTTGCATAGAATGCTTTTCCTATCCCCCATTTTCAGTCTATGTGTGACTTTAAATTTGAAGTGAATCTTTTGTAGGCAACATATCTGTGGCCTTTTTTTTTTTTTTTATCCATTCAGCAAATCTATGTCTTTTGATTGAAGCATTTAGTCCATTTGCAAGTAAGTTACTTATTGATAGGTATGTGCTCCCTAACATTTTGCTGTTTTCTGTTTGTTAGGTAGTTTAAGTTTGACACCCTTCTTCTTCTCTAGTTCTTTTCCCTTATGATTTGATGACTTTCTTTAGTGTTATGTTTATATTCATTTCTCTTTATTTTTTGTGTATCTGTAAAAATTTTGATGTGTGGTTATTGTGTGCTTCATATACAATAATCTTTGTATATTGTAGCCTATTTTAAGTCGATGGACACTCTAGTTTGAGCACATTTAAAATGCATTTACTTTGTTTTTTAAATGAAAAAAGTATAAAGCATTCCTCCCTCATGTTTTATGTTTTTGACCTTATATTTTACACATTTCTATTTTATGTATCATTTTTCAATAACAGATACAGATAATTTTACTACTTTTGTATTTTGACCTTCTTCACAGTAGCTTTACGAGTGTTTGATCCACTATGTGTTAGCCTTTAGTAGATTTTTTTTTTTCCATAATTTTCTTGTTTCTTGTTATTTTTTTTTTTTTTTTTTTAAAGAAGTCTCTTTTACATATTTGTAAAGCCAGTTTAATGGTGATGGACTTGTTTACTTTTTGTTTACCTCAGACAATCTTTATTTCTTTTTCAGTTTGGAATCATATCTTTGCCATATAGGGTATTTTTGTTTCGAAGTAATTTGTTTTTGTTTTTGTCCCCCCCCCCCCACCAGTATTTTCTCAGTATTTGATTATACTGCACCAATGCTTTATGGTTTGTGAAATTTATGCCAAAAAAATCAGCTAAATAATTTGTGGCAATTACTTAGTATATAAGTAGTTCTTCCCTCTCACTGGTTTTAATATTTTCTTTTTATCTTTCACTTTTGACCTTTTAATTATAATGTGTCTTGGTCTGAGTCTGTGTTCTCTTGTTTTAAGACTCCCTATAATTCCAGAACTTGAATATCTTTTTCCTTCACAATGTTAGGGAAGTTTTCAGCCATTATTTCTTCAATTAGATTTTGCTGTTGTTATTGGAAGATTTCCAGTACATTATTCTCCAGATAGCTGATCCATTCTTCTTCATCCTCTAATCTGCTGTTGAGTTTTGCTAGTGTCTTTCTAATTTTAATTATTGTATTATTTAATGCTGATTTTTATAAATATTTTTTAATTCTTTGCTGAAGTTCTTACTGAAATTATCCATTCTTCACTTGAGTTCAATGAGGACCTTTAGGACCCTTTTGTTGCTTATCTGTTTCATTTACTTTATTTATTTATTTTTTCCTGAGGTTATATATTGATCCTTCATTTTGAAGGTATTTCAATCACTTCATTTTGCCTAATTCTCTGTGTTAGTTTTTAGGTAGTATGTATATCAGTTATGTCATCTAGTCTTGAAAAAGTAGCACTATGTAGAAGTTATCTTGTGCAATCCAGTGGCATAATCCTCCCTTGTCATCAGATACAGGTATACTGGTTATATCCTTATGTGTCCAACTTCCTACATGGTTAGTTTACAATAGCTGAGAGCAAACTGGTGGGTAATGTTGACATCAGTGGCTGGCTGCGAGTTTTGGCCATGACTACTGTGAATGTGCTAGTGAGCAGGACTGATCTACGAGAGTGAGAGTGTCTTTGGTGTCCATGGAGAGGCACTGTTGCCAGCTATGGCTGCCTGCTGAGCTATTATTTCTTTAACAACATGTTTCTGTAACCTGATTTTTTTCTAGCACTCCAAGGATACCTGCATTATATTCTTGAACAGTGCAGAAGAGTGCTCAAACTACTGTAAAACTGTGCTGATTTCATATGCTAAAAATGTTATGCTTAAAATCCTTCAAGCTAGGTTTCAGCAGTATGTGAACCGAGAACTTCCAGATGTACAAGTTGGGTATAAAAAAGTCAGAGGAACCAAAAATCAAACTGCCAATATTCACTGGATGATGGAGAAAGTAAGATAACTCCAGGAAAAAAAAAAATCTACTTTTGCCTCACTGACTATGCTAAAGCCTTTGACTGTGTGGATTACAACAAACTGTGGACAATTCTTTAAGAGTTGAGACCATCAGACAACTTTACATGTCTCCTGAGAAACCTTTACGTGGTCAAGAAGCAACAGTAACAATTGGGCATTGACCAATGGACTGGTTTGAAATTAGGAAAGTAGCACAGCAGGGCTGTATATTGCCATACTGGTTACTTAATCTATATACAGACTGCATCACGATAAATGCCAGGCTGGATGAATCAGGGTGGAATCAAGAGCACCTGGAGAAGTATCAAACCTCAGATATGCAGATGATATAACTCTAATGACAGAAAATTTGAAGAGGAACTAAAAAGCCTCTTGATAAAGGAGGAGAATGGGGAGAATGAAAGAGGATAATGAAAAAGCCGACTTAAAACTCAATATTCAAAAACTAAGATCAAGCATCTGGTCCCATTGCTTCATTGCAAATACAAGGGGAAAAAGTGGAAGCTGTGACAGATTTTATTTTCTTGGGCTCCAAAATCTCTGTGGAGAGTGACTGCAGTCATGAAATTAAAAGACACTTGCTCCTTGGAAGGAAAGCTATGACAAACTTAGACAGTATATTAAAAGGCAGAGACATCACTTTGCTGACAAAAGTCCATAATATCAAAGCTGTGGTTTTTCCAGCAGTCTTGTACAGACGTGAGATTTGGACCATAAAGAAGGCTGAGTGCTGAATAATCTATGCTTTTGAACTGTGTTTTTGGAGAAGACTTTTGAGAGTCCCTAGGTCTACAAGGAGATCAAACCAGCCAATCCTGGAGCAAATCAACCCTGAATGTTGATTGGAAGTACTGATACTGAAGCTGAAGCTCCAATAATTTCATCACCTGATGTGAAGAGCTAACTCATTAGAAGAGACCCTGATGCTGGAAAAGATTGAAGGCAGGAGGAGAAGCGGGCAACAGAGGATGAGATGGTTGGATGGCATCACTGACTCAATGGATAGGAGTTAAGAAAATTTCAGGAGAGAGTGAGGGACAGGGAAGCTTGGCTTGCTGCAGTCACTGGGATCACAAGGAGTCAGACATGACTTAGTGACCGACCAACAACTACAACAGTCTTCCCATGAGTCCACAAGACCCTGTTCTCATTTCTATATTTTTCCTTTTCTGTACTCATAGCCACCCCCCCATTATAATTGCAGTTTTTTTTTTTGTTGTTGTTGTTTGTTTGTTTGTTTTTCTGTATATTCAACCTCGGTGTCTACCTTTGTGTATGTTGTATGTTCACTTGAAAGCAATGTATCTTATGCAGTTTTTGGTTATACTGCTCTAATAATAAGAGTTAGGATGATTTGGTTAATAGATTGTTCAAATCTTCTGAATCTTTACTGATTTCATCATATACTTTTCCTTCAATTTGAAAAAGGATTTTTAAAATCTCCCACTGTAAATGTATGTGCCACTTTTAAAATTTTAGTTCTATGTATTAACTTTTGATTCATGCATTCTGAATGAATTATCTCAAAATGGAAACATAAATAGTGTTCATGAAAATATAATAAAAATTTGATACATTCTGGGTATGGTATTTCAACTTAAATTCAATAAGTAAATAGTCATGCACTTATGTTTGAACTTAACTATATACAATTACTTCACCAACAAATAAATATTTATATTATGTATGCTAAATATATTTCATTATTTATGTATTTATTCTAATATATATTACATATAGGTAGACATAAGGTATAACACATGTGTGTGTATATACATATATATTTATGTCAGTCTATTCATAAGTAGTGCTGGGAAAGCTGGACAACTACATATAAATGAATGAAACTGAACATTCTTTAATACATAAGTAAAAATAAACTCAAAATAGATAAGAGACCTAAATACAAGTTCTGACACTATAAAACTTTTAGAAGAAAACATAGGGAGAACACTCTTTTACATAAATTGCAGCAAGATATTTTTGACCCACCTCCTAGAGTAATGAAAATAAAACAAAAATTAATTTAAAAATGAGATCTAATTAAACTTAAAATTGTTTGCATAGCCAAGGAAACCATAAACAAGACAATAATCCACCCTTCAGAATGGGCAAAAATATTTGCAAATGGAGCAACTGACAAGCAAGTAAGCTCCAAAATATACAAAGAGCTGATGCTCAACATCAAAAAACAAATAACCCAATCAAATGAGCAGAAGACCTAAATAGACATTTCTCCAAAGACATGCAGGTGGCCAACAAACACAAGAAAGCATGCTCAACATCACTAATTGTGAGAAAAATGCAAATCAAAACTACAATTAGGTATCATCTGTGACCAGTTGTTATCTGTGACCAGATATCACATCGGTCTGAATGGACATCATCAAAAAATCTAGACACAATAAATGTTGGACAGCATGTGCAGAAAAGGGAATCCTCTTACACAGTTGGTAGGAATGCAAATTATCAACCACTGCAGAAAACAATGAGGAAGCTCCTTAAAAAATGAAAAAAAAAAAAAAATACAACTATCTGTAAGCCACACTCTTGGGTATATACTCAGAGAAAACCATAATTCAAAAAGATACACGCTCCCCAATGTTGCTTACAACATTATATGCATCGCCTGGAGATGAGCATAACCTAAATTTCCATCAATAGATGAATGGATAAAGAAGATATTGAGTAATGGAATATTATTCAGCCATAAAGAGTTAAATTGTGCAATTTACAGAGATATGGATGAACCTAGAGACTGTTACACAGAGTGAAGTAAGTCAGAAAGAGAAAAAAATATATCACATAATATTGCTTATATAAGCAATCTAGAAAAATCATACAGATGAACTTACTTGCAAAGCAGAAATAGAAACAAAGATATAGAGAATGGACATATGGATACAAGGGTGGCAGGGGTTTGAGATGAATTGGAAGTTTGCCATTGACACATACACTACTATGGATAACATAGATAACTAAAGAGAACCTACTACATAGCACAGAGAACTCGACTCAATGCTCTCTGGTGACCTAAATGGGAAGGAAATCCAAAAAGAGTGGATATATGTGTGTGTATAGCTGATTCACTTTGCTGTATAGCAAAAACTAACACCACACTGTAAAACAACTATACTGCAATCAAAATAAATAAAAATTATTTTTAAAATAATTTATCTTATTATTGCATCCACTTGTATATCGAATATATTTGTCTTATATTAAAAGCACACATAAAGGAGAATTAGGAATTTAAGCATGGCACAATAGCATGCTATACAATGCATTATATTTCCTCACATTTAATATTTTAAAGTCTTAATTCCAAATACAAATGTATTTGGAGAAGAAGCCTTTGGGAAATAATTAGGTTTAGATAATGCCATTTGTTTCACCCTCATAAAGGGTTAGAACACTTACAGAAGCCACTAAAGAACTTGATGTCTCTGTCTATCTCTCTTTGCCTTGTTGAGACACAGCAAGAAGGCAGTGATCTGCAAGTCAGGAGGACAGATCTTATCAAACCTGATTCTGTTTGGATCCTAATTTCACACTTTCAGTCCAGAAATATGGGAAAAAAATTTCTGCTTTTTAAGCCACCCTGTTTCTAATATTTTGTTTTGGTAGTCTGAATAGACAAAGACATAGAATTATAAGGTTTCCCCGTAAAGCCTTTATTTATAGAGGAAAATGTTTCAGAGGGAAACAGATATTGATTGCTAAACAAAGAGGCTCAGTGACAGAGTCAAGTGCATCCAGAGTTTAAAAGCCCAGATAAAGTGAGTGTGTGTGTGTATGCATGTACGCCTGCTCAGTTGTGTCCAACTCTTTACAACCACAAGAACTCTAGCCCACAAGTTTCCTCTATCCATGGAAGAGTCCAGGACAAAAGTCTTGTCCAGGCAAGAATATTGGAGCAGGTTTCCATTTCCTATTCCAAGGGATCATCCTAACCCAGAGATCGAACTTGTGTCTCGTGTCTCCAGCATTGGCAGACAGATTCTTTACCACTACACCACCTGGGAAGCCTGATAAAGTGAGTATCTGAAACATTTTTAAAGAAGTTCTTTAGGAGATTTAGGAGGGCTTCCCTAGTGACTCAAATGGTACATAATCTGCCTGCAATGTAGGATACCAGGATTCGATCCCTGGGTTGGGAAGACCCCCTGGAGAAAAGAATGGCTACAATGCATTCCAATATTCTTGGCTGGAGAATTCCATGAGCAGAGGAGCCTGGTGGACTCCTGTCCATGGGCTTTCAAAGAGTCAGACATGACTGGGCAACTAACACTTAGGAGATCACAGCTGAACTCTACAAATTTTTGGTATAAGACATTTTTGTCTCTCTTGTCTCAAAAAGGACTTCCCAGATGGTGCTAGTGGTAAATAACCTGCCTGCCAATGCAGGAGATATAAGAGACACGGGTTGGATCCCTGGGTCAGGAAGATCTCCTGGAGGAGGGCATGGCAACCTATTTCAGTATTCTTGCCTGGAGAATTCCATGAGGACCCTGGCAGGCTACATTTCATAGAGTCACAAAGAGTCAGATATGACTTACCACCTCAAAAAATGTTAACAAACAAGCAAGAAACAAAAATTTTCTCATTTCCATCTCCAGGTCTACTCTATTTTTTCCCCCATATCTTCTGCTTCAGTGTCCTAGAGCTACTGTAACAATGCAGAACATACTAGGTAACATAAAATAATATACATTTTTTTCTTATAGTTCTTATGTCTAGAAGTTTGGAAACAAGTCTTCAGGCAGGCCATGCTCCTTCTGAAAGTTCTAGAGCAGAATGTGTCCCATGCCTCTTCTCTGCTTTCTGGTGATTGCTGGAAGTCCTTGTTTTCAACTCTCTGTTCTTTCAGATTTCACAATTACCTCCTTATACAAAAAAACTATGAATATTTTTCAATATACATCTAACTTGGTCATTTGTTGACTTCTTTTCCTGGGTCTTTTTTCCTCTTACCTTATGCGTTACTATGCTTTTCCTCCATTCTACTGCCACTTTGGGGATCTGTCTCCTCCTTTGCTGGCTCAACCACCTCTTTTTTGTTATTATCTCCTGAAGTTTAAGAATATCATATGCCCATTGCTTTACTCACTTTATATCCATTCATAATTCCCATTTATATACCATAATTTATGTTATTGTCTTAATGCCTTGCTTCTTATCTGAATATCGGACCCTTGTAAATCGACATCTTATTTTACATGTTAGCAAACCACTTCAATATCAACAAGTAAAAAATGACTGAGTTTTCAACTCAAATCAATGAAAGGCACAGAAATCACTCAGATGTGTAAACCATGAATCTCTAAAATTTTCACAATAGCCTGTTCATCTCTTCTAGTATATCCAATTCATGACACAATAGTGATCTTTGATAAACTAGATATCTCAAAACAAGACATGTCTCTGTATCTCTACCATCATCAACCTAGTATGACATTCTATTATTTGTGCTTCATTTTTTTGATCACCTTTTAGCTCATTTACCTTTATCTCCACTGTGACTCATGAAATCTTGCTTTCACTGCTAGTGTCTAACATATCATCTCTATGCTCAAAAAAACTTTAATAAATTTTAACTGTTCTATCACAAGTTCTAAAATAGTTGTGCATACTCTTTCATCTAATATTCTACACAATTCCCCTGATTTTGTGTTCTCTGGCTATTTTGATCTTATTTGTGTGTCTAACAGGCCTAAATAGATTTCTGAAAATCTCTTTACTTCCCTACTCACTTAGACAATGCTTACCAGATTCCATGTATAGTTACTTCTTCAGGGAAGGCCCTTTCTTAACATTTAAGAATTACTCTACTGGATGTTTTTACAATGTTAATCACAATCCCTTCAAGGCATTTTTAACTGTTTTAATTTTACATGTATTTATCAAATTCATTACTTAACATGTAACTCAGTACTAAGATGTAATCTCAAAGACAAAGAGGTATTTGTTTTTGTTTGCTGAATAAGAGTGGCATTGACTAGGCTTGCTATTAACGTTGATTCAGTGCCACTGAATGAGTGAATATGGTTAGGAATTTTCACCTAATATTTTTTACTTCAAAAGTAATGGTAAACTATAGGCAAACAATTTTAGAATAATATAGAAATAAAGCTCTTTTGCTTATACATAAAATATGCTTCCTTGTTTATAAGAATAACTAGTCATTTTTATTATTTATTATGTGTCAGTTGACTTTAACCATCAGTTCTTTTATTACAGCCAATAAACATTCATGAAAGTCATGATTAAACTCAATTTTTGTAGATAAAAATTAAGCTCTTGTGATAAGCAACATTTTGGGAATGACTCCCAATAAATATTGTCTTACTAAAATCTTCTTCCTTTTGAATGTCATTGAAACCTGTAAATATAATGAAATGTACTCCAATCATTATGTTAAATTATATAAAGAAATAAAGACTATCTGGACAAATGTAATTTAATTATATGAGCACTTTAGGAGCAGAAAGTTTCCCCCAGATGATAAGAAACATAGGAAAAGAGATCTAAAGGATTTGATCTATCCTTACTTGCAGAATGATGGAAAGCGTGACATTTGAAGCCATTCAATTTTCCTTCCAAAGAGTGTCCACGGCTGACACCAGTTAAAAAAGGTAAATGTGTACAGAACTGAATTCTACCAACAATCTGAATGAGTTTAGAAACCAGTTTTTCCCCGGAGCCTCCAGATGAGATCCTAGATCGCTCAATAAAATTTATTGTGACCCAAGTTTGTCATCAAAATGAATTTCAACTTTTGTATATGTTCCACTTGTTGTGACTAACAGTTATATTTTAATGATAACAAATAATGTAGAAGGATTATTTTAAAGCCCTACTGCCTTTATGTCTGTCAATATCATTTGTTACCTAGGCAGCATATTAAACCTATGAAGCATATTAAAAAACAGAGACATTACTTTGCCAACAAAGTTCAGTCTAGTCAAAACTATGGTTTTTCCTGTAGTCATGTATGGATTTGAGAGTTAGATTATAGAGAAAGCAGAGTGCCGAAGAATTGATGCTTTTGAGCTGTGGTGTTGGAGAAGACTCTTGAGCATCCCTTGGACTGCAAGGAGATCCATGCAGTCCATCCTAAAGGATATCAGTCCTGAATATTCATTGGAAAGACTGATGCTGAAGCTAAATCTCCAAAACTTTGGCCACCTGATGCGGAGAATAGACTCATTTGAAAAGACCCTGATGCTAGGGAAGATTGAAGGCAGAAGGAGAAGGGGATGACAGAGGATGAGATGGTTGGATGGCCTCAGTGAGTCAATGGACATGAGTTTGAGCAAGGTCTGGGAGATGGTGATGGACAGGGAAGCCTGGCATGCTGAAGTCCATGGGGTCGCAAAGAGTTGGACATGACTGAGCTACTCAACTGAACTGAACCATTTGTAAATCTGCCAGGGAAAAATACTATAAGAAGATGTCCAATGATTAAATTCCAAGCTGAAACAGAAGTTTCTGACCTGATAAATAGCATTGAATAAATTACCTAGGTCGAGTCTGTAAGCTCTCATCTTCCTTTGGAACATTAAATATTGGCTACTGTTATAGGAAGGATTTTACATTAGATGGACTTGCACTATGATCCACAGCAGCAGTTTCTGAATGTATCATTCTTCCTTCTCTTTTTCTGTATACACTTACCCAGTTCTTACTATTTACATCAGCTGAATTCTCTTGTTCAGAGTGGCTAAGACATTTATCCTCCAGCTCATACACCTGATCTACACTCCCTCCCCCCTCAATTTCCATTGGAAACAAACTATTTGTCAAAATTCTGTATCCTATGTCTGTTGATTGTTTGAAAACATCAACCCATCATTATATATATCTATCTTCAACCTCCCAGCAATTCAATCAACTGAAAAGATTTCCCCAGGAGTGTTTCTTCCTTTTATAATCTTTACTGTAAAAGCAATTTCAAGTCCTCATAAACAATATTCAAACCTGTAGATCAGTGTTTACAATTCAAGAGCAACTGCTGAAATGTATATAAATTCCTGATTTTGCACAATCGAAGTATAGCCTTAATCCCTGAAATTTATTTAAAATTTTTGATATCCTTCTTAAAAGCTATGAAGCAATAAAATGAATTTTTAGGGAAAATTATCTGAGAAATCACCAAATTATCTAATAAAATTATCATATTCAAAATGATTATTTCCATACACATTAAATAGAAAGCAACAGGAATTTGTACCAGGTACCAGACCTGCTGAAATGAAGTTTTAATGAGATCAGAGACCAGCAAATTAATCATTAGCCTGGTGGTAACTGTTCAGCCATACAAAGAAAGGAATTACTATCCTAATGTGTCTCAGAATTATCTAAAAATAACATGGCATATGATTTCAAAGGAAAACACACTTTCACAATATGGAAAGCTAGGGAAAAGGAGTTAAAGCTATGTCACGTTAGGCATTTCCAATGAGTGATAAGAGCATGAATAGAGTTACATTCTGTAAGTGGATCACTGTGACATTAAGAGGTAGAAATGATCTGAAGAGTAGAATGCTTCCTTGGTGGCTCAGATGGTAAAGAATCCACCTGCAATACAGGAGACCTGGGTTCAATCCCTGGGTCAGGAAGATACCCTGGAGAAAGAAATGGCTACTCACTCCAATATTCTTTCCTGGGAAATCCTGTGGACAGAGGAGCCTGGTGGGCTAGGTCCATGACGTTGCGGTCAGATATGACTCAGTTACCATCTTTCTAAATTCCATATATATGTGTTAGTATGCTGTAATGTTCTTTATCTTTCTGGCTTACTTCACTCTGTATAAGGGGCTCCAGCTTCATCCATCTCATTAAGACTGGTTCAAATGAATTCTTTTTAATGGCTGAGTAATATTCCATGGTGTATATGTACCACAGCTTCCTTATCCATTCATCTGCTGATAGGCATCTAGGTTGCTTCCATGTCCTGGCTATTATAAACAGTGCTGTGATGAACATTGGGGTGCACGTGTCTCTTTCAGATCTGGTTTCCTCAGTGTGTATGCCCAGAAGTGGGATTGCTGGGTCATATGGCAGTTCTATGTCCAGTTTTTTAAGGAATCTCCACACTGTTCTCCATAGCGGCTGTACTAGTTTGCATTCCCACCAACAGTGCAAGAGGGTTCCCTTTTCTCCACACCCTCTCCAGCATTCATTGCTTGTAGACTTTTGGATAGCAGCCATCCTGACTGGTGTGTAATGGTACCTCATTGTGGTTTTGATTTGCATTTCTCTAATAATGAGTGATGTTGAGCATCTTTTCATGTGTTTGTTAGCCATCTGTATGTCTTCTTTGGAGAAATGTCTGTTTAGTTCTTTGGCCCATTTTTTGATTGGGTCATTTATTTTTCTGGAATTGAGCTGCAGGAGTTGCTTGTATATTTTTGAGATTAATCCTTTGTCTGTTTCTTCATTTGCTATTATTTTCTCCCAATCTGAGGGCTGTCTTTTCACCTTACTTATAGTTTCCTTTGTAGTGCAAAAGCTTTTAAGTTTCATTAGGTCCCATTTGTTTAGTTTTGCTTTTATTTCCAATATATGGAATTTAGAAAGATGGTAACGATAACCCTATATGCAAAACAGAAAAAGAGACACAGAAATACAGAACAGACTTTTGAACTCTGTGGGAGAATGTGAGGGTTGGATATTTCAAAAGAACAGCATGTATACTATCTATGGTGAAACAGATCACCAGCCCAGGTGGGATGCATGAGTCAAGTGCTCCGGCCTGGTGCACTGGGAAGACCCAGAGGAATTGGGTGGAGAGGGAGGTGGGAGGGGGGATCGGGA
The DNA here is from genome assembly GCF_033118175.1 of Dama dama. Lineage (NCBI taxonomy): Eukaryota > Metazoa > Chordata > Mammalia > Artiodactyla > Cervidae > Dama > Dama dama. The sequence goes on along the minus strand of NC_083708.1, from coordinate 3,319,403 downwards.
TGGGGAATACATGTAAATCCATGGCTGATTCATATCAATGTATGACAAAACCCACTGAAATGTTGTGAAGTAATTAGCCTCCAACTAATAAAAAAAAAAAATAAAAAAAGTTATGACTCAGTGACTAAACTATATTCATGCTATCATATTTTTTTTCATAAACAGAAGAAGAAATATTTAAAAGCTATCTAGCAGAAAACATTAAAAGCATTACTTCTATTTTATGCATATAAGTGGAATCTAGAAAGATGGCACCGATGGATGTATTTGCAGGGCAACAATGAAGCTGCAGATGCAGAGAACAGACCTATGGATATGCGTGGGGTGAGGGGAGGAAGGAGAAGGTGGGAAGAAGGGAGAGAGTACCATGGAAACATATGTACCATATGCAAAATAGATAATTGGTGGGAATTTCCATATGACTTAGGGAACTCAAATCAGGGCTCTGTAACAACTTAGAGGGGTAGGAGAGGGAGGGAGGTAGGAGGGAGGCTCAAAGGGAGGAGATAGATCTATACCTATGGCTGATTCATATTACAGAAACCAATGTGATGTTGTAAAGCAACTATTCTTCAATTAAAATTAAATTTAAAAAGAGGAGGTAGGAAAAGCACAGATCAGAGAGGAGATTGATGGCAGAAGCAGAGATTGCATGTATGAGGCCACAACTCTAATAATACTGTAGCTTTTAGAAGTCAACATAGGAAAGCAGTAAATTCTTTCCTGGAGGCTCTGGGAGAAATCCTGATCCATACTTTTACTTTAGCCCTGTAAGACTCAGTTCAGACTTCTGGCCTCCAGAAATGTGCAATTTTTTTTTTTCTTGTCATTTATTTATTTTTATTTTATTTTTTTTATTAGTTGGAGGCTAATTACTTCACAACATTTCAGTGGGTTTTGTCATACATTGACATAAAGTATATGTGTATATATGTATATGGATATATGTATAGTTTGGGTTTTAGAAAATAAGTTAATATTGTGGAGTTCAGTGTAAATACAAAAAGGATGTTGCTGAAGTAAAGTTTTTAAAAATCACAGCTGAGACATAGTGAAATTCTGAGCTAAAACAGTCTTCAGGGAAATAGAAAAGAAAGTAGACCAACAAAGTATTATTATAGAAAAGTCAGACATGGAATGGAAGCATTTGTGGTTAATTCAGACTTTTTACATTTGTGCTCCTGAAAGTGAGGTTAAAGACATGTGATGCAAAATAATCAATAGCAGCTATTTAAGGGAAACATTTTTTTTTAAATCACTGTAGTCATTTAAGTATGATAATATTTAGAAAGTTTGAAATACAGTTAGCAAAATAGTTAGAAAGTTTGTAATACAGTTAGCATTCTGTACCTGTGGATTCTGGATTCAACAAACCATGGATAATTCAAATAATTCAAGTAATTCAAATAATTTCTCCATTTATATAAGGGACTTGAGAATCTGCAGATTTTGGTACCGACAAGGAGTTGGGAGGATGGTTCTGGAACCAATTCGCTGTGGATACCAAGGAATGACTGAAACTTACTTATTTTTCTGAGCTGAAATTTTTTTCTCTTGGTTAACTGAAATGCAATTGACATACAGCGATATACAAGCGCACACATGCTGTTGCTGCTGCTGCTAAGTCGCCTCAGTCGTGTCCGACTCTGTGCGACCCCATAGACGGCAGCCCACCAGACTCCCCCGTCCTTGGGATTCTCCAGGCAAGAACACTGGAGTGGGTTGCCATTTCCTTCTCCAGTGCATGCAAGTGAAAGGTGAAAGTGAAGCCGCTCAGTCTTGCCCGATTCTTCGCGACCGCATGGACTGCAGCCTACCAGGCTCCTCTGTCCATGGGATCTTCCAGGCAAGAGGACTGGAGTGGTTTGCCATTGCCTTCTCCGAGCACAACATAATGATTTGATTAACATATATTGTGAAATGATTATGTTTTTTTTTAAACATTTTCTCACATAGTTATTAAAAACAAAGAAGAAAAACAATTTTCCTTGTTAGATGATAACGCTTAGGATTTACTTCCTTAGCGACTTCCAGATGTAGCCTACGGTCCTGTTAGTCAGGATGTTGTATATTACATCCTGGTACTTATTTATCTTATAACTAGAAATGCATACTTTTCCACTATCTTCAATTTCTCCTCCTCCTGCTCTGTGCCTGTGTGTCCCTGAGGAACCCCCAAATCCAATCTCTTTTATCTTAAATTTGATTATGTTTTGCTTAGATTCCACATTGGACTTCCGTGGTGGCTCAGTGGCAAAGAATTCACTTGCCAAGCAGGAGACATGGGTTCAATTCCTGGGTCAGGAAGATCCCCTAGAGTTGGAAATGGCAACCCACTCCAGTTTTCTTGCCTGGAAAGTCCCATGGGCAAAGGAGCCTGCCAGGTTACAGTCCATTGTGTCACAAGAGCCAGACATGACTTGGCAACTAAACAAAGATTTCTCATTATGCACTATTCTGTCTGACATTTCTAGCCTAATACACACTTAGGCCCATCCATATTGTTGCATATGGCAAGATTTCCTTCTTATTTTTCTCATTGGAATGTAACTAAAATACAATGTTATATCAGTTTCAGGTGTACAACATAGTGATTTGACACTTAAATGCATTATGAGATGATTATCACAATTAAGCCTAGTTGCTAACTGTAAAGTTAAAGTTATTTTAAAGTTACTTTGACATTTAAAGTTATTGCATCACTGCTGACTATATAGCTTACTCTGTACATTGCATTACTGTGATATATTTATTCTAAAACTGGAAGTCTGTTCATCTTAATCTCCTTCACCCATTTCCCCCATCATACCACTCCATCTTCTCCAGAAACCACCATCTTGTTCTCTGTATCTATAACGCTATCTTTGTTTTGTGGTGTTTGCTCATTTGTTTTTTAGATTCCACATATTAAGTGAAATCACACTGCTCTTATCTTTCCCTGTCCTATTTCACTTAGCATAATACCATCTAGATCTATCCAAGTTGTTTTGAGTGGCAAGATTTCATTTCTTCATTCACTTTCTTAGCTGAGTAATATTCCAGTGTGAGTGTGTGTGTGTGTGTACCTCAACTTTCATCCAATGATATACTCTTAGATTGTTTTCATGTCTTGATTGCTGTAGATGATAATGCTATGAACATAGAGTTGAAGATAACTCCTTGACAGTAGTGGATTCTTCCCTTTGAATATTTTGTTCACTCACTCAGTCGTGTCCAATCCTTTGTGATCCCATAGACAGTAGCATGCCAGGCTTCTTTACCCTATCTCCTGGAGTTTGCTCAAATTCATGTCCTTTGAGTTGATGATGCCATCCAGCCATCTCACCTTCTGTTGCCCCCCTCTCCTGCCCTCAGTCTTTCCCAGCATCAGGGACTTTTCCAATGAGTCGACTCTTCGAATCATTTGGCCAAAGTATTGGAGCTTCAGCATCAGTCCTTCCAATGAATATTCAGGGCTGATTTCTTTTAGGGCTGACTGGTTTGATCTCCTTGCTCTTCACAGGACTCTCAAGAGTCTTTACAGCACCATAGTTCAAAAGCATCAATGATTCAGCTCTCAGCCTTCCTTATGGTCCAACTCTCACATCCATACATGACTACTGGGGAAAACAAAAACAAAAACATAGATTTGACTATATGGACCTTGGATGGCAAAGTGATATCTCTGTTTCTTAATATGCTGTCTAGGTTTATCATAGCTTTTCTTCCAAGAAGCAAGCATCTTTTAGTTTCATGACTGTAGTCACTGTCTGCAGTCATTTTGGAGCCCAAGAAAATAAAGTCTGCCATTGTTTCCATTTTATTTCCCTCTATCTATTTGCCATGAAGTAATGAGATCAGTTTACATGATCTTTGTTTTTTTGAATGTTGAGTTTCAAGCCAGCTTTCACCCAGGCATTAAATTGCTGGATCATCAGTTCAGTTCAGTGGCTCACTCCTGTCAGATTCTTTGTGACCCTATTAACCACAGCACGCCAGGCCTCCCTGTCCATCACCAACTCCCTGAGTCTACTCAAACCCATGTCCATTGAGTAGGTGATGCCATCCAACCATCTCATCCTCTGTCATCCCCTTCTCCTCCTGCCCTCAATCTTTCCCAACATCAGGTCTTTTCAAATGAGTCCGTTCTTCGCATCAGGTAGTCAAAGTATGGGAGTTTCAGCTTCAGCATCAGTCCTTCCAATGAACACCCAGGACTGATCTCCTTTATGATGGACTGGTTGGATCTCCTTGCAGACCAAGGGACTCTCAAGAGTCTTCTCCGACACCACAGCTCAAAAGCATCAATTCTTCGGTGCTCAGCTTTCTTTATAGTCCAACTCTCACATCCATACATGACCACTGGAAAAACCATAGTTTTGACTAGACAGACCTTTGTTGGCAAAGTAATGTCTCTGCTTTTTAATATGCTATCTAGTTTGGTCATAACTTTCCTTCCAAGGAGTAAGCGTCTTTTAATTTCATGGCTGCAATCACTATCTGCAGTGATTTTGGAGCCCAGAAAATTAAAGCCAGCCACTGTTTTCACGGTTTCCCCATCTATTTGCCATGAAGTGATGGGACTCGATGTCATGATCTTAGTTTTCTGAATGTTGAGCTTTAAGCCAACTTTTTCATTCTCCTGTTTTACTTTCATTAAGAGGCTCTTTAGTTCTTCTTCACTTTCTGCCTTAAGGGTGGTGTCATCTGCACATCTAAGGTGATTGATATTTCTCCCGGCAATCTTGATTCCAGCTTGTGCTTCCTCCAGCCCAGCATTGCTCATGATGTACTCTGTATATAAGTTAAATAAACAGGGTGACATACTGTTTTTCCTATTTGAAACCAACCAATCTATTGTTCCAGGTCCAGTTTTAACTTTTGCTTCCTGACCTGCATACAGGTTTCTCAAGAGACAGGTCAGTTGGTCTGGTATGCCCATCACTTTCAGAACTTTCCACAGTTTATTGTGATCCACACAGTCAAAGGCTTTGGCATAATCAATAAAGCAGAAACAGATTTTTTTTTTTTTTTCTGGAACTCTTGCTTTTTCAATGATCCAGCAGAAGTTGGCAATTTGATCTCTGATTCCTCTGCCTTTTCTAAAACCAGCTTGAATATCTGGAAGTTCACGGTTCACATACTGCTGTTGTCTGGCTTGGAGAATTGTAAGCATCACTTTACTAGCGTGTGAGATGAGTGCAATTGTGCAGTAGTTTGAGCATTCTTTAGCATTGCCTTTCTTTGGGATTGGAATGAAAACTGACCCTTTCCAGTCCTGTAGCCACTGCTGAGTTTTCCAAATTTCCTGGCATGTTGAGTGCAGCACTTTCACGGCATCATCGTTCAGGATTTGAAGTAGCTCCACTGGAATTCCATCACCTCCACTAGCTTTGTTCATAGGGATGCTTCCTAAGGTCCACTTGACTTCACATTCTAGCATGTTTGGCTCTAGGGAGTGATCATACCATCGTGATTACCTGGATCGTGAAGATCTTTTTTGTACAGTTCTGTGTATTCTTGCCACCTCTTCTTAATATCTTCTGCTTCTGTTAGGTCCCTACCATTTCTGTCCTTTACTGAGCTCATCTTTGTATGAAATGTTCCCTTGGTATCTCTAATTTTCTTGAGAGATTTCTAGTCTTTCCCATTCTATTGTTTTCCTCTATTTTTTTGCATTTATCACTGAGGAAGGCTTTCTTATCTCTCCTTTCTGTTCTTTGGAACTCTGCATTCAAATGTGGATATCTTTCCTTTTCTCCTTTGATTTTCACTTCCTTCTTTTCACAGCTATTCGTAAGCCTTCCTCAGACAGCCATTTTGTTTTTTTGCATTTCTTTTTCTTGGGGATGGTCTTGATTCCTGTCTACTGTACAATGTCACATACCTCCATCCATAGTTCATCAGGCACTCTATAAGATCTAGTTCCTTAAATCTCACTTCCACTGTATAATCATAAGGGATTTGATTTAGGTCATACCTGAATGGTCTAGTGGTTTTCTCCACTTTCTTCAATTTCAGTCTCAATTTGGTTGGATCATATGGTCGTTGTATTCTCACTTTTTTCAGAAATTCCCATACTGTTTTCCATAATAAATTAATTCTTGATTGGTAACAATATTTAACTATTTTATTTTGAATAAAATAATAGAAATCTATAATCTATTTCATATTAATTGCATATAGAAAATCTAATACCTCCCTCAAAGGCACTGCAGTACCATGTTAAACAATCCCTAAGTACAATGTAATTGCATTAGTATGAAAATCAATGGTGACATATCAATTTAAATTAAAAACATTCTTATCACTAACATATTAGTTAAGTATTCCTTTGATAAAATATAATAGCTAGTAAAGCTAAGGATGTTTCTATATTTCTACTAAGGATAAGATTGTATCATTTTTTATACAGCAACTATGAATTCAAACTGTGAAAGATCTTATAAGACTAAAGTTTTTCCAATTATATTTGCAAGAAACTCTCCCCAAATTGTTATTTCCCATCCCTCCCTCCTGCCAACTCAAACTGCCTAAACAACAGTAGGAGAGCTATTATAGTTTCCTGGCTGCCCCTGCTCCCTGTCCTGTGACTTACATGCCCTCAGGTTCCCAACACCTTCTGAGAATGTGGACAGTGTTCAAGTTTAGGAACAACTGAACTCTAAATAATTTTAATTCTCCCATGTCATAAAGTTTTAATAAAAGACTTTAGATAATGATTTGTTATTATTATTATGTTTAAATTTCCTTTCACAAAGTTCATTATTGGTAGGATAAATTTTGATTTACTTTTTGCAATTCTAGATGAAACAGAAATGTGGACCCTGCTCTTTACCCTTGGTAATGGATAGTCATTGAAAGGATTTGAGCCAGGGAATGGCAATACAGAAACTCTTTCTAAAAGACAATTGACTCTCTGAAGCACAGGTTACATTGAAGAGGATCCAGAAGTCTTCTAGATGATAAAGTAAATAGGGGTTTGATTTGGACTTATGACAGTGGAATGGAAAGAGAGGGACAGTTATATAATGCTTCATGCAGCAGTCTTATAAAAGGATTAGAAATAGAATTTACCTCTAAACTGTTTGAACATCAAACAATTTACAGTTAAAAAAAAAAAAGGAAATTCAGAAAAGGAGAAGAGAACTTTTCCTTTGTGGAATGGTGAGAGTAGGATGTTGATAAGGAAGGAATGATGGAGGGAACCTCTGTTTTAAACTTAAAAGTAAAATCATGTCGGAGATTTCAAGTAAGTCATCAAAATTGAGGGTATGAAGCTTAAAAAGTAGAAATGATGACAGATGAGTATTCATGAATTACCTGCATAAAAAGGATGTGGAATCAAAATATCCCTGAAGGGATTAGGAAGAGTGAGAGAAGGAATGAGAGAGAGGACAGTACAAAGAGCAGGCAGAAATGAGAGAAATAGAGAGATCCCTCTATTGGAAGAAACTTGAATAAAATCCACTATGTCTCACCACATCTAAGTGCCCTCTTTTGTAAGACTCACCATTGTTTTATGCACCATATAGAGGGGGAAATGTGTACCAAATATGTACATTACAGAATCAAAGAAATACAGCATGTTTAGGATACAGCAGGGGGATGGCTAATAGTCTATCATAATTATAAATAAATGCTTTACAATATAGTAATAATTACTAAAAAAAAAAAAAAAAAAAGAAGAAGAAAAAGAAAAAAAAATGATCAAGTATTCTGTAAAACATTGTTTACAATGCTTAGTTCCCTAAGGTGAAAATCTGTGTATATCTGCTATCTGTTTATAGCTGGTGAGTATATATCTATAATAATAAATAAATAAATAAATAAATCATTTGAAGTGAAAGAGTCTGAAACTTTGATGTGTAACTCACCCCAAATCATGGTTGTTGGAAGAACCATACAAGGAAGTTGGGAGAAGGTGGTATACATGTCTATGTTAATTTCCAAAGGAAACTATTTTCATGACGATATTAGAATAAAGGTTTGAACATAAAACAGAAACTGCTAGCCCCTTTCTCCTGTTTGAGACTGACCAAAAGAAAGAAAGAACAGCTTTCTCTGGAGAAAATTTCAAAAACTTAGTGTTATCAGGAGAAAGCAGTGTGAACTTGTGAGAGGTTTCGGTTAGAATTAGAAAGTGAAAGGAGGGTCCAGGAAAAAGTCTAAATATGGAAAAAAAATTATTCACATGGACAGGAGACAGATTTATTTGCTAAAAACTAGCTGAAAAATCTAATGCTATTGGAAAGCTTTTCTGGGACTTACCTGTCATAATTGGTGTTATTTGGAAAGTATTTTGAGAAATAATTCACTAATGGACATCAAGGACTGAATCTACACCATTATCCAAAATAAATAAATAAATAAATCAAACAATGTGAGAACTCTAAATTACATTGCTTTATTCCTATTTATTTATCATAGTACTCAATTGTGTGTGTGTGTTTGTGCATACTCAGTTGTGTCTGGCTCTTTGTAATTCCATGGACTGTAACCCACCATATAATTTTTCTGGCAAGAATATTGGAGAGTTGCCATTTGCAGCTTCAAGGATTTTCCTGACCCAGTGATGAAGTCTGCATTTCTTGTGGCTCTTGCATTGGAAGGTGGATTTTTTATCATAGAGCGAATACTGAATTATTGACACTATTTTGACAAAAAAAAAATAATAAAATGTACAAAACTGCTATACCTCAATCTATGATTTTCTCATGATATGTGGAGACCCAGAGAATAGTAAAATCAACACTGACCTTGTTAGGGAACTTCAGCTTAACAGAAAAAAGAAAGTAATAGCATACCAGATAAACCTCTCGCATCTATTTTCCCTGTCTCTTACTGACTTATAGTAGGAAAATGCATCCCATTCCTTAGTTAAATAATGTCCTCCTAGCAAATAATTTTTTCTTAATGAAAGTTGTCTCAGTGTTAACTATAAGGCAACAGCCTTAGCATTAATGGACCAAATGATAGTTCTACTGGTGGAGCAGTGATGCCTGGTTCTTGGAATGTGAACACTGACTTACTGAAAGTGGTCTCATCAATTCCTACAGTTTATGGAGAAGTTGTTTTTTACCCATTACAGCCAGTTCCTCAAGTACTCTAGGTCTAATAGAGGACTCTGGAATTAGAATACTTGGGTTGAAGAGGTTAATCTGAAAAAATAAAGTGCTAATCACTCGGTCAAGTCCAACTCTTTGTGACCCCACTGGCTGTAGCCCATCAGGCTACATCAGGAATTACCCAGGCAAGAATAGTGGATTGGATACTATTCCCATCTGCAGCGGATCTTCCTGACTCAGGATCTCCTGCATTACAGGCAGATTCTTTACGGTCTGAGCCAACCAGGGAAGCAAGGGGAAAAAAAAAAAAGGAAATCAAACTCCTGATACATAGCGTTTTCTGATTTCTGTGGTGAACATAAACCCAGCATTATGACTGATTTCAAACCACCAACATACTGGCATCCATGGCCCACAAAGTTGAAAAAACTTAGATTGACTCTTGCAAGTTTCCCCAACACGTCACTTCATGCTGATATATCAAGGATATATTATTTAGAAAAAAGAATCCTGGGATTTGTAATGAAAGATATAGACTCTGGTCCTATCTTGACTTTCCACTAATCTTTTAAGTTCTGGTGAACAGGAATTATCCATTTCCTGTTGATTGCCATTCTTCACTTCCTGCTAGGTATGAGGTATTCATCAGAAGGATGGTAGAAATACAGCAGAGTAGCTACTATTGTTATTATTTCCATTTATCACAAAAAATTGAAAGGCATTCAAGGTAGGTAAATAATTAGATTTGAACAATATAATAATAGAGACTAACCTTTAAAATTACCTCTACCTTGACACTTTCATTTTAATTTCAGTTATTTGCACATCTAGGAAAGTAGCTTTAAATGGGTTTTTTCATAGAATTTATAAATGTGAGCACATGGTAAAAGTTGCTCTGCTCCTCTAGGAGTTGGGATGTGTATCAGGTCTATCTCCTTCCCAAGATCTACATCATGGACTATCACAGGAGGTGGAGGATCTTACTCTTTCTATGTACTAAGCACACATATTTGTGGCATTCAAATTTAATGGTGAGATGTGATTAAGAAAAAAAATAAATGTCCACAAAGACTTTTTTTTTTTTTTTGGTAAGTTGAAGCACACTTGTTTTAAGATTCTGTGTTAAAAGAGGTGTTTTAGCCTCTGTTATGCGTAAATTGCAGTAGCCACTAGCTGCATGTGACTATTGGGAAACTGTGACTAGTGTGAATGAGGAAATGAGCTTAAATTACATTTATTTTAAATTAGATTTAAGTATTAATAGCTGCCTGTACCTGTTGCTGCAGTACTGGATAGCACAATTCTAGATCTTAGTAGGAAAAAAAAAAAAGAATTTAAAGACATATATCGATGTCAGTTATGGAAAAACAAAACAAAACAAAACAATATTTAAGCAGTTATCTAACAGTTGTTACTGAATAGACTCAACTTTTTTTCATAACACTAGCTCATCTGTTGTCAGTTGGTTTATGGTTTTATACCCTGTAGAGGTATTTTTTTTTTTTTTTTAAATTTTTATTAGTTGGAGGCTAATTACTTCACAACATTGCAGTGGGTTTTGTCATACATTGACATGAATCAGCCATGGAGTTACATGTATTCCCCATCCCGATCCCGCCTCCCACCTCCCTCTCCACCCGATTCCTCTGGCCCGAGCACTTGTCTCATGCATCCCACCTGGGCTGGTTATGGTTTTATACCCTGTAGAGGTATCTTAGTTCTCAAAAGACAGTAGAATCCTGTATCACTCACAACAAGTGAATCAAAAATGTTAAGGCTAGTCTTAAGGTGGGAAAGTTCTTGACATCTTTTCCTTGAAAAACAAAAACAAAAACATATTTTGAAGGAATAAATAAAATGCACAGAGAAAATAAAATATATGAAAGAGTCCAAAATGATGCCCTTCAATCAAGTGGTTCCACCTAGAAACAAACCCACTAAATCAAGCATAGACAAGGAGAATTCTCAAAGTCCATTGTTCATTCATTGTTATTTTTGGAACGTTCTCAGAATAGTAAAAAAAAAAAAAAAAAAAAAAAGTTGTGAGATTGACTTTTATTACTTCCATTTGTAATGGCTCATCTGAACCGTTTCCAAGATAGTAGATTAATAATATTTTCTCACTCAATTCCTAGGTAATAATATCTAATAGCATTCTATAAAAATAATAGTAAGTATGAGTATTTTTCAGCACCATGCTAGTTAAACTTACAGCAACACTGTGTAAGTAGAAGTCATGACAAGTTTATACAGTATAGCAAAATTAAGGTCACATATAGTAGTTGATAAAATAGAAGAAGCAGGATTCTGAGTGAGTACCACTTGATATAATATTTGTGTTCATAATCACAATTATGTAGAGTTACTCATCATGAAAGAAAGATTAAAATACACTATTTAGAATGATGTTGATATGTGAACTGATGTCTATATGTGCATTGTGAACACAAAAAGAACTAGCCATATATTCTAAACTTCTAAGGATGGTGAATCCAGTTCTTGAAAAGAAGAATTATTTTGAAGGAGTGTATTATTAACAATACTTTTTTAATGACAAGCTTATTTGCACAATAAATTTTTACTAGAAATGAATATTGCTATATGTAATATAATATAGCAACAGTGTACAAAATTTAAAAGAAAAAGTAAGTCAATTCTTTTTTATATTTTTCTCGTACTGAAATTACACAAAAGATCATCATGTAACCAACTGTGTCTAAAAAAACATATTTGGAATTGGCAATTATCTAATGACTAATTAAATTTATGCATTTAATCTAACTTTCCTGAATAAAATAATGGGTTTTCATTATATTTATAGTGAATTATTCAAGCAAAATTAATTCAACATGATTACATTGGATCAATGCAGCAGAAACAAGGGCAGATCTAGAAAGCATAGCAAAATATTTTTAATTGCAAGATATTAATCATCAAAAATAATGACGGATATTTTTGTTGGGAAAGGAATATAGAACTGGTAAGATCTCAAAAGGAGATAAAATAAACCATCGTACCTTATTTTGATATATATGTTTTTGTATCTGTTTCTTAATATTGAAATACAGATTACAGTTTACCATAGAACTGTAGCCCCTCCTAGTTGCTTACGGTTTACATATAAAATGCAATCATGTGTATTATAGGTAGAGAGTCAAGCATTAAAGAAAAATTATAAAGTGGTCTATAAGGAAACAAAAGGAGAGAATTTCAGTTATGTTGTCCCATATATATCCATTAAAAGATGGATATTTTACAGAAAAATTAAATATACCAATTATTATAACATATATTTAATGAATTAAAGACATATAAGCTGCTTAGTTCAGTTCAGTCACTTAATCGTGTCTGACTCTGTGACCTCATGGACAGCAGCACACCAGGTCTCCCTGTCCATCACCAACTCACAAAATTTACCCAAACTCATGTCCATTGAGTGGGTGATGCCATCCAACCACCTCATCCTCTGTGGCCCTCTTCTCTTCCCACTTTCAATCTTTCCCAGCATCAGGGTGTTTTCAAATGAGTCAGCTTTTTGCATCAGGTGGCCAAAGTTTTGGAGTTTCAGCTTCAACATCAGTCTTTCCAATGAATATTCAGGACTGATTTCCTTTAGAATGGACTTGTTTGATCTCCTTGCAGTCCAAGGGACTTTCAAGAGTCTTCTTCAATATAAGTTGCTACTACATATGATATATATATATATATATATATATATATATATATATATATTCAGAGAGAGAGACTTACTACACAGTAGTCCACATTCTTACATGTCTTTTATTTTTACAAAACACTCAAATTCATTTTCCAAAGGAAAATGGAAAATAATAACAGAAATTTTACTGTATCTGCTAGCCTGAAAATAACATATATAATTGCTTTATTCCCATTAAACAGCACCATCCACCCATAGGCAAAGGGATATATGCAGAACTGGCCACCAAATGAAATACTGCCCTTAGGGGCTTCTGGATTCGGCTTTTCAAACATAAGGATTTTATGTGAAAGTTTTAGCAAATCAGCATTAAGTTTGGCAGGAATTTGTTCTGTTTTCTTCTTCTGATAAGTCAGTTCTCAATCTTTACATCAACTTGAGGTTTATATTGATGAGAAACTGGATGAAAAAATGAGAACTTGTTTTTTTATCACCAGTTTGTCCAGAATGTCTTTTTACTAGGGCTATTTCACAAGAGCAAAATCAGCAGGGTATGTTTTTTCCTCCTCCTTGATAATAGCAATATGGGCTCACATAACATGAGGTGTCAGATAGATAAGATCCAAACTTCTATTTAGCTCAAAAACCACATAAAAGTATTTTCACATTTATAGTCTCCAAAAACATGCTAGCTAAGTGACTTTCTTTTCTGTAAAAGAAAACCTGCAGATGTAATAGAAATATAGAAAACCACTATCAGGTAACAAAAAAGAATTCTTGAATTTGAATGTAGTGGTAAAAAGAACTCTTAGAATAAGCCTTGGACAGTCATTGATATAAGTAAATTCATCACTAAACAAAACAAAACAAAAATAATGATATTACTGAGATTTAATTATTTACTTTTTTCTAAAATAGTCTATAAAATTATAAGATTGGGGTGGCAGAGAGTCAGACATGACTGAGTGACTGAACTGAACTGAACTGAAAATAGTGTAAGACAAAGTAATAATTTAGAGCATAAAATGGAGTTTAAGATCATACTTTTATGTGATAGATGAAGTAATTGAAAGAATGCTCCTCAATTAAAATCTCTACCTTTGATATTCTTATTTCTAAAATTATAAAGTTATACCAGCATACGACTCAGCCATAAAAAAGAATGAGATTCTGCCATTTGGAGCATCATTGATGGACATAGAACATATTATGCTTTATGAAATGTCAGACAGAAAAAAACAAGCACTATATTAAATTACTTATATGTAGAATCCGAAGAATAATACAAACAAATGTATATAGCAAAATGGAAACAGACTCACAGATAGAGAAAACAAACTAGTGGTTACCAGAGGGGGAAGGTGGGGGTGGGGGGAAGATAGGGGCATAGGATTAAGAGATACAAACTATTATGCATAAAATATATCAGCAACAAGGAAGTGTACTCCACAGAGGAATGTAGCCATTATCTTGTAACAAGTTTCAGTTTAGTTCAGTCGCTCAGTCGTGTCCGACTGTTTGCGACCCTATGAATCCCAGCACACTAGGCCTCCCTGTCCAACACCAACTCCCAGAGTCCACTCAAACCCATGTCCATGGAGTCAGTGATGCCATCCAACCATCTCATCCTCTGTTGTCCCCTTCTCCTCCTACCCTCAATCTTTCCCAGCATCAGAGTCTTTTCCAATGAGTCAACTCTTCACATGAGGTGGCCAAAGTATTGGAGTTTCAGTTTCAACATCAGTCGTTCAAATGAACACCCAGAACTGATCTCCTTTAGGATGGACTGGTTGGATCTCCTTGCAGTCCAAGGGACTCTCAAGAGTATTCTCCAACACCACAGTTCAAAAGCATCAATTCTTTGGTGCTCAGCTTTCTTTATAGTCCATCTCTCACATCCATACGGAAAAACCACATCCATATGGAAAAACCATAGCCTTGACTAGATGGACCTTTGTTGGCAAAGTAATGTCTCTGCTTTTTAATATGCTATCTAGGTTGGTCATAACTTTCCTTCCAAGGAGTAAGTGTCTTTTAATTTCATGGCTGCAATCACCATCTACAGTAACTTTAGAGCCCCCCAAAATAAAGTCTGACATTGTTTCCACTGTTTCCCCATCTATTTCCCATGAAGCGATGGGACCAGATGCCATGACCTTAGTTTTCTGAATGTTGAACTTTAAGCCAACTTTTTCACTCTCCTCCTTCAGTTTCATTAAGAGTCTTTTTAGTTCCTCTTCACTTTCTGCCATAAGGGTGGTGTCATCTGCATATCTGAGGTTATTGATATTTCTCCCGGCAATCTTGATTCCAGCTTGTGCCTCTTCCAGCCCAGCGTTTCTCATGATGTACTCTGCATATAAGTTAAATAAGCAGGGTGACAATATACAGCCTTAATGTACTCCTTTACCTATTTGGAACCAGTCTATCATTCCCTGTCCAATTCTAACTGTTGCTTCCTGACCTGCATACAGGTTTCTCAAGAGAAAGGTCAGATGGTCTGGTATTTCCATCTCTTTAAGAATTTTCCACAGTTTATTGTGATCCACATGGTGTAACAACATTAAATGGTGCATAATCTGTAAAAATACTGAATAACAATACTTGTATACCTGAAATTACTATAATATTGTATGCCAGCTATTCTTCAATAAAATATATATATATATATATATATATATATATATATTATATATAAATGTCAATGTATGGCAAAAATCATCACAACATTGTAATTATCCTCCAATTAAAATAAATCAATTAATTAAAAAATAAATTAGGGATAACTAAAAAATTAAAATTATATCAATATTCAATTTGTTTAACATGAATGTGAATAAACTTTAATTCTAATCATTCTCACTGTGTGACAGAATTGACAATTAATTACTTGAATTCACTCATTCAAATCATTCATTCACTCATTCAGAAATCATAAAGTTCATAAAGTGTTATATACTTCTGTCTGGTGCAAAGATAAAAGAAAAAGTCCTCGCCTTTCAAGGGGCCCATAGATTAGTGAACAATCTGGACAGCAAAAGTGAGAGAGAGAGAGAAGGGAAATGGCAAAAATTAAAGAAAGACTCATAAAGGACTGAATATAATAAATCTTAAACAGACATAAATGTCTTTAAATTATCCTCTTAGAAGAAGTCAGCTGAAGCAGATTCAAAACAAAATCCCAAACTATGCTACTTTTGCAAAACACATACAAAGCTGCGTGACACAGGAACACGCACGTACACAAACACACACAAAGAAAAGACTAAGCAACGATGCATCAACAATTTTAAATTAAAGCAAGAACAAGTAGTGTTAAAGGTCATTGGGAATTGGTGTGGCTTTTTGGAAAGAAATTGGCTAAATAGAAAGGACATGAATATATTCACTCTATTTTTTAGTTAAAAAGTCTAACCTATAAAAGATATTTTGTTATAAAAAAGCGATAAATGTGAAAGGTAGATATAGGAAAATAAAATCTCATAAAGGGAAGATTACAGAATACCTACCATCAGAAAGTAACAGTTCTATAGTGCTATAATATTATTTGAACATTTGAACTAGTTTATGCATGACTTATGGGCTTCCCAGCTGGTTCTAGTGGTAAAGAATCCAGCTGCCAATGTAGGAGACATAAGAGACGTGGGTATGATCCCTGGGTTGAGAAGATCCCCTGGAGGAGGGCAGGCAAACCACTCCAGTATTCTTGGCTGGAGAATCCCATTGGACAGAGGAGCCTGGCGGGCTACAGTCCACAGGGCTGCAAAGAGTTGGACATGACTGAAGTGACTAAGCGCACAGGAACATGCATGACTTGTGTCATCTTCACACTCATGGTACTATAAAATCCTGCCCCAAGTTGCCTTTTTAATTCTCCTACCCATTGCAGTGTTGGTTAGTGACTATGTTTTTGTCTGTTTGAAGAGCCTTTGCCATTCACACACAGTATGCAAATTTTTCTCATACCATTACCATACCCCAACAGCCATAGATATCCACCTGGGTGGCCCTTCCCCATCTCCATTATGTATATATTTCAAGTTCTCTAAAATCCTGATCAGCCTTAAGTCAGTTCAGTTCAATTGCTCAGTCATGTCCAACTCTTTGCAGCATGCCAGCTCTCCTTGTCCATCACCAACTCTAGGAGTTTACTCAAACTCATGTCCATTGAGTTGGTGATCAAGCTTAAAGTAACAATCAATAAAGTACCTTCCCAGGATTGTAATGGAGCTGGCTTATATTGGCTCAAAGAGTGCTGAATATTAATTTTCTGTAACTTTGTGAGCTGTGGTTGACATAATCCTGGCACACTGAGATAAAAAAAGAAAAAAAAAAAATGAAACTATTCACACCAGGGAAATTAGATAATTATAAATAAGCCCTTTCCTCCTATTTTATTTTATTTTTTTTTTTCCTTTCAGCAGCCACTTGTTAAACACTTACTGGCAAACTATTATATCTTTGCACTTTTAAGCTCTCTTGATTCTTACAGAACACATTGGGCCGCTCACTGTAAATCAGAAGACATCTTTTTGAAGCCTGCTTTCATGACACATTGAAGTAGAAAGCAGTCGCTCAGCAGGACCTCTCAGTATGCCCCATCTGTCTTCTGTGGATAAAATTGACTTGACAGCTTGGTTAAAGAGTAAATCAAATGAACCCATAGCAAATTCATTTGCAAATCATTTATTGAAATATGAAGGGAAATGCTGTAATTACCACTTAACATTTCATTTTAACTTGAATTTAAAATTAAATATTTTAGAGATAACATTGTTTTTAAAATGCTGCTCTAGAAACAAGATTGTCTTGCTAAGTTATGAATGAACACACAGCTCATAAGCCATAGCCTATATCTTTTATACAAAGAAAATTCTTTGCTATTGATTTAAGGATTAAAACAAGCATTTAGAATAAAGTCCTCAACATTGGAATATTAAATCTGAAAACACCAAGGTCACTGGATATTTTTAACCATGGATCTTAAATTCTATGATGAAAATGACTTAGTTTTAAAGTGTGTTTCCTACTTACATAAATTGTAGAATTAGGCATATAAGGAACAATAGAAATTGTATTAATTAATTACTTTTTAAAAAAAAATTTTTCCATGCATCTTGGTATTAAGAACAATAAAACTAGAATGGATTTACTGTGAAACTAATGAGGTTAAACTTTAGGGCACTTCACTTATTCATAGAAGTTGTTTTTTTTTAAACTTTTAATTTTAATTGGAGGCTAATTACTTTACAATACTGTGGTGGTTTTTGCCATACATTGACATGAATCAGCCATGGGTGTACATGTGTCCCCATCCTGAACCCCCTCCCACCTCCCTCCCCATCCCATCCCTCAGGGTCATCCCAGTGCACCCGCCCTGAACACCCTGTCTCATGCATTGAACCTGGATTGATGATCTATTTCACATATGGTAATATACATGTTTCAGTGCTATTCTCTCAAATCATCCCACCCTTGCCTTTTTTAAGGTCTTGTGTCTAAGTTTGTGTTTGTAATTTAGTGTACTTTTCATTAAAGCAGATCCCCAAATCATAAAAGACCAGGCCCTTTCCCAGTTCTGACAGGCTCGTTTATTTTCTACCCTAAGAGTCTTGGTTCAGAGCTCAGGCTGAGTGGCTGGTCTCTGTGCCTTGTTTTCCCAGAGGGTCTCTCTGATGTCTTCCACTGATTCCCTGGATCTAAATCAATCTTCATGTCACAATGTGTCTGCCACAACCCAGAGGCTGGAAGGTAAACAAAATCTTTAAATTTAATCAAGATTCTGGATTCAGGGCCCTTTCAAAAGAAAAATTAAAAAAAAA
The DNA here is from genome assembly GCF_033118175.1 of Dama dama. NCBI lineage: Eukaryota > Metazoa > Chordata > Mammalia > Artiodactyla > Cervidae > Dama > Dama dama. The sequence continues at coordinate 3,300,876 of NC_083708.1, read as the reverse complement.
AAAAAATGAGCATTTCATTGATCTCCAGATTCTTGATGAAGTTGTCAGAAATGAGAAAAACATAGTTTGCAAAGTGTCACACATTTTGTTCAGAGCCCAGGACTCTGTAAAGTGCCTCTGTTTGTAAACTTCCAGTCAGAAAATTGTAGACCCTTTAATCTTGCCTTTTCTTGTTTTGAATCATTAAAGAAAGATTCCAAGTGCTTACGATGGATTTCCCCTGTAGCAGTAAAATTTGAACTACTAATGACAATAGACTGACTGGTTCTTTTTGTCGTATTGTTTTTCAGTAGCCAAGTCATGTCTGACTCTTTTGCAGCACGCCAGTCTTCCCTGACCATCACTATCTCCCTGAGTTTGCTCAAACTCATGTCCATTGAATCACCAATGCCATCCATCCATCTCATCTCTGTCACCCCCTTATGCTCTTGGCCTCAATCTTTCCCAGCATCAGGGTCTTTTCCAACGAGTCAGTTCTTCACATCAGGTGGCCAAAGTATTGGAGCTTCATCTTCACCATCAGTCCTTCCAATGAATATTCCTTTAGGATTGATTTCCTTTAGAACTGACTGCTTTGATCTCCTTGCTGTCCAAGGGACTCTCAAGAGTATTTTCTAGCACCACAGTTCAAAAGTATCAGTTCTTCAGCATTCAACCTACTTTATGATACAACTCTCATATCCATACATGACTAGTGGAAAAACCATAGCTTTGATTATACAGACCTTTGCTGGCAAACTAATGTCTCTGCTTTTTAATATACTGTCTAGGTTTGTAATAGATAATCTTCCAAGGATCAAGTGGCTTTTAATTTCATAGCTGCAGTTACCATCAGCATTGATTTTGGAGCCAAAGAAAATGAAATATGAAACTATTTATTTTCCCCATTTATTTGCCATGAAGTCATGGCAAATGTCATGATATTAGCTTTTTGAATATTAAGTTTTAAGTCAGCTTTTTCACTATCCTCTTTCACTTTCATCAAGAAGCTCTTCAATGCTGTTCTCTCAGATCATCCCACCCTTGCCTTCTCCCATAGAGTCCAAAAGTCTGTTCTGTACATCTGTGTCTCTTTTTCTGTCTTGCATATAGGGTTATCATTACCATCTTTCTAAATTCCATATATATTCCAGGTTGGATGCATGAGGCAAGTGCTAGGGGCTGGTGCACTGGGACGACCCGGAGGGATGGGATGGGGAGGGAGATGGGAGGGGGGTTCAGGATGGGGAACACATGTAAATCCATGGCTGATTCATGTCAATGTGTGGCAAAAACCACTGCAATATTGTAAAGTAATTAGCCTTCAAGTAATAAAAATAAATGGGAAAAAAAAAAAAAAAGAAGAAGCAGCTCTTCAGTTCCTCTTCACGTTCTTCCATTAAAGTGGTATCATTTGCTTGTCTGAGGTTGTTGATATGTCTCTCAGCAATCTTGATTCCAGCTTATGCTTCATTCAGCCCAACATTTTTCATGATGTTCTCTGCATAGATGTTAAGTAAGCAGGATGACAATATAGAGCCTTGACACACTCCTTTCCCAATTTGGAACCAGTCTATTGTTCTATGTCTTTTTCTAACTGTTGCCTCCTGACCTACATACAAGTTTTGCAGGAGGTAGGTAAGTTGGTCTGGCATTCTCATCTCTTTAAGAATTTTCCAGTTTGTTGTGATCCACACAGTCAAAGGCTTTAGCATAATCAATGAAGCAAAAGTAGACACTTGTCTGGAATTCTCTAGTTTTTCTGTGATCCAACAGATGTTGGCAATTTGCTCTCTGATTCCTCTGCTATTTCTAAATCCAGCTTGCACATCTGGAAATTCTTGGATCACATACTGCTAATGCCTAGCCTGAAGGATTTTCAGCATAATCTTGCTAGCATGTGAAATCAGTGCAATTGTACAGTAATTTGAGCATTCTTTGGCATTTCCCTTCTTTGGTATTAGAACGAAAACTGCCTTCTCCAGTCCTGTGGCCCCTGCTGAGTTTTCCAAATTTGCTGGCATAATGAGTGCATCACTTTAACAGCATCATTTTCTAATATTTGAAATAGTTCAGCTGGAATTCTATCACACCCACTAGTTTTGTTCATAGTAATGCTTCCTAAAGCCCACTGACTTCACTTTCCTGGATGTCTGGCTCTAGGTGAGTGACCATATTATCATGGCTAACTGGGTCATTAAGAGTTTTTTTGTACAGTTCTTCTGTGTATTCTTTCCATCTTTTCTTAATCTCCTCTACTTCTGTGAGGTCCTGACCATTTTTGTCCTTTAATGTGCCTACCCTTGTATGAAATCTTCCCTTGGTATCTCCAATTTTCTTAAAGAGATAACTAATTTTTCCCAAATTAGTTTTTGGGGATAATTTTTCCCAAAAAATTTGCATCATTCACTTAAGAAGGCTTTCTTATCTCTGCTTGCTATTCTCTGAAACTCTGCACTCAGTTGGGTATATCTTTCCTTTTCTCTTTGCCTTTCACTTCTCTTCTTTTCTCAGACATTTGTAAGGCCTCCTCAGACAACCACTTTGCTTCTTACAATTTTTCTTGTGGACGGTTTTGGTCATCATCTCCTGTGCATCACTTTCTGTCGGCTCCAGGACGGCCAATGGCAGCAGCGAGGCCAGGGTGCCCTCTACTCCCGGGCGTTATCCAACATCAGCTCCAACCTGCCCCTGACTCCTTTTCCAGCTCCTCCAGCAGGGCCTTTGTCTCAACTCCTGGCCACATGTTGATGGATACTGGACTGCCAGTGAAGTTTTGAACACTCAACAAGGACCAACAATGGGACGACCAGCACACCAGTCACATCATCCAGCTATGTTGAGTGTCTGAAGGGCATGTCCCAGCTAGTTAGGTTCTGACCAAATGCAGTCCACTGCAGAAAGGAATGGCAAACCACTTCAGTATTCTTGCCTTGAGCACCCCATGAACAGTATGAAAATGTTCTTTTTTTGATTGTTACAATCTAGTAAGAGTAAAAACTAAATCTAGCTTCGTGGTATGAGATACTTTAAAAAAATATATTTACTACATTTATCTTCAGAAGTGATAATAAAATTATGCAATAATTGGTTGACATAAGCAGACCTTAATGTTCCTGTGTACACATCACCTTTTACTTGCTGAGGGTGAAATTTGGACAGCCACTGTAGAGAGGCTGGGGCAGCCAGGAAAACTAACTACACTCAGTGGCTAGTTATATGAATATTTCAATATTTTTACACTAGTCATGCTGTCCTATTATCAGTACTAAATTTAATTATTCTATATTCAGAATTTAAGCATATGAAAGTATTTATTAAATATAAATGCAAGTAGCTTAAAACCAAATTCTTTTTAAAGATATTTCTAAGAATACCATTTGCAAGATGCATTGAGACCAGTTACGTGTCAGTGAGTAGAAATTACACCCATCCGTTAACAGATAAACTATTTGAGAACACTTCTAATAAAAATAAAACTAAACTAAACTAAAATAAAATAAAATAAACTATTTGAGAACACTTCTAATAAAAGAGTGCTACTTGCAAGTTGAGTTGAAAATATTGTTATAAATAACTAGTGATATATAAAACAATGTTATGGCTAATTGTAACAGTGAATGAAAGTTACATGTATTCTTTAATTCATATAGAGCAAAAAAAAAATGATGTGCATATAAGATGAAATAACGATTTTGAAACAAACTGAATAAGGTATGTACAATCAGAAACAGAAATTGTATGTGTTTACCTTGATAGGTTTTAAACTATGAAATCAAACCTAACAAATGGTCTCAATTCTCACACTTTGAGTTTAAAAGTGATGCGCAGAAATCTAACTTCTGGAACTGTAGTCGTGTTTGAGACATTCATTCAGATGAGCTTAGACTCTTCATTCCTGAAGTGTTTCCTTCAAGGTGTTTACAAAATAGTAACTGTGTAGCCACACAACTCTCAAGTAGCTCTGTTGTTGTTCAGTCACTCAGTTGTGTTGATTCTTCAAGATTCCATGACTCTTCGAGACCCTCAAGTAGCCCTGTAAGATATGAAATAGAAATCACAATTTTATACATGATTAAATGCCAGCTTTCATTCTAATCCCAAAGAAAGTCAATGCTAAAGAATGTTCAAACTGTTGCACGATTGCGCTCATCTCACATGCTACCAAATTAATGCTCACAATTCTCCAAGCTAGGTTCAACAGTACATGAACCATGAACTTCAAGCTGGGTTTAGAAAGGTCAGAGGAACCAGAGATCAAATTGCAGGCATCCAGTGAATCATAGAAAAAGGAAGAGAATTCCAGAGGGGAAAAAAAAAAAACAAAAATGATTTCTGCTTCATTTACTAAGCTAAAATCTTTGACTGTGTGGATCACAAAAATCTGAGGAAAATACTTCAAGAGATGGGAACATCAGACCAGCTTACCTGCCTCCTGAGAAATCTGTATTCAGGTCAAGAAGCAACATTTAGAACAAGACATGGAACAATGGATTAGTTCCAAATTGGGAGAGGAGCAAGTCAGGGCTGTATATTGTCACCTTGCATATTTATCTTATATCCAGAGTACACTATGTGAAATGCTGGGCTGGATGAAGCACAAGTTGGATTGCTGGGAGAACTATCAATAACCTCAGATATTCAGAAGACACCACCCTCATGGCAGAAAGCAAGAGAAACTTAAGAGCCTCTTGATGAAAGTGAAAGAGGAGAATGGAAAAGCTGGCTTAAAATTCAACATTCAAAAAACTAAGGTCATGGCATCCAGTGTCATCACTTCATGGCAAATAGATGTGAAAACAATGGAAACAGTGACAGGGTTTATTTTCTTGGGCTCCAAAAATCACTGCAGATGGCGACTGCAGCCATGAAATTAAAAGATGCTTGCTCCTTGGAAGAAAAGCCACGAGAAACCTAGACAAAGTATTAAAAAGCAGAGACACTAATTGGCCAACAAAGGTCAGTCTAGTCAAGGGTATGGTTTTTCCAGTGGTCATGTATGGATATGAGAGTAGGACTATAAAGAAAGCTGAGTGCTGAAGAATTGATGCTTTTGAACTGTGGTGTTGGAGAAGACTCTTAAGAGTCCCTTGGACTGCAAGGAGCTCCAACCAGTCCATACTAAAGGAGATCAGTCCTGAATATTCATTGGAAGGACTGAAGCTGAAGTTGAAACTCCAATACTTTGGCCACCTGATGTAATGAGCTGACTCATTGGAAAAGACCCTGATGCTGGGAAAGATCAAAGGCGGGAGGAGAAAGGGATGACAGAGGATGAGATGGTTGGATGACATCACCAACTCGATGGACATGAGTTTGAGCAAGCTCCAGGAGTTGGTAATGGACACGGAATCCTAGCATGCATGGAATCACAAAGAGTTGGACACACCTGAGCGACTGAACTGAACTGTACTGAACATGATTAATAAGATTTTGTTTGTTTTAACTATGGCCCAACCTGTTAGGTGAGCAATGCTTCAAAGAATTATCTATTTACTGCATGACATTAGCAAAGGATTGAATAATTTATTTGAAGTAAAATTTCCTGCATTTATTTGGAGTAAAATTGATACATTTTAACACTTGCATTTTTATGTATGTGCAAATTTCATACATTCTGAAAATATTTTATCATGTTAGTTTTGGTCAACACAAAGAGCCCTGAAATGATGAGTGTCTATACATTAGAATAGGTTCTGACTCATTTAGAAGCTCTATTACGGATGATAATATCTTTTGTTTGATATACTCCACTTTTAATCTGTTCTCATATATCTGCTTGCACTTATACACATACTGCTTACCTTTACACTGAACATGTTCTTACTTTTCCAAAGTTCTCAACATAGTTGCCTAATTAAACACATGCCTCATTTCATATGCCTTTCTAGACTTAGTCATTTTGTGTGACTTACAAATAATAAGGAAGGAATATACATGGATTGGAATTTGCTTGTCCTAGCAACTTTGTCAAGGGTATTTTGAATCGCCCCTTCAAATGTTCCGTCTAATGGCATAGTAATTGTTTTCATGAATTTTCCAGTGAACTATGAAGTATTCTCTTGTCAGGGCCCAGTCTTGTGAGGGACTCCCTCATTTAATCCAGAGCTGATATTGAAGTGTTTCTCCCATCCTTTTTATTCAAAAGGTATGAAAAGATGAGGAGAGATAAGATGCAAATGAGTATCATTAGTACCCTCATTATTTTTATCATCAAATATTTATTGATATTTGTCCTTTACCCAAAGCAATAAGGACTATTGTAATGATTTTAAAAGCCCCTGTCCAATCTTGGAGTATTTATAGGCAGAAAAATAAAGCATCAGCAAAAGTTCCTTGGAGAGCTGTTGAAAATACACATGTACTATATGATATCCCCATAAAATCTTTCCCGACAATGAGAATATTAGCAAAACAGTTATTAAATGCTTAATCCATCTTATTTAACCCAGGATGTGGTATATTACATTCTTATCAACTGCTAATCCAACATTTAGTTATGTAGGGTACCTCTTGAGATCAGTATATAATCTAATTACACTTGTTTTATGGTATTTGGAATATAAATTCAAACTTTTTTTTTCAAATTTTATCTTTGTATTATCTAGCATTTGCAGTTAAATATTGTAAAAATAACTTACTTCTTATATTTGGTATTCATATGCCCAACTGTTTCACTATTTTTGCATATCTGTCATATTTTCAGTTCTTTCTCTGATAATTTCAACTTCTGTTTAATGTTTAGGTCTCATTCCATTGTTGACAGTTTTTCTTGCTTTTATTGAATGCCTCATAATTTTTTGTTGATATGGGTTGAAAGAGCAAGACTGTGTTTCCCTGGATTATTACTTAAAGAATGGCATTTGCCTGATGACCAAAATGGAAACATTGTATATATCAGTTGAATTCTTTTAAGTATTGTCAATAACAAAATAGCTTATTATAAAATTCTCATTTTGATTTAAAGAAGCTCTTATTTTTAAAATGGTTACAAGTGGCAATTTTAATTTTCACTTATTGACTCATAAATTCATTAATTGTGTGATTATTGTGTGACTGTATTAATTGTATTAGGTTAGTCATAAACATAATTTTATTATGTAAGTTGTAATAACTAAATATTACCACTATTTGAATATATTAAACAGGAAATAAGATTATTTGATCATTGGAAAAGTTTTGTATTTGATATTTTGCATAAAGTAAAAATAGATAAGTATAATCTCTGTTCTCCAATAACTAATAATCAAGTATAAAAGATAAAACAATGATTCAAGTATAATTTAGGTATAAACTGTTAAATGTTGTTAATTTTTTCCTTAGCTGGTATCAGTGGAAATTTATGAAATAGGCTAGAATCTTGATAAGATCTAAATTAAAAACAGGTTTTAAACAAGCTGAAATGGAGACATAACATTCCAGGCAGAACCATCAGGAAAAACAAAATAAACAAGAATATAGGAAAATACAGTGTTTAATTCTAAACTAGTTTTATAAAAGCAGGTGGTCCTCACATCTACCTGTGTTTTAGAACCATCTAGAATTAGTTTTCTTTTTTAATGTATTTTCTTAGGCCTACTTCTCAGAGACTCAGAATTAGGAAGCTGTGGTTTCAAAAACTCCACAGGTGATTCTATTATTCAACCAGGTTTGTAAACGAGGGGAATGGCATAGTGAGGATGCCAGAGGAATGCTAAGAAAGGCAAGATTGACTCGGATTAAGAAGAAAATATTTATTTCAGGAAGCAGTAAAGACTCCATGAAATATTTTGTTAGGATAATACATGTAAAATGATTAGGAATCAGAAAATTGACTTTGGAAAGCTTCCAAACATATAAAACTAACCAGTGGGGAGAAGTTAAGTGAAGAAATCTTGGAAAGAAAGTAAGGGAAGGAACAGACATTGGAGAAGAATTAGTCAGAGCAAAAGAGATTGATGATACATAGAGAGAGATACAGATTATTTATTTGCATATATTATTTGTGGCATAACAGTGTGCAGACAAGTACATGTCTTAATGAGCAGGCTTCTCAATTTATGATTTGATGGCTTATTTCTGCAAAGGATTCTTTAATTTCTGATGCAAAAATCTTCAATAGAGAGGCAGGTATTGAGGCAGTCTAGTCAAGAGGATTTTGACCCAGGCAAGGACATGGAAAATCTCTGAATTCCATAGGTAACCATCTACTCTGCTTAGGAATGGCGTTGCCTATGCTACTAATAAAATTGAGAACTATCATTTTAGAACAGCAAATTGAAAATTATTCCAAATATAAATTATTGTGCCCACAAAGCAACCCTCAGCAGTGAAAACACAGAATCCTTACCACTGGACTGCCAGGGAATTTCTGCGAACAAACAAAACTAACATGAAATACAAGATATAAACATACACACACACACACAACAGCAATGTGTTTACCTAACATAGATTTCAATGAATGCCATACTGAACCAGATATAAAATCCATGCCCTCAAGGAGGGATTAAAATGGGGAAGAAAGGAAAAGAAAATAAAAAATGAGTGAATCTTGTAGAATGCTAGAAGGAGATTGCTTGCTATGGTGAAAAAATGAATATCAAACAGAATAATGGTGATTACGGGTGAAGGGGAAGCAATTTTAAATAGTGTGGTCTCCTTGAAAAAATGACATTTGAATAAAGGTCTGAATAAATAAAGCAGTGACTCATAAATATCCATGGAAAGAAAGTTCTAGAAAGAGGAACAAGGTGTTTGAGGCAACACATGGAAGTCAATGTAACTATAGCAGAGTGGCCAAGGGTGAGGGTAGCGCAAGATGAAGTTAAAAGGTGAAAAAAGGACCTGATTTTTATGATACTGAAGGACCATGCTATTAAAAATGAAAAAGGTAAGCATTTAAAGGTCCAAAATGTTTAGATCAACCAATCATTACATTCTTATCCTCTCTGGAGGCTAGTTGGGAAGTCAAAGCATAACCAAGGTTTAATTAATGAATAAAGCATCGGGTGAAAAAGTTCCTAAGGTAATGTGCTCCAGCTACACTGAGACAGCTTGCCTTCTACAGAGAGGAGTCTCCTGTCTCCAAAAAGTACTGGATACACCTGCACAATCCTGCCCCTCACTGCCACTTCTAAGCAAAATACATCATTTCCTCTTAACTGAAATTTCACCATTGATTTTGCCAGCACTGTACACAGTCCTGCAGAGGAACAGTTCACTTACCTTCTTAACTGGAATAATATGTTTCTAGAAATATCTACATAAGCTATTTAACATAGCATAACTGTAAAACTTTTCTTAGGAAAATAATAGTAATTAAGTGTTAAATGTGTACCAGGGCCCTGGGCTAGTTGTTTTTTTGTTTGTTTTTATTTTTTTAAATGTTTTCATTTATTTTTATTAGTTGGAGGCTAATTACTTTACAATATTGTAGTGGTTTTTGCCATACATTGACATGAATCAGCCATGGATTTACATGTGTCCCCATCCTGAACCCCCCTCCCACCTCCCTCCCCATGTTTTAAGTACATGGTTTTACTTTGTGTGTGTGCATGTTAACTGGCTTCAGCATATCCAGCTCTTTGTGACCCTATAGACTGTAACCTGCCAGGCTCCTCATGGGATTCTCCAGGCAAGAAAACTAGGATGGGTTGTGATGTCCTCCTCCAGGGGATCTTCACTACCCAGAGATCTAATCCAAATCTCTGACATCTCCTGCATTAGCAAGCAGATTCTTTACCACCAGTGCCTACTGGAGAAGGAAATGGCCACCCACTCCAGTATTCTTGCCTGGAGAATTTCACGGACAAAGGAACCTGGCATGCTACATACAAGTCCATGGAGTGGCAAAGTGTCAGAAACGACTAAGTGATTCTCCAACCAGGAAGCTTGGCTTTACTTTATTATCCCAATAACACTAATATCCCAATGCACTAACAGATGATCCTCAAAAGAGAGAAGTTTCAATGATTTTGTCTGCACTAAACTTTACTATTGTCACAAATATCTGCCATTTCCTAATGGAATGCCATTAATTCCTATCCCGTTTATGTTGTCTTTGGCCATGTGACATGGATTGGCAAATTAAATATATGCAGTGGATTTAAGAGTCTTTCCTGGTGCCTCGGGCAGTGAAGAATCCTCCTGCAACTTAGGAGACGTTAGTATGGAAGACCCCCTGGAGAAAGGAATGGCTGCCCTCTCCAGTATTCTTTCCTGGAGAATTCTATGGACAGAGAAGTCTGGCAGGCTACAGACCATAGGTTTGAAAGAGTCACACAATCACTGAGTAACACACACATGCACACACACACACACACATGCACCATAGATTTAAGAGCCAGTGTTATACCCTTTTCCTTCTTCAACAGTGGTGATGATCTCCCAGATAGAGGATGCTCCATTAACCTGAGTCCCAGCATGAAGATAACATAGACTGGACCTGTAGCTCCCCTTCATCATGAACTATGACAAATAAACCTGTGTGCCATGTGTCATTGAAACTTAGAGAAGCATGTTCATTGTTAAATTTATTACTGCAACCTAATGTAGTCGGTCATGCCTTTTTTATCTAAATACTAAATTTAAATCTTGGTGGCAATTTTAGATATTGATGTATATTTGACCAGTGTACATATATTAATTTTATGGTATCTTTACTATTCAAAGTTCTGTATAGATAGTGACAGTTATATTAAAAAAAAAAAAAAAAAAAGATGTAACCACTAAATAATAGGATTTTGACTGAAAAGCTATCTACAGAGAGAATTTCCAGAAATATATATTTTTTTCATTGGAAGTTTCAATTGCAATAAATCACAGACTGTTGGTGTGACTACTCTAAATAATGGTCACTTAAATCAAACTTCTGATATGGCATATAAATTAATAGTTAAAATGTCACCATGTGAAATGGTTGTCATTCTTCCAAGAGCACTGTCCCCAAGCTTTTACCTGCTATCCAAACAAATACTGATAGTCTTTCAAACTGTTTGAAACTATTTATTTGAATATTTTAAGAAAAAAAGTTGGTCTCCAAAAACACTAAGTATTAAGTCAAAGTTAGATTGCATTTAGAAATCTTAGTTAAACTTTAAATCATCTGCTAAGACCAATATAGAAAGATTCAAACTTTTAGTATCTGCAAATAAGGATCATTATCAAAAAAAGGTATGAATTAGTATTCACAGTGACAACTTGGGGAAATTCATTACTTCATCCATATCCTTAATATGTTCTCCAGGAACAAATCATTTAAGATTAAGTTTATGTTTTTCTTTCCTCATGCACTTTACGTTAGTCTGTGTGTTCATAGACTTAAGAATGTTTAACCTTGAAAACTGTTTTCTTTCACTCCAAGATGTCAAATTATCTTTAATGGAGGGGGTCTTTATTTCTTGGTGAAGTTTTTTGTAATGAACAAACTTTGGAGTTTTGCATTTAAATAGTCTAGCATTTTATCTTGTCTCTTCTCATGTAGGCATTGATTGTGAGGTAAATACAGATGAATGCCTGTCAAAGCCCTGTCTCCATGATGGAACTTGTGTTGATGGCATCGATCATTACACCTGTGACTGCAAAAGTGGGTTTTCCGGAACACACCGTGAAGAGAAGGCAAATGATTGCCTCTTACATCCTCGTCGACATGGCAGGTAGTTATTTTTATGTTTCTGTTATTAAATATAAGAAAGCACATGTAACTCAAAATATTTAAAACAGAATGTCAAAAGGAAAAGTTGATGAAGGTAATTTTAATTATGCTTTTTCATAAAACAAGAGTTAAGTACAGTTAAAATGACAGATGCTGCCTGTTTAACAACGCAATATGCTGATACATTTTCTCTGCCCTTAATTCTACTCATTAGCATAAAGTAATTTTCCATAAATATGGATCAATTAGGCTTTAGTAATCTTAAAGGTAGTACTCACAGTAATAGAAATAGCAGGTAGGATGATGAGAGAGTATATTACTTGCTCTGTAAAGGAATAATGCCCTACACTTAGTATTTAAAATGTTCTTAAGTAGACTAGTTCTTTCAGCCCTATGTGCATATAAAGCATTTTTTTTTTACTCTCTTTATGGGATTGTATTCTAAGTATTCTACTCATGGATAGAATATTAGTTTATGAAAATCTGGAGTGGGGCTATTTCTAGGAAACGCAGTTGGCAAGGGAGAATGACTCATGGGACACCCAGATGCCTTTGCAGCATTATTTTTTGTTTCCCAGTCCTTCTACAGACTCTGTAAGCCAGGGAAGGAGGATGAAGTTCATTGCAGTGTAATTTGGCCCTAGCTGGCTACAGTTTCCTACATAAGCCCTAAACATATTTTTTATCTTTTAAAACTTTTTTTTTTTTTTCTTTCGATCACCATAGGGAAGATGGCAAAAATGAAAATTGATTTGTTCTTTCAGTCCAGTCACCTTGAAGGATAAGAAAGCGGAAACACATCCTGCCTTATTTGCTCATGAGAATGTGTGTGTTTATTTTTCACCTGAACTAGAAAAGAAAAAAAAAAAATTAAATCGTGAGCTCTATTGAATTATACTTTGTTTTACTTATTTAAAAATGTAATTCTATGTTTCAGATGCATAGATTTCATTGATAAGTATCAATGTTCATGTGACACAGAGTGGAGTAGCTCAAGATGTGAGATCAAAATTAATGTAAATCTTTATATTTTCATTAAATTTAAAGTAATTTAAAAGAAATATAAAAGTTACCGAATGTCTGGTCTTCTCCAAAAGTCCTTGACATTTGGACCTGCCCAAAACACTGAATAATGAGCATAGTATGACCTTAGACCTTTTGGATAGGACCAAATGTCCTGCGGGAATCAAACTATTTACTTTTTTCTCTTGGTTTAAGAGTCATTATTTCAGCAGACACTGATGATTTAAGTGCTCTGTCTTTCACCTTTCCCTTGGATTTTTTTTTCTTTTTGGAATCTTCACTGGCTCCAAACAAAACTAAAAATCACAGCTTCTTTCATCTCCCCCACCCCATCTCTTGCTATCATAAACTCCTGCAATCTGGAGTCCTCATTCAACTAAATCCTGGAAATGATCACTGTTCAAAAAGAGCTTAGGAGGTTTATGATCTGCCATCTGCATCCCCCTTTCTGATATTAAGATACACAGGTGTCTTCGGATGTGTAGGGAAGGGAGGGGATTAAATTGATCCATATACCACAAGGAGAAAATAAGTACCAGATGAACATGCCAAGGGATGGGTACATTTAGAGAACCTCAATACCTGTAAATGTTCTCAGAACCCTTCTTCAAATCTTCAGGAGAACAACTTGATATGATAGACACATGCTGTTTTATGTATAATGCCGCATCTGCTGAGAAGTTTTGTTTACTTGAAGTTTAAGACCATTCTTGGTGGATGAGAATCTCATGAGTTCTCCTGGATGATGGGAAGTTCTCCCAAATTCCTCTTGGCTGACAGTGACGTGGTAAAGGAAGCACTCCATTTTGTGAAACTCTGGACATTTTATTTAAAGCCTTTGTGTCTCTTCCCTTTATTAGTAAAATATAGTTCCTATTTCACAGAGTCATTCTATGATGACACTCATAAATGTGGGAGCTACTTAGGAAATGATTCTTCTGGAGGGAGAAACAGAATTGAACAGCTATGCTGCTAGCTACCTGCCGTGTGAAAAGTGAGTGTGTCGCTTGGTTGTGTCAGACTCTTGGCAACCCTATGCACTGTAGCCTGCCAGGTTCCTCTGTCCATGGGAATCTCCAGGCAAGAATGCTGGAGTTGGTTGCCATTTCCTTCTCTAGGGGATCTTCCCCACCCAGGGATTGAACCCAGGCCTCCCAAATTGCAGGCAGATTCTTTACCATCTGAGCTGCTGTGTGCTCTAGGACAAATTTAGAGATTGTAAAGAATCTGCCTGCAATTTGGGAGGCCTGGGTTCAATCCCTGGGTGGGGAAGATCCCCTAGAGAAGGAGGACATGGAAGCAACCTAGATGCCCATCAGCAGATGAATGGATAAGGAAGCTGTGGTACATATACACCATGGAATATTACTCAGCCATTAAAAAGAATTCATTTGAATCAGTCCTAATGAGATGGATGAAACTGGAGCCCCTTATACAGAGTGAAGTAAGCCAGAAAGATAAAGAACATTACAGCATACTAACACATATATATGGAATTTAGAAAGATGGTAACGACAACCCTATATGCAAAACAGAAAAAGAGACACAGAAATACAGAACAGACTTTTGAACTCTGTGGGAGAAGGTGAGGGTGGGATATTTCAAAAGAACAGCATGTATACTATCTATGGTGAAACAGATCACCAGCCCAGGTGGGATGCATGAGACAAGTGCTTGGGCCTGGTGCACTGGGAAGACCCAGAGGAATCGGGTGGACAGGGAGGTGGGAGGGGGGATCGGGATGGGGAATACGTGTACATCTATGGCTGATTCATATCAATGTATGACAAAACCCACTGAAATGTTGTGAAGTAATTAGCCTCCAACTAAAAAATAAATAAATAAATAAATAAAGTAATTATTGATATAAAAAAAAAATCTGAAACCATGTTTTAGCTATTGAATGAATGCAATCATAGTAACTACTTCTTAAGTTGATGTGAGAATTAAATTAGATAATACAACTCACACATTTTATGACATTTTTTAAAAGCCTAATTATTTATTTGGCTTCCCTAGGGATTCAGTTAGTAAAGAATCCACCTGCAATACAGGAGTTCACCTGTAATGCAGGAGACTCGAATTCAGTCCCTGAGTCTGGAAGATCTCCTGGAGAAGAAAATATTCCAGTTTTCTTGCCAGGGAAATCCAAGAGTCAGACATGACTTAGTGACTAAACCAAACCACCAATGATTGATTGACATTACACTGATTTGATTTTAGATAGTGCAAGTCATACTTGGTGTGGAAAAATAGATACTGTAATTAATGAATTCCCTGATAAAGGATGGAGGTGGCATATATCTTGCCTTCATTATTGCATATATTGCTTCAATAATCTCTAAATCCCTATCTCTTGAGAGTACAAATGTAGCATTCTTCTTCTGAATTAAATATATAAAGAAATATTTTCTTTCATATATGAATTTGTATTAGCTCATATACACACACAATATTATGTGAACAATTGTCAAAATGCTACCTATTTGCTTCTAGATGATTTTTCTTATTGTTTTTATCTTAACATAGACCCATTATGTTTCTTTTTCAGTAACTTTGGCTTTCACTGAGTATGTCTTAGGGACCACTCCATTGTAATACAGAACCCTGGCTCAATCTATGGAATAACTATAAAGTGTTCTGAATCAGTGTTTTGAGAAACCACACATATTTAATGAGACTGTGGGCATGTCCAATGCAATGAACATGGATTTAGGAAAAATATGGGAGATGGTGAGGGACAGGGAGGTCTGGGATGCTGCAGTTGATGGGATTGCAAAGAGTCAGACATGGCTGGGCAACTGAACAACACACAAATGGGCATGTCAGCTTCCCTAGATCCTATCAAATGAAATGTCTCTTTTTTTATTTTTTTAAGTACTGATTAATTTGATGAGGAAAATGTAGCATGTCATTATTTTCATGTATATTTTTCTGGATTATTTTGAAAATTGAACACATTTCCAGGTTTCCATATGCTACATGCATTTCTTTGTTTGGACCTTCATATTCAGAGTTTTTGACTGATAGTACTTTTCTTTTGATGTGCCTGCCCTGTCTTTTCAAATTTTATATATTACTTAAAATTATGCATAAATTCCTCTAGATACTGAAAAATTACAGATCTAAACTAGAGTCTGACCTTTTTTTTTTTAATAAAACTTTCAAATTTTGAGATTTTCATTTTTTTTTTTACCTTCTTTCTCTATGACACTACGCTTTTCCTCTTTTAAGGTCTTTTCACACAGCAATATTTAAGTCATTTTCTTATATTTTCATCTAGTATAATTTTAGGATTATCAACACTTTTAGTACTTTAACCCATAGTGAATATTTTTATAAATGATAAAATAAATCTAATTTAATTTTTTTTTTCAAAAATATAATTTTCCGAAAACTTTTACCAAAATATCTATCATTTCTATACTGTTTTGGGATACCTCACTTTTTATGCACTGAATTCCCATATATGGGTCAGTTTCGGGACTATTTACTCTGTTTCTCTTCTTTTTGATATCTTATTCGGCCATCCATGTTAATTATTATAGTTAAAAACTTAAGCAAAGTTTTTAAATGTATTTTTATGAACATAGTAATT
Organism: Dama dama; assembly: GCF_033118175.1. Lineage (NCBI taxonomy): Eukaryota > Metazoa > Chordata > Mammalia > Artiodactyla > Cervidae > Dama > Dama dama. Next base: position 3,284,641 of record NC_083708.1, on the reverse strand, counting down.
GCATTCCACATGTAATTTAGGCCACTCATTCTGTAAATACTACATATGTATAATTTATGAAAAACTAAGGTGTAATAATTATCAGATATAACTCCTGCCTTACCAACTCCATTTGGGATATGGATTATGGGTCCAGATATGTATCTTACTTATCTCACCTGTTTTTTTGTGAAATTTCTCTGTGTGCAATGCCCAGATAGTAGCTTCTGAAGGGCATTTAAGGATTGAAGGTTGAGTCTGTATTTCTAGTCCACAGAGTCAGGAGCAGTGTTGAAACACAGACAGTACTGATTGAAAAGAACTCTTGGGTCAATATGTATCTTAGAATTATGGGAAAATGTAAAAAAAAAAACTCATGCTAGGGCTTCAAACCAAAACAGAAGCAAAAGTGTTTGTTGTCTACCTAGTAAGTTTAGACACTGTTAAAGATATTAGAATTAATACTGGAGTGCAGTGAACTCAGTCATGTCCTACTCTTTGTGACACCATAGACTGTAGCCTGCCTGGCTCCTCTCTCTATGAGATTTCCCAGGCAAAAGAACTGGAGTGGGTTACCACTTCTTACTCCAGGGAATCTTCCTATCCCAGGGATCAAACCCACATCTCTTGGATCTCCTGGATTGCAAGTGGAATCTTTATGACTAGCACCACCTGGGATGCCTAGGATTAGTGCTAGAGGAAAGCAAAGTCATGATTGGCTATGGACTGGATGCCATGGTTAGTGAAAAAATGTAATACATCTCTGAGTACCTACACACACACATACACTGAAAAGCAGAGGGAATTGAGTAACATAGAAAGCAGCTATTTCTATATTGTTAGAACTTAAAAGGATAATTGCTTTAAGGGAGCAGTGTTTTGCTTTGAATATAAACTTATAAGTATACAAATACTAACTAAAAAAAAAGTAAGATTTTTATAATAAAAAGAGATAAAGATTCTCAGATGAAGAGAAACTAAGAGTTTATCTTGAAGGATTAAAGGAAATTTTATAAACAGAAAAGAAATGACCAAAGAAAAGAACTGAGTGTGTGTGTGTTTATTTGTATTTCTCCAAGTGTGAGCAGAGATTTACAAGGGGCTTTTTAATATAATGGTAATAATATTTGTTACACAAACAGATTTCATTCTGTCATTGCAGATTATTATACACACACACACACACACACACATATATATTTCTACTTTATTCTTATTAATATTCTATTGTATGGAGGCACTGTATTTATTTCATTCATACCCTCTTGATGAAGACTTAAGATATTTTAAGATTATTGACCTTAAAATCTATGTGTCCTAGATGCAGAAGTTTGAGGTGTTTTGTTTGTTTGTTTGTTTTAATTTCTTTTACCTTATTTTATGGTAAGAAAGAATTGTTTGTTCTTTGAAAACTCTCTTCATGCTTATTTGTGTAATGTTGGTATATTTCCTTTTTACTTCAAAGTGCTTTTTTCCCCACCATATTTGTGTGGTTATTAAGAATTTCTTCTACATATTTTTTTTCTATTGATTCTATTATTTGTCCTGTCCATAAATCTTGAATCACCAAGATAGGGGCAGATTTCTATCACTACTTTTGAATTAAAGGAGCAAAACAGGCGGAGGAGGGGAGTTGCCCTTCATTTTCAACCCCTCTAGAATATCAAAACTGACTCCATGTCTTATGTAGTGTCACAAATTCCTTAGCGATGTTTAATCATGGTCTTTTGTAAGTGTTCATGGTTGGCCCTTGATTTTTGCCAAGTTAGAGTACAATATACTACCAAGAATATATGCTTTAGATTTCTTTTGCAATATTCTTTTGTCTATCTGAGGATATAGGCGTGGTTTCAAGTGACCTTTTTAAATAGGCTTGGAAATTTGCATTATCTTAAAAAAAATTCTTGACTTTGCTTTATAAATTTCACATCATGTCTAGCCCCAATTTTTATATTTCATAATCTTAATTTGTGCATTTTCAGTTTCAGAAATAGTAAATAATATAGGTAGATTTTATTCAAAGTTCAACAAAATTCAAGAAATTGTATGAAATTTAGTAAGTCTTGATTATGGACCAAAAACAGGTCTGTTCTTAGGTGAACCAGAGTTGTTTCCATTCAGAGAAAAGAACATATGACCAGATTACAGCTATGAGAATTCTCTTGGAAATTCTGGCCACTCAGAAAATGCAGCAGCTGGGAAGCTACTACCCAGCCAGAGGCAACTTTCCCAAGCCCTTGTAAGTTAAGGGTGCCAGTTCTCCCCAGTGGGAGAGATCAAACCCTGAACCTTTGAAGTGGGAGCACTGATTTCAAGACCCTAGACTAACAGAGAATTAACCCTAGGGAGTATCAAATAGTGAGAACAACCACAAAGGAAAACACTTGACTATAGGACACCACATCACCCAAACACCAGTAATACCCTGTGCAGGACACCTCATCCAAACAACAAAGAAACAAAATTCAAACCCAATCATCAACAGACAAGATTACCATGTCACTCATCTTTGCCCATCAGAGGAGAAACAAAATAACAACAACAAAAACAGCATAAATCTCACCCTATACAAAGCTTTCATGAACCACTGCACCAACCTAGGGGGTAGAAGCCAAAAAGAAGAAAGAATTCAACCTTTAAGCCTGGGGAAAGGAGACCTCAAACACAATAAGTTTAAAAAATTAATGAAAAGGCAGAGAAATACTGCACAAATGAAGGAGCAAGTTAGAAACAGAGAAGTCCAAATAAACGAAGAGGAAATAAGCAAACTACCCCAAAATAATTCAGAATAATGATAATAAAGATGATCAAAAACCTTGAAAACAGAATGGAGAAAATGCAAGAATCAATTTAAAAGACTTATAAAATTTAAAGAATAAACATACAGAGACAGATAACACAATTACTGAAATTAAAAATATTCTAGAAGAAATCAATAGCAAAATATCTTAAGAGGTATGAGAAAATTTTCAAAGAGATTGAAATTGAAAATTTCAGTTGAAAATTTCCCCAACATGGAAAAGGAAATAGTCCATCGAGTCCAAGAGGCACAAAGAGTCCTTACAGGATAAACCCACGGGGAAACACACCAAGACACATATTAATCAAACTAACAAAAATTAAACACAAAGAAAGAATATTAAAAGCAACTAGGGAAAAGCAACAGGCAACATACAAGGAAAATCCCATACATTTAACAGCTGATCTTTCAGCAGAAACTCTGCAGGCCAGAAGAAAATGGCAGGATATATTTAAAGTACTGAAAGGGAAAAGTCTGCAACAAATATTACCCAGCAAAAATCTCATCATAACTGATTGAGAAATAAAAAGCTTTCCAGACAAGTACAAGTTAAGAGAATTCATTACCATCAAACCAGCTTTATGACAAATGTCAAGAAATACAAAAGAAGGAAAAGATCTACAAAATCAAACCCCAAACAATTAAGAAAATGGAAATAGGAACATATGTATCAGTAACAATTTTAAATGTAAACAGATTAAATGCTCCAACCAAAGACACAGATTGGCTGAATGGATACAAAAACAAGACCCATATATATGATGTCTACCAGAAACCCATGTCAGACCCAAAGACACATATAGACTGAAAGTGAGAGGATGGAAGAATATACTCCACGCAAATGGAAAGCAAAAGAAAGATGGAGACATCCTCAGATCAGACAAAATAGACATTAAAATAAAGAATATCGCAAGAGGTAAGGAAGGACATTACATAATGATCAAGGGATCAAGCCAGGAGGAAGACATAACAACTGTAAATATCTATGCACCCAACATAGGAGCACCTCAATACATAAGACAGACACCAACAGGCATAAAAGGAGAAGTTGACAGTAACAAAATAATAGTACGAGACTTTAACACCCTACTCATGCCAATTGATAGATCATCAAAACAGAAAATTAATAAGGAAATACAAGTCTTGAGTGATATATTAAATGAGATGGATCTCACTGATATCTTCAAGACATTCCATCCAAATGCAGAAGAATACACCTTCTTCTCAAGTGCACATGGAACATTCTCCAGGATGGACCACATCTTGGGTAACAAATCAAACCTCATAAATTTAAGGAAAACTGAAATCATATCAAGCACCTTTTCTGACCACAACACTATGAAACTAAATGTCAATTACAAGAAAAAAAAAAAAAAAAGCTGTAAAACCACAAACACATGGAAATTAAGCAATACTTTTCTAAATAACCAACAGGTTACTGAAGAAATAAAAAGGGAAATAAAAAAATTTCTAGAAACAAATGATAATGAAAACACAACAACTCAAAACCTATGGGATGCAGCAAAAGCAGTTCTAAGAGGGAGGTTTATAGCAATGCAATCCTACCTCAAGAAACAAGAAAAACATCAAAGAGACAACCTAACTTTATATCAAAAACAACTGGAAAAAGAAGAAAAACAACAACAAGAAAAAGCAAGCAAACGAACAAAAAACAAAGTTAGCAGATGGAAAGACACCATAGATATCAGAGCAGAAATAAGTGAAAAAGAAACGAAAGAGAAAATAGTGAAGATTAATAAAACTAAAAGCTGGTTCTTTAAGAAGGTAAAATTGGCAAACTTTAGCCATCTCATCAAGAAAAAAAAAAAAAAAAGAGAGAGAGAGAGAGAAGAATCAAATTAACAAAGTCAGATATGAAAAAGGAGAGGTTACAACAGACAATGCGGAAATAAAAAGGATTATAAGACCATTATGAGCAACTATATGGCAATACAGTAGATAACCTGGAAGAAATGTACAGATTCTTATTAAAGTTCAATCTTCCAAGACTGAACTGGGAAGAAATAGAAATTATGAACAACCCAAATACAAGCACTGAGATTGGAGCTGTGATCAAACATCTCCCAAAAACAAAAGCCCAGGGCCAGATGGCTTCACATGAGATTTTCATCAAACATTCAGAGAAGATCTAACACCTATCCTTCTAAAGCCTTTTCAAAACATTGCAGAGGAAGGAACACTTCCAAACTCATTCTACAAGGGTACCACCACCCTGAGACCAAAACCAGACAAAGACAACACAAAAAAAGAAAACTACAGGCCAATGTCAGTGATAAACATAGATGCAAAAATCCTCAACAAAATTTTAGCATACAGAATTCAACAACAAATTAAAATATCATACACCATGATCAAGTTGAGTTCATACCAGGGATGCAAGGATTCTTCAATATACTCAAATCAATCAATATGATACACCATGTTAACAAATCGAAAGATAGAAACCACATGAAAATCTCAGTAGATGCAGAAAAAACCTTTGACTAAGTTAACCACCCATTTATGATTAAATCTATTCAAAATTGGGCATATAAAGAACCTACCTCAACATAGTAATGACCATATATGATAAGCCTACAGCAAACATTATTCTTAATGGTGAAAAATTGAAAGCATTCCCCCTAAGATCAGTAATAAGACAAGGGTGGCCACTTTCACCGCTATTATTCATCATAGTTTTGGAAATTCTAGCTACAGCAATCAGAGAAGAAAGAGAAATAAAAGGAATCCAAATCAGAAAAGAAAAAGTAAAGCTTTCACTGTTTGCAGATGACATGATACTGTACACAGAGAACCCTAAACATACTATCAGAAAATCACTAGAGCTAATCACTGTGTTTAACAAAATCAGAGGATATAAAATCAATACAGAGGAATCACTTACATTTCTATATACTAGCAATGAAAAATTAGAAATAGGGATTAGGGAATCAATTCCATTTACCATTGCAACATAAAAAATAAAAAAAATCTAAGAATTAACCTACCTAAGGGGACAAAAGAACTGCACACAGAAAAATATATGACACTGATGAAATAAATCAAAGATGAAATAAACAGATGGAGAGATATTCCATGTTCCTGAGTAGGTAGAATCAATATTGTGAAAATGACTATCATTCCAAACACAATCTACAGGTTCAATGCAATCCTTAACAAATTACAAAGGCGTTTTTCACAGAACTAGAACAAAAAAATCACAATTCATATGGAAACACAAAAGACCCTGAATAGCCAAAGCAGTTTTGGGAAAGAAGAATAGAGCTGGAGGAATCAACTTTCCTGACTTCAGATGATACTACAAAGCTACAATCATCAAGACAGTATGATACAGGCATAAAAACAGAAATATAGGCCAACGGAACAAGATAGAAAGCCCAGAAATAAACCCATGCACCTATGAGCACCTTATTTTTGACAAAAGAGGCAAGAATTTACAATGGGGCAAAGACAGCCTCTTCCATAAATGGTGTCAGGAAAACTGGACAACTGCATATAAAAGAATGAAATTAGAATGCCTCCTGTCACCATACATAAAGATATCAAAATGTATTAAAGACCTAAATGTAATACCAGAAACTAAAAAAACTGTTAGAGGAAAACATAGGCAGAACACTCGATGACATAAATCAAACTAAGATCCTCTACAACCCACCTCCTAGAGTAATGGAGGTACAAATGTAAACAAATGGGATCTGATTAAACTTAGCTTTTGCACAACAAAGGAAACTACAAGCAAGGTGAAAAAACAACTTGCGGAATAGGAGAAAATAATAGCAAATGAAACAACTGACAAAGAATTCATTTCCAAAATATACAAGGAGCTCCTGCAACTCAATACCAGAAAAACAAACAACCCACACAATCAAAAAGTGAGAAAAAGACCTAAACAGACATTTCTCCAAAGAAGACATACAGATGGCTAACAAACACATGAAAAGATGCTCAATATCACTCATTATTAAAGAAATGCAAATCAAAACTGCAGTGAGATAACACCTTACACCGCTCAGAATGGCCATCATCAAAAAGTCTACAAACAATAAATGCTGGAGAGGGTGTCGAGAAAAGGGAATGCTCTTTCACTGTTGGTGGGAATGTAAATTGATACAGCCACTATGGAAGATGGTATGGAGATTCTTTAAAAAAAAAAAAACAGGAATAAAAGCACCATATGACCCAGCAATCCCACGCCTAGGCATATACCCCAAATAAACCAGGGCTGAAAAAGACACATGTATCCCATTGTTTATTACAGAATTATTTACAATAGCTAGAACATGGAAGCAACCTAGTTGTCCATCGACAGATGAGTGGATAAAGAAGTAGTGGTACATATACAGAGCGGAATAAGAAGGAACACATTTGAGTCAGTTCTAACGAGGTGGATGATTCTAGAGCCTATTATATGGAATGAAGTAAGTCAGAAAGAGAAACATAAATATTATATACTAATGCACATATTGGCATGAGTTTGAGTAAACTCCGGGAGTTGGTGATGGACAGGGAGGCCTGGCCTGCTGCGATTCATGGGGTCGCAAAGAGTCAGATACGACTGAGCAACTAAACTGAACTGAACTGAATGCATATATATATATATATATTTTTTTTTTTTAGGTGAGAAATGGTTCCAATTAGAAAGTTTTATTTCCTTTTTTTTTGATATTTTTTTAAAATTTATGTATTCTGCATCTATCTAAAGGGTTGAGAAAAAAAAAAAAAAATTCTTCCAATACAGTATAAAATTAGTTGATGCTTGAATCTTTTTTTTTTTTAATTTTTTTTCAGTGGGTTTTGTCATACATTGATATGAATCAGCCATGGATTTACACGTCTTCCCCATCCCAATCCCAGCTCCCACCTCCCTCTCCACCCGATTCCTCTCGAAACATCCCACCCTCGCCTTCTCCAACAGAGTTCAAAAGTCTGTTCTGTATTTCTGTGTCTCTTTTTCTGTTTTGCATATAGGGTTATCGTTACCATCTTTCTAAATTCCATATATATGTGTTAGTATGCTGTAATGTTCTTTATCTTTCTGGCTTACTTCACTCTGTATAAGGGGCTCCAGCTTCATCCATCTCATTAAGACTGGTTCAAATGAATTCTTTTTAATGGCTGAGTAATATTCCATGGTGTATATGTACCACAGCTTCCTTATCCATTCATCTGCTGATGGGCATCTAGGTTGCTTCCATGTCCTGGCTATTATAAACAGTGCTGTGATGAACATTGGGGTGCACGTGTCTCTTTCAGATCTGGTTTCCTCAGTGTGTATGCCCAGAAGTGGGATTGCTGGGTCATATGGCAGTTCTATTTCCAGTTTTTTAAGAAATCTCCACAATGAAAAAAAAAAAAAAAAAGGAAACCTAGAAAAATGGTACTGAAGAATTTATTTGCAGGGCAGCAATGGAGAAACAGACATAGAGAATAGATTTATGGACATGGGGAGATAGGAGGATATGGTGAAATGTATGGAGAGAGTAACATGGAAACATATTACCATATGTAAAATAGATAGCCATCAGGAAATTGCTGTATGTCTCAGGAAACCCAAACAGGGGCTCTGTATCAACCTAGAGGGGTGGGATGGGGAGGGAGATGGGGGGGAGGTTCAAAAGGGAGGGGACATATGTATACCTATGGCTGATTCATGTTGAGGTTTGACAGAAAACAGCAAAGTTCTGTAAAGCAATTATCCTTCAATTAGAAATATATACTTTAAAAAAATAAAATAAAAATAAGCCTCTGCAGTGGATGAGGTAGGGATCTAATGGCTACAATGTCCTGTTTCCAATCTTCAGATAGACAATTGCATGACTTCTTGCTTAACATGCGTTGTTTCTCTGTGATCTTATTTGAAGAAAGTATCCCACTTAAAAAAAAAAAATCAGGGGTAAAAAGAAAAACATGATTTGATGAGAGAAATGTTATGGTGAATATGATCTTGGACAATAACTTTCTATCCTTCAGGGAAGTTCAGAGATCACAGAACAAAGTTTTGGACCTAAACCATCTCTGCTTCAGGATACAACACAACTGTCTGAGAGCTAACTTTCCTGCTTACTAGCATAAGTTGTCCACGATGAATACATCAATGTTCTATTACTCTTACACTCCTGTACATGTCCTGGTTTGGGGGTTCGAGTTCAGTGAACATTGAAGACTAGCTCAATTGTCTAAATTGCCCTGATCTGCAACATTTCTCCCAATTTCCTTCCCTTTTTGTAAACATGCCAGCCTTTTGTTCCTGTCATTTTCTAAATTAAATGTAATGGACTCTTCTTGGGAATCACTTTATTATATTAAATAGAGTATGGAAAGTAATGCAAATAATGATGAACAAAAGACAAGGCTTCCTTAATTTTAAATGAGGAAAGATCAAGAACTTTAAATGATGATTTTTTTCTAAAAAGAAATTGTTTTGCATTTCCCATTAAGTCTTCTAATTAATCTAGTGAAAGAGTCATATAAACCCTAGAGGCAAAACTTTTGTCAGTCTAAAACCTTTCTCTTTGTTCCCATTGGAAATATAACTCAATTAGTTTATGTAGTGTTTTCTAAAAGTCATTCTAAATATACCTTGCTGTTGGGCTAAGCGGGATATATGGCATTCCCATATCATTCCCCTTGGAATCCTGCATTTACATTCCATAAAAATAGCTATAGTATCTGCCCCAAATCTAAGTGCTCTTGGTTATCCTTAAGGAGTTCACATTTTCAGCAAAAGTAGAACAGATATCAGAATGGTACTCATTTATAAAAACATACATTTAACTCTGTCACTTGGGTAGATGTAAAAGATCACCATCTGGATTCCAAATATGACCTGAGTTTTATATTCAAGTGCACAGTTGATTTTTTTATTGAAAATGACACCAATTAAACTCTCTGATGATTTTGACAAACTTTTAATTTTTCCATTTGACACATAATGTGAATACAACAGTTCTCACATTAGCCTTGTCAGTTTGAGTTTTTATTGTTATATCAACACTTGATAAAAGTCAGTAAATGTTTGCAAGTGTGAGTGACAACTAATGACAGCTCTAGAAAACTATTACTTTCCAGGGTAAAATGTTAAAAAGCCATCTCGTGCTTATATAGGCAATCATCTTTGAAGATGTAATAACTAGACTTGTCAATGGAAGATAAGGCTTATCTGATAGATCAGTTGGTAAAGAATCAACCTGCAATGCAGGAGACCCTGGTTGGATGCCTGAGTTGGGCAGATCCCCTGGTGAAGGGAAAGGCTACCCACTCCAGTATTCTGGCCTGGACAATTCCATGAACTGTATAGTCCATCAGGTCGCAAAGAGTTGAACAGGACTGAGTGACTTTCACTTTCACATGGAAGATAAAGGCACTCCACATGCATTTGTTGTTTCTTCTAGCCCATAAGGGCAAGGACTGCAAGATGAGTTCCAGGTGATACCTAGCCTTGGGTTTTGCTATGCACTGGGGATGTAACTGTTGTCATAGCTACTGCTGCCGCAAGATATAAATCCAAGGGTCAGTGTTACCTGCCAAGAGACTATCACAGAAGATGGTTTATCTGTAGATTGTGAGGATAGAGACCCTAGAGGCGTGGAGTGTGGGGAGAGAGCAAATTAGCCAGATGGTGTGCTCAGGTTCTCTTGTGCCATGTTTTGTAAATAATGGCTGTGTAACAATGGCGATCATTTATATCACTGTGCATGCACATCGGGGGGTACCACTTGCTCACAAACTACTTTGCTCTGTAGGGATATGTGCGCTCCACCTAGAAAGTGGCGGCGTTAACTGCAGCATCATGACTGTGTCCACTGAGTTAGTGAGGACACAGAGGAGAGGAGAGGAGAGGAGAGAAGATAGCAGGCCTGCTGTTAGGCTACCCTGACAGCCAGGAGAGAATAATTCTGTCTGCAGTTCCTACAGCTCCTGGAGTCTCCTTGCAGCCTCTTAGTTCACGCCTTGCCTACCCTGAGTTCAGCAAAGACTGTGCACAGCAAGGCAGTTGGCACCGTGAACAGGATCAGTGACACAGTGGGAATCTTTTTAAAATGTATTTCAAATCATCCATTTACACTATAAATACATTACAGGTATTTTGTCAATTATACTTCAGTAAAGCTGAAAAAATATATATGCACATTAATTCTGCTAAAAAAGACTGAATGGAATAAAAACTCAAATATTATGTCAATAGATGCTTTTTAGAAGAATATAAATCAATTGCCTATTCTATGTGTGTGATCAAACCCAAGAGTCCTTTGAGACTTAACAAAACATGGCTACTCATTACCTTAAAACAGCAGAGTTAAACTGAGACTGCCCAGGCAAGTGGAGATACATGGTAGATACTAAGGGTCAGTGAATTCCTGATATTGTATACATAGTACATAATCTAATAAAATCTAATAAAGCCCAGGTGGGATGCATGAGACAAGTGCTCAGGCCTGGTGCACTGGGAAGACACAGAGGAATTGGGTAGAGAGGGAGGTGGGAGGGGTGATTGGGATGGGGAATACATGTAACTGCATGGCTGATTCATGTCAATGTATGACAAAACCCACTGCAATGTTGTGAAGTAATTAGCCTCCAACAAATAATAATAAATGGGAAAAAAAATAAATAAAATCTAATAAAGATTTTTTTTTTTTCTGATCAACAATGAAACATTTCTTAAGTATTTCTGGTGATAAAAGTTAAAAATCATTTATTACTAGAAATTTGTATTTTAGAGCAAGTGACTATCAGATAAGCTTGAATATTGGTTTCCTAAGCATGTTTAAATAAAATATAATTTTAATACAATTTCTAGTTTTAACACTAATAATTAAATGTGATTCTCTGTTTCTTGATTTAGGACTGCATATCCAACCTTTTTATGAATGAAGGTTTCTGCAAGAAGGCAGCACATGGCTTTACTTTCATCTTCCTAAATGGTACATATTGTGAAATAAATATTAGCAGTTGTGCTGAGCCTGACTGAGCGTGGCCCTCTGCCTTAATGGAACTATTTGTGCTGAAAGACCTGGACACACTCTTTGTTGAAGGTCAGAATATATTTATCCAGAAATAATTACATATGAAATTATGAAAGTTTATAAAATTCTCACCAATTAGACACTCTGTAATTCCAAGTTTGAAATCAACAATTCTACAAAAAGCTTTATAGAATTACCATGAATTCATATCAACCCCAGTTGGACTTCCAAAAGTGGTCCTCCTTCATTTTATAACTGTTTCATATCTCTGTGCTTCCCCAGAATTTTGTTCTTATACTTTTTCTTAAATATTTCATCACATGAATGATCTAAAAATAATTCACATTTTTAGTAAACTTCTTAACAGAGTTTCATTTAACTGCTAGTATCTTAACAATGATAAAAAAAAAGTTGTATTTAAGATTTATAAAAGAAAATTGGGAAATCATATGGCCTTTCAGTTTAACCAATCAGGGTAACAACAAGTATGGCAGTCAACACTCACAGAACATATGCTGTATTTTTAAACTAATTATTATTTAAGGTATCTTTTAAAAAGTCTTAGGAGATAAATTCTCATTATCTTTTGTTATTTATTATGATGTAATACATAAATCAGTACTCTTGCCTGGAAAATCCCATGGACGGAGGAGCCTGGTGGGCTGCAGTCCATGGGGTCACTAAGAGTCAGACACGACTGAGTGACTTCACTTTCACTTTCACTTTTCACTTTCATGCATTGGAGAAGGAAATGGCAACCCACTCCAGTGTTCTTGCCTGGAGAATCCCAAGGACGGGGGAGCCTGGTGGGCTGCCGTCTATGTGGTCGCACCGAGTTGGATACAACTGAAGCGACTTAGCAGCAGCAGCAGCAGGAATATATAAATAATTTGTTGGTCATATATATGAGGGAATTGGCAATTCACTCCAGTATTCTTGCCTGGGAAATTCTACGGACAGAGGAAACTAATGGGCTTCAGTCCATGAAGTTGCAAAAGAGTTGGATATGACTCAGTTACTAAACAATGACATATATGCCTATGAAAGTGAAAGCACAGAGTCTTAACTTCTGGACCACCAGGGAGGTCCTGGGCCATGTTTCTAATAAGGCATAAACATATGTTCATTTCCAAATTTGTGGCCATATTGAGTTCAGCACTGTAACAGTACATATTTTAGGATTGGAAATAGCTCAGGTGGAATTCCATCACTTCCACTAGCTTTGTTCGTAGTGATGCTTGCCAAGGCCCACTTAACATCACGCTCCAGGACGTCTGGCTCTAGGCAACTGGTCACACTATCATGGTTAACAAGATGTTTATGTGAAATGTTAATGTCACATAAACCTAAGATTATTATCTTTCATTTGGCATACGCAGATAATATTTATTTATTTATTTATTTTTTTATTAGTTGGAGGCTAATTACTTCACAACATTTCAGTGGGTTTTGTCATACATTGATATGAATCAGCCATAGAGTTACACATGATATAGATTGCTTTTGTTACATATTGCCTAATGGGTGATTTTCATTAGTAATTGTGTGTGTGTGTTGCCTCATATTTTGTATTTTTGAACATGGATTTTGCTTATTTCACTCTAGATGTTTATAAATATAGGCAGTAAACATATTTCTAACATTAATATTAATTTTATATAATAAAATTATAGAAATGATCACTTGGCCACAGGAATACACTACAGGTTATAATCTAATATGCAGCTGGATTAAGTTAGTAACAATAGGTTGAACACTTATTCTCAGTGGATAAGATATTATAAATCAAAGTTCCTTTCATGGAAACCTGTTATGTTAAATCAAAAAATTAGAAATACTTGAACCTAAAACTAAAATGTATGTTTTTACAACCTACATTTGTATATTATTTGTTAAATCAAGCTCTATAAATGCTATGCTACCATTGTTCCTTGGGATGTTATATGTGACTGGTTAGGCTGACCTTTCTGAAAGTGTAAAGTTGACAGAATTCGGAATGAAGACACTTGCTTCTTCTCCTGTGTATCTCCCAGGGGCAAGTGTTCAGTTCATTTCAGTTCAGTTGTTTGGTCGTGTCCCTCTTTGCGACCCCATGGACACTAGGCCTCCCTGTCAATCACCAACTCCTGGAGTTTACTCAAACTCATGTCCATCAAGTCGGTGATGCCATGCAACCATCTCATCCTCTTCTCCCACCTTCAATCTTTCCCAGCATCAGGTTCTTTCCCAGTGAGTCAACTCTTCCCATCAGGTGGCCAAAGTTTTGGAGTTTCAGCTTTAGCATCAGTCCTTTCAACGAATATTCAAGTCTGAGTTCCTTTAGGATTGACTCATTGGATCTCCTTGCAGTCCAAGGGACTCTCAAGAAACTTCTCCAATACCACAGTTCAAAATCATCAAGTCTTTGGTCCTCAGCTTTCTTTAGAGTCCAACTCTCACATCCCTGCATGACTACTGGGGAAAAAAAAAAAAACATATCTTTGACTAGACTGACCTTTGTTGGCAAAGTAATGTCTTTGCTTTTTAATATGCTGTCTAGGTTTGGTAAAAAGAAATGCAAAAATACGAAATGGTTGCCTGAGGAGGCCTTACAACTAGCTGTGAAATGAAGAGAAGCAAAAAGCAAAGGAAAAAAAGGAAAGATATTCCCATTTGAATGCAGAGTTCCAAAGAATAGCCAGGAGAGAGAAGAAAGCCTTCCTCAGCAATCAATGCAAAGAAGTAGAGGAAAACAACAAAATGGGAAAGACTAGAGATCTCTTCAAGAAAATTAGAGATACCAAGGGAACATTTCATGCAAAAATGGGCTCAATAAAGGACAGACATGGTATGGACCTAACAGAAGCAGAAGATATTAAGAAGAGGTGGCAAGAATACATAGAAAAACGGTACAAAAAAGATCTTCACGATCCAGATAATCATAATGGTGTGATCACTCACCTAGAGCCAGACATCCTGGAGTGTGAAGTCAAGTGAGACTTAGAAAGCATCACTACAAACAAAGCTAGTGGATGTGATGGAATTCCAGTTGAGCATTTCAAATCCTGAAAGATGATGCTGTGAAAGTGATGCACTCAATATGCCAGCAAATTTGGAAAACTCAGCAGTGGCCACTAGAAAAGGTCCATTTTCATTCCAATCCCTGAGAAAGGCAATCCCATAGAATACTCAAACTACCGCACAATTACACTCATCTCACATGCTACTAATGTAATGCTCAAAATTCTCCAAGTCAGGCTTCAGCAATTTGTGAACCAAGAACTTCCACATATTCAAGCTGGTTTTAGAAAAGGCAGAGGAACCAGAGATCAAATTGCCAATGTCTGCTGGAGCATCGAAAAAGCAAGAGAGTTCCAGAAAAACATCTATTTCTGCTTTATTGACTATGCCAAAGCCTTTGACTGTGTCGATCACAATAAACTGTGGAAAATTCTGAAAGAGATGGGCATACCAGACCACCTGACTTGCCTCTTGAGAAACCTGTATGCAGGTCAGGAAGCAACAGTTAGAATTGGACATGGAAAAACAGACTGGTTCCAAATAGGAAAAGGAGTACATCAAGGCTGTATATTGTCACCCTGCTTATTTAACTTGTATGCAGAGTACATCATGAGAAACGCTGGGCTGAAAGAAGCACAAGCTGGAATCAAGATTGCCAGGAGAAATGTCAATAACCTCAGATATGCAGATGACACCACCCTCATGGCAGAAAGTGAAGAGGAACTAAAAAGCCTCTTGATGAAAGTGAAAGAGGAGAGTGAAAACGTTGGCTTAAAGCTTAACATTCAGAAAACTAAGATCATGGCATCTGCTCCCATCACCTCATGGGAAATAGATGGGGAGACAGTGGAAACGGTGCCAGACTTTATTTTTTTGGGCTCCAAAATCACTGCAGATGGTGATTGCAGCCATGAAATTAAAAGATGCTTACTCCTTGGAAGGAAAGTTATGACCAACCTAGATAGCATATTAAAAAGCAGAGACATTACTTTTCCAACAAAGGTCCGTCTGGTCAAGGCTATGATTTTTCCAGTGGTCATGTATGGATGTGAGAGTTGGTCTGTGGAGAAAGCTGAGTGCCAAAAAAAATTGATGCTTTTGAACTGTGGTGTTGGAGAAGACTCTTGAGAGTCCCTTGGACTGCCAGAAGATCCAACCAGTCCATCCTAAAGGAGATCAGTCCTGGGTGTTCTTTGGAAGGACTGATCCTGAAGGTGAAACTCCAGTACTTTGGCCACCTCATGCGAAGAGTTGACTCGTTGGAAAAGACCCTGATGCTGATAGGGCTTGGGGGCAGGAGTAGAAGGGATTGACAGAGGTTGAGATGGCTGGATGGCATCACCGACTCGATGGGCATGAGTTTGAGTAAACTCCAGGAGTTTGTGATGGACAGGGAGGCCTGGCGTGCTGCGGTTCATGGGGTTGCAAAGAGTCAGACAGGACTGAGCAACTGAACTGAACTGAACTAGGTTTGGTCATAGCTTTTTTTCCCAGGAGCAAGTGTCTTTTAATTTCATGGCTGCAGTCACAATCTGCAGTGATTTTGGAGCCCCCCCACCAGAAATAAAGTCTCTCACTGTTTCCATTGTTTTCGCACCTATTTGCTATCAAGTGATGGGAACAGATGCCATGGTCTTAGTTTTCTGAATGTTAAGTTTTAAGCCAGCTTTTTTACTCTCCTCTTTCACTTTCATCAAGAGGCTCTTTAGTTCTTTTTTGCTTTCTACCATAAGGGTGGTGTCATCTGCATATCTGAAGTTATTGATATTTCTCCCAGCAATTTTCATTCCAGCTTGTGCTTCATCCAGCCCAGCATTTCACACAATGGACTCTGCGTATATGCGGAGTTTAAATAAGCAGGGCGACAATATACAGCCTTAACTTACTTCTTTACCGATTTGGAACTAGTCTGTTTTTCCATATCCAGTTCTAACTGTTTCTTCTTGAACTGCACACAGATTTCTCAGGAGGCAGATCAGGGGGTATGGTATTCCCATCTCTTGAAGAATTTTCCACAGTTTGCTTTATCTACACAGTCAAAGGCTTGGCATAGTTAATAAAACAAGTGTAGACATTCAATGTTGCAACATGGTTATTCAAATACATTTAAATGCGAGTCTTTGTTTTCAAAATTTTCATTACTGATTCATGCTCCCCCAAAGCCCCTGAAAGTCTGAAGTCAAAACCTGTGGTGATGCATATTCTAAGGGACTTGCTAAGTGACTCAGAGAAACAACCAGAGTTGTTTCCAGGTTAGCACAGTCCTCAGACAGTCTATTGAAGCATATTATGGGAGGGAGAGTTTTGCAAGTTAACTCATCAGATTTGTATGTTGGTTACAGATTATCCTATTACATATTCAATTAAATCATAATAATTAAATATATGTATATATATATATACATACATATATATCACTCATTATTAGAAAATATCAAATCACACTTGTCAGAATGTCCATTATCAAAATGTCTACAAGCAATAAATGCTGGAAAGGGTGTGGAAAAAAGGAAACTCTCTCATACTGGTCATGGGAATGAAAGCTTGTACAGCAGTGTGGATATTTCTTAAAAAAAAAAAAAAAAAAAAAAAAAACAACTGGGAATAGAACTGCCATATGACCAAGAAGTCCCACTCCTGGGCATACACTTGAGGAAACCAGTATTGAAAGAGACACATGTACCCCAATATTCATTGCATCAGTATTTACAATAGCTAGAACATGGATGCAACCAGATGTCCATTGACAGATAAATGGATAAGGAAGTTGTGATAGATAAACAGAGTAGAAAAATACTCAACTAGAAAAAGGAACATGTTTGAGTCAGTTCTTATGAGGTAGATGAACCTGCAGCTTATTACACATAGCGAAGTAAGTCTTCTTTATGCTCATTTTCCTTCAACATTTATATAAATCAGTTAATGTCTTGGTTCTCCTTTCAGGTTTGTTAATCCGTTTCAAAATTGCATTTGACTTTAATTGGGAAAATACTTATCCAAACCTATAAATTTCTGCCTTAAGAATATTTATCCTGAAGTCTTATTTTGAATGCAAACTTCCATATTAAAATATTTTAACCCTCAATGATTTGTAGAATATTCTATACTATTGGTTCCCTAATGACTTTAGAGAATTAATTTTATTCCAGTTGAAAACTTATGCTACAATCACATTTGAAAAAAAAAAAAAAAGAAATAGAGTACATTACTGTTTCACATTTCCTGGAAAATCTGGACTTGTCAACCTAAAATATTTTGTTGTTTTTTGACTTCACATATGAATCAAAACTTAGCAAAGTTCACATTTTTTAGATCTTATGTTCACTGAGAATTACACAGTTGATGCTATAATTTGGCTTTCATCTCTATCATTGCAGAAAATACAGCTTTCATGAGCACTATGCTTCATGAATTTGGTTGACTCACTTCCTTCATGGAAGCTGACATAATTTTTAATTTCTTTAATTAAAAAAGATGTAAGAAATATTTATTGCAATGACTGGCATGTTGAGATCTTAATTTAATTCCTTCCCTTTTTATCTTCGAAGTTCAAGCATTCAATCAGGGTACGTGATGTTATATACTTCTCTTATTTGTTTCTTCATGTCTCAAAAGTTTTCTTGTATTACTCCTCTATCATTCTTTTGTGAATAAATATTGGTTCACTAATGCTTCTTTGGGTACTAATATTGCTTACATATTTTATACCACAAATTTAAAACTCCAATTTTCATGCATTTCACTGTTTCTATTTATATCCTTCATCTTTTTTCTTTTTAATTCTCTATGTACTTTTCAAGTTTATATGTTTTTCTGAACTTTTTTCTATGAAAATATTATTTATTTTCTTCTACTTTTCAACACACATTAATTCCTAAATACATATTTTATTCCATTGTAAATGCAAAGCCCATTTATAAAGTAATTTCTTTTAAGTGTTCAATTTTTCAGTCATTGTTACGGAATTTTTTAAGTTGACTCACAGTCTCAGTTACTAATATTTCTATGACTGCTTTATTGCTGTCATTCAGGTGTCTTGTAAAACTACTTTTATATCCCAGTTGTAATGGCCAGATTCTTCTTTATTGAATTACTCCTGTGTCACAGTTATAAGTGAGAGGTCTAACCATTTAAGGCCTGGCAAGCAAGCATTGAGCAGAGGCACATCTGAGGAATCCTATTCTGGGGTGAAATTTCTGAGCATGTGTGGATCCCCTTAAACATCTCCACTTTACATTCAGATTTTAATTATTGATTTCTTTAGGCTTGCAGTGTGTCAGATTTCTTTTTTCTCAAGTCATTTGATAACTTTAGATTATTTTGTAATTGCAAAAGTGATATATAATAAGTAGCTAGTTTTAGCTCTTTCATTTTCCTGAAGTAGTATAGTAATTATATTTTGAAAAGCATAGATGGTCTTTAAGTAGAAAAAAAGTAGAAAAGATTACTTAGATCTGATGTTATGAAAATGAATAGACCAGTGATATATAGCTAGTTTTCTCACCACTATAAACAAATAACATAGGTGATAGTGCTTTGAATACATTATAAGCCAACCATTTCAAGCAAAATAAGTTAATATCAGTTTTAGATAAACAGTTACCAGGCTGTTAAGTGCACAGTAACATAAAAAGTTCAAAATATTTTCTATAATCATACTTTAGATCATTTCTGGAGAAGTGAAGGGGCTTCAAACATCTAAACTTATTTTTACTAATCTACATGTTAGGCATTTCAGATTCTTATTTTTAACTTTTATATGTTCATTTGTTTTTATTGAGGTAGAGTTGCTTTACAATGTCATGCTAGTTTCTGTTGTACAAGGAAGTAAGTCAGTTATATATTTACACATATCCACTAGCTCTTTGTCCTGTCTCCCACATTACCCCGAATTCTACCCTTTAGGTCACTACAGAGCACTGAGCTGAACTCCTTACTCTATAAAACAGGTTCCCATTATTTTTGTGATTTTGTTTGTTTGTTTGTTTGTTTTAACTCTCACATCCATACATGACCACTGGAAAAACAATAGCCTTGACCAAACGGATCTTTGTTGGCAAAGTAATGTCTCTGCTTTTTATTTATTTTTTTTTTTCACTTATTTTTATTAGTTGGAGGCTAATTACTTTACTATATTGTAGTGGTTTTTGTTGGCAGTGTATATATGTCAATCACAATCTCCCAATTCATCTCACTCTCGCTTCTCCCACACCTCATATCTATATGCCCTTTCTTTATGTCTTCATCTGTATTTCTGGCCTGAAAATAGACTCTTAAGTAAGAAAATTTACATTGTTCAAAGAAGAAATCAAATTAACAACATGAATGTTTAAAATACAGAAAAAAAAACATGATTGACAACTGAGATGATTTTTCAAAATCTTTGCCATTCACACACTATGTTTATTATCTAAAATAAATAAAACATCCTTTGCTCAGAAAATGCAATATCTCATTATTACACTTCAAGCCTTAAATACAAGTGGATGTTTCTTATTAGCTTAATGAATTTTATGGCTGAAGAAGATTATAATTACTTCTGGTAATCTAGTTATTGCATAGATAAATATGCAAAGTCCTGCAGATGTTTATACTTTGTCCACTTCCTGTAAATTCAGGATCTCTGATAAAGTCAATACTAGAATCCAATGCATTGCTCCTTTCTTTTTATTAGAGTATGCTTTATTCAAAACGCAAAATATAAAAGACATAGTAAAAATACATGGTAAAAAACAAAGAAGAAATATATATATAGTCGGATACCATGACTATTATCTAGATGCTGTTAGACATCTGTTTTATATTCTATATCCTGGTGAAAAGTTTAAAACATTAACGACTTTGTTCAGTTTAATAATAGCAGCTTTCAGAAGTCCATAAGTAATATTAACCATGTGTAACAGTTTAATAGCATTTTAATGTGTTCAAGTTTTATTAAAATATAAAAAGTACGTTGAAATTACACTAAAATCCAAATTAGAATCACATAGCAGAGGACTAGAGAAAGAAGTGAAAACATCACATATAACTTTTTTCCTCTGGCACCATGTGTATTATAAATAGCATCACAAATAACTTATAAAACAAAGCACTGAGACACAAAAATACTTGGTTTTATTTTTAATATGTGAAATCCTGTTGCAGACAGTTTTCTCCTTTGAGTTCTATGCCTCTGCTTTTGCAGAGTTCCCTCCATCCCCCAAATTAGGGAAGGAGTACATCACGCTGTATATTGTCACCCTGCTTAATTAGCTTATATGCAAAATGCATCATGTAAAATGCCAGGCTGGATGAAGCACAAGCTGGAATCAAGATTGCTGGGAGAAATAGCAATAACCTCAGATGACACCAACCTTGTGGCAGAAAGCGAAGAACTGAAGAGCCTCTGATGAAAGTGAAAGAGGGGAGTGAAAATGGTGGCTTAAAACTCAACATTCAAAAAAGTAAGATCATGGCATCCAGTCCCATCACTTCATGGCAAACAGATGGGGAATCAATGGAACCTGTGACAGGCTTTGTTTTCTTGGTCTCCAAAATCACTACAGATGGTGCAGCCATGAAATGAAAAGATGCTTGATCCTTTGAAGAAAATATATGACCAAACCTAGATGGCATACTAAAAAGCAGAGACATCACTTTGCCAAAAAAGGTCCATCTAGTCAAAACTATGTTTTTTTCAGTAGTCATGTATGGATATAAGATTTGAAACATTAAAAAAGCTGAGCACTAAAGAACTGATGCTTTTGAACTGTGGTGTTGGAGAAGACTCTTGAGAGTCCCTTGGACTGCAAACAGATCAAACCAATCAATTTTTAAGGAAATTTGTCCTGAATTTTCATTGGAAGGACTGATGCTAAAGCTGAAACTCCAACATTTTGGCCACCTGATGAGAAGAGTTGACTCATTGGGAAAGACCCTGATGCTGGGAGGAATTGAAGAAAGGAGGAGAAGGGGATGACAAAGGATGAAATGGTTGGGTGACATCATTGAGTTTGAGTAAGCTCGTGTAAGTTGGTGATGGACAGGGAAGCCTGGTGTGCTGAAGTCTATGGGGTCACAGTCAGACATGTCTGAGCAACTGAATTGAACTACTTGCCCCTTGACTTCCCACACTCCAGCTGCAAGTGTCCCTAACTCAGATGCTTTGTTCCAAATTTAGTTCTCCCTGATCACTACCTCCACATTCTTGAAGTGTTTCACATTCTGGCCCTTCTCATTCAACTAAAATTCATTTCATTTTCTACCATGAACTGAGCATACTCAGTTCATACTACTGACTGTAGTAACATTAAAGGCAAAATTGTTATGTTTCATTTCTGTCATTAGAATCGCTCCTTTTACCAAAAAAGAAATCAGTAAAAGCTAACAAATTTTTTATTATGTGATTTCAGCAACCATAACATACTGTTAAATGAAACATCTGAGATAAGCAGGCCCTCCTGAATGCCCCTGTATCATTCTTAAGGAAGAATGGATGCTGTGTCTTTATATGTTGGGATAGAAAATTCAGAAATGCAGTCTCAGAGATGGTAGGTAACTTATGAAAGTTATTGGGTAAGGGTATTGATTATATAATAACCCATTGTTAATAATCATCAATCACCTTTTTGCTGCAAGTTAATTGGATTTATAACTTGAGATAAAATACCCATATTTTAACAGTTAATGTTTGGTGACTTTCCATTATATAGATATTATGTTTTCAAAAATATTAAATGGGCCATGAAAGTGAAAAAATGAAAGTGTTAATCACTTCATTGTATGTGACTCTTTGCAACCCCATGGACTGTGGGACTGATGGGGACCCTGGGGACCATGGACTGATGATTGCCAGGCCCCTCTTCCCTGGAATTCTCCAGGCAAGAATACTGGAGTGGTTAGCCACTCCCTTCTTCACTGAATCTTCCCAATTCAGTGATTGAACCTAGGTCTCTTGCATTGCTGGCAAATTTTTTACCATCTGAGCCATGTAATACTTTAAATTTATACTTATTTTAATCTCACACTCCAAAAAAATAAACTTTTGCTCTAGAATCAAAAAATGAATTAATAACAGGAAAAATCCACTTATGAGAAAAATAAATTGCATGTTTTGCATTTTACAAAATGTCACAAGGGATAGCATAAACAGCTGAACCCACATTTATTAATATTAATAGGACTTAATATTCTAAAATAGGACCCACATTCCTTAATGGACACTATATTTCCTATTTTAGCACTCAACTTCAGAACATGAAGAAACAATTTTAAAAATTTGAATCCTTTGATAGTTATAGATAAGGTGTTTTAATAATTACAATATAATTTTACTTTAAAATATATATTTTATTTATAAAATTAGTAGACCTTTTGTTGTATTGAAATGTAGGCTATATTTTTTCAACATTTATATTCAATTTCATTTGATGAAATAAATTTGATTCCTTTTGATGATCCTGTGAACCACCACACAACACTTATAGCAATCATGAAATATTTTTCTATGCCCATATTTTGGACAGTTACTGGCCCAAGTTTCTTTGGGGTGATTGGTAAATTATATATTTCACAGTTTTTCTCCAAATGAAATGAGCCACTGTACTTTAACAACTGATTACAGATTTTTCAAAACAGTATTAATAAATAGCTCTAAAATAAAAATTTACTAAAAACAGATCATGACAAAACATTAAAGCAAAATTACATTAAAATATGCATAACCTCTGTAATTGAATTTAAATATAATATGTTACATTTTCTTCTTAGTTTAGTGCTGTTATAATATATATTTTTCTTTGTCATTCCACAACCAAATAAGTAAATAGATAAGTGATTAAAACTCTATTATTAACAGTGAGCATATTTATGGTAGTTTGCCTTTCAAAACTCTTGGCAATAATTCATGACCAAATTGTTAGTTTTTAAAAAATAAACATAGATTATTTTAAACACAAAGCAATGTCAAATTAACCAAATGTGGTGGTAAAAATCCAAAGAAAAGTGAAATTTATGTGTTGAACAGAAAATTTAAAGTAGTGATGGAGAAAACATATTTATTCAATATGATAGATATGATTCTAAAAAATACACGGAGAGTTTGTCCTGTTTCACCAACTTAAAATTTAAATACATGAATTTTTATTCCACTTGGGGACACAATTATTTCCACTTTATTAACATATGTAGAAAATGAAATAAGGGCATGCTTATTTAATCTACTAAGTATTAAAGAACACTTATATGCTATTCTCAAAATTATGAAATTTAGTGATTGCTATATTTTTCAGGCAAATATTCAGCTAATTAAAATAATATTAGAATTAGCAAAAGCGTGAATTTCATTATGAACTCTAATTATTATATAATTTAATTCAACAAATATTTCTTTGAAATTCACTGTGTATAAAAAAATCATTCAAGTTAGAATATTCAAGTTTAAAAGTCAAAGCCTTATTTATATTTCCTTACAGAAATTACTGTAAATTATAAAGATTTCAGCAGAAGCTACTATTTATGTGATAAAATTTGGAGGATTACTGTGCCATTTCAAAACTGAAAATTAGTTTTAATCTCGAATCACATATGTGTGATTTCTTTGCTCATCTTGAAATATCTTTGAGGATGTACAACAGAATTGATAAACACAGAATATAAGCAAATCTCCTTAAGTTGAAGTAGAGATAGTCCTAAATTGGTTAATACATGTAGGTATACATATATATGAAGAAGGAAATGGCAACCCACTCCAGTATCCTTGCCAGGAGAATCCCATGGACAGACGATCTTGGTGGGCCATGGGGTTGCAAAGTGTTGGAAATGACTGAGTGATGAAGCACATATATACAAACACATACATATCTTTGGCATGACTCTCAAGTTCAAAAGAATTGGAGAGGAGCATATCTGATCAGAACATAGTGAGATTCATTATTTCTTGGAATCAGAGGAATAAAGAAAGGAGAAATTACACAATTTAATTGCTTTAAACAGATTTGTGACAGTAGTAATTCTGCATTAATAATGGTCAGTTGGTCATTATGCCTACACATTGAATGAGTTTGGTGATTTTTTTGCAGGAGGTAAGATGGGAGAAATAGTGAAAATAAAAGTTCACTATTAAAAATTTGACACAAGTAAAAAGCAATTGTTATAACTCAATTTACTTAATGAATAAAGCATGAAAGTAAGTAAATATTAGCAAACACTTCTACTAGCTTTGAGTTTAGTCTTTGAGTGTGATCCTCCAGCCTTACTCTTTTTTTCTGAAGATTGCTTTGTCAATTTGTGGTCTTTAATGTTGTTTATTGTAGTTCTGTGAGAAATGTCATAGATATTTTGATAGGGATTGCATTAAATTTGTGGACTGCTTGGGGTAGAAAGGCCATTTTACAATATTAATCCTCCAAATCTAATACTAATTCCCTGCATGGGCTATCTTTTCATTTCTTTTGTGTCATCTTCAATTCCCTTCATCAAAGAAGAACTATTTTGTTTTTTAATTGAATTGCAAGAGAGACATTTTCTTTTTGTTGTTGCTTTGTTTTCATTTAAAAAGCATGTCTTTATAGGGAGCAACCCTATACAACCTGCACATGCCCCACTGGTTTGTTGAGAGAGCTAAATTTGATGTGAGCAAAAGTGACGTCTTTCTCCAAACTGTGCCGGTTGATATCAGCTAGGTAGGGTGTGGGACTGGAGTCTGAGGGGCTATAGCCAGAGAGAAGGTGAACCAGGGTTCTCCAAAGTTCAGCGGCCTTCACTATCTATCGTTCAGAGATGTAGTCAGGTCTCGAGGTGCCGGAGCAGACCCTGGAGATTAGGGTCCCAGTTGACTCAGTTCCCTTTAACTGGGGGGCCCAGCAACTTCGGCCTCAGAGAGGAGCAGTGCCGGAGCAATCCAGGCTGGCGTGGGTATTCTGTAAGGGTCGAAGCACCGGCTGTGGCCATCTGGCCACCGCGGACATCCAGTCT
Source organism: Dama dama (assembly GCF_033118175.1). Lineage (NCBI taxonomy): Eukaryota > Metazoa > Chordata > Mammalia > Artiodactyla > Cervidae > Dama > Dama dama. The sequence goes on along the minus strand of NC_083708.1, from coordinate 3,258,922 downwards.
GGTCTGCATCTGAAGCTCCGCCCGTGCAAGCTGCCGGCAATGCTGCCCGCCCCGCTGAGACAGTACTTAAGGCTTGAGCCACCGTCGCGCTTCACGCGCAGGAGTGTTCCTGTCATGGCTGCCCCCACTCTGGTATCGAGCTGTGACTGACTAGAGGCAAACGGTGCCGGGGTACCGGAACACTTACTTGGCTCAGGACGGGGCTCGTAAGGCGGTCCCTGAAATGAGTCAGCCAGCATACGCTTTCCATCTGCTTCAGGAGCAAGCGTTTGTGCTCCGTATGAAAGGGGTCGGCTTTCTACAGGCCTCCTGCTAGGCCCAAGGCGTCTCCAGCCAGTTAAGGGAGCTGGTCTTCCTGGTGTCAGACCGCAGGGCTGGGACGCCCCACGTGTGGTTTGAGTCACTCACTCCCCAGGGGGGGCTCTATCCCTGTAATTTCTTTTTTCCTCTGAGTCCGTCCCAGAGGTGTAGATCCCAACCTAGCTCATAGGCTCCCCTTACTAGCAGATTTGTGTGCTTTTTATTTTATTTTTTTTTAACCTTGATTGTTCAGGAGTTCTTCGCCCAGTTTCCAATTAGTTTTCAGTGAGAATTGTTCCACATGTAGAAGTATTTTGATATGTTTGTAGAGGCGGGTGAGTTCAGCATCCTCTGCACCACCATCTTGATCAAGTGGAACTAATTCTTCTAAAAGTTAATCTTTAATAATGTGTGTGCATGGTAAGTCTCTTCAGTCGTATCCAACTCTTTACGACCCTATGGACTGTAGCCTGCCAGGCACCTCTGCCCATGGGATTCTCCCCAAAGAACACTGGAGTGGGTTGCCATGCTCTCCTCCAGGGGATCTTCCTGACCCATAATACTGAGCAAGTTATTCCAAGTAGAATAATTTTTTCTAGAGGAAGAATTTAAGATAGTTTAATTGACAGATATCTAATGGCTGTTTCTATGAAAAATGCGACAATTATTCCTTGACTTTCATAAATAACAAATGATGTATACCTCAGAAATTCAGCCAAATAATCTGGTGGGTCTGTCTAGTCTCAGCATTTTTTCATAGCTAACTAGGTATACACATACAGAAATGTAGAAACCTGGCACATAAGCGATGTTAAAAAGTAATTTAGCTGCATGTTTCAGTAGTTAAGATCACTCAGTAATTGAAAATGATAAAATGTAAATGAATAAATAGGAATTAATATGAATTTTATAAATTGGAATAATATAAAATCAAGTTTCTTGTCTTGCTTTTGTCATCATGGCAAGTAGTGAGCCATCTTCCAGGACTTAGAAGGACCTGCTTCATCTGATAAGAAAGTATTACCTAAGGCAAGAGCAAGGCCTATGAGGTCAAAGTATTACCCTAGGAGCCCATAGTGCTGAATGCTTACATAACTTAGAACAAGTCAGTAAACCTCACTAAAGCTTAGCTTCTTCATTTATTAAAAAGTTAGAAAATTAAAGCTAATCAGACTGTGGCAAGGACTTCATGGGATAAAGATAATTTATACTGAAAACTTCTATTCAATGATTAGTTAAAGGAAGTAGGCTATGTTTCTTTCTATTCCTCCTGCTTCATACAACTCCTTTTTCCAATATGTGTTGTAAAATAATTAGAAAATATGTAGTAAAATAATTAGAATAAAAAATAATGCATCACACTCACTCTTACATATATTAGTTTCAAACTTTGGTGTTAGCTATTAGTCACAGCATTTTAAACAAAAATTTATATATATATACATATATATATACATGGAATTGAAACAAAGAATGACTATGGCTAAATTGCTAAAAAATATTTAATTAATTCACAAAGGAAGAAATTTGAATTCATTGTAACCCAGACATACAGCCATTTCAGCAGCTCTTTTTAAGTTTAATACATACAAAAAATATTAAAATGCATGAAAGTCACTTAGACTTGAGACAATTCACTTCTCTAATGATTGGGAAAAAATATTCTTGAACAAGAAATGCATTTTTAGTGCATGTAATTTAATAGTTCCTCATGGTTTTAATTTGTTTGGGTTATCAGCAGAGAGAACAACAGTTTAATGCTTCTTTTTCTTCAAAAGTATAATTTTGCTAAATTGCTTGTAATTCTCAATGCTTTGCTTGTGTAAAATATAACTATGTGAAATATGCAATTATTCAATCCCTTCTATTAATTACTGGTCCTAAAATCATTATGTTTATGTATATTTTAATGTTTGCTGAAAGTAATACCCTTCTAAAAGTAAAGATGCATTTCCCAGAGCTTTAAAGTTATAATAATCACATTAAATGTGATTAATAGTTTAGTCAATTTGACAGAGAATCACAGAAATAGTGATTTTGAACAGTGCTAACCTCTCTGTGTGTCTGTGTTAAAGCAGACTGATCTGACTTTTGCAGTTGCTGAAATTAAGTGTTTTATTTATTTTTTTTAAATTTTTATTATTATTATTATTTTTTTTTTCCAGTGGGTTTTGTCATACATTGATATGAATCAGCCATGGATTTACAAATTAAGTGTTTTAGTTCTATATCTTTTTCTTTATTGTTTTTAAAATTATAACATTTTTGCAGCTAGGTTTTCAAATTTGAGCTCAACTTTATTGTTGGATTCTGTTGAATTGGAAGGGAAAAAACATTCTATCCACATTATTTAAGTGGAAAAGATAAAACTTTTAAAATTCTAATGTTCTAATACCAGTTACTTGATATTACATTTTCTTCAATTAATACACAAGTGTTTAACCCAGTTACATAACAGTGACTTGAAAGTTGCTCAGTTGTTGTCTGACTCTTTGTGACCTCATGGACTACACAGTCCATGGAATTCTCCAGGCCAGAATACAGGAGTGGGTAGCCTTTCCCTTCTCCAGAGGATCTTCCCAATCCAGGGATTGAACCCACATCGCCTGCATTGCAGGCAGATTCTTTACTAGTTGAACCACAAGGGAAGCCCAAGGACACTGGAGTGGGTAGCCTATCCCTTCTCCAGTGGATCTTCCCAATGTAGGAATCTAACCGGGGTCTTCTGCTTTGCAGGCGGATTCTTTACCAACTGAGCTATCAGGGACTATGCAACAGTACTAATGCAAAAAAATGATAATAGGCCAGGAATCTAAAGTATTAAAAAGGGGGAAAGGTTGAACTTCAAAATAAATAAAATGCTTGCTCTGAAAATGCAGAATAAACTGTTCAATTATACTTTACATTATACTTATGCATATATTTGATTAATGAAATAAAATTAAAGCTGGGAATGGTTCCTTTGGCTCTGATAACATTTTAGCTTCCTACAATGGTTTATAAGAGTTTTTGGAAAGTTCCAATCCTTTTACCAAAAAACAAACAAACAAACAAAAACATTAAAGGTCATCATTTTGATCTCTGCCAACCTGGTTGGATAGTTAATGCTATACTCTGCAGTCCCGGTCGATAGTGCTTTTCCATCACAGACACTGGGCAGTGAGAACAGAAGGAAGTGATCATACTTCCTACTGTCAGTGGAATTATGGCATCTGCACAGGTCAGGGCACCAGCACCTTAGAGCTTACTTTAGTTCCTTAGCAATACCTTTTGTAGATCAGTTTGTACAGCTGAAAACCCTCTTCTTGCCTTCCGATTTTAAAAGCATGATTTTGATTTTTCCTTATCCTTAAATGTTTCCAAAATTCTTCCAAATGTGTTGTCTTCATAAATATAACTTGATAATGAAAAATTTTAAGATAAACTTGAAAGTAGTTTAAACTGAAGTATCAGTGTGTGTGTATGTGTTTGTGTGTGTATGTGTGTTTTTGAGATAGAGAGCATGACGATGTTTTGAGAGAACAGCATCGAAACATGTATATTATCTAGGGTGAAACAGATCAGCAGCCCAGGTTGGATGCATGAGACAAGTGCTCAGGCCTGGTGCACTGGGAAGACCCAGAGGGATCGGGTAGAGAGGGAGGTGGGAGGGGGGATCGGGATGGGGAATACATGTAAATCCATGGCTGATTCATGTCAATGTATGACAAAACTCACTGCAATATTGTAAAGTAATTAGCCTCCAACTAATAAAAATAAATTAAAAAAAAGAAATAAAAGACATTCATGTTTATATGTATATATGTGTGTCTGTGTGTATACACACACACTTAAGAGATCACATATATTTACAATGCAACAGATATGTATTGCATTATACATAACCTACTCACTCTACATAAACATGTTTTTAAAATTGATTAACTTGTCTATATTGCAAGCATTCATTGACTATCTGGCATGTAGTAAAGTCAGACAAATAAAGTAGATACATATCTTAAATGAATAAACTTGCAATTTATTAAGGAAATCTGTAGGATATTGATGAAATACAATTCATATTTTATACATAAATTGTTCTTTTCCCATTTGGGCCTCTTTTCTCCCTTTAGTGTGTGTCATGCATCCATGTAAACCAGACCTCCTTTGAAGAAAACATTGATTCTTAATCACATCAAGGGTCAAAACTTCTTAGGGGTTAACTTCCCTTGTTAATTTTATTATTTTTTTATTATTATTTATTTATTTATTTTTTGTTTAAAATGGTCAATTTTATTCTACGTATGCATGCGTGCTAAGTTGCTTTGTTTATTTATTTATTTTAATTTATTTATTTATTATTATTATTTTTTTTTGTCATACATTGATATGAATCAGCCATAGATTTACACGTATTCCCCATCCCGATCCCCCCTCCCACTTCCCTCTCCACCCGATTCCTCTGGGTCTTCCCAGTGCACCAGGCCCGAGCACTTGTCTCATGCATCCCACCTGGGCTGGTGATCTCTTTCACCATAGATAGTATACATGCTGTTCTTTTGAAATATCCCACCCTCACATTCTCCCACAGAGTCCAAAAGTCTGTTCTGTATTTCTGTGTCTCTTTTTCTGTTTTGCATATAGGGTTATCATTACCATCTTTCTAAATTCCATATATATGTGTTAGTATGCTGTAATGTTCTTTATCTTTCTGGCTTACTTCACTCTGTATAAGGGGCTCCAGTTTCATCCATCTCATTAGGACTGGTTCAAATGAATTCTTTTTAACGGCTGAGTAATATTCCATGGTGTAAATGTACCACAGCTTCCTTATCCATTCATCTGCTGATGGGCATCTAGGTTGCTTCCATGTCCTGGCTATTATAAACAGTGCTGTGATGAACATTGGGGTGCACGTGTCTCTTTCAGATCTGGTTTCCTCAGTGTGTATGCCCAGAAGTGGGATTGCTGGGTCATATGGCAGTTCTATTTCCAGTTTTTTAAGAAATCTCCACACTGTTTTCCATAGCGGCTGTACTAGTTTGCATTCCCACCAACAGTGTAAGAGGGTTCCCTTTTCTCCAAACCCTCTCCAGCATTTATTGCTTATAGACTTTTGGGTAGCAGCCATCCTGACTGGCGTGTAATGGTACCTCATTGTGGTTTTGATTTGCATTTCTCTAATAATGAGTGATGTTGAGCATCTTTTCATGTGTTTGTTAGCCATCTGTATGTCTTCTTTGGAGAAATGTCTGTTTAGTTCTTTGGCCCATTTTTTGATTGGGTCATTTATTTTTCTGGAATTGAGCTGCAGGAGTTGCTTGTATATTTTTGAGATTAATCCTTTGTCTGTTTCTTCATTTGCTATTATTTTCTCCCAATCTGAGGGCTGTCTTTTCACCTTACTTATAGTTTCCTTTGTAGTGCAAAAGCTTTTAAGTTTCATTAGGTCCCATTTGTTTAGTTTTGCTTTTATTTCCAATATTCTGGGAGGTGGGTCATAGAGGATCTTGCTGTGATTTATGTCAGAGAGGGTTTTGCCTATGTTCTCCTCTAGGAGTTTTATAGTTTCTGGTCTTACATTTAGATCTTTAATCCATTTTGAGTTTATTTTTGTGTATGGTGTTAGAAAGTGTTCTAGTTTCATTCTTTTACAAGTGGTTGACCAGTTTTCCCAGCACCCCTTGTTAAAGAGGTTGTCTTTTTTCCATTGTATATCCTTGCCTCCTTTGTCAAAGATAAGGTGTCCATAGGTTTGTGGATTTATCTCTGGGCTTTCTATTCTGTTCCATTGATCTATATTTCTGTCTTTGTGCCAGTACCATACTGTCTTGATGACTGTGGCTTTGTAGTATAGTCTGAAGTCAGGCAGGTTGATTCCTCCAGTTCCATTCTTCTTTCTCAAGATTACTTTGGCTATTCGAGGTATTTTGTATTTCCATACAAATTGTGAAATTCTTTGGTCTAGTTCTGTGAAAAATACCGTTGGTAACTTGATAGGGATTGCATTGAATCTATAGATTGCTTTGGGTAGAATAGCCATTTTGACAATATTGATTCTTCCAATCCATGAACACGGTATGTTTCTCCATCTGTTTGTGTCCTCTTTGATTTCTTTCATCAGTGTTTTATAGTTTTCTATGTATAGGTCTTTTGTTTCTTTAGGTAGATATACTCCTAAGTATTTTATTCTTTTTGTTGCAATGGTGAATGGTATTGTTTCTTTAATTTCTCTTTCTGTTTTTTCATTGTTCATGTATAGGAATGCAAGGGATTTCTGTGTGTTAATTTTATATCCTGCAACTTTACTATATTCATTAATTAGCTCTAGTAATTTTCTGGTAGAGTCTTTAGGGTTTTCTGTGTAGAGGATCATGTCATCTGCAAACAGTGAGAGTTTCACTTCTTCTTTTCCTATCTGGCTTCCTTTTACTTCTTTTTCTGCTCTGATTGCTGTGGCCAAAACTTCCAACACTATGTTGAATAGTAGTGGTGAGAGTGGGCACCCTTGTCTTGTTCCTGCTTTCAGGGGAAATGCTTTCAATTTTTCACCATTGAGGGTGATGCTTGATGTGGGTTTGTCATATATAGCTTTTATTATGTTGAGGTATCAACTAAACAGAAAATTAACAAGGAAACACAAACCTTAAATGACACAATGGACCAGCTAGACCTAATTGATATCTATAGGACATTTCACCCCAAAACAATCAACTTCACATTTTTCTCAAGTGCACACGGAACCTTCTCCAGAATAGATCACATCCTGGGCCATAAATCTGGTCTTGGAAAATTCAAAAAAATTGAAATCATTCCAGTCATCTTTTCTGACCACAGTGCAGTAAGATTAGATCTCAATTACAGGAAAAAAATTGTTAAAAATTCAAACATATGGAGGCTAAATAACACGCTTCTGAATAACCAACAAATCATAGAAGAAATCAAAAAAGAAATCAAAATATGTATAGAAATGAATGAAAATGAAAACACAGCAACCCAAAACCTATGGCACACTGTAAAAGCAGTGCTAAGGGGAAGGTTCATAGCATTACAGGCTTACATCAAGAAACAGGAAAAAAACCAAATAAATAACCTAACTCTACACCTAAAGCAACTAGAGAAGGAAGAAATGAAGAACCCCAGGGTTAGCAGAAGGAAAGAAATCTTAAAAATCAGGGCAGAAATAAATGCAAAAGAAACTAAAGAGACCATAGCAAAAATCAACAAGCTAAAAGCTGGTTTTTTGAAAAAATAAACAAAATTGACAAGCCATTAGCAAGACTCATTAAGAAACAAAGAGAGAAGAACCAAATTAACAAAATTAGAAATGAAAATGGAGAGATCACAACAGACAACACTGAAATACAAAGGATCATAAGAGACTACTACCAGCAGCTCTATGCCAATAAAATGGACAACTTGGATGAAATGGACAAATTCTTAGAAAAGTATAACTTTCCAAAACTGAACCAGGAAGAAATAGAAGATCTTAACAGACCCATCACAAGCAAGGAAATCGAAACTGTAATCAAAAATCTACCAGCAAACAAAAGCCCAGGACCAGATGGCTTCACAGCTGAATTCTACCAAAAATTTAGAGAAGAGCTAACACCTATCTTACTCAAACTCTTCCAGAAAATTGCAGATGAAGGTAAGCTTCCAAACTCATTCTATGAGGCCACCATCACCCTAATTCCAAAACCAGACAAAGATGCCACAAAAAAAGAAAACTACAGGCCAATATCACTGATGAACATAGATGCAAAAATCCTTAACAAAATTCTAGCAAACAGAATCCAACAACATATTTAAAAAATCATACACCATGACCAAGTGGGCTTTATCCCAGGAATGCAAGGATTCTTCAATATCCGCAAATCAATCAATGTAATACACCACATTAACAAATTGAAAGATAAAAACCATATGATTATCTCAATAGATGCAGAGAAAGCCTTTGACAAAATTCAACACTCATTTATGATTAAAACTCTCCAAAAAGCAGGAATAGAAGGAACATACCCCTTGTGAATTTTATAAGGGACTATGATGACCTGTGACCCAGTTATTATTCATTTTCTATGTGTAGAATCAAATGTGTACACTGTCAATGTGTCATTTAATGTATAGCCCTTTATTTCAAAAAAAACTTACATAACTGTGCTTTGATCTCTAGTGGGCTGAACAGTCCTCAGAACTTTCTAAGAAGCTATCCCTGGGTTATAAACTTCAGTTTAACTGGAATAACATTTTCTATTTCTTTCTTCAATGGACTGATTAATATGATCATCAACAAAATGTCACGTGTGTAACAGCTACATGCTGCAAATATACAAAGCTTCAGTGGAGGAATAATATAGAAAGTAACCTACTCTGCTGTGAGGATTCCTATGAGGCTTCAAAAAGAAATGTCCCCTGACTTTAGTCTTAAAGGATGAACTCATGACCCTGATATATTTGATAGCAAAAGCAAAAAAATAAAAAGTGAAGGCAGGAATGGTGAGACTAAGGAACCAGTCCTTCAAGAGACTTGTAAAAAATGTTTCCTGGATTTTGTACCTAATCCTGTAAATTATGAGAGCAGGTCTCTTAGGGTTTGTAGGAGGAAGAGTCAAATAAATGAATTTACATTAAACAATAACTATTGGGGAAATTTTTCTGGTAAAGGAAACATTATATGAAACACTGAGATGACCTTCATGGGGAGATGGGAAGGTAATCCAGCAGAAACAGTGAAAAGGGAGATGATGGGTAGAGTTGAGGAAGATTTGGAAAGTAAATATTGCAAATTTAAACACTGATTGAATGTGGGAGCAGAGTGAGAGCCAGAATGGTGCTCTGTTTTAGGCTTTGGTGAGGATGGACTCTAATGTAAAAAATATCCTGACTGTGTATTCAATGATCACTGTATACAGTCCAAAGAGGAACCGGTTGCAGGTCTCCAACCTTTTTGTAACTCTAAGATAACAGTCAGAATGAACTGTTAAGCCCAAAGTCTTTTAAAAGATGCTGAAGAGACAGTCAGAGTGAATCTTTCCTCCAGTCCTGATCACCTAGGGACATAATTAATTTTAGAGTTAGGATGCACTGAATTATATAGATAAGATAGCTTCTCTCACATGTACTTTCTTCTATTTAACTAGAATAATCTAATCATTATTCAAGAAAAATGAAAATTAATATAACAAAAACATATGGAAAGGACTCAGTCTGTAAATAATTTACTTTTTCTTTGGTTTCTCAAGACTTTCTTAAACCTCTATGGTTTGAAAGTTGTCATCGTGCCATTAATCATGTCTTAACATCTCTGTGAACAAAAACATTACGATGCCTACAAATCCTTAGAGATATCTAAGTTCATAACTTCAGAATTCTTAAAATTGATGAAGCATTTGATGAGTTAAAGTATTTTGTCCTCAGTTCAGTTCAGCTCAGTCACTCGGTCGTATTTGACTCTCCGTGACCCCATATCCTACTTCAAGTTAAGCACTCACTGTACATCATCAAGCAGGTGTGTGTTCTGTGGCAAGATTTGTCTCCTTTAGGAAATTAATATACAAGAAGGGATCTACTTTTTAATTTGGGAATTTTCTATTTTTTTTTTTTTTGCATGTTACAAAATATTAGAATTATAAAGAATGAAAGAAAAATCCTAATGATATGCATATATATAATTGATTTATTAATAATTATTATATAATGTATAAGATATTAAGCCCACCCTTTATGTAGTCTCTCTTTTGGATGTCTAATAATCGAGATAGATGTTATATAAGTACTGGAAAAGTTCTCTCTCTCTTTTTTTTTTTTTTTTTTTTGCTTTGGGTGCCATCTGGCTTGTTGGCAACATTAATAAACTGTATAAGTTTGGAGATCTCATGGGTCTTTCGCTTGTTTAAGTTTTACAGGGAGGATTAATAAGTACAAGCACTTACATCCAGTCACTATACTCAAAACTCATTCAAAATAATGTTTTCAGAATAGTTGATAAAAAGTAAATAAATATTTCATAATTTATATTTTATGATTTGTAAGATTCACATTATTTTTTAACATAAGTCTATGATCAGAAAAAAATGTAAGTAACTATGTCTTACAATTGATCAACCAGATAAGATGTTAATATCAATATATAAGATGTTAAATATACCATTTTCAAAATGATTTTTTTACTATTAGGGGCATAACATTAACGTACGTTGGTAAAATAGCAATACCAATAGATGTCACTACCAATTGTATTTTCCTTTCCCTTTGCAGTCATATTTTTTTCTTGAAAAATCACCCATTTAATTTCAAACCTATAAGATCATGAACATATATTTAGATAAACTGTGGGAGCATGAAACATCTTTGAACATTAAAATCTTCGAACTAGAAACCATCTATGTAATTTTTTTGTCCATTTTGATTATAACTTCAGTGTTCCATCCCTTATGTAATTAGTCCTACTACCCTGATCCTTTAACGAATAAGGCTGTTCTTACCATCATGTTCACTTTGCATTCTATTCTTGCATTTGATACTTGTGTTCTGTTTTTAACCAATTCTTTGCTTCCAGAACTTTTACAGTATATATTACAACATTTGTTATTTGGATGCTACAACTGGTTGATATTGACTGACCTAATAATAATTTGCTAGGTAGGAAGGGAAATCCATCAGATTTATCTCCTTGTTTGAAATTCTACAATCCTTTGGAGAAGCAGTTATGTTTGTGAGTCTCATGAAAAGCATTGACAATACAACTGTGAATGGTATGAATTTTCCTTCACTGTACCCCAGGACAAGAAATGCTAACTACTTAACCTCTAAATCAAAACCAATGATCACCAAGCTCTGAGTTACAAGAATGGTGTAAGATTGAATTTCATTTATACATTTTGGCATCTCTAGAATAACCACGGGTCACACACACACAAAAATATGTCTTGAAATTAAATGGTATTTAGGATATGCAGGCAAAGGAGTCTTCTTTTTAGTACAAGTACTCAAAATCAAGTCTAAATCATTAATTTGAAAAGAGTCAATTCTCTTTCTGACTCAGCTGGATTGTGCAGAACTTGGCCAGACCTGGAAGCTTGGATAATTCGGAACACAACCTCTCTATGTGACAGGATATTTGCCTCCAAAGACTGCCATTTCTCAAGGGAACATGGACGAGGTGTGAGTTGGTCCTTATTATTTTCAGAACCTAAACTCAGTTCTGTATGCAATAACTAGAGTGTGCTCAGTCACTTCAGTCTTGTTCAATTCTTTGCATCTCCATGGACACCAGGATCCTTTGTCCATCAGATTCTCCAGGCAAGAATACTGGAGTGGGTTGCCATTTCATCCTCCAGGGGATCTTCCTGACTCAGAGATAGAATGCGATGTCCTGCATCTCCCTCATTGCAGGCAGATTCGTTACCCACTGAGGTACCTGGGAAGCCCCAATAACTTGAGGGTCACACTAAATCTCCTTTTAAATGGTTGATTGTCCTATCATATCTCTAACTTCTACCTCTACTGGACTGTTTCAGACTATCTGCCTTCAATGGTGTTTTAGAAACAGGCTGCTTGTCTGTCCTTCCTGAGAGTAATTATGGCCAAGCAACCAGTCAGATGGTTCTTTCCCCACTATTTATTCTATAATCCCTTCCACCAGTAAGCTTATGTGTCCTTAATGAAAGTTCCATTCCAGTACCCTTATATAAATTTGAGAAATTAAATGGATTTCTGGGATAATTGCTTCCACATAAAAAGCACTATCTTCCATTATGGGGTCAAATATTAATAACTGATTATATATGACTTGGATACAGAATGAATTTTCAGAAGCATATTTTAGGCTCCTTTATTTAGTACTGATTTGTTTAGTCTACCATCCAGATGCATGCATGTTTGCTTTTTGTTTCTTTTTGTTTATTATGTAATCAGTTTTCAGACCAACCTTAGTTTCAGCATAGACTAGTATGCTGAAACTGTGCATGAGTGCTAAACTGCTTCAGTGGTGTCCAACTCTTTGCGACCCCATAGACTCATCCACCAGACTCCTCTGTCCATGGAATTTTCCAGGCAAGAATACTAGTGTGGATAGTCACTCCCTTCTCAAGGGTATCTTCCTGACCCAGGGATCAAATCCAGGTATCCTGCATTGCAGGCAGATTTGTTACTGTCTTAGCCACCAGGAAATCCATTTACTAGGGATATATTCAAAATTAGCAGTTATTCCTAAGAGTGCAGACTCAACCCCATGTGCCAGTTCTGAACCTGGGTCTAACTCTTGTCTGAAAATAATTTGCTTCTTTTCTATAGATTGCTATCATTTTTTAGTGCACAGATTGAAGTTTCTTAGCAGTCCTGGAGAAAATGTTCACATATAGCACATCTAGATGTGTGTATCTTTGTAAGAAATGTCACAGCCTCTATTTTTCTTTAAATCAAATCAACTGTACTCCAGGGACTTCACTGGTGGTCCAGTGGTTAAGACTGCCTTCCAAAGCAGGGGGTATGGGTTTGAACATTGGTCAGGGTGATAAGGGCTTCGCTTATAGCTCCACTGGTAAAGAATCTGCCTGCAGTGTGGGAGATCTGGGTTTGATCCCTGTGTTGGCAAGATTCCTGGAGAAGGGAAAGACTACCCCCTCCAATATTCTAGCCTGGAGAATTCCATGGACTATGTAGTCCATGAGGTTGCAAAGAGACAGACAGGACAGAGCAATATTCACTTTCATTTTCACTTTCGGGGAGATAAGATCTCATATGCTTCATTGTCAAAAAAAAAAAAAAAAAAGCATAAAGCAGAACCAATAATAAATTCAATGCAGATTAAAATGATCCACAGCAAGATATTCTGAAAAACAAAAAACAAACAAAAACAACACACTCAACTCTACTCCAAAACTGTAGCACAGTAGGACAAGATATCCATGAAAGAACACTTACAGATATGTTCCCCTACCAAGAGCCATGCTGTTCTTCGGGCTGACACTTTCAAACTGTGGTGCTGAAGAAGACACTTGAGAGTCCCTTGGGCAGCGAAAAATCAAACCAGAAAATCCTAAAGGAAATCAACCTTGTATACTCATTGGAAGAACTGATGTTGAAGCTGTAGCTCCAACACTTTGGCCACCTGATGTGGAGAGCTGACTTATTGGAAAGTACCCTGATGCTGGGAAAGATTGAGGGCAGGAGGAGAAGGGGATGGCAGAGGATGAGATGGTTGGATGGCATCAGTGACTTGATGAACATGAGTTTGAGTAAACTCTGGGAGTTGATGATAGACAGGGAAGCCTGGCATGCTGCAGTCCATGGGGTCAAAAAGAGTTTGACACGACTGAGTGGTTTAACTGAACTGAACTGAAACTTTATTACTTGTGTGGTCTTGTGAGTACTGTTTTATTGTTTTGCTCTGGTCATATAGTTCTATAAAAACTATAAAACTCTATGTAAGCATAGTTTTTTACTTGTTTTGTGTAAGCCTATATTTTATGTTTGTTTCTTATTTAAATGATGTACTAAAAGCAATTTAGTGCAACATGGGGGAATGAAAGAATAGTGTTTTCTTTAAAATAGGCCCTAAGCTTGACAATCTTTGACTTTAGTATTTTAGTCAACTAACGTAGTTGCTAATTTACACTACTATACAGATTTAAGACAATTAACACAAAATAAGATGAAAGATTGTTAGTTATGGGTAACAATGAATCCATCACTATTTCAAAGTTGCAGATTTTCTTTTTTGAAGATTTTTCTTTGCTTACACATCCATCTAACTGCTAATTTTAAATCATTCACGAAAGCATTGCTTCATTTCTACCATTCCTATTCTGTCATAAAGTTTTTAAATTTATTTTCTTCAATTAACAAGAAGTAAGAGCACTTTATAGTGTACTATTGTTGTTTTTCCATCTCTATGTCTGATTGTTTGTGACTCTGTGAACTGCAATACTCCAGGCCTCCCTGTTCTTCACCATCTCCTAGAGATTTTTCAAACTCATGTGCATTGTGTAGTTGATGTCATCCAACAAATTCATCCTCTGCCCCCACCCCCATCCTCTTGCCTTCAATCATTCCCAGCATCAAGCTCTTTTCCAAAGTCAGTGCTTCACATCAGACGGCCAGAGTATTGGAACTTCAGCATCAGTCCTTCCAGTGAATATTCAGAGTTGATTTCCTTTAGGACTGTCTGATGTGATCTCCTTGCTACCCAAGGAGTTAAGAGTTTTCTTTAGCATCATAATTTCACAATTGTCAATTCTTCAATGATCAACCTTCTTTATGTACAACACTCACATCCATATATGACTACTGGAAAAAACATAGCTTTGAGTATATGGACCTTTCTTGGCAAAGTGATGTCTCTGCTTTCTAATACACTGTCTAGGTTTGTCCTAGTTTTCCTTCCAAGGAGCAAGCATCTTTTAATTCCATGGCTGCAATCACTATTGGTTTGGACCCCAAGAAAATACGTTTGGCACTGTTTCCACTTTTTCCCCATCTATTTCCTATGAAGTGATGGGATTGGATGTCATGACCTTTGTTTTTCAAATGTTGAGTTTTAAGTCAGCCTTTTCACTTTTCAGCTTTTATGTTATATAGTGCTTGATATTCATTCTGTAGGAGTCATGAAGTACATGAACAGGAAAGTTTAGGTCCTAATGAATGAATGCCTAATGTGGGTATTTTAGTATTATTATTTCAATAACATTTATTTAACAACTTAAAAACCATCAAACAGGTTATTTTTCTCCCAGAGAGACCTTTCAGATGGTTTTTACAGGGCATGTATAGTTTATATACTTCTTATAGTCTGAAGTAGATTTCTTTAGTTTGACATGAATAGGGTATAAATTATGTTTCTTTTGTGCACCTTATGCAGAAACAAACTATGATGAAGGGAGACTGTAATCACATCAGTTCCCTAGCATTTCACAAAGACACCAGCAGTTAATGATTCCCTTTTATTTTAAGCTCTTACACTGTGGTAAGAAGAAGTTGAGAAAGAATGGAATCATGTTATTTCTTTTACCTACATTTTGCTGCAGTGATACTGAAGTAGAAAAATTTTACTTTGTTATTCAAAATCTTCAATTAAGGGTATATTGTAAATAATCTTGATTTCAGTACCATAAACTTTTATTAGAAAATTTCTCTAAATATATTCCTTTCTAGCACACTTATTTGACATGAAAAAATAGTCATAAGAAATATGTATTATCGTCTTTCTAGTAACTTATCAGGAGATTGCTAATTAGGTGTACCCATATATTTCTTCTTCATGTCTTTTGATCACACTTACTGTGAATTTATAATCCACATTTAATTGAGATCACCTTTTAGATGACATGGGATTCCCTGGTGGCTCATATTTTAAAGAGTCTGCCTGCAATGTAGGAGACCGAAATTTGATCCTTGGATTGGGAAGATCCCCTGGAGAAGAGCATGGCAACCCACTCCAGTATTCTTACCTAGAGAATCCCATGGACAGAGGAGCCTGGTAGTCTATGGTCCATGGGGTTGCAAAGAGTTGGACACAACTGAAGTGACTGAGCATGCATGCACACATTTAAAAATCAACAAATTAAACCAAACTTTATGCAATGATAAAATTAAACCAAACTTTATGCAATGATTAAAGTAAAAGTTAAAAACGTTTAGTTCTTAAGGATTTAAAAATTGCTGCCAGACTTTAATGGCACTAGTGTAATGTAAAGACCTTGGCCAGATGGCAAATTATTATATTTATATTTCTGCTGTAGACCTTGATTGCACACGTGTTCTGAGTGGCAGAGCCATTAAAATGATGTTGAATTCTGGCCTTCTTCATCCACATAGGACACATTTCACAATGTGCATTTATGTATCAGCAAAATGTGTTTAACAACTTTAGATAAACAATGGGCACACAAGAGGACATGAAGATAGTTTTGCATAACTTTTTAAATATTACTTTTTTTAGTGCATAATGAAGAGATAAACTGAATAATGTACTTGAGTCATAAGTACTAAAAATACTAGTGGGCTGTATGAACTTATTAGTTTCTTATATTTTTGAATGATGAACATATAACTTAAAATTGACAACTGTCCCATTCTCATCCTTTTACTCATCTCAACTACTCTCTTATATATAATGTTTAATGACACATTTATTTTATCTTGAGAACTAATAAATTTAGATTCATTTGATAAAATATATTCTTAAAGTACGAGACAAACCAAAAACTTTAAAGTTGAGGACAATAATCATCCATCACTATCTTTGGTAGTAAAGTTAAAAAGGGAAAAAATAAATGGATATATCCAAGACTGGGGATAGAGGAGAAAATAATGCTTATTAGTCTATTAATTTTAAAAGAAACACCTCCCTTTTGCCACTTAAGAAAGCAATGTTAGTCCCTAACAGATGGGTAGTACTTGAAAGCCACTTCTGTGTCCATTGGGCAAGATAAATCTTAATTAAAACTCTTGAAAGTATTGTTGTTTCTACTTCATAATTCTAAATAGGCCATTCGTTATTTTGCAGGTGAGCTGAAAGCAAGAAACATTTATTTCCTCTAAAACTGAATTTCAATTTTCTGAAAGGTTCATAAGATTACTATCAAGGTAGACAGCAAAATTGTCATCTACATTTAATTGTATCTTATACTTCTCCCATATAACAAGTATGGAACATAAATATCTATTATATTGTATTTACCTCCTCAACATTTTACTTAAAAGGCATGCCTCTTACAACAATAGTCTGGGGATATTAATTATCTAATAACTTGCATGTGCCAATCTTAGTTTTTACAAAAGACACCTTAAAAACTAAGCCTTATATATTTTTATAATTTGACAATCATTAAGTCATACTGTCAATTTTATCAATGAGGTAACTGTGGCTCAAAGAAGTTAATGGCATACTCAGGAAACACATGACTGAGTTTTCTGATGTAATTAATTTCCTATCTGCTCTACCATTTTTAGCATCCTCAACCATCTCATATGTTTTGAGATGAAACATAATACCCATTGTACTGGTAATTAAATTCTTCACACATTGGTTAGACAGTTTTATAACAGACATTATTTTTATTTCTGTACCTATTCCCTGATGACCTTGAACATGAGGAAATGAACTGAGTGGTGGGACTTGTGCTTGTTCTCCAACGTAGGAAAAAAGAAGCCTGAGTGGAAATCAAGGTCGGGTTGAAAACTTGATGCTAACCCTCAATGAACAGAGAGCATCATGACTCATAGAAGGCACAAGGGCTCAGGTTAATCTGCTCCTGGATTTGCTGTGTGGCTGTGGCTGTCATTGTACATATCAGATAGGTGATTTTACTAATAAACAACTGTTAATCACAGTGATTCTCAAACTTGACTTCACATTAAATCACTGAGGAAATTTTAAACCAAACAGAGGCCTTAGTCCCCATCTTCATTAGTTGTGATTTAACAGATTTGGGTTAGGGCTGGAATATTAATATGAAAAGCTCAGGCCTATACTAGTACAATTTATCAATTATTTACTTGAAATCCCAATTTAACTTGACATCTGGTACTTTTATTTGCTAAATCTGGTACTTTTGAAGCACTTCCATCCTTTCTTTGTGAGAACTTGTCATTTTGTTACAAGCATGCCAACACCTTGTGACTTTAGTACCACTTTCATCTGAGAATCCACAATTAGATTAATGAAACATATATTGATTTTACAGATCAACTATGGCTTAAAGAAATGCAAAGTGAAGACTATTTTATTCCCTTGTTTTCTTTCTTTCTTAATTTCTCAAATTAAACTGTTATTTGAGAAGTAAACACATACTTATTTATTTGCCCAGAAATTCATCCTTGGATGGTAACTCCAGAACTTTGGTGAAAGAAGAATGGAAAACTTTAATGCCCCTCTGTTAATTTGTTTTAAAGGAGTATTTTTTATCAGAATTTTTATAATATATTTCATAGTCTTCATCTGAGTGTTATAATTCCAGATATCCCTTTATCTTTTACAGTAAAATAAGAAAAATATAAAATTTGGCTTTAAGTTTCATGTTAGTTGTAAAAAATGAAATATGAGCTTTCCATATCATGAACTTCAGTTCAGCTCAGTTCAGTTCCGTCTCTCAGTTGTGTTCGACTCTTTGCAACCCCATGGACTGCAGCACGCCAGGTTTCCCTGTCCATCGCCAGCTCCTGAAGCTTGCTCAGACTCATGTTCATCGAGTTAGTGATGCCATACAACCATCTCATCCACTGGCATTCCCAGCTCCTCCTGCCTTCAATCTTTCCTAGCATCAGGGTTTTTTCCATTAAGTAAGTTCTTCCCATCAGGTGACCAAAGTATTGGAATTTCAGCATCAGCATCAGTCTTTTCAATGAATATTCAGGACTAATTCATTTAAGATAGATTGGATTGATCTCCTTGAAGTCCAAAGGACTCCCGAGTCTTCTCCAACACCACAGTTCAAAAGAATCAATTCTTTGGCTCTCAGCTTTCTTTATAGTCCAACTGTCACATCCATGCATGACTACTGGAAAAGCCATAGCTTTGACTACATGGACCTCTGCTGACAAAGCAATGTCTCTGCTTTTTAATATGTTGTTGAGGTTGGTCATAGCTTTTCTTCTAAGGAGCAACATCTTTAAATTTCATTGCTGCAGTCACCATCTGCAGTGATTTTGAAACCCACTAAAACAAATTCTGTCACCCTTTCCATTTTTTCCTCATCTATTTGCCATGAAGTGATGGGACCAGATGCCATGATCTTCATTTACTGAATGTTGAGTTTTAAGCCAAATTTTTCACTCTCCTTTTTCACTTTAATAAAGAGGTTCTTTAGTTCTTCAGCTTTCTGCCATAAGAGAGGTGCCATCTGCATATCTGAGCTTGCTGATATTTCAGGTGGCATTCTTGATTCCAGCTTGTGCTTTATCCATCCCGGCATTTTACATGATACACTCTGCATATAAGTTAAAAAAGCAGGGCAATAATATACAACCTTGATGTGTTCCTTTCCCTATTTGGAACCAGTCTGTTGTTCCATGTACAGTTCTAACTGTTGCTTCTTGACTGCATACTGGTTTCTCAAGACGTAGGTAAGTGGTCTGGTATTCTCATCTCTTTAAGAATTTTTCACAGTTTCTTGTGATCAACACAGTCAAAGATTTTTTTCCCCCATTTATTTTTATTAGTTGAAGGCTAATTACTTTACAATATTGTAGTGGGTTTTGCCATACATTGACATGAATCAGCCATGGATTTACATGTATTCCCCAACCCGATCCCCCCTCCCACCTCCTTCCCCACCCCATCCCTCTGGGTCTTCCCAGTGCACCAGCCCCGAGCACTTGTCTCATGCATCCAGCCTGGGCTGGTGATCTGTTTCACACTTGATAATATACATGTTTCGATGTTGTTCTCTCAAAACATCCCACCCTCGCCTTCTCCCACAGAGTCCAAAAGTCTCTTCTGTATATCTATGTCTCTTTTTCTGTTTTGAATATAGGGTTATCATTACCATCTTTCTAAATTCCATATATATGTGTTAGTATACTGTATTGGTCTTTATCTTTCTGGCTTACTTCATTCTGTATAATGGGCTCATTTCATCCACCTTATTAGAACTGACTCAAATGAATTCTTTTTAATGGCTGAGTAATATTCCATGGTGTAAATGTACCACAGCTTCCTTATCCATTTGTTTACTGATGGGCATCTAGGTTGCTTCCATGTCCTGGTTATTATAAACAGTGCTGTGATGAACATTGGGGTGCACGTGTCTCTTTCAGATCTGGTTTCCTTAGTAGGTATGCCCAGAAGTGGGATTGCTAGGTCACATGGCAGTTCTATTTCCAGTTTTTTAAGAAATCTCCACACTGTTCTCCATAGCGGCTGTACTAGTTTGCATTCCCACCAACAGTGTAAGAGGGTTCCCTTTTCTTGATACCTTCTCCAGCATTTATTGCTTGTAGACTTTTGGATAGCAGCCATCCTGACTGGCGTGTAATGGTACCTCATTGTGGTTTTGATTTGCATTTCTCTGATAATGAGTGATGTTGAACATCTTTTCATGTGTTTGTTAACCATCTGTATGTCTTCTTTGGAGAAATGTCTGTTTAGTTATTTGGCCCATTTTTTTGATTGGGTCATTTGTTTTTCTGGAATTGAGCTGCAGGAGTTGCTTGTATATTTTTGAGATTAATCTTTTGTCTGTTCCTTCATTTGCTATTATTTTCTCCCATTCTGAAGGCTGTCTTTTCACCTTGCTTATAGTTCCCTTTGTTGTGCAAAAGCTTTTAAGTTTAATTAGGTCCCACTTGTTTATTTTTGCTTTCATTTCCAATATTCTGGGAGGTGGGTCATAGAGGATCTTGCTGTGATTTATGTCGGAGAGGGTTTTGAATATATTCTCCTCTAGGAGTTTTATAGTTTCTGGTCTTACATTTAGATCTTTAATCCATTTTGAGCTTATTTTTGTGTATGATGTTATAAAGTGTTCTAGTTTCATTCTTTTACAAGTGGTTGACCAGTTTTCCCAGCACCCCTTGTTAAAGAGGTTGTCTTTTTTCCATTGTATATCCTTGCCTCCTTTGCCGAAGATAAGGTGTCTATAGGTATGTGGATTTATCTCTGGGCTTTCTATTGTGTTCCATTGATCTATATTTCTGTCTTTGTGCCAGTACCATACTGTCTTGATGACTGTGGCTTTGTAGTATAGTCTGAAGTCAGGCAGGTTGATTCCTCCAGTTCCATTCTTCTTTCTCAAGATTACTTTGGCTATTCGAGGTTTTTTGTATTTCCATACAAATTGTGAAATTATTTGTTCTAGTTCTGTGAAGAATACCGTTGGCAGCTTGATAGGGATTGCATCGAATCTATAGATTGCTTTGGATAATATAGACATTTTGACAATATTGATTCTTCCAATCCATGAACATGATACATTTGTCCATCAGTTTGTGTCCTCTTTGATTTCTTTCATCAGTGTTTTATAGTTTTCTATGTATAGGTCTTTTGTTTCTTTAGGTAGATATACTCCTAAGTATTTTATTCTTTTTGTTGCAATGGTGAATGGTATTGTTTCCTTAATTTCTCTTTGTTTTTTCATGGTTAGTGTATAGGAATGCGAGTGATTTCTGTGTGTTAATTTTATATCCTAAAACTTTACTATATTCATTGATTAGCTCTAGTAATTTTCTGATAGAGTCTTTAGGGTTTTCTATGTATGTATATAAAAAATATTATATGTTTTTCTGGAATTCTCTTGCTTTTTAGATGATCCAACAGATGTTGAAAATTTGATCTCTGGTTCCTCTGTCTTTTCTAAATGCAGCTTGTACATATGGAAGTTCATGGTTTATGTACTGGTCAAGCCTGGTTTGGAGAATTTTGAGCATTATTTTGCTTGAGTGTGAGATGAGTGCAATTGTGCAGTAGTTTGAACATTCTTTTGCATTGCCGTCCTTTGGGATTGAAATGAAAAGTAATCTTTTCCATTTCATGGTCACTGCTGCATTTTCCAAATTTGCTGGCATACTCAGTGCAACACTGTAACAGCATCATCTTTTGTGATTTGAAATAGCTCAACTGGAATTCCATCACCTCCACTAGTCTTGTTCATAGTGATAGTTCCTAAGTTCCACTTGATTTTGCATTCCAGGATGTCTGGCTCTAGGTGAATGATCACACCATTGTGGTTTTCTGGGTCATGAAGATATTTTTTTGTATAGTTGTTCTGTGTATTCTTGACACTTCTTAGTATCTTCTGCTTCTGTTAGGTCCATACCATTTCTGTCCTTTTTTGTGCCATCTTTGCATGAAATATTCCCTGAGTGTTACTAATTTTCTCTAAGATATCTCTAGTCTTTCCATTCTGTTGTTTTTCTCTAGTTCTTTGCAGTGATCTCTGAGAAAGCCTTTTGTATGTCTCTGTGTCATTCTTTGGAACTCTGAATTCAAATAGGTATATCTTTCCTTTTCTCCCTTTTCTTTCACTTCTCCTCTTTTCTCAGCTATTTGTAAGACATCCTCAGAAAAGCATTTTGTCTTTTTGCATTTCTTTTTCTTGGGGATGATCTTGATCACTGCCTCCTGTACAATGTCATGAACCTATGTCCATAGTTCTTCAGGCACCCTGTCTATCAGATCTAATCCATTGAATCTATTTCTCACTTCCACTGTATAATCGCAAGTGATTTGATTTAGGTCATACCTGAATGTTTTAGTGGTTTTCCCTAATTTCTTCAATTTGAGTCTGAATTTGGTAATAAATAGTTTATGATCTGAGCCACATGCAGCTCCTGGTCTTGTTTTTCTTTTTTTTCTGATTATATAGAGCTTCTCCATCTTTGGCTACAAAGAATAAAATCATTCTGATTTTGATATTGACCATTTGATATGTCCATGTGTAGAGTCTTCTCTTGTGTTGCTGGAAGAGGGTGTTTGCTGTTACCAGTGCATTGTCTTGGCAAAACTCTGTTATCCTTTGCCCTGCTTCATTTTGTATTCCAGGGCCAAATTTGCTTGTTACTCCAGATATCTCTGTTCCAGCAGCTACCCTCCCTGTTCTAACAGGGTACCTAGTTGTTCTATAGAAATTCTAAACTCTCTCGACCAAATTGCAGGCAGCAAGCAAGCATCTGTTAATTTCTTCAAACTGAAAGTGTTCCATACCTAAAATGGCTGTATAGAGTATCTTTCCCCATTATTCAATTAAAATTTCTGTAAAACCATTGTGTGCCTTTTAGAATACATGGAAGTCTACAGAAACAGTCTCAGAAGAATACTTGTATGGGGGTTAATTCCTCAGAAATTTGTTATAATGTTAACTATATATCAATAAAATTCTATAAATTTATGTCAGTCTGTTCAGAATATAAACTCTATAGAAAGTAAGAATTCTTGAAATGACAGTTAGCTTTTGGAAATCAGCTGGGGAAAATTATTGCTGACAAATGTATTTTCCTGAAAATTTTACTGAATAATAATTAATTATTTATATTGGTTGTTTTTCTCTAATAATGATAGCTATGCTTTTAAATTGAAACCCACATGTATGTCTGTCCATTCATTAAAAAAAATGACATTTTGAAACTGAATATAAGAGTTGGTTTTCTTCAAACTACATGAATTTGGCAATATCTGGTTTAAAATGTGAAAGAAGGTCACAAGATTTCTTCTTGTCTACTGATTTAACAGTTTGTTTTGATCACATTCAGATCATGTTATTTATCCAAATCTGTGTTTCATTTATTTGAATTATATAGTTCTTGATGATTTATACTCTAGTCTCTAAGATTTTTTTAAAAAAGAAAATTAATAAAAAAAAAAAGGATAATCCATATTGGTTTTAGTATATGTTTTCAATAAAATATTGTTGCCACTGATTGACTTTATATTCAGTTAAGCTGTTGAAGTGATGAGAAAGAACTATCTAAAGGTATATACTTCTGAATTGTTTTGAAAGTTCACACATGTGCCCATGTATGAATCCCATTAATTTCTCATTCCATAACTATATTGTGTGATTTAGACTTTAGTGACATAAAAAACTTTTCTGAGATACCTTCTAGAAGAAAAATACTATTCACTAAAGATCAGCTTCTAGCCTAAGTATTATACAGAAGAAATCTGGAACCTACATGAGAGAAGGGTTGTTGTGTGACAGTCAAGAGACATGTCAAAATGATCAAAAGTCAAAAGTTTCTCTCAGTCTTTTGCATAGATGTCATAAGTTGCTGAACCATGATTTTTACTATTGTTAGATTGTTTTGATAATAACACATTACATTAAAGTAGCATCCTAATTGGTGTGAAGAGTAAGCTCTAGATTTATCCTGACTTTATAGTCCTAAACTAGACTACTGAGACTTACTTAGAGTGAGTCTGAGCAGTAAAACTAACTGTAACTTGCATGTGTGCTCAATTGCTCAATTGTGCCTCTTTGTGACCCAATGGAATACAGTCTGCCAGGCTCTTCTGTCTACAAGATTTTCCAGGCAAGAATACTGGAGTGCATTGCCATTTCCTCCAGCAGGGGATCTTCCTGACCCAGGAATTGAAAGTAAATCTTTTAGGTTATGATTCAGCCACCTGGGAATCCCAACTGTACTTTAATTTGGACCAAATTAATTTCTGCAAAGTATTTGATTAATTATATGCCTCCTCACCATTATCCTCCAATAATTCCCCTTTATGTGGAATGCAAGTTGATCTATATATGCAGGTAAGATTTAAATCAGATTTAAGTTTCATTTTTGGAAATAAACTGAAAATTGTCTGGTTTTCAAACCATGACACACTTTCTGCAAAATTTCTGGAAAGTTCAACTTTGCAAAGATACTATTTTTAGCCTAGATCATTTAGTTGGTGTGAATGCTAAATATCTTTACAAGGGCTACTGACTGCGAAACTCTTAAATATCATAGGTCCCCTACCAGGCATTATATTGCATTGAAAGTATAGTTTAATGTAACCTGTTTTGTAAAATAGGAGCTAGCAGTGAATATAAATGGAAAGCTGAGGAAAATAATGTTAATAAAATGCATTTGAAAGGTCAAACATGATCTATTTTAATTTGTTGATAATTTATAATTTAGGTGGCTAGTTGGGAAAAAATTATAAATCATTCCGGTCTAGGGAGTGCATTGCTGTTTTCTGATTTTGTTCAAAAGTAAAAAGATGAAGGAATTAATTAAGCATTAAAAGAAGCTCCGGGAGTTGGTGATGGACAGGGAGGCCTGGCGTGCTGCAGTCCATGTGTTTGCAAAGAGTCGGACACGACTGAGCGACCGAAATGAACTGAAACGAAGCTCTTATTTTTGATAGCAGAATCTGCTGACTGAACACTGGGAGAAAGCAAAAAGGTATTTGGGAGGTTTTAATAGTTCTTCCAGTGCTATATTACTATTGCACCCATATACTTGTTAAACAATAATGGAAAACTTTCTTAATGATGTTTATACTTTTTTTCTGGAAAACATGGTTTACTAAATTAATTCACACCTAAGACTGGTAATTGAAGCTGATTTTTATTTACAAAAAATCCAAGATTTTGAATTTGCAAAGAATTATATGGCCATAAAAGTATTTAATGAACTGTATATAATCCTTATTATTCATCACCTTTGTAAATAACATGTTTGAATCTTGGTAAGAAAGTAAACAAAATTTGCTTTCCTAAAAATTTTATAAATTATCTTTTCTCTGCTAGTCTTTCTAATTTCTTTAGACATAATTGCTTATTTCACTATTATGAATTAAATATTATGTACTGACATCTTATTTGCTGTACTAAGTATACTGTATATCCTGAAAAATGCAAACCTATTTTAGCATCATATAAAATGTGATCTTATAATTTAATACAATACTATATGATCATGACATCTCAAAGATCTTTGAAATAATATAATTATGTTTTAGATTAATATCACCAATATTATTTACATATCATTTAAATAACTTTCACACATTCACAAAAAGCAACAGAACATAAACAACACACAGAATTCCTTGTTCACACACACAGCAGCAGCCATGCTAGTGAATATGTATTTATAGATATATATCTTGGGAACAAGCACAGTATAGATAGAACCAGCACCTTCCTCAGGATGAACTTCTTTCTTCATTCATAACAATTTTGGTGTTTAAAAATCCTTTTTATCATGTTATTTTCTTCAACTACTGTATTTTTCATATGCCAGAAAATCAACTTTAAATGAGATCTTATTTCTGCCTCTTATTACTTGTATTCTCCCTTATATATTTAAGGCTATGTTACCCACATTTTGCATATTAAAAAGCAGAGACATTACTTTGTCAACAAAGGTCTGTCTAGTCAAGGCTATGGTTTTTCCAGTGATCATGAGAGTTGGACTGTGAAGATAGCTGAGCGCCAAAAAATTGATGCTTTCGAAATGTGGTGTTGGAATAGACTCTTGAGAGTCCCTTGGACTGCAAGGAGATCCAACAAGTTCATCCTAAAGGAGATCAGTCCTCGGTGTTCATTGGAAGGATTGATGCTGAAGCTGAAACTCCAATACTTTGGCCACCTGATGCGAAGAATTGACTCATTGGAAAAGACGCTGATGCTGGGAGGGATTGGGGGCAGGAGAAGAAGGGGACGACAGAGGATGAGATGGCTGGATGGCATCACCAACTCATTGGACATGAGTTTGAGTAGACTCCAGGAGTTGGTGATGGACAGGGAGACCTGGCGTGCTGCGATTCACCGGGTCACAAAGAGTTGGACACGACTGAGTGACTGAACTGAACTGAACCCACATTTTTAATCCTTCTGATTTAA
This sequence comes from Dama dama, assembly GCF_033118175.1. Lineage (NCBI taxonomy): Eukaryota > Metazoa > Chordata > Mammalia > Artiodactyla > Cervidae > Dama > Dama dama. The sequence continues at coordinate 3,232,361 of NC_083708.1, read as the reverse complement.
AAGTCTGCTTAATTTAGCATATGTTGATTTCCTCTTACAGTGGTTATATCCTTCGGTTACCTACTTATTTGGCCAGTGTTCACCTGGGAACATCAACACCTGACATTTATGTTCAGAAAGACCTGGATACGAAGACCTACATGCTCAGTCATTCAATCATGTCCAAATCTTTGCAACCCTGTGAACTGTAGCTAACCAGACTCCTCTGTCAATGGGATTCTCCAGGCAAGAATGCTAGAGTGGGTTGCTATTTCCTCCTCCAGGAAATCTTGCCAACCCAGGAATCTAACCCACGTCTCCTGCATCTCCTGCATTGTCAGGCAGATTCTTTACCACTTAGTCACCTGGAAAGTTCCACAGCAGGGCTGGGATGGTGCTTATTCTTAAGTTAAGGGAATAAGCAGGTGTGGCTGAGGTAGACAATTTGTAGGTTGACCCCTACACTGAGACAGTCATCCACACAAAGGACCGCACAGTGTCTGTGGAAACAGCACAGTTCTTAACCAGTCCTGGTCACTCTCACTTGTAATTAATCCATAAAAAAATACATTTTAAATACAAGAAAATTAATAGTCCTTTTAAAAGCATTCTTACATACACAAAGGCACTGACTGGAAAGTACAGAAAGAACTCATAGGCCCCAGTGTCTCCACACCAATTTCTTCTTTTGTTAGCATCTTGTATTAGTCTGGTAATATCTAGCGTTTGTTACAATTGATGAGACAACACTGAAACATGGCTATTAACTGAAGTCCATAGTTTACTATGGGTTGCTATTCTCTGAGTTTGAGAAAGGAATAATGACATGTATCCATTGGTAAAGTATCATTTAGGATAGTTTAACTGCTCTAAAAGATATTGTTGTTCTATCTCTTCTTTTTTCTCCCCACCCTCAATCTCTGACAACTACTGCTTTTTTTTTTTTTTTTTTTACTACATCCGTAGTTTTGCTTTTCTCAAAATGTCATCTGTATAGTTGAGATCATGCAGTATGTGGCCTCTCAGGATTGACTCTTTTCACTTAACAATATATATCTAAGGTTCCTTCATATTTTAGTAGCTTGATGGCTCATTTCTTTTTATCACTGATAACTATTCTATTGTTTGAAGATATTTCAGTTAATTTACTCTACCTAAGGAAGGACATCTTTTGATGCTTCCAACTTTTCTAGGCACTTGAGTAAATTTCATGCAGTGGGACAGTGTGACCATATGGTAAGAGTATGTTTATTTTATAAGAAATTGCCAAAACATCTTGTTAAGTGGCTATACCCTTTTGCAATCAATGAGAGTTTCTTCTGCTCCACATGCTTGCTAACACTTAGTTTTGTCAGAGTTTTGGATTTTAGCCATTCTAATGCATGTGCAGTGATATCACATTATTCTAATTTGCATTTCCTTAATAATTCAAAAGTTGCTGGCAGAATAGAATGGTGGCAGCAGCCTGAAGAGACAGGGGCAGCACATGAAGTGTCCTTGCAGAGCTCAGGACAGAGGAGGGAACGGGGTAGTGAATATTGCTCTGCATTCCCAGCTCGGTGAGGTGGGAGGCCCCAAATTACTGCTCTCCCCCACTGGGGCAGCCAGGCTGGACAGGTCTGGACAATAACACTGAGGAGCAGGGGGATGGGAAGGCAGGGGCCAGAGCTCAGTTGGCAGCAGTTCAGCCCCAGGAAGGCCAGAAGGGGAGCCTTCAGCTCCTGGGTATCCTCCAACCTTGGCTGCAGCCTTCCCTGGATTCCCTTCCCAGAAACCCCAGCAAAGCCTTTGCCCTGATCTGCAGCAGCCACTGAAGGTTTTCACACTCAACAAGGACCAGTAGTGAGACAACTAGTGTGCCAGGCATGTCATCAGGCTAAGTGAAGCAGCTGAAGGCTATGTTCCTCCTAGGTAGGCCCTGGGAAAGTGTAGTCCACAGGAGAAAGGAATAGAAAGCAACTTCAGTATTCTTGCTTGAGAACCCCATGAACACAATGAAAAGGCAACAAGATATGACACTGGAAAATGAGCCCCCAAGCTTGGCAGGTGTTCAGTATGCTACTGGGGAACAGTGGAGAAACAGCTCCATAAAGAATGAAGAGGCTGGACTAATGTGGAAACATTGGTCAGTAGTGGATATGTCTGGTGGTAAAAGTAAAGTCCAATGCTGTAAACAACAATACTGCACAAGTACCTGGAGTTGGGATAAATTGAACCAGAGGAAACAGCAGATGACAAGAGTGAAATCAACTTTTCAGTAATCAGTGAACAAAAATGGATGGGTTTAGGCCAATTTAATTTAGGTGACCATTATATCTACTGCTTTGGGCAAGAATATCTTATAAGAAATAAAGTAGCCCTCACAGTCGATAAAACAGTACAAAATGCAATTCTCAGATACAATCTTAAAAAGGACAGAATGATTTAAACTCATTTCCAAGGCGAACCATTCAACATCACAGTAATCATGTCTATGCCCCAACCACTAGTGCCAATCACCAATTCCTGTAGTGCACCCAAACCCATGTCCACTGAGTCGGTGATGCCTTCCAACCATCTCATCTTCTGACATCCCCTTCTCCACCTGCCCTCAATCTTTCCCAGCATCAGGGTCTTTTCAAATGAGTCAGATCTTCACATCAAGTGGCCAAAGTACTGGAGTTTCAGCTTTAACATCAGTCCTTCCAATGAACACCCAGGACTGATCTCCTTTAAGACGGACTGGTTGGATCTCCTTGCAGTCCAAGGGACTCTCAAGAGTCTTCTCCAATACATCAATTCTTTAATGCTCAGCTTTCTTTATAGTCCAACTCTCACATCCATACATAACCACTGGAAAAAACATAGCCTTGACTAGAGGAACCTTTGTTGACAAAGTAATGTCTCTGCTTTTTAATATGCTGTCTAGGTTGGTCATAGCTTTCCTTCCAAGGAGTAAGCATATTTTAATTTCATGGCTGCAATCACTATCTGCAGTGATTTTGGAGCCCAGAAAAATAAATCAATCCACTGTTTCCACAGTTTCTCCATCTATTTGCTATAAAGTGATGGTACCAGGTGTCATGATCTTAGTTTTCTGAATGTTGAACTTTAAGCCAACGTTTTCACTCTCCTCTTTCACTTTCATCAAGAGGCTCTTTAGTTCTTCACTTTCTGCCATGAAGGTGGTGTCATCTGCATATCTGAGGTTATTGATATTTCTCCCGGCAATCTTGATTCCAGCTTCTGCTTCCTCTAGCCCAGCATTTCTCATGGTGTACTCTGCATATAAGTTAAATAAGCAGGGTGGCATTATACAACCTTGACATACTCCTTTTCCTGTTTGGAAGCAGTCTGCTGTTCCATGTCTAGTTCTAACTGTTGCTTCCTGACCTGCATACAGGTTTTGCAAGACATAGGTCAGGTGGTCTGATATTCCAACCTCTTTCAGAATTTTCCACAGTTTATTGTGATCCAGACAGTCAAACGCTTTGGCATAGTCAATGAAGCAGAAGTAGATGCTCTTCTGGAACTCTTTTTTTTTTTTTTTTCGATGATCCTTAGAATTTTGGCAATTTGATCTATGGTTCCTCTGCCTTTTCTAAAACCAGCTTGAACATCTGGAAGTTCATGGTTCACGGATTGCTGAAAACTGGCTTGGAGAATTTTAAGCATCACTTTACTAGCATGTGAAATGAGTGCAATTGTGCAGTAGTTTGAGCATTCTTTGGCACTGAAATGAAAACTGACCTTTTCCAGTCCTGTGACCACAGCAGACTTTTCCAAATTTGATAGCATATTGAATTCAACACTTTCGCAGTGTCACCTTTCACTATTTGAAATAGGTCAACTGGAATTTCATCACCTCCACTAGCTTTGTTCGCAGTGATGCTTCCTAAGGCCCACTTGACTTCACATAGCAGGATATCTAGCTCTAGGTCAGTGATCACACCATTGTGATTATCTGTGACATGAAGATCTTTTTTGTGCAGTTCTTCTGTGTATTCATGCCACCTCTTCTTAATATCTTCTGCTTCTGCTACGTCCCTACAATTTCTGTCCTTTATTGAACCCAATTTTGCATGAAATATTCCCTTGGTATCTCTAATTTTTTCAAAAAGATCTCTAATCTGTCCTATTCTATTGTTTTCCTGCATTTCTTTGCATTGATCACTGAGGAAGGCTTTCTTATCTCTCCTTGCTATTCTTCAGAACTCTGCATTCAAATGGGCATATCTTTCCTTTTCTCCTTTGCTTTTAACTTCCCTTATTTTCACAGCTATTTGTAAGGCCTCCTCAGACAGCCATTTGCTTTTTTTTTTTTTGCATTTTTTTTTCTTGGGGATGGTCTTGATTCCTGTCTCTTGTACAATGTCAGGTAACTCTGTCCATAGTTTATCAGGCACTCTGTCTATCAGATCTAGTCCCTTAAATCTATTTCTCACTTCCACTGTATAGTCATAAGGGATTTGATTTAGGTCATACCTGGTTTTCTCACCTTTCTTCAATTTAAGTCCAAATTTGGCAATAAAGAGTTCATGATCTGAGCCACAGTCAGCTCCCAGTCTTGTTTTCGCTGACTGTATAGAGCTTCTCCTTCTTTGGCTGCAAAGAATATGATCAATCTGATTTTGGTATTGGCCATCTGGTGATGTCCATGTGTAGAGTCTTCTCTTGTGTTGTTGGAAGAGGGTGTTTGCTATGACCAGTGTGTTCCCTTGGCAGAACTCTATTAGCCTTGCCCTGCTTCATTCTGTACTCCAAGGCCAAATTTCCCTGTTACTCCAGGTGCTTCTTGACTTCCTACTTTTGCATTCCAATCCCCTATAATGAAAAGGACATCTTTTTTGTGTGTTTGTTCTAGAAGGTCTTTTAGGTCTTCATAGAACTGTTCAACTTCAGCTTCTTCAGCGATCCTGGTCAGGGCATAGACTTGGATTACCATGATATTGAGTAGTTTGCTGTGCAAACGAACTGAGATCCTTCTGTCATTTTTGAGATTGCATTGAAGTACTGCATTTCGGACTCTTTTGTTGACTATGATGGGTACTCCATTTCTTCTAAGGGATTCCTGCCCATAGCAGTAGATATAATGGTCATCTGAGTTAAATTAACCCATTCCAGTCCATCTTAGTTCGCTGATTCCTAGAATGTCAATGTTCAGTCTTGTCATCTCCTGTTTGACCACTTCCAATTTGCCTTGATCCATGGACCTAGCATTCCAGGTTTCTACGCAATATTGCTCTTTCCAGTAAGTGTGGCCACTTATCTAGAGCCAGAAATCCTGGAGTATGAAAACAAGTGAGTCTTAGGAAGATTTAGTATGAACGAAACTAATGGAGGTGATGGAAAACCAGCTGAGCTATTTCAAATCCTAAGATATGATGTGTTAAAGTCTTGCACTTAATATGCCACTAAATTTGAAAGCTCAGCAGTAGCCACAGGACTGAGAAATGTTTCATTTCATCACAAAGAAAGGCAATGACAATGTCCAAATTGCCACATGGTTGCACTCATTTCACATGCTAGCAAGATTCTGCTCAAAATCCTTCAAGCTAGACTTTGGGAATACTTTACTTGAAAACTGAAAAAGTCCAGATATACACGCTGGATTTACAAAAGGCAGAGGAACCAGTGATCAAATTGCCAACATCCATTGGACCATAGAAAAAGGCAAGGGAATTTAAACAAACAAACAAAAAACTATTTGTGCTTTATTGATTACACTAAAGCCTTTGACTATGTGGATCACAACAAACTGTGGAGATTTCTTAGAGATGGTACTAGACCACCTTGCCAGTTTCCTGAGAAACCTTTATGTAGGACAAGAAGCAACAGTTGGACTCTTACATGGAACAATGAACTGATTCAAAATTTGGAAAGGAGTACATCAAGGCTATATACTGTCACCCTGCTTATTAAACTTATATGCAGAGTACGTCAAGGGAAATATCAGTCTGGATGACTCCCAGCTGGAATCAAGATTGCCAGGAGAAATACCAACAACCTCAGATGTGAAGATGATACCACTTTAATGACAGAAAGTGAAAAGGAACTAAAGAGCCCCTTGATGAAGGTGAAAGAAGAGAATGAAAAAGCTGCCTTAAAAAATATGCTGGATCCTTGAAAGAAAAGCTATGACAAATATAGACAGCATATTAGAAAGAAGAGACAACTTGTAGACACGTGTCTCAAAAGTCAAAGCTGTGAGTTTTCCAGTAGTCATGTATGTATGTGAGAGTTGGACCACAAAAAAGGCTGAGTTTCAAAGAACTGGTGATTTCGAACTGTGGTGCTGAAGAAGACTCTTGAGAGTCCCTTGGACTACAAGGAGATCAAACCATTCAATCCTAAATGAAATCATCCCTGAATATTCATTGGGAGGATTGATACTGAAAATTAAATTCCAATAAATTGGCCACCTGATGCGAAGAGCTAACTCATTGGAAAAGACCCAAATGCTGGGAAAGATTGAGTTCAAAAGGAGAAGGGGGAAACAGAGGGTGAGATGGTTATATGGCATCACTTACTCAATGGACATGAATTTAATCAAACTCTGGGAGATGGTGAAGGACTGAAAAACCTTCCATGACGCAATTTATGGGTCCATAAAGAGCAGGCATTTCTTAGCCACTGAGCAACAACAACAATGTAGATACACTGAGCACCTTTTGATGTTTATTTCCTGTCTGTATATCTTCTTCAGTGAGGTAGCTGTTGAATTACTTTGCCCTTCTTGTCATTGATTTCTTTTTTTATATAATTTTAAAAGTTCTATGTTTGTTTGTTATTTAAGGTACTAGTCCTTTAATAAATATGAGTTTCAGAAATATTTCCTCTCAATTGGTGGCTTGTCTTTTCATTCTTCTGACTAAGACTCTTGAGAGTCCCTTGGACTACAAGGAGATCAAACCATTCAATCCTAAATGAAATCATCCCTGAATATTCATTGGAAGGATTGACACTGAAAATTGAATTCTCACTTCAAGACAAAAAATAAGACCAACTTCCAGAAAATTCAAAGAGTTCTCAGAGAAGAGAAGATAAATTCTTTAGCAGCCATAATGGCAACAGCTCTCATTCAAGTTCTTTCGGCACTTGAGATATGTGTGAACACACACTTATTCTTGTCAACAGATACACGATGAGTTATCCATTGCAGTGTGATTACTTTTAACAATCCTTTCCTAAAACACAAAGTCACAAGTTAATGTAAAAGGGAAATATATTATCAACTGTTTAACTTTTGAATCTTATTTAAACTTAAACATTATCCATAACATCCATATAAAATTAATTTGTCTGTACTTAAATATTTTCTACTGACATTGGATAAATGCAGGATTCATTTTCTTTCATGGTCTTGAGATTACTTTTAAATTCATGTCTGTTTCTTCAGATTAGAATAGCTTTTTTGGTTAGAATTGAAGTTTATAGAAAAAAAAAAAGCATTTTTCAATAATCATGATAGCTGCTAACTTCCCCCAGAAGACTTTGCATATGGGCCAAAAGCAGAATATTCTCTACTAAAAAACAAACAAATGAAAAAAAAAAAAAAAAAAAACCCAAGAAATTGCAAGGGTTTTATTACTTATTGGGTATAGTGTTCATCACTTGCAACCTTTGGATAAGTTTTTATTTAGAATAAAGAGCTATGCTGTAGTCCCATTAGGAAAACTAATCAATATATTAATGATAAACTAAATACATAACACATTTAAGGTAAGTTCAGGACCTATTCATGACTTCTTGGTCAAAATGTGATATTTAAAGCAATATAAATAAAGTAAAATAAGAAGTGCCTCATGTTTCTTCATCCTTTCAGTTCAGTTCAGTTCAGTTCAGTAGCTCAGTTGTGTCCAACTCTTTGTGACCCCATGAACTGCAGCATGCCAAAATTTCCTGTGCATCACCAAGTCCTGTAGCTTTCTCAAACTCATGTCCAATGAGTCGGTGATGCCATCCAACCATCTCATTCTCTGTCGTGACATTCTTCTGCCTTCAACATTTCCCGGTATCAGGCTCTTTTCCAATAAGTAAATTTTTCTCCTCAGGTGGCTAAAGTATTAGAGTTTCAGTTTCAGCATCAGTCCTTCCAATGAATATTCAAGACTGATTTCCTTTAGGACTGATTGGTTTGAATTCTTTGCTGTCCAAGGGACAATTAAGATTAAGACAATTTCTTCCAAGGAGCAAGCATTTTTAATATCATGGCTGCAGTCAGGATCTGCAAGATTTTGGAGACCAAGAAATAAAGTCTCTCACTGTTTCCCCATGTATTTGCCATGAAGTGATAGGACCAGATGCCATTATCTTCGTTTTTTGAATGTTGAGTTTTAAGCCAGCTTTTCTACTTGCCACTTTCATTTTCATCAAGAGGCCCTTTAGTTTCTCTTCATCTTATGCCATAAGGATGTTGGCATCTGCATATCTGACGTTATTGATATTTCTCCCAGCAATCTTGATTCCCACAGTGCTTCATCCAGCCCAGCAATACCCGCAAGGTCCTCTGCATATGAGTTAAACAAGCAGGGTGACTATATACAGACACGACGTCCTCCTTTCCCAATTTGAAAGCAGCTTGTTTGTCCATGGCCTATTCTGACTGTTGCTTCGTTACCTGCATACAGATTTCACAGGAGGCATCTGGTACTCCCATCTCTTGAAGAATTTTCCACACTTTATTGTGATCCACACAGTCAAAAACTTTGGCATCATCAAAAAAGCAGAAGTAGGTGTTTTTCTGGAACTCACTTGCTTTTTCTGTGATCCAACGGATGTTGGCAATTTGAACTCTGATTCCTCTGCCTTTTCTAAACCCAGCTTGAACATCTGAAAGTTCATGGATCATGTATTGTTGAAGCCTAACTTGGAGAATTTTGAGCATTACTTTGCTAGCATGTGAGATGAGTGCAATTGTGCGATAGTTTGAGCATTCTTTGGCATTGCCCTTCTTTAGGATTGGAATGGAAACTGACTTTCCAGTCTTGTGGCCACTGCTGAGTTTTCTAAATGTGCTGGCATACTCAGTGCAGCACTTTCAAATCATCATCTTTTACGATTTGAAATAGCTCAACTGGAATTCCATCACCTTCACTATCTTTGTTTGCAGTGATGCTTCCTAAGATTCACTTCACTTCCCTTTCCAGGATGCCTGGTTCTAGGTGAGTGATCACACCTTTATGGTTATCAGCATCATGAAGATCTTATTTAAATAGTTCTTCTGTGTATTCTTGCCACCTCTTCTTAACATCTTCTGCTTCTGTTAAGTCCATACCATTTCTGTCCTTTATTATGCCCATCTTTGCATGAAATATTCCCTTGGTATCTCTAATTTTCTCTAAGAGATTTCTAGTATTTCCCATTCTATTGCTTTGCTCTATTTGTTTGCATCAATCATTGAGGAAGGCTTTTTTATCTCTCCTTGCTGTTTTTTGGAACTCCTCATCCAAATGGATATATCTTTCTTTTTCTTCTTTGCCTTTCACTTCTCTTCTCTCCTCAGCTATTTGTAAGGCATCCTCAGACAACCATTTTGTCTTTTTGCATTTCTTTTTCTTGGGGATAGTCCTGATCACTGCCTCCTGTACAATATCACAAACATCCATCCATAGTTCTTCAACCACTCTGTCTATCCAATCTAATCTCTTGAATCTCTTTGTCACTCCCACTGTATAATTGCAGGGAATTTGATTTAGGTCACACCTGAATGGTCTAGTGGTCTTCCCTGCTTTTTAAAATATAAGTCTGAATTTAGCCACAAGGGGTTCATGGTCTGAGCCACAGTCAACTCCCCGTCTTGCTTTTGCTGATGGTATAGAGCTTCTCCGGAGAAGGCAATGGCACCCCAATCCAGTACTCTTGCCTGGAAAATCCCATGGATGGAGGACCCTGGTGGGTTGCAGTTCATGGGGTTGCTAAAAGTCGGAAACGACTGAGAGATTTCATTTTCACTTTTCACTTTCATGCATTGGAGAAGGAAATAACCCACTCCAGTGTTCTTGCCTGGGGAATCCCAAGGACGGGAGCGCCTTGTGGGCTGCCGTCTATGGGGTCACATAGAGTCGGACATGACTGAAGGGACTTAGCAGCAGCAGCAGCATAGAGCTTCTCCGTCTTTGGCTACAAACAATATAATCAATATGATTTTAGTGTTGACTATTTGGTGATGTCCATGTGTAGAGACTTCTCTTGTGTTGTTGGAAGAATGTGTTTGCTATAACCAATGTGTTCTCTTGGCAGAACTCTGTTATCCTGTGCCCTGCTTCATTTTGTACTCCAAGGCCAAATTTGCCTGTTACTCCAGGTATCTCCTGACTTCCTGCTTTTGCATTCCAGTCCCCTATAATGAAAAAGACTTCTTTCTGGTGTGTTAGTTCTAGAAGGTCTTGTAGGTGTTCATGAAATATTTTCAACTTCAGCTTCTTCAGCTCTAATGATTGGGGAATAGACTTTGATTACTGTGATATTGAATTTTTTGTCTTGGAAAAGAACAGAGGTCATTGTCATTTTTGAGATTGGAAACAAGTACTGCATTCAGACTTTTTGTTGACTATGAGGGCTACTCCATTTCTTCTATGGGAGTCTTTTCCACAGTAGTAGATATAATGGTCATCAGAATTAAATTCACCAATTCAGTCCATTTTAGTCACTGATTCCTAAAATGTCAATGATCCCTCTTGCCATCTCCTGTTTGACCACTTTTAATTCACCTTGATTCATAGACCTAAAATTTCTTGTTCCTATGGAATATTGCTCTTTACAGCATCATACTTTACACCCATCACCAGTCATATCCACAACTGAGAGGTGTTTTTGCTTTGGCTCCATCTCTTCATTCTTTCTGGAGTTATTTCTCCACTCTTCTCCAAGCATATCAGGCACCCACCAACATGGAGAGTTTATCTTTCAGTGTCATATCTTTTTGTCTTTTCATATTGTTCATGCGGTTCACATGAAGAGTGAAGTTCAAGCTGGTTTTAGAAAATCCAGAGGAACCAGAGATCAAATTGCCAACCTCCAGTGGATCATTGAAACAGCAAGAGACTCCAGAAAAACATATATTTCTGCTTTATTTACTATGCCAAAGCCTTTGACTGTGCAGACCACCACAAATTGTGGAAAATTCTGAAAGAGATGGGAATACCAGACCACCTGACCTGCCTCTTGAGAAATCTGTATGCAGATCAGGAAGCAACAGTTAGAACACGACATGGAAAAACAGACTGATTCCAAATGGCAAAAGAAGTACATCAAGACTGTATATTGTCACCCTAATTATTTAATTTATATGCAGAGTATATCACGGGAAACTCTGGGCTGGATGAAGCAAAACTTGGAATAAAGGTTACCAGGAGAAATATTGATAACCTCCAATATGCAGATGACACTGCCCTTATGGCAGAAAGCTAAAGAAGAACTAAAGAGCCTCTTGATGAAAGTGAAAGAAGAGAGCGAAAAGTTGGCTTAAAGCTCAATATTCAGAAAACTAAGATCATGGCATCTGGTTCCATTGCTTCATGGGAAATAGATGGGGGAAATAGTGGAAACAGTGGCAGACTTTATTTTTTTGCATTCCAAAATCACTGCAAATGGTGACTACAGTCATGAAATTAAAAGACACTTACTCCTTGGAAGAAAAGTTATGACCAACCTAGACAGCATATTAAAAAGACATATTAAACATATTAAACAGCATATTAAAAAGACATTACTTTGCCAACAAAGGTCCATCTAGTCAAGGCTGTGGTTTTCCCAGTAGTCATATTTGGGTGTGAGAGTTGGACTATAAAGAAAGCTAAGTGCTGAAGAATTGATGCTAATTAACTGTGGTGTTGTAGAAGACTCTAGAGAATCCCTTGGACTGCAAGGAGATCCAACCAGTCCATCCTAAAGGAAATCAGGCTTGATTATTCATTGGAAGGACTGATGCTGAATCTGAAACTCCAATACTTTTGCCACCTGATGAGAAGAACTGACACCTTTGAAAAAACCCTGATGCTGGGAAAGATTGAAGGTGGGAGGAAAAGGAGACGACAGAGGATGAGATGGTTGGATGGCATCACTGACTCAATGGAAATGAATTTTAGTAGACTCTGGGAGTTAGTGATAGACAGGGAGGGGCGTGCTGCAGTCCATGGGATTGCAAAGAGTCAGACACAACTGACTGACTGAACTGTACTGTATAGTACTGAACTGAAGAGGTTCTCAAGGCAATAATGCTGAAGTGGTTCGCCATTCCCTTCTCCAGTGGACCATGTTTTGTCAGAGCACTCCATCATAACACATCCATCTTGGTGGCCATACATGACATGGCTGATTGTTAGATTGAGTTAGACAAAGCTGTTGCCCGTGATCTGTTTGATTATTTTTCTGTGATTGTGGTTTTTATCTGTCTGTTCTCTGATGGGTATGGAACCTTCCTGATATGAAAGACTGACTGTCAGGGAAAGTGGGTCTTATTCTGATGGGTGGGGCCATGTTCAGTAAATCTTTAATCCAATTTTCTGTTATTGAGTGGGACTGTATTCCCTTCCTGTTGTTTGACGTGAGACCAAACTATAGCAGATGCAATGAAGATGATGGCAACCTCATTCAAAATGTCCCAAGCCTGCCCTATTGCATTCAATGCCCCCAGTGCTGCAGCAGGCCACTGCTCACCCACGCCTCTGCTGGAGACTCCTGGACACTCACAGTGAAGTCTGGGTCAGTCTCTTGTGGGGTCACCGCTCCTTTCTCCTGTGTCCTGGTGCACACAAGGTTTTGTTTGTGCCTTCCAAGAGTCTGTTTCCCCAGTCCAGTGTAAGTTCTATAATCAAATCCCAGTGCCTCCAAAGTCAAATTCTCTGAGAGTTCTCAGTCCCTTTTCCATATCCCCAGGTTGGGAAACCTGTTGTGAGTCCTTGAATTCTCTTAACAGTGTGAGAATTTCTTTGGTATAATTGTTCTGCAGTTTGTGGGTCGTCCCCTTCGTGATTCTATGGTGGGGTTAATTAAAGCCTCCTCCAAGAGGGCTTATGCCACAGGCTGTGTTACCTAGGTAGCTGCACCCAGATCCCCTGTCCCTGAGGCAGACCACTGCTAACCTGTACCCCTGCAGGAGATTCAAACAAAATTCTGGCTCAGTCTCTGTGGGATCTCTAAGCTCTGGTGTGCACAAGGTCCTGTTTGAACCCTCTAAGCATTTCCAGAGGGTAATGGGTTTGATTCTAAACACTGTTTTGCCCCTCCTACCTTCCTGCTAAGGCTTTTCTTTTGCCGTTGGATGTGGCGTATCTTTTTTTGTTGGGATCCAACATTCCCCTGTTGATGGTTGTTCAGCAGCAAGTTGTAATTATGGAGTTCTCGCAGGTGAAGATGAGTGCATGTCCTTCTAATCCACCATCTTGAGAGCTATAAAGGGGTTCTCTATGGCATGCAGAACTCCCGTCTTTGCAGATGAAGACAAAAATGGGAAGGAGATTTTCCATGTGAATGTATTACCTGGACCACTCATCAGCCTCACTCTGGCCCACTTTCCACTCTTGCTCTCCCTGAAGACACTTCATCCCTTAGATGTCATTTATTTATTTTGGTTATTTAACTTTACTAAACTCAACATTCCAACAGCATGTTTATGACCAAATTAGGGTCTTGGGCTGTCAAGTACTTTAATGGTCCAATAATTACTAAAATCATGTTATTATCTGGAAGTCAGAGTTCCACTTAATAGAGCAATGTGCCTTACCTATTTTAGTCATAATCTGCTCTATAATTAGATAGTACCTGAAATCTAGAAAGGCTCCTTATGACAGGAATGTTCCACATGACTTCTTAGTCTAGTAAATGAAGCTTGGGGAGGATTTTCAGGATGTCAGCCACTTTAGCTTGTTTTACCAACTAGACATTATGGCAAGTGGTATTTCTTTGCTATGTCCCAGAATAAATGACCATTACTTAATTATTTATGTTTTTATTTGAAAATAAAGGCTAATGATTGTGTGCATGGTGAAAACTTAGAACAGTCTCACTTTAAACATCAATCAATTGAGTTCAGTTGTTCATTTGTGTCCAACTCTTTGTGACTCCATGGACTGCAGCATGCCTGGCTTCTCTTTTCATCACCAACTCACTGAGTTTACCCAAACTCATGTCTGCTGAGTCGGTGATGCCATCCAACCATCTCATCCCCTGTTTTCCTCTTCTCCCCCAGCCCTCAATCTTTCCCAGCATCAGCGTCTTTTCAAATGAGTCAGTTATTCACATCAGGTGACCAAAGTATTGAAGTTTCAGCTTCAACATCATCCTTTCCAATGAATTTTAGGGTCTGATTTCCTTTAGGATGGACTGATTGAATACCCTTGCAGTCCAAGGAACTCTCAAGAGTCTTTTCTAACACCACAGTTCAAAAGCACCAATTCTTCAGTGCTCAGCTTATTTTATAGTCCAACACTCACACCCATACATGACTACTGGAAAAAGCATAGCTTTGACTAAATGGACATTTGTTGGCAAAGTGATATCTCTGCTTTTTAATATGCTGTCTAGGTTGGTCATAGCTTTCCTTCCAAGGAGTAAACGTCTCTTAATTCCATGGCTACAGTCACCATCTGCAGTGATTTTGGAGGCCCCAAAAATAAATTCTGCCACTGTTTCCCCATCTATTTTCCATAAAGTGGTGGGACCAGATGCCATGATTTTAATTTTCTGAATGCTGAGTTTTAAGCCAACTTTTTCATTCTCCTCTTTCACTTTCATCAAGAGGCTCTTTAGTTCTTCTTCAGCTTTCTGCCATAAGGGTGGGGTCATCTGCATATCTGAGGTTATTGATACTTTTCTTGGCGATCTTGATTCCAGCTTGTGTTTCATCCATCCCAGCATTTCTCATGATCTACTCTGCGAATAAGTTAAATAAGTGGTTTACATATACACAGCCTTAATCTTGTATAATTACATAGAAACAGCTGTAGTCAGCAAGGAACAGAATAGAATTTATCTTCTAAATTTCTCTGGACAGTCTTCCAGAGATATATGTATGTGTGTGTGTGTGTGTGTGTGTGTGTGTGTGTGTGTTTGTGTGTGTGTGTGTGTGTATTTAGCTACAAATATAAATGGTTAGCTTTTTGTCTTATATATGCTTAAGAAATGACTCCTTAAGTATGCTGCATCACAGTGGAAAATTTTTTGTGTTACAGATTGACACAAACTCTATGGTTCAAACAGCACATCTTTTATAATGTAAATAGGATACCCTATAGTTATTTCTAGAGTAATTCAAAACTCATCCTTTGAAACTTCATGAGCCAAGGAAATAAGAAAAGCATCTCTTGTGAGAAAAACATGTTTTCTAGAACTGCTCAAGCAATGAATTTTTAAAGGGTTTGCTAAAAAAAGAACAGAGTATGTCAATTGGCAATATCAGCCCACATAGGAGATTTCAAGCACTCTTTTTGTAAGCCCAGGCAGCTGGCTGATTTGTACAATATTTGATTTTTAGTTTTTCAGCAGCCCACTTTGATATAGTGCCATTTGCATTTTATATACAACAGTAATTCTGCAGCAGTCTTTGTTCTGCTGATAAATTTTGCAAGCTGCTAATAGTAAAGGAAGTGTAGAACTTGAAACATAGAGATCTGTTGTTTGAAAACACAAGCACTACTGAGAGATTAGTCTCAGAGGAAACAAAACAAAATAACTAGAAATTATATGTTATTATTTTCTCTTTTTTTCAAATGTAGATATAGCCTTTGTGTTTGCCCCTTCTCTATATACTTGTAATGTTTTAGGCTTTGACAAGGATTCATAAAAAAGTTCCCTATATAAACACACTAAGATAGGT
The DNA here is from genome assembly GCF_033118175.1 of Dama dama. Taxonomy (NCBI): domain Eukaryota; kingdom Metazoa; phylum Chordata; class Mammalia; order Artiodactyla; family Cervidae; genus Dama; species Dama dama. The sequence goes on along the minus strand of NC_083708.1, from coordinate 3,216,586 downwards.
ACTGGGAAATTTAAAATAGATAATAATGCTTCTATATAATAAATTCTCTGGTCCTAAATTTTAAATGCCAAGGGTAGGATTGTTGTTAAGAATGCTTGTGGGCTAAAGAAAAAAAAAAAAAAAAGGAATGTGTAGAAGACATGTGTGAGAATGTTCAGTCAGTTCAGTTCAGTCACTCAGTCGTGTCTGATTCATTGCAGCCCCGTGGACTACAGGACGCCAAACTTTCCTGCCCATCACCAACTCCAGAGCTTCCTTAAACTCGTGTCCATTGAGTCACTGATGCTTCATCCCCTGTCGTCCCCTTCTCCTCCTGCCTTCAATCTTTCCCAGCATCAGGGTCTTTTCAAACGAGTCAGTTATTAACATCAGATGGACAAGTGTTGGAGCTTTAGCTTCAGCATCAGTCCTTCCAATGAATATTCAGGGTTGATTTCCTTTAAGATTGACTGATTTTGATCTCCTTGCAGTCCAAGGGATGCTCAAAAGTCTTCTCTATCACCACAGTTCAAAAGCATCAGTTCTTGAGTGCTCAGCTTTATTTATGGTCCCACTCTCACATTTATACATGACTACAGGAAAAACCATATTTATGAATAGACATATTCATTTATGTATTCACATATATTATGAATAAACATATTCATAAAATTACTTTGTTGACAGAGTAATGACTCTGATTTTTAATACGCTGTCTAGGTTGCTCACAGCTTTTCTTCCAAGGGACAAATATCTTTTAATTTCATGGCTGCAGTCATGATCTGCAGTGATTTTGGAGCCCAAATCTGTCATTGTTTCCATTGCTTACCCATTTATTTGCCATGAAGTGATGGGACAGGATGCCAAGATCATTTTTTGAATGTTGAATTTTAAGTCAGTTTTTTCACTCTCCTCTTTCACTTTCAAGAGGTTCTTTAGTTCCTCTTCACTTTCTGCCATAAGGTGGTGGCATCTGCATATATGAGGTTATTGATATTTCTCCAAGCAATCTTGATTCAGCTGTGCTTCATCCAGCCTGGCATTTCTCATGATATATCCTGCATATAAGTTAAACAAACAGAGTGAGAATATACAGCCTTGATGTATTTCTTTCCCAACTTGGAATCAGTCCATTGTTCCATGCCTGGTTCTAATTATTGCTTCTTTAATTATATACAGATTTCTGAGGAGGCTGGTAAGGTGGTCTGGTATTTCTATCTCTTTAAGAATTGTCCAAAATTTTTTCTGGATCCACACAGTCAAAGGCTTTGTGTAGTCAATGAAGCAGAAGTAGATTTTTTTTTTTTTTTTCCTGTAACTCTCTTGCTTTTTCTATGATCCAAGGGATGTTGGTAATGTGACCTCTAGTTCATCTACCTTTTCTAAATCCAGCTTGAACATCTAAAAGTTCTTCATTCACATATTATTTAAGCCTAGCTTGGAGAACTTTGAGCATTACTTTGCTAGCATGTGAGATGAGTGCAATTTACCAGTAGTTTGAATGTTGTTTGGGATTACCTTTCTTTGGGATTGGCACAAAATGACCTTTTCCAGTCCTGTGGCCATTGTTGAATTTTCCACCCTTGCTGGCATATTAAGTGCAGCACTTTCACAGTATGACCTTTGAGGATTTGAAATAACTTAGCTGGAATTCCATCCCCTCCACTAGCATTATTTGTAGTGCTGCTTCCTAAGGCCCACTGGACTTTGCACTCCAGGATGTCTGGCTGTAGGTGAGTGATCACACCATTGTGGTTATCTGGGTCATGAAGATCCTTTTTCTATAGTTCTTCTGTATATTCTGGCCACCTCATCTTGATATCTTATGCTTCTGTTAGGTCCATACTATTTCTCCCCTTTATTGTGCCCATTTTGCCTGAAATGTTCCCTTGGTATCTCTAATTTTCTTGAAGAGATCACTAGTCTTTCTCATTCTATTGTTCTCATCTATTTCTTATCTCTCCTTGCTATTGGAACTCTGCATTCATATAGATATATCTTTCCTCTTCTCCTTTGCCTTTCACTTCTCTTCTTTCCTTAGCTTTTTGTAAGGCCTCGTCATTCAACCATTTTGCCTTTTCTGCATTTCTTTTTCTTGGGGATAGTCCTGATCACTGCCTCTTGTACAATGTCATGAAACTTCATCCATAGTTCCTTGGCACTCTATCTATATGATCTAATCTCTTAAATCTATTTGTCATTTCAACTGCATAATTGCAAGGAATTTGATGTAGGTCATACCTGAATGGTTTAGTGGATTTCCCTATTTTCTTCAATTTACATCTGAAATTTGTCAATAAGGAGTTCATGATCTGAGTCACAGTCATCTCCTTGTCTTGTTTTTGTTGATTGTATAAAGTTTCTTCATCCTTGGCTGGAAAGAATGTGGGGAGGATTAACCCCCCCCCCAAAAAAAAAATGGATTTTGCTTTGTCCTAAAATCTCTTTTAGTTTATATTTAATATTCTCCATGTCAGTTTTATGTTATTTTACATTTTTACCCCATTTTATGAAAAAGGAATGCAGAAGTTCAGGAAAGCTAATCATGTGCTTCAGGTGGGTCAATTCCTAAATGAAAGATTTGGGTTTGAAACAAGGTCTTTCTTACATCCTATTGCTTCAGGATAATTTTACTGAGATAAAAGTTTGCTAAAAATGGACCATGTGAGTTATGTTGATGTAAGGGAAACCAGAGTCAGAAAATGATGGGTTCTCACTCTTGGGGTTGGAGAAGTCTATCTGCACTGGAGAGAAGTGTCTCAATAATAGGGCACAACTTTGCAATGCTGATCACGCTCATTTTGTTTGTTCATTGCCTTGGACACCATAGAGTTTCAAATTTGATTGTGAAAGTCCTTTGGCAGTCATGCGCTCTCAGCCCTATCACTGTCTGTTGTCTTAATCAAGAGCTTCACTCACCTGCATCCTCTGTCCTGATTGTGTCCAGGTGTCCAAGTGTACTCTCCCTTCTTCAAAGGCCATTTACTCCCCTGATAGACATAGGAATGCCTTTCCAAGGGACAAAACACTAGTGCGTGAGAAAAATTAAGCAGTTGTAAATACAGTATTGTTTGCAGTACTCCAATTTAGCAACACATGGAAGAAGTAGAAGTAGGACCAGTTATCAGGTAAAGTCAAGGAATCAGATGAAAAGTTACAAATTCAGCATAGCAGACAGTCACCAGGATACATAGGACCAAAATCTAGTCTGAGACTTTATAGGGAAAGTCTCAAATGAAGGTGAGCAATTTGGAACTCTAATATTGGAGAGGCCACATTAGGGCTGACTGAGAACTAAGAGCAGGCCCATGTTATTAATGCAGTCATAGGAATCACATTTTATACATGACAGATTGTGGTTCAAGAACAGAAGTTAAAGCCAGTGCAGTGGTCTAAGCCAAACATCAGTATGGGGCCCCTGTTATTAGGAAAATGGTGTACAGAGATCAATGGAAATCTAATACTATAATTAACATGCTAAATTTGATCAAAATGATAATAACTTCATGCTGAGCAGATACATAAGGGAATTGATGTGTACTTATGTTTTCCCTTCTCCACGTGGGTCTCCAAGTAAACTCGGAAGGAGATAGGCTTGTACTTTAATATTACGTAATCCCAAATATGAGCCTTCACAGTTATGACCATGGAGCTTTGTTAAACTTTTCCTGCTGTACTCCCTTTTTTTTCACCATAAAAGGAAGATCAGTTATAAAGAAATATTTATTCAAGGAGATGACTTGGCAAATGACCTTCAGTTTCCTGAATCTCTCCCCTACAATTAATCCTTGTTGAATCTTAGAAGTACAAGCAGTATTCTGAGGAATTGATTTGAGATTCGCAAGATATTCTTGAAGAAATGTAGTCCCCTTTTACAACTGGACTGGGAGCTAGTGAAGCATGGGCCACAGGGAGATTGGCAGCTGGGAGCAAGCAAGGGCACACAGGGAGAGGGCTCTCATGTTCCACTTTTCTGATTTCTCAACTTGACTTGGAGCTTTTCATACTACTTACATAAGATTCTAAGCTGAAGCCAGCTGTGGTCACCCAGGCTGCTGCCAGTTCACATCAGATATAACACAGGTCTTAACCTGGCAGGTCTCAACTGTGGCATGGCTCATGTGGCAATGTTCACATAACTGAAAACCGGTTAGTTTTGTGTAATATTGCTCATATACTTTTCTAAGAGTTACATTCCTACAATTGCAAAAATTATCCTAGTTTTCATACTCCAAAAGGTCTGATTTCATGATCCAGGATGAATAGCTTGCCATAATAAATAGTGTAGGACAAAGTGTTTTATGCCTTTTTCCCCCATATTATTATGATTTATATCCACTGATAGATGAACTTCTTTAATCATAGAATGCAATGAGATAAACTCTTTAAAGCGTTTTCTATATTGTAAATATTTAACTATACATAATTTAGTATATATGTCTTTGTTTGACTTTGAGTGTGATGGATTCTTATATATTATAAACGGATCACATTTTTGGATTTTTTTTTTTTTTTTTTAGGCAAGTTTTGGGTTCACAGAAAAATGGAGAAGGTGCAGAGATTTCTCATACACATTCTGACTTTACAAATGCAGAGCCTCCTCCATTAGCAACAATCCCAACCAGAATAGTATATTTGTTGCAATTGATGAACCTACATTGACTAGTCATAATCACTAGAACTTCATAATTTTCCTTGCAGTTCAGTCTTCATGTTGTACAACCTAAGTGTTTGGACAAATGTATATTGATATGAATCTATAATTTCAGTACCATATACAGTATTTTTACTGCCTTAAAAATCCTGCTTTGTCCATCTATTCACCCCTCTCTTTCTCCTCCAACACTGAAAACCACTGATTTTTCTATATCTTCCTTAGTTTTGGCTTTCCAGAATATCATACACTTGGAATCACATACAATATAACTTTTCCAGATTGACATTTTTCACCTTGCTTTTCTACAGTGACTATAATTTTGCATTTCCCATAGCAATGAAATTAGAATTCCTTTTTCTCCACATTCTTGCCAATATTTGTGTTCTCAGTGTCTTTGATTTCAGCCATAATACTAGGCAAATAAGGTATTTCATTGTCATTTTAATTTGTACTTCCATGTTGACATATGTTGTAGACTATCTTTTCATATTCTTATTTTCCATTTGCATAACTCTTTCATAAGGAGTCTGTTCATCTGTGGACCATTTTTTAAATCATATTTTTTATTTATTTTTATTGTGGTGTTTTACAGTGTACTTTGAGTAACAGTCCTTATAAGATATGTATTTTGCAAATATTTCTTCCTAGCCTGTGTCTAACCCTCTCAGTCTCTCATCAGTGTGCTTTTAAGAGAAGAAAATTTTAATTTTAATAAATTATAAATAGCTTATTACTTGTTTCTTTCATGAATGCTACACTTGGTATTGTATTTAAAAATTAATTGACAAGCTCAAGGTTATCTATATTTTCTACTGCATTATCTTCTGTGAGTTTTATAGCTTTCTGTTTTACATTTAGGTTTTGAGTTAACAAATTTTGAGTTAGTTTTGTAAAAGGTATAAGAACTATGTCAATAATAATTTTTTAAAAATTTATATATATATGCATATATATATATATATGCATACCTTAATTGGAGAATAATTTGTTTACAAATTTGTGACAGTTTTTGCCCATATCAACATGAATTGGCCATAAGCATACAAGTGTACCCTTTCTCCTAAACACCCCTCCCCCTTGCCTTCCCACCCTATCCCTCTATGTTTTATAGAGCACTGGCTTTGGGTTCCCTATGTCACATGTCAAACTTCCACTTTAACATATGGTAATTTATATGTTTCAATGTTATTCTCTCAAATCATCCCACCCTCTCCTTCTCGTACTGAATCCAAAAGTCTGTTCTTTATGTCTGTATCTCCTTGGCTGCCCTGCATGTAGTATTGTCAGGACTATCTTTCTAGATTCCTTATATATGTGTTAATATACAATATTTTTCTTTCACTTTCTGACTTACTTTACTCTGTATAATAGACTCCAGGTTCATCCATCTCATTAAAACTGACTCAGATGTATTCCTTTTTATACCTGAATAATATTCTATTTTGTATATACACCACATTTCCTTATCCATTCATCTGCCAATGGATATCTAGGTTTCCATGTTCAGTTCAGTTCAGTTCAGTTCAGTTTAGTCATTCAGTCGTGTCCAACTCTTTGTGACCCCATGAACAGTAGCACGCCAGGCCTTCCTGTCCATCACCAACTCCCAGAGTCCACTCAAACCCATGTCCATTGAGTCAGTGATGCCATTCAACCACCTCATCCTCTGTCGTCCCCTTCTCCTCCTGCCCTCAATCTTTCCCAGCATCAGGGTCTTTTCAAATGAGTCAGCTCTTCGCATCAGGTGGCCAAAGTATTGGAGGTTCAGTTTCAACATCAGTCCTTCCAATGAACACCCAGGACTGATCTCCTTTAGAATGGACTGGTTGGATCTCCTTGCAGTCCAAGGGACTCTCAAGGGTCTTCTCCAACACCACAGTTCAAAAGCATCAATCCTTCGGCGCTCAGCTTTCTCTATTGTCCAACTATCACATCCATACATGACTACTGGAAAAATCATAGCCTTGACTAGATGGACCTTTGTTAGCAAAGTAATGTCTCTGCTTTTTAATATACTGTCTTGGTTGGTCATAACTTTGCTTCCAAGGAGTAAACATCTTTTAATTTCATGGCTGGAGTCACCGTCTGCAGTGATTTTGGAGCCCAGAAAATACAGTTAGCCACTGTTTCAACTGTTTCCCCATCTATTTGCCATGAAGTGATGGGACTGGTTGTCATGATCTTAGTTTTCTGAATGTTGAGTTTTAAGCCAACATTTTCGCTCTCCTCTTTCACTTTCATCAAGAGGCTCTTTAATTCTTCTTCACTTTCTGCTATAAGGGTGGTGTCATCTGCATATCTGAGGTTATTGATATTTCTCCCAGCAATCTTAATTCCAGCTTGTGCTTCCTCCAGCCCAGGGTTTCTCATGATGTACTCTGCATATAAGTTAAATAAGCAGGGTGACAATATACAGCCTTGACAAACTCATTTTCCTATTGGGAACCAGTCTGTCATTCCATGTCCAGTTCTAACTGTTGCTTCCTGGCCTGCATACAGGTTTCTCAAGAGGCAGGTCAGGTGGTCTGGTATTCCCATCTCTTTCAGAATTTTCCAGTTTATTATGATCCACACAGTCAAAAGTTTTGGCATAGTCAATAAAGCTGAAAGAGATGTTTTTCTGGAACTCTCTTGCTTTTTTGATGATCCAGCAGATGTTTTCAATTTGGTCTCTGGTTCCTCTGCCTTTTCTAAAACCAGCTTGAACATCTGGAATTGCATGGTTCACATATTCCATGTCATAATTATGTAAATAGTTCTGTAATAAATATTGGGGTCCATGTGTCTTTTTCAGTTCTGGTTTCCTCAGGGTATATACCCAGTAGTAGGATTATTGGTTCATATGGTAGCTTTATTTCTAGTTTTTTAATGAATCTCCATACTATTCCCCATAGCGGTTTTATCAGTTTGCACTCACTCCAAAGTTGTAAGAGTGTTCCCTTTTCTCCACTTCCTCTCCAGCATTTATTGCTTGTAGGCTTTTTGATGATAGTCATTCTGATCAGAATGAGGTGATATCTCATTGTGGTTTTAATTTGCATTTCTCTAATAATGAGCAATGTTGACGAACTTTTCGAGTGTTTATTAGCCATATGTATGTCTTCTTTGGAGAAATATCTATTTAGGTCTCTGCTCCCTTTCTGATTGTGTTTTTTGTTTTTCTGGTATTGAGCTATATGAGCTGCTAGTATATTTTGGAGATTAATTTTTTTGTCAGTTGTTTCATTTGCTATTATGTTCTCCCATACTGAGAGGTGTCTTTTCACCTTGCTGTTGCTTTCTTTCATTGCACAAAAGTCTTTATGCTTAATTTATACCATTTTACTTTTTATATTTTTATTTCCATTATTCTAGGAGGTGGACCACAGAGAATATTTCTGTGATTTATACCAGAGAGTGTCTGCCTATGTTTTTCTCTAACAGTTTTATAGGTTCTGGTTGAATGTTTAGGTCTTCAATCCATTTGTCCCAACATCATCTGTGAAGACTCTATCTTCTCTCCATTAAATTACTTTTTCTCTTTTATTTCTTCTTATTTTTTATTCTTTAAATTGTGGAAGTATGATAACACGTTTACAAGAGACATGGAAAATACAAAACAAACTTACATGTAGTTACTTTTGTTCTTTTGTCAAAGATCTGTTGATTATATTTGTGTGATTCTATTTCTGGGGTCTCTATTCAGTGCCACTAGTCTATTCATCTTTTTTTTTTTTTTTTAAAGTCAAAATCATTTTTTCTCGTATAAATCTTGTGTAAGTTTTGTCATATGTATACTTATGTATCTCAGTTTTGTTGCTAATGTAAATGTCTCTTTTTAACATGAATTATTTGACATTTTCTAATAGACAATCATGTCACCCATAACCAAAATGTTTTTGTTTTTCTTGTCTTATTGTACTAGCCAAGACTTGCAGTATGATGGTGAGGAGGACTTGTTAAAGGAGACATCCTTTCTGATTACAAATAATATAAATTCACCTCACTTTTTAAAACTTTTCAGCTGTATTTATTACTAATATTTTCCATTATTGATATCTCTATTTCAAATGTATTTGATATGAAAAATATTGGTCTCCAATGTGAAATAGAAATCTAACTTTTTCCTTATTTTTACTTTCTCAGATTTGGTATAAATATTTCAACATAATTTTTTTTAAGTAATACACTCATTCCCACTGATTTAGCTTGCTACTTTAACTCAAAGATTATTTCTGAAATTTTCAGTCTATTCCAATGAGAATGTCAATTCCTTTTTTTTTCTTTTCTTTAATGGCAATTTAGTTATCTTTGTATTGAAGAGTGCTAGTTAGGTGATATTTTTAATTCTAATCACTTAATTTATAATTGCAATGATAATGATGGTAAATAAATTCTCAAAGGAGATAGAAGCTACAAACACATAAATAAAAATATATAATACTTATTATGTACTAGAGGTGATGTAAAATAAAGGTGAAAAAATAGATCACTTAACCAAACATGTCAGGAACATGATGAGATCTGTACTATACACTTTCAACAAAATTGCTTTCTAATGAAATATTGTCATGTGAAATTTAAAACTATATTGGAAGAACATATAGGTGGATATTGATATAAGTTAGAATGAAAATATCTTTGGAAATATGACATAAGGAAAAATAGAAAATACTAAGGAATCTGACTACATAGAGTTATAAACTGTGTATCAAGAAACAAATTAACTTTTTTCCATTATTTTTATTAGTTGGAGGCTAATTACTTTACAATATTGTAGTGATTTTTGCCATACATTGACACAAATCAGCCATGGATTTACATGTATTCCCCATCCCGATCCCCCCTCCCACCTCCTTCTCCACCCGATCCCTCTGGGTCTTCCCATTGCACCAGCCCCGAACACTTGTCTCATGCATCCAACTGGGCTGGTGATCTGTTTCACCCTTGATAAAAGCAAAAGAAAAATTAGAAACAACATGACTCATTTACATAAATTATAATAAAGCAATAACAAAACATGAATAATAACAAAAATGAGCAAAAGTATAAACATTTAAATGCTGGAAAAAATAAGGAGTACAGTTAAACACTGAACACACTGAACACACTTAAACACTGAAAATATATTCAGCAATAAGTGATTGGATGCATATGTGCATAAATGTACAGTGCTCAGTCACTCAGTTGTGTCTGACTCTTTGCAGCCCCCAGGACTGTAGCCCGACAGGATTCTCTGTCCATGAAATTTTCCAGGCAACAATAATGGAGTAGATCGCCATTTCCTACTACAGGAGATTTTTCCAACCCAGATATTGAACCTGCATCTCTCATATCTCCTGAACTGGCAGGCAGGTTCTTTACCACTGTGCAACCTGGGAAGTCCTTAAGCATATATATATACACCTGTGTGCATAATTGAATTTTTCTTTTTTTCCTTAATAATTCCCAAACTTGAAGAATTCATTTCTAGAGTATTTATTGTATATTTTCATACAAAATAATCATAAATGGCCATAAATATGATGCTATAAATTAATTTTATTATAATGAAAGTGTTAAAAATACAATATTTATATGGAAATGTCAATTTCTAGGCATCATAGCCCAGGAGATCATATTTTATATTTTAGCACTTATAGTCCTGAAAAGAAGCATGTACAAACACAAACACAAAGCTATATTTACCTCTCATGGGTAGAATTCTTGAGTCTTTGTTTAATTTTATTTGTTGATTCTCTATATTTTATAAAAAATATATAATTTTTTATAACAATATAAGATTATATTTTAATTGATTTGATTAGAAGATGAATTCAGATGACAAGCTGGCCATATGTCTTTACATCTCCTTCCAATTCAATTCTTTGAAAATAAAGTATCTTTTTTATGATATGTTTTAACAATGATAGCAATTAAAAAGAACAATTTTTATGACTAAGACATTTTGAAAGATTCCTGGGAGGCAAAGTCATGGCTGCCAAAGAGGCAAGCATGACGTAAACCTTAGCAGGAAAAACACATATAGTTGAAATCTAATGCAGAGGCAGCTGCAATTTCAGCAATAATCAAAGCTTGGTGCCTATATGAAGAGAAAAGAAGGGTCCACGCCCAGAAGACTCCAGGCAATTAAGACACAGTGCTGTGAAACTCAAGCAGTCTACCCCAACTTGGTCATTTTCTGAGTTAGACAATAGTGGTTTTCATCCCAGACAAAATGCCAGGACTGTTCTGAAGAAACAGAATGATCAGCCTAGGAAGTCTTTTTTTGTTTGTTTGTTTGTTTGTTTTTAGGAAATCTTTTTAAATGACAGTGGAGCCTGATATTTAAATTGCACTCTAAAACACACACACACACACACACACACACTGGATTTACAAAATGGAGACTTAAGGGAGCATGCAAGAAAAGACAAGGAGAGAAATCCAAAGTGTTCTAGTCTTACAGAAAACCACTTGTAATTTTAAAAGTTGGAAAATGGTATGCCCCCCACACTCCTCTATCTGTATCCACTGAACCTAAATGAACTGTACCGCACCATCTCAGAAGCAGTTTGAAGAAGACATCTTTGTCAGGTCATAGCCCACTGAAAATCTTCATACCACTGACAGCCTAAGTGGCGGCCAACACTAATATACAGGTCTTTACAACAAAAGTAAATGACAGTCACATGCACAAATTTTGAAAAACCAAAAGAACAGAAAGGAAGACACTAGTAAATAAGAGAGCTGGAACAAGAGAGAATATATGAAAGCCTATACCAAAATAAGTGCGTGAAAAAAAATAGGTGCATTTTTATAAAAAAGACATATTTTTTTGTTGTTGCTGTTTAGTCTCTAAGTTGTGTCTGACTCTTTTGCGAGCCCAGTGGACTGTAGCCCACCAGGCTCCACTGTCCATGGGATTTCCCAAGCAAGAATACTGGAGTGAGTTGCCATTTCCTTCTCCAGGGTTCTTCCCAACCCAGAGGAGAAACATCAGTAATCTCAGATATGCAGGTGACATCACCCTTATGGCAGAAAACAAAGAGGAACAAAAGAGCCTCTTGATGAAAATGAAAGAGGAGAATGAAAAAGCTGGCTTAAAACTCAATATTCAAAAAATGAAGTTCATGGCATTCAGTCCCATCACTTCATGGCAAGTAGATGGGGTAGCAATGGAAACAGTGACAGACTTTATTTTGGGGGGCTCCACAATCACTGAAGATGGTGACTGCCGTCAGGAAATTAAAAGACGCTTGCTCCTTGGGAGAAAATACAAAAGCTGTGACACACTTAGACAACATATTAAAAAGCAGAGACATTATTTTGCTAACAAAGGTCCATAGTCTGATTCATGATGAGATTTGACAGAAAACAGCAAAATTCTGTAAATCGATTATCCTTCAATAAAAAATAAATTAATTAAAAGTCTAAAATAAAAAAAGTTATGTTTTTTCCAATGGTCATGTATGGATGGGAGAGTTGGGCTATAAAGAATACTGAGTGTCCAGGAATTGATGCTTTTGAACTGTGGTGTTGGAGTAGATTCTTGAGAGTCTCTTGGACTTGAAGGAGATCAAACCAGCCAAACCTATAGGAAATCAGTCTGAATATTCTTTGGAAGGACTGCTGCTGAAGCTGAAACTCCAAAACTTTGGCCACCTGATGTGAAAAGCTGACTCTTTGGAAAAGACCCTGATGCTGCGAAAGACTGAAGGCAGGAGCAGAAGGAGACTTAAGAGGATGGGATGTTTGCATGGCATCACTGACCCAATGGACATGAGTTTGAGCAAGCTCTGGGAGACGGTGAAGGGCAAGGAAGTCTGGCAAACTACAGTCCATGGGGTCACAATGAGTCAGACAAGACTGAGACAAGACAGCAAGGATAAACTAAAATCAAAACTGAAATTATAATCTATTTAGTAATGCACAGCAAAAAAACATTACATAGTAAAAACTGTGATGTAGACTAAGAGGAAGAAAGAAATTATGTAGTCTTAAATACATATAGTAGAATTTAACAATGAGTTAAGGTTTATGAATTAAGGAAAGCTAAAGGGGGAAAAGGGACAACAAAATAATTAAGAAATAAATGAAGGAGGCCTTAATCAAAATACAAACAGAAATCAGTATTCTAGACTTCAGCACCAGCAAGAAATAAAGTAACAGTAAAGTTATAGATTTGATCAACAAAACCACAATGTGGTTTGCTGAAGTCTCATGAAATAAGCAAAGAATTGACAATGTGTAGAGAGGAAGGTCACAATAAATATTAGGAATGAGAATGTGAGTTTCACTATATAAATAGCAAAAATATTAAAATATAACTAGTATTTGCAAGTATATTACAAAAGTTTGAAAAAACTAGATGAAAGAATTATATCTATATAGCTATGCAAGAGATATAGGGAAATGATATGTGAGGATGCTTGAAAAGCTGTTAAACAAAGTGGAGATGTGGTCTGAGATCTATTCTGGAGTCAGAGGGGAGTCCCTGCAAGAATTTATGTCGGGGAAAATTCATACAAGCAAGTGTTCCATCAGTGATTGGTTTTGGTAATTTGGAGTTGCTTGAGTTGCAATATCTTATATGCATCTGTGTTCTCAGTAACTGTGGGTTTTTGAGTATGTACCAACACAAGTAGACTCCTGTGCTGTCTTGGAAGCAATTACCCTACAATACATGTGGCCTTAGTGTTACTAGCCTCTTTCATTTATTTCTTAATTCCCTTCCTTATAGAAAAGGAATATTCCTTTTCTATAAGGAAGTCTTATATATACATTATATATATATATATATATATATATTATACATATACATATATATAATATATATATATACAGCTATAAATATATAAAGCTGTATACCTACACAGCTTCTAAAAAGAAAATAATTGCACAAAAGAAGCAATGTTTAATAATACCTCTTTTAAAAAATAGAAACCCAATTTATTTACACTATGAAATTGAAAGACACTTGCTCCTTGGAAGGAAAGCTATGACAAACCTAGACAGCATATTAAAAAGCAAAGACATTACTTTGCTGATGAAGTTTCACATAGCCAAAGCTGTGTTTTTCCAAGTTCTCATGTATGAATATGAGAGTTGCATCATAAAGAACAAATTAGAACAAATTATTTTGAATTGTGGTGCTGAAGAAGACTCTTAAGAGTCCCTTGAACTGCAAGGAGATCAAACCAGTCAATCCTAAAGGAAATCAATACTGAATATCCCCTGGAGGACTCACGCTGAAGCTGAAGCTCCAAAACTTTCATCACCTGATGGGAACAGCTAACTCACTGGGAAAGACCCCAATGCTGGCAAAGATTGAAGGCAGGAGAAGAAGAGGGTGACAGAGGACGAGATGGTTAGAGGGTATCGCCAACTCAATGGACATTAATTTGAGCAATGTCCAGGAGATAGCGAAGGACAGGGAAGCCCGGCATGCTGCAGTTTATGAGGTCACAAAGATTTGAATACGACTTACCTAACAAATAGCAACAATTCATTTAAAGACTATTTTTAATTTTTTTTTTTTTGAATCTACATCCACTTTGCATGTAAAATATGTTTACATAATTATTTCAAGAGGTACTCAAAGGAAAATATCAACAGGATCTGGTCTTAAATATCACCAACTCTATTGCATGTTTCACTAATCCTTGATGTTGGGGATTTATTTACAAAACCTGCCAAGCAATACCACAAAGACCAAGTTACAAGCAGTGACTCTTGTCATCTAAGCTATCAAACTTCATGTCAAGGAATCTAAGGACAAAAGTATAGAAAATCACTTTCTTAGCAAGAATAAACCACACATATTTATAAACATGCAAGGTAGAGACTTACACTTTAAGACTACACAGTCATGCTAAAATTAGTTCATCTTTACTCCAATAATTTTAGCTCTTTAAACAGGCTTTTCTCTCTTTGACTCCCACTCAGATCCACCCACTTTTCTGCCAACTATAGCTGGTACTTCCCACCCTTCCTCCCTGACACAGCTTTCTATTTCCTTCAAGAAGTTTTCCTGAACCTATCAAAACAGTCTGGATATATTTTTTAGGTGATCCAATGATATCCTGTCCTTTCACCTTAGTATTTATTACACTAATTTTGATCACCTGCTTAGCCATGTAGTAGGCCTGTCATCATCTCTAGATTAGCTATAACACAGGTAGGCTAAATATGGAGGCCAAACTCAGACAGACACCTTTTTATTTTTGTATTGCTCATGAACTAAGGGCAGTTGTTACATAATTAAAAATTTAAAAACAAATTTAAAAAGTCATATTTCATGGAACATGAAAATTATATGAACTTAAAATGTCAGTTTCTATGAATAGCTGTATAGGAGCATGCCCATGCTCATCCATTTACATATTAGCCCTGACTACTTTTGAGAAAGAATGGCAGAATTCAGTGAAACAGACCATCTACAGAGTTAAGATATGTACAGTCAGACTCACTACAGAAAATGTTTCCAGCATCTGTCTCCCAATGTTAACCTACAATGATATCTAAATCATAACAGCTTTCTCAGCTACTGTTTTCACTCAGTACCCAGGGTATTGAGAATGTCTTCATTTTCTTGCTCACTGTCATGGGAAGTCATATATCACTGCTGCCCTCTCTAATAACTAATGCTCCAAAAACAATGTCCTAAATGATCATTGCTGTGGCCAATACCATTGAAACCAACTGGTATGGGAGAGGGAGCAACACTCTAAGTGAGCTGACACCTTGGCCACCTCTTAGAAAGAGCCTGAAAAGCATAAGTAAAACAAATAATTCAGCCTTGAAATAATACCTATCCCATTAACTGGTAGATCTTTCATCTTGTGTATGACAAGAAAATAATGCAAGCTCTTATTTACCTCTAGCAGAATTAGGCCTATTTAGCTGCAATAGTAAGTTTCTGGCAATGGCCTGGGGTACAGTAAACAAGCTATCAGGTAATTCATGGAAGCAACTGGACAAACTTAGTAGCATCAAGCTAATGTGGTCTGGTATTCCCAACTTTTTAAGAATTTTCCACAGTTTGTTGTGATCCACACAGTTTATTGTGATTAAAAAAAATGGTTATCTGAGGAGGCCTTACAAATAGCTGAAAAAAGCAGCAAAGGCAAAGGAGAAAATGAAAGATATACCCATGTGAATGCAGAGTACCAAGGAATAGCAAGGAGAGATAAGAAATAGATGAAAACAATAGAATGGGAAAGACTGGAGATCTCTTCAAGAAAATTAGAGATAACAAGAGAATATTTCATGGAAAGATGGGCACAGTAAAGGGCAGAAATAGTATGGACCTAACAGAAGCAGAAGATATTAAGATGAGGTGGCCAGAATATACAGAAGAACTATAGAAAAAACCAGATATGACCAGATATGACCAAGATATCCATAATAATGTGATCACTCACCTAGAGCCAGACATTCTGGAGTGCAAAGTCAAGTGGGCCTTAGCAAGCATCACTAAAACAAAGCTAGTGGATGTGATGGAATTCCAGCAGAGTTATCTCAAATCCTCTAAAGTGATGCTGTGATAGTGCTGCACTCAATATTTCAGCAAATTTGGAAAATTCAACAGTGGCCACAAGACTGGAAAAGATCACTTCTCACTCTAACCCCAAAGAAAGACAATACCAATTAATGTTCAACCTAACATACAACTGCACTGATCTCATATGCTAGCAAAGTACCGGTGAAAATTCTCCAAGCTAGGCTTCAACAGTACATGAACTGAGAACTTCCAGATGTTCAAGCTGGCTTCAGAAAAGGCAGAGGAACCAGAGATCACATAGCCAACATCCTTTGGATAATAGAAAAAGCAAGAGAGTTCCAGAAAAACATCCACTTCTACTTCATTGACTATGTTAACCTTTGACCCTGTGGATCACAACAAATTGTGGAAAATACTTAAAGAGATGGTAACATCACACCACCTTATCTGCCTCCTGAGAAAACTATATGCAGGTCAGGAAGCAACAGTTGGAACCAGACATGGAACAATGGACTGGTTCCAAATTGGGAAAGGAGTAAGTCAAGGCTGTATATTGCCACCTTGTTTATTTAACTTATATGCAGGATACATCATGCAAAGTGCTAGACTGAATAAACACAAACTGGAATCAAGGTTGCCAGGAGAAATATCAATAACCTTAGATATGCAGATAGCAGCACCCTTATGGCAAAAGTGAAGATGAACTAAAGAATCTTGATGAAGGTTAAAAAGGAGAGTTAAAAAACTGGCTCAAAATTCAACATTCAAAAAGCGAAACTCATGGCATCCGGTCCCATCACTTTATGGCAAATAGGTGAGGAAACAATGGAAACAGTGACAGATGTTTTTTTCTTGGGTTCCAAAATCACTGCAGATCATAACTGCAGCCGTGAAACTAAAAGACCCTTGTTCCTTGGAAGAAAAGCTATGACAAATCTAGACAGCATTTTCAAAAGAAACATTACCTTGCCGAAAAAGGTTGGTATAATTAAAGCTATGTTTTTACAAGTAATCATGTATGGATGTGAGAGTTGGACATAAAGAAAGCTGAGCACCAAAGAAGTGATTATTTTGTACTGTAGTGTTGGAGAAGACTCTTGAGAGTCCTTTGGCCTGCAAGGAAATCAAGCCAATCAATCCTAAAGGAAATAAGTCATGCATATCCATTGGAAGGACTGATGCTGAAGCTGAAATTCTAATACTTTGGCCACCTGATGCAAAGAACTGACTCATTGGAAAAGACCCTGATTCTGGGAAAGATTGAAGGCTGGAAGACAAGGGGGTGGCAGAGGATGATCTCATTGTATGGCATCACTGACTCGATGGACATGAGTTTGAGCCAGCTCCAGCAGTTGGTGATGGACAGAGTATCCTGACAGTCCACATGCAGTCCACGGGATCACAAAGAGTCAGACACGATTGAGTGACTAAACTAAACTGAGTTCAGTTCAAAGGCAGGTGGCAAGCACCTTTTCCTGGCATCATCAAGCCTTACAGTGTTCTGCTGCCATCAGTGTTACTAGCCAAGCTCAAAGAAAGAGAAAGTAGAATGGTGATTTCTAGGAGCTGGAGGGAGGAAGAATAAGGGAGATTGTTGTTCAACAGAAAATAGATATTTATCAACATTATGTAAGATGAATAAGTTCTACAGATCTGTACAACATTGTGCCTCTAGATAACAGTGCTGTATTGCATATTTAAAATTTTGTTAAAATGGTACTTCTCAACTGGAGTGTTTTTACAGCAACTTTATTTTTTTTAAATGTTATTTTAATCATACTTCACAAACATGCATAATGGCAGGGAAGAAGATGAAATCATAAACAGTAGGTCCTTTGTAGGTAAGGGGTGATCTGGTAGTCAGCGCTTTGTTCATTAAGATAATTTATGGGAAGTTAGCATTCCTCAAGCCCCAAGACACCTCGGAGAGAAAGTTTTACTCCTGAACCTTTATAGCTTAAAGGCATATTTTATGGTTACATGTTCATTTAAAGACGTTTTTATTAATTTATAAAAGAGCTACCCTGAAGTTATAATAAAACTTTCTAATATGACCTAGGACATATTTAAGGAAAATGGTGATGCCTGTAGAAAGAATTCCTCACCAACAAATTTCTACAAAGACCAGAAAGGTAACTGACCTTTTAAAAGGAGTGTGCACTGTCACATGATTCTAAGACGCCTCTTTATGACAGCCACAACATGGGTTTTAGCAAGGACAGCAGCACTGGGGAAGCTTGGCACTGCTCAAAAGTGCTGTAAAACCTACTGAATGGAGAAAATCATTGCAAATGATATGACTGATAAGGGGTTAAATTCTAAAATATATAAACAGCTCTTACAACTTGACATTAAAAAAAAGGATTAAAAAATGGGCAGAAAAAGTAAATAGATGTTTTTCCAAAGAAGACAGACAGATGGCCAACAGGCACATGAAAAGATATTCAACATCACTAACCCTTAGGGAAATGCAAATCAAAGCCACAATGAGACATCACTTCACACCTGTCAGAATGGCTACCATCAAAAAGACCAAAAATTACAAACATTGGTAAGGATGTAGTGAAAGGAACCACTCCAGCATGTCCACTCCTGGGTATTTATCAGAAGAAAACAAAAACACTAATTTGAAAAGATACATGCACCCCATATGCACAGTAACATCATTTACAGTTTCTAAATTATGGAAGCAACTGATGTGCTCATCAAAAGATGAATGGATAAAGAAGATGGTGTATATAGATATACAATGAGATATTATTTGGCCATTAAAAATGAAAGTTCACCATTTGAAACAACACGGATGGACTTGGGTGGGGTATTGTGTTTAGTGAAATAAATAAGACAGAGAAAGACAAATACTATGTGATATCCCTTATAGTGGAATCTAAAAAATATAACAACTAATGAGTACAACAGAAAAGAAGCAGACTCATAGAGAATAAACTAGTGGTTACTGCTGAGGAGATGGGGAGAGGGCAAGATAGGGAAAGGGGATTAAGAGGTACAAACTACTGTGTATAAAATAAATAAGCTGGAAAGTCATATTCTACAGCACAGGGAACACAGATGATATTTTATAATAACTATAAATGGAGTTGTTCAGTTGCCAGGTTGTGTCTGACACTTTTGTGACCCAATGGGCTGCAGCCCCCCAGGCTCCTCTGTCCGTGGAATTTTCCAGGCAAGAATGCTAGAGTGGGTTGCCATGTCCTCCTCTAGGGGATCTTCCTAACCCAGGTATTGAACCCACATCTTCTTCATTGCAGGCAGATTCTCTATCACTGAGCCAGGGAAGACCTTATAAATGGACTATAATCCTTAAAAAATATGAATCATTATGTTGTATACCTGAAACATGCAATATTATAAATCAACTGTACATCAATGAAATAAAATAATAAAATTAAATCAAAATCATCACAAAAAAATAAAAAAATAAAAGGAGCATAGCTTACCATCAGCTCTGCTTCAATCATGCTAAGACACTCATAAAAGAGAATTTAATGTTCACATTCGTGATCATTTCATGTGGGTATCCCTTTTGCTAAATATATACATGAAGGCATTACTATAAATCATTAGGAGCATCATCATCTTTTTTTTATATATTCTATTTTAAAAAAATAATGTTTTTGCTAAAATTACCACACTTAATTAATTAATTAACTTAACTTAATTAATTTTAATTGGAGAATGATTTCTTTACAATATTGTAGTGGTTCTTGCCATACATTGACATGAATCACCTATAGTTGCACATGTGTCTCACCATTCTGAACTACCCTCCTACCTCCCACCCTACCCCATTCCCCTGAGTTGTCCCAGAGAACTGGCTTGAGCGCCTTGCTTCATGCATCAAACTTGCACTGGTCATCTGCTTTTCACATATGGAAATATACATTTCAATGCTATTCTCTCAGATCATCCCACCCTTCCTTCTCCCTGTTGCTGCTGCTGCCACTGCTAAGTCGCTTCAGTCGTGTTCAACTCCATGCGACACCATAGATGGCAGCCCACCAGGCTCCCCCATCCCTGAGATTCTCCAGGCAAGAACACTGGAGTGGGTTGCCATTTTCTTCTCCAATGCATGAAAGTGAAAAGTGAAAGTGAAGTCGCTCAGTCCTGTCTGACTCTTTGGGACCCCATCAACTGCAGACTACCAGGCTCCTCATCCATGGGATTTTCCAGGCAAGAGTACTGCAATGGGCTTCCGTTGCCTTGTCCATTCCTTCTCTCACATAGTCCAAAAATCTGTTGTTTACATCTGTGTCTCTTTTGCTGCATTGCATAAAAGATCATCATTCAGTTCAGTTCAGATGCTCAGTCCAAATCTTTCTGACCCCATGGAGTGCAGCACACCAGTCTTCCCTGTCCATTACCAACTGCCAGAACTTGCTCAAATTCATGTCCATCTAGTTGGTGATGACATCCAATCATCTCATCCTCTGTCATCCTCTTCTCCTCCTGCCGTCAGTCTTCCCCAGCATCAGGGTCTTTTCCAAAGACTCAGTTCTTCGAATCATGTGGCCATAAGTATTGGAGTTTCAGCCTCACACATCATTCCTTCCAAAGAATATTCACAACTGATTTCCTTTTAGGATTGACTGACTTGATCTCCCTGAAGTCCAAGAGACTCACAAGAGTCTTTTCCAACACCACGGTTCAAAAGCATCAATTGTTTGGTCCTCAACATTCTTTATTGTTCAATTCTCACATCCATATATCAGTTCAGTTTAGTTGCTCAGTCGTGTCCGACTCCTTGCAACGCCATGAACCGCAGCAAGCCAGGCCTCCCTGTCCATCACCAACTCCCCGACTTTACCCGAACCCATGTCCATTGAGTCAGTTATGCCATCCAACCATCTTATCCTCTTAGTTTTCTGAATGTTGAGCTTTAAGCCAACGTTTTCACTCTCCTCTTTCAGTTTCATCAAGAGGCTCTTTAGTTCTTCTTCACTTTCTGCCATGAAGGTGGTGTCATCTGCATATCTGAGGTTATTGATATTTCTCCCATCAATCTTGATTCCATGCTGTGCTTTTCATTATGGGGGAATGGAATGCAAAAATAGGAAGTCAGGAAATACCTGGAATAACAGACAAATTTTGCTTTGGAGTATAAAACAAAGCAGGTCAAAGACTAGCAGAGTTTTGCGGAGAGAATGCATTGATCATAGTAAACACCCTCTTCTAACAACACAAGAGAAGACTCTACACATGGACATCACCAGATGGTCAACACTGAAATCAGATTGATTATATTCTTTGCAGCCAAAGATGGAGAATCTCTATAGAGACAGCAAAAACAAGACCGGGAGCTGACTGTGGCTCAGATCATGAACTCCTTATTGCCAAATTCAGACTTAAACCAAAGAAAGCAGAGAAAACCACTAGACCATTCAGGTATGACCTAAATCAAATCCCTTATGACTATACAGTGGAAGTGAGAAATAGATTTAAGGGACTAGATCTGATAGACAGAGTGCCTGATGAACTATGGACGGAGGTTCATGACATTGTACAGGAGAGTGATCAAGACCATCCCCAAGAGAAAGAAATGCAAAAAGGCAAAATGGCTGTCTGAAGAGTCTTTATAAGTAGCTGTGAAAAGAAGAGAAGTGAAAGACAAGTGAAAGACCATTGCCTCCTCCATTGGTTCCCTCTAGCATGCTTTTAATATCAGTTATTGCATTTTTCACTGTTGACTGACTCTTCTTTACTTCTTCTAAGTTGTTAAACATTTCTTGCATCTTTTCAATCCTTGTCTCTAGTCTATTTATTTGTAACTACATTTTTTTTTTTTCAAGAATTTGGATCACCTTTACTGTCATTATTCTGAACTATTTTTCAGGTGGATTCCCTATCTCCTCCTCTTCTGTTTGGTTTGGTGGGTTTTTGTCATTTTCTTTCCCCTGATGAATAATTTTCTAACTTTACATTTTGTTTAGATTGCTGTGTTTGGGATGCCCTTCCTACAGGCTGAAAGTTTGTGGTTCCTCTTAATTATGGAGTCTGCTCCCTGTGGGTGGGTTTCCTGGTTGGGGGAAGTTGTCTATGTGACCTTGTGGGTGGAGTGGGATGTCTTCTCTGGAGTGCAATGAAGTGTACACTAGTGAGTTTTGGGGTGTCATGGGCTTGGCATGGCTTTGGGCAGTCCATCTTTTAAAGTTCACAGTTGTGTTTCTGTTTTGCTGGAGAATTAGTTTGGTGTGTTTTGCACTGGAACTTGTGGGCTCTTTGGTGGAATTTGGTTTCAGTGTAGGTTGGAGACTTGGATGAACTCTTTTCTATTAATTTTCTTTGATGTCAGGAGTTCTCTTATGTTCTAAAATTCTGGAGTTAAGCCTCCTGCCTTTTGGTTTCTGTCTTTCTCTTGCAGTAGCCTCAAGAGTTCTCCATCCATACAACACAGAAGATAAAACCCCTAGATTAATGTCAAAACAACTCTCGACAACCATGAACACCCAGAAATATTTATAAAGTTATATAGAGAAAAGAAGAGAGAGCAGGGAAATAGATGTGACCAGGAGGAGAAAAGGGAGAGTCATGCTTTATTTTTAAGAAATACTTTGTATAATTTTAATATGAACTGATCACAAAGTACTTTTAAATGATAGTCTACTCTGGTTATTCTGAGATGTTCATATTGGCAATATATGAATCAAACATAATGTTTTAACACACTGCTGCCCTGATAGTTTTTCAGTTCTCTGTATTACATTAAACTTTATTCCATCTTAATAATGGCAATATCACATGCTTCAACTGTCGCTTTACCCATGAAAGAATGATTTTACCTTAACCTGATTTAGTAGCAAAATGTATTTGCAACTCATGTGAACATAAAATGTCTCTCTGATTACCCTAATATCATCTTATAACATTTTAAAATTTTCTTCCATTTCTATGCATATCTTTGAATGATATTTAGATTAAAACAACTTTGACTAAATTTTAACTTTCCTGTCCGTTAGCTGGACATATTCTTTTCCTCTAGGAATAAATTCTTCCCCTGCCTGACTCAGTGATTCTTAAAAAAATAAAAAAATAAGCAAACCTCAAATTAATGCTAAAAAATAATAAAACACTAAATTTTTGCTTAAATGTATAAATTCTTAAACCTTATTATGCCAGAAAAAAATAAATATATTTGATTTTTTTAATCTGTGAAATGTTCTCATTTATTTTCAAGTAGAGGGCACATAAAAAAGGATTGATAGGATAAACACAGTTATTAGTTTCCTGGATATCTTTTCATGAAAAAAAAAAAAAAAAAAGGAAAAGGAGGGGAAAAAAGGAAAGGGAGGAAGGAAAATAGAGCATTAAATATCATAGTATCTCAAGTGTCAAGACTGAGAAGCAACGATGGGTTACTTTATACCTTCTACCCTTCCTTGTTGTTGTTCTTCACTCAGTCTTAGCCAACTTTTTGAGGCCCCAGAACTGCAGAACAGAAAGCTCCCTGTCCTTCACCATCTCCCAGAATTTGCTCAAACTCATTTCCATTGAGTAGTGTATGCAATCCAACCATCTCATCCTCTATCTTCCCATTCTCCTGCTTTCAATCTTGCCTGCATCAGGGTCTTTCCTAACGAATTGGCTCTTCACATCAGTACACCAAAGTATTGAAGTTTCAGCTTCAGCATAGTCCTTCCAATGAATATTCAGGACTGATTTTCTTTAGGATTGATTGTTTTGATCTCCTTGCAATCCAAGGGACGCTCAATAATCTTATCTAGCACCACAGTTCAAAAGCATCAATCTCGGACACAGTTTTCTTTATGGTCCACCTTTCATACCCATACATGATTACTGGAAAAGTCATAGCTTTGACTATATGGACCTTTGTTGGCAAAGCAATTTATCTCCTTTTTAATTTACTGTCTAGCTTTGTCATAGCTTCTCTTCCAAGGAGCAGGCACCTTTTAATTTCATGGCTACAATCAGGATCTGCAAGATTTTGGAGATCAAGATATTAAAGTCTGTCACTTTCATTGTTTCCTCATCTGTTTGCCATGAAGTAATGGGACTGGAAGCCATGATCTTCAGATTTTGAATGTTGAACTTTAAACCAGTTTTATCACTCTTCACTTTGGCTTTTATCAAGAGGTAGCTTAGTTCTTCTTTGCTTTCTGCCATAATGGTGAAGTTATCTGCATATCTGTGATCATTTATATTTCTCTTGGCAATCTTGATTACCTCTTGTGCCTCAGCTAGCCCAGCATTTTACATGATGTACTCTGCATATAAGTTAATTATATATACAGTCTTGATACAATCCTTTCCCAATTCTGCACCAGTCTGTTGTTCGATGTCTTGTTCTAACTCTTGCTTCTTGACTTACGTACAGATTTCACAGGAGGCAGGTAAAATGGTCTGGTATTCCCATGTCTTGAAGTTTTCAATAGTTTGTTGTAATCAAAATTGTCAAAGGCTTTATCATAGTCAATGAAGCAGAAGTAGTTTTTTTTTTTTTTTAAATTATCTTTCTTTTTCTATGATCCAACAGATGTTGGCAATTTGATCTCTGGTTTCTCTGCATTTTCTTCTTCTTTTTTTTTTAATACCAAGGTGATTTTTATATTTTTACTTTTTTCCACTTATTTTTATTAGTAGGAGGCTAATTACTTTACAATATTGTAGTAGTTTTTGACATTTATTGACATGAATCAGCCATGGATTTACATGTATTCCCCATCCCGATCCCCCCCTCCCAACTCCCTCTCCACCCGATCCCTCTGGGTCTTCCCAGTGCACCAGGCCCAAGCACTTGTCTCTTGCATCCAACCTGGGCTGGTGATCTGTTTCACCCTAGATAATATACATGTTTCGATGATGTTCTCTCAAAACATCCCACCCTCGCCTTCTCCCACAGAGTGCAAAAGTCTGTTCTGTACATCTGTGCCTCTTTTTTCTGTTTTGCATATAGGGTTATCGTTACCATCTTTCTAAATTCCATATATATGTGTTAGTATACTGTATTGGTCTTTATCTTTCTGGCTTACTTCACTCTGTATAGTGGGCTTCAGTTTCATCCATCTCATTAGAACTGATTCAAGTGAATTCCTTTTAATGGCTAAGTAATATTCCATGGTGTATATGTACCACAGCTTCCTTATCCATTCATCTGCTGATGACTATGTCCATGTCCTGGCTATTATAAACAGTGCTGCGATAAACATTGGGGTGTACGAGTCCCCTTCAGATCTGGTTTCCTCAGTGTGTATGCCCAGAAGTGGGATTGCTGGGTCATATGGCAGTTCTATTTCCAGTTTTTTAAGGAATCTCTACACTGTTTTCCATAGTGGCTGTACTAGTTTGCATTCCCACCAACAGTGTAAGAGGGTTCCCTTTTCTCCACACCCTCTCCAGCATTTATTGCTTGTAGACTTTTGGATAGCAGCCATCCTGACTGGCGTGTAATGGTACCTCATTGAGGTTTTGATTTGCATTTCTCTGATAATGAGTGATGTTGAGCATCTTTTCATGTGTTTGTTAGCCATCTGTATGTCTTCTTTGGAGAAATGTCTGTTTAGTTCTTTGGCCCATTTTTTGATTGGGTCATTTATTTTTCTGGAATTGAGCTGCAGGAGTTGCTTGTATATTTTTGAGATTAATCCTTTGTCTGTTGCTTTGTTTGCTATTATTTTCTCCCAATCTGAGGGCTGTCTTTTCACCTTACTTATAGTTTCCTTTGTAGTGCAAAAGCTTTTAAGTTGAATTAGGTCCCATTTGTTTAGTTTTGCTTTTATTTCCAATATTCTGGGAGGTGGGTCATAGAGGATCCTACTGTGATTTATGTCTGAGAGTGTTTTGCCTATGTTCTCCTCTAGGAGTTTTATGGTTTCTGGTCTTATATTTAGATCTTTAATCCATTTTGAGTTTATTTTTGTGTATGGTGTTAGAAAGTGTTCTAGTTTCATTCTTTTACAGGTGGTTGACCAGTTTTCCCAGCACCCCTTGTTAAAGAGGTTGTCTTTTTTCCATTGTATATCCTTGCCTCTTTTGTCAAAGATAAGGTATCAGTAGGTTTGTGGATTTATCTCTGGGCTTTCTATTCTGTTCCATTGATCTATATTTCTGTTTTTGTGCTAGTACCATACTGTCTTGATGACTGTGGCTTTGTAGTATAGTCTGAAGTCAGGCAGGTTGATTCCTCCAGTTCCATTCTTCTTTCTCAAGATTACTTTGGCTATTTGAGGTTTTTTGTATTTCCATACAAATTATGAAATTATTTGTTCTAGTTCTGTGAAGAATACCATTGGTAGCTTGATAGGGATTGCATTGAATCTATAGATTGCTTTGGGTAGTATAGCCATTTTGACAATATTGTATCTTCAAATCCATGAACACGGTATATCTCTCCATCAGTTTGTGTCCTCTTTGATTTCTTTCATCAATGTTTTATAGTTTTCTATGTATAGGTCTTTTGTTTCTTTAGGTAGATATACCCCTAAGTATTTTATTCTTTTTGTTGCAATGGTGAATGGTATTTTTTTCTTTAATTTCTCTTTCTGTTTTCTCATTGTTCATGTATAGGAATGCAAGGGATTTCTGTGTGTTAATTTTATATCCTGCAACTTTACTATATTCGTTGATTAGCTCTAGTAATTTTCTGGTAGTCTTTAGGGTTTTCTATGTAGTGGATCATGTCATCTGCAAACCTCCGCATTTTCTTAATGCAGCTTGAACATCTGGAAATCCTCAGTTCATGTGCTGTTGAAGCCTAGTTTGGGGAATTTTGAACATTACTTTGCTACCCTTCCTAGAATGCTTAATTCTGTGCAAGATATATGCATTATTTTGTACCAAATGCTTTTTTTTTTACAGAAAGTTATAATTTCAAAACTTTTCTTAGCCTAGCTAATATGCCCTAGTTATCTGAATATAGTGCCAACAGTTTAATGAAGTACAACTGAAGGTATGATGATAAATGTTTTTGAAATTTATTAAATCTTAAATGAACCCCCAAAGATATTTCTTTAAAATCCAATTTCGTCTTTTAAAATTTATAACTGTTGTAAATTGTAATACTAAATCAAGTATGCTTTTTCTTCAAAATAAAGAAGCATTAAAGATTTGTTAAATAATTACTATGCAAACAAGTCAGTGTTTATTTCATACTGTGTTCTTAATCCCTTTTTAGAGTTGAGCTTTACAATAAACTGCTTTAAATGTTTTTGTTAATATTCTTCTCCAGTGAATTCATTTCTAATGTGATATTCCATAACTTAGAGACAGAAATGGCAACCCACTCCAGTATTCTTGCCTGGAGAATCCCAGGGACAGAGGAGCCTGTTGGGGCTATCTATGGGGTCGCACAAGGTTGGACATGACTGAGCGATTTAGCAGCAGCAGTAGCATTCCATAATCAGTTTTTTGAAATAAATTCCATTTCAAAACCAAAGCAATCAAACTCAAAGGAGACTGCAGATATAACCAAAAACAAGACATAAATGCATGCTTCTTTTCAAGACAATAAAGCAGTGGTATATAAAACAGTGCAGACACTCTTGCAAAAAAAAAAAAAAAGACTCAATGTACCAAATAAATTTTGAGCAGTTGTCTATCTAAGGAAAACTCTGTGTGTGTTTCTGTGCATATATGCATATATCTGTACATGTGTGCATGTGTATACATGCATGTGTGTATTGTGGGTGTTCATTCTCAAATGTATGAAAATAGCATATTTACCTTTGGAACCATACCCATGCACATATCTGCTTCTCTCTGTGTGGAGAAACAGGAAAAAAGACGTATAAGGAAAATTAAAAAAAAAAAAAAAGGAAGAATCTTTTGGAGAAATTAATCATACCTTATTCTCAACGAAAGCAGTGGAATTGACCTCAATTCCCTATCATATCACTCTCATGCTGCCCTTTAGAAGAACATTATGAGCAGTGAAGTCCTCTACAATGAGTACGTTTTTAGGGACCTTATGACTTTATTTCAGTCTCTAGTAGACAAATAGTATGCATTGCAGAAACAAGTTAGCCTTTGCCTTCGGAAATTACTGGATCAGGACTTTCATTAATTTCTTCTTTAAGAAATGTCACCAACCAATTATCACAATACTTACAAAAGCGAGTTTTACATTTCCATGTACATGTGATTTGATAAATTAAATCAGAAATGAGATATTTGCAGTATGTTAGATCTATGGTGATTTTTTCAATTTACTTTTAAGGCCTTATATAAAGCAATACTACCAATAACAGCATTAAAAACTAATTTTTTTGTTAAGCACTTAGTAAATGTCAGAAACATATACCATTTCTTCTAATCTCTAAAAAAATTATGAGGATCTAGATATTCTTATTCCCCCCTATTTAAATATGAAGAAATGGATGTGGAGAAACTTAGTCAGTCTATGAAGACAAGGAAAGTTATAAATAATTTTTTAAGTGATAACC
The DNA here is from genome assembly GCF_033118175.1 of Dama dama. NCBI lineage: Eukaryota > Metazoa > Chordata > Mammalia > Artiodactyla > Cervidae > Dama > Dama dama. The sequence continues at coordinate 3,188,073 of NC_083708.1, read as the reverse complement.
AGACTTTGGGTTATCTTCAAGCAGATGATTCTTCCCAACTTGACTGAGAAAGTAATCATCTATTCACTCCTCATTACTCTGTCTGATTTTTTTTTTTTTTCCTAAGTCTTAGATCTCCACCTTTCTGAATACAATTGCAATAGTTTGAAATGTGATGGTTTCCATTCAAGTAAAGTCAAGAAACCTCCAAATCCACTGATGGCAGGAAAATGTGACAGAAAATGTGTTTAATAATTTCTTCCCCATTCCAGTCTCCTTTAGCAAAATATTCTCAAAAAAAATCTTTCTCTTTCTTCTCCTTTCCTCTCCTTGCAAGGTACATCAGAGTTAAAAAAGATGACTGGTTCTGAGGAGTCCTTAACCTTTACTGGTATGCCCCATATGCTTTAACACAACTGGTCTCACCAGCTGCCTGGGTGTCAGCCTTTGACTTCACAGAATTTCAACTTAAGCACCCAAGGCTAGTGTAACATGTAGTTTTGTTTTGTTTTTTTTTTTTTTTGGTCCTGTAAATGCACTGTACCCTGCAACTGCCAAGCCTCAATGAAAAGCTCTGCTGATTCACTGAAATTCAAGACTGTCCCACAAAACATCTTTTTGTTTTTAGTCTACAGCCTCTGCAGGACACACTGGCACTTTTTCTCAGCCTCCTTTGCTGTGATAATAGGGAATATGGAAGTAGACTTGTTCTCTCTCCCTTTCTGCCTAAAACTTCACTGATGACATTCTGATTCTAACACAGCCTTAAGACAGAGCTGTAATGTGAAGAGCAAACAAGTTGGAAGACCAACCATCTGATATTACCATCCTGATTTTCTGGGACTTAAGGAGTTTCGTGATACAGGACTTTCAGTGCTAAAATCTGGATGGTTCACACTACATACAAGATAATATCTAAAAATCCTCACCAATCTGGAATGTGCAAGAGAGACCAGGGCATGTGGTGTGCAGCAAAGGAGAAAAAGTGTTCAGAGTTTGGATTTGGCATTCTGACAATCATGGGGTATTTTCACATACCATCTCCTTGGCACCCTCAGTGAGAGTGTGCAAATGGAGGTTAATAAAGAAAAGTGGACTCCAGTAAGATGTGCTGTGCACTTTTGAGGATGTTATTTGGATTCAACGTTATAAAGTGTTTTAAATATTACAGGGAAGGATTTCATTTACTTTGACTAATTTTGCCTTTTTGAACATTTTTACAGATGGACATCATTCATAGTAATTATATGTAGTATTTTATTATCTTACTAGATGCCACACTCTTCATTTTATGCAGTATTCAGTTAGGTTATTTTCAAAATATTTACTCTTGAACGTTTTACTCTTCATTAATTGTCAAAATTTGCTCTTGATTGTTCCTATTAAAAATAACTCCAAAGTTTTTATCTCAATAATTTGTACATTATTAAATAATTATATCTTGTTTTATTTTTATTTTAACCACAGTTCTCTCTTTACCTGTGAAATGTCTTTAGGAACACTAGTTCATTTTTGTTCTCAATTGTTAAAATTTTCTGTCCTTGCAATGCAACTGATTATATGTTGAGGTGAGATAGTACAAATGCAATCAAATTATTAGCATTATATATCCTAAAATAGGATGATTCTTCTTATACATTTTGATTCACTTCACATTTTCATTATTTTCATTGCAACAGTAGGTTAAATGACAAGAAAACTACATTTGGATAAAACTAAATAGATACACTAAAAGCCTCTTGATGAAAGTGAAAGAGGAGAGTGAAAAAGTTGGCTTAAAGCTCAACATTAAAAAAAAAAAAAAAGCTCAACATTCAGAAAACTAAGATCATGGCATCTGGTCCCATCACTTCATGGGAAATAGACGGGGAAACAGTGGAAGTAGTGTCAGACTTAATTTTTTTGGGCTCCAATATCACTGCAAATGGTGATTGCAGCCATGAAATTAAAAGATGCTTATTCCTTGGAAGGAAAGTTATGACCAAACTAGACAGCATATTAAAAAGCAGAGACATTACTTTGCCAACAAAGGTCCGTCTAGTCAAGGCTATGGTTTTTCCAGTGGTCATGTATGGATGTGAGAGCTGGACTGTGAAGAAAGCTGAGCACCGAAGAATTGATGCTTTTGAACTGTGGTGTTGGAGAAGACTCTTGAGGGTCCCTTGGACTGCAAGGAGATCCAACCAGTCCATCCTAAAGGAGATCAGTGCTGGGTGTTCATTGGACAGACGCTGAAGCTGAAACTCCAATACTTTGGCCACCTCATGCGAAGAGTGGACTCATTGGAAAAGACCCTGGTGCTGGGAGGGATGGGGGGGCAGGAGGAGAAGGGGACGACAGAGGATGAGATGGCTGGATGGCATCACCGACTCGATGGACATGGGTTTGAGGAGACTCCGGGAGTTGGTGATGGACACAGAGCCCTGGCGTGCTGCGATTAATGGGGTCGCAAGGCATTGGACACGACTGAGCGACTGAACTGAACTGAAATAGATACAGTTGCATTTACAAAGGTGTAAAGATAAGTTATTAATTGTACTGAGTAAAGATAAACCAATAGAAGTGATGAGGATGTGTTCATCATGACACTGAATCCACAAGATGATTCCTCTGTAGAGTGATTAGTGAAGGATGTCATGTTTGAAGCAAAGATCATTTTCCCAAATCCTTTCTATTTCTTAATATTTACCTATCTCTTTGCAAATAGATTAATTTTCTACTACTACTACCATAGATAGATGTAAGAACATTTCTCCCCTGTCCACACCAAATGGAATGTCTTCCTTTGCCCAATATGCAGGCTATTTAGTAAAATAGAAATAGACATAGCTCCATCACCCATTTTTTTCAAGCACAGTGTAGAGGAAAAAAGAGGAATCTGTGCAATAAAGGAATGGGATATCATGATTTTTCATCCTTCCAGTCAGGGTACTGCAAAAACTGTACTGCCAGGGACAGAGAAACTGGGTCTGTGTCCTCAAATCAGGGCAAGAAAAGTTAACTCCAACAGTGCATTTCCACAAGCATATTTACATAAATAACAACTTTGCACAGATTCTGTTTCCCTAGGTTACCACTGAGAGAGGAGAGTTATAGAGTCTTTCCTCTGTCCTTGTTCTAATCAAAACAAGCACTCAAGGGCCAGCTGCCCAAGCATTAGTGACCCAACAACATTTTTTTCTTCAACTTCCTGACAAAATCCAACCATACTCTTACACTTTGATATTAGCATTCACCCCTGCATAGTGGTCCCTGAGAGAATTGTGAGGATGTCCAGGCTTCCCCAAGGGGGCCCTGGTCTCCATTAACAGAGCTAGAGCACAGAGTAAACACAGAGTTTGCACTCATCAAAGACCTTGTGAATAACTTTCCTAATAAATTACCTTTTTTTTTTTTTTTTGAAGTAATTACTATATTAAATGAAAGAAAGGACAGACAGTTGCAGTTCAAATGGATGATTTCCACTTAGTTATGGATTCTGTGAGACAATATATTATACTTTATCTTTTATTCAGAAGATTGGGGTAAAATCATCTATGGAAGTGATGCATGCATTTTAAATAATACAAGATACTATAGTTATTGTACCAAAATGTGTGTTCCAATCTACAGTCTGGACGGCAAGAGAGATAAGGAAAAAATATCTTAAGATAATTCCAAGACAGCACAGTGAGTGTTACAATAGAAGTTTTAACAAGATGTTGGGGATCAGAGGAGTGAAATTAGCCCAAGGTTCCTGAGGATCAAGGAGGCGGTGATTGTTCAAGGCAGAGCAGGACTTTTCTATTGAGGATAATAAGAGAGCATCATGCTCTGACAGGCCATATCTTTCTTGGAAAGAGAACTTTATCACTGTTGTTAGAGATGTGAGAAGCAGGAAATAAGGGTGAATGATAGGTTGGGGACAAGCTCCACTGGGAATTCAAGATTATCTTAATTTTTCTTCTATTTTATAAGTCAGATATTACTTTGATGTGTGTTTGTGTGTGTCATATAAAGATCCATCTAACATGTTTTAAAGAAGTTGTAAATGAGCCTAAGACCAACCTGTCTTTATTAAAAATGTTCCTTCCCCCCAGGACACCTTCATCAAGAACTGTCATATCTATAGAAAAAACATTGGAGATCTATTTTCTTTAAATTCAAATCTATTAATTTTGATAGTTATTTCCTATTATCTACCTCAGGACTTTCAGGACGACTTTTTTCATACATCTACTTGTTGTTCATAATAGGATAAAAGTTCATATGAATAGCAGTGAGCTCCATCCAGGAATGTTGATTCTGCTCTGGGTAAAAGTGCTGCTCTCAGTGGTTTCACACACAGGATATAAACCACAAAGGATTACAATGATGTCTCAAATCCAATACAACTTTGTTTTCAACTGAAGACTAAAAACAAATTTGAAAATTAGAATTGTCCTTGTCCTTACAAGCATAAATCATTCTTTAAAGCATACATATCATTAAAATAAATATTGCAAATATGCTTGGTACATTAATACACCTTAAATTTGTGGAAATAACATTAGTTCTAAGGTATTTGGGAAAAGGGTATGAAACAGTATAGCTTGAATTCTTCCTTGGTCTCATCACTCATTCTTATTTTATATGTATCTAATCATTAAAAACCAAAGTTCTTATTTAAAAGTTTCAGACTGAAAATAAGTAAATGCTTACAAACAGCAATAAATTAAAAGTAATGTTTTGGTGCTCTTGAAGATTTTAAATATTGCATAAATGAAATCTAAAAGCCAAAGGGACTTGGAACAACTAGTTGGAGTTTGATTTTGCAACAAACATTGAAACTAAAATTTCAACTAAAATTAAAAATATAAGATGTTCAATACCTGAAAAAATTGGGGGTCACTTTATGAGTCTATTATGGCAGAATAAATGTTTAGATCTGTTTAAGGTAGAAAATAATATTTGCTTAATAATTTGCTAGAAAGATTTTCAATAAAACAAGCCTTAGTGTAAATATTATGTCAGTATAAGTTTGAATGCATTTTTGTAACTTAAGTAGATAATATACTTACATAGATATGCAAAATAAGCTTTACTTCATGGCATGATTTATTCTAGATTGCTATTTATAAAAGCAGATTAATCCACCTTTATGCAGATAAATTTTCAAATGTATAACCCTAGTGCTTATCTTTTATTTTTATTTTAATGAGGTTTTCTTTGGATGATAAACATTATACTAAAAATGCATTGTTTATCATTTAGCTATTTCAGTTCAGTTCAGTTCATTCTCTCAGTCGTGTCCGACTATTTGCGACCCCATGAATCGCAGCACGCCAGGCCTCCCTGACCATCACCAACTCCTGGAGTTTACCCTAACCCATGTCCATCAAGTTGGTGACGCCATCCAGCAATCTCATCCTCTGTTGTCCCCTTCTCATCCTGCCCTCAATCCCTCCCAGCATTAGGGTCTTTTCCAATGAGTCAACACTTCACATGAGTTGGCCAAAGTACTGGAGTTTCAGCTTCAGCATCAGTTATTCCAATGAACACCCAAGACTGATCTTCTTCAGGATGAACTGGTTGGATCTCCTTGCAGTCCAAGGGACTCTCAAGAGTCTTCTCCAATACCACAGCTCAAAGCATCAATTTTTTGGCGCTCAGCTTTCTTCACCGTCCAACTCTCACATCCATACATGACCACTGGAAAAACCATAGCCTTGACTAGACGGACCTTTGTTGGCAAAGTAATGTCTCTGCTTTTAAATATGTTATCCAGGGTGGTCATAGCTTTTCTTCCAAGGAGCAAGTGTCTTTTAATTTCATGGCTGCAGTCACCATCTGCAGTGATTTTGGAGCCCCCCAAAATAAAGTCAGCCACTGTTTCCACTGTCTCCCCATCTATTTCCCATGAAGTGATGGGACTGGATGCCATGATCTTTGTTTTCTGAATGTTGAACTTTAAGCCAACTTTTTCACTCTCCTCTTTCACTTTCATCAAGAGGCTTTTTAGTTCCTCTTCACTTTCTGCCATAAGAGTGGTTTTGCCTGCATATCTAAGGTTATTGATATTCCTCCCAGGAATCTTGATTCCAGCTTGTGCTTCTTGCAGTCCAGTGTTTCTCATGATGTACTCTGCATATAAGTTAAATAAGCAGGGTGACAATATACAGCCTTGACGTAATCCTTTTCCTATTAACTATTTCAACTGCTGCTTATTCTTACTACTATTTAGCTATCAGCGATAGTCTTGTTAGCATTCTAAACTTGAAGCCATTGTTTTATCTGATAATTCTCTACTATCAGTTTCAGTAATCTAATTATTTCTTAGATTTATAGCCACTAGAATAATCCGGAAATTCATCAGTTGATACCTGAGAAAGAAACTGGTCTAGGATTTTCAAGATTTTCTTTTTGCTCCCTCTTTAGTTATATCTTAAGCTATCAAAAACATTTTCTTAAAGCACAACTTTGAAAAAGGTATCCAGGTAACAAAATATTAAAACACTCCAATGCCTTTTTGAAATAAATATTATGTTTATACAAAAAGTGTATAAAATGTTTATATAAAGAAATATATATATATATATTATATATATATATATATATATATATATATATATGTTTACACAGAATGTGGGGTTTTCCAAAGTAAACCAAAAGACCCAGTGGTTCTTTCCTATAGTAAAATTAACCCCCAAATAGCACAATAGAATACAATTACATAATATTCTAAGAAAATATTAGTCAGTTCAGTTCAGTTCAGTTGCTCAGTCGTGTCCGACTCTTTCCGACCCTATGAACCGCAGCACGTGAGGCCTCCCTGTCTGTCACCAACTCCCAGAGTTTACTCAAACTCATGCCCATCGAGTCGGTGATGCCATCCAGCCATCTCATCCTCTGTCGTCCCCTTCTCCTCCTGCCCCAAATCCCTCCCAGCATCAGGGTCTTTTCCAATGAGTCCACTCATCGTATGAGGTGTCCAAAGTATTGGAGTTTCAGCTTCAGCATCAGTCCTTCCAATGAACACCCAGGGCTGATCTCCTTTAGGATGGACTGGTTGGATCTCCTTGCAGCCGAAGGGACTCTCAAGAGTCTCTTCCAACACCACAGTTCAAAAGCATCAATTCTTTGGCGCTCAGCTTTCTTTATAGTCCAACTCTCACACCCATACATGACTACTGGAAAAACCATAGCCTTGACTAGACAGCCCTTTGTTGGCAAAGTAATGTCTCTGCTTTTTAATAAGCTATCTAGTTTGGTCATAGCTTTCCTTCCAAAGAGTAAGTGTCTTTTAATTTCATGGCTGAAATTACCATCTGCAGTGATATTGGAGTCCAAAAAAATAAAGTCTGACACTGTTTCTACTGTCTCCCCATCTATTTCCCATGAGGTGATGGAACCAGAGGCCATGATCTTAGTTTTCTGGATGTTGAACTTTAAGCCAACTTTGTCACTCTCCTTTTTCACTTTCATCGAGAGGCTTTTTAATTCCTCTTCACTTTCTGCCATAAGGCTGGTACCATCTCCATATCTGAGGTTATTGATATTTCTCCTGGCAATCTTGTTTCCAGCTTGTGTTTCTTCCAGCCCACCGTTTCTCATGATGTACTCTGCATAGAAGTTAAATAAGCAGGGTGACAATATACAGCCTTGACGTACTCCTTTTGCTATTTGGAACCAGTCTGCTGTTCCATGTCCAGTTCTAACTGTTGCTTCCTGACCTGCATACAGGTTTCTCAAGAGGCAGGTCAGGTGGTCTGGTATTCCCTTTGCTTTCAGAATTTTCCACAGTTTATTGTGATCCACACAGTCAAAGGTTTTGGCATAGTCAATAAAGCAGAAATAGATGTTTTCTGGAACTCTCTTGCTTTTTCAACGATCCAGCAGACATTGGCAATTTGATCTCTGGTTCCTCTGCCTTTTCTAAAACCAGCTTGAATATCTGGAAGTTCACAGTTCGTGTATTGCTGAAACCTGGCTTGGAGAATTTTGAGCATTACTTCACTAGCGTGTGAGATGAGTGCAATTGTGCAGTAGTGCTATTGTGCTATTTGGGGGTTCGAGCATTTTCACTCTGATATTCAATTATTAACAGTACTAATTTTTTTTCCTCTGATGCATTAAGCGTTAGACTTCTTTTCCTCAACTCCAGCATTTTATATACCTAGCTGTGAAATGTCAAAATGTGTGTGGAAGAGAGAAAAAGTGGAAAAAGGCACATTGTCTATAATTATGTTTCTCGGGGCAGACAACTTGGGTCCCTTGCATTTGCCATCATTGGTCTTGAGACTTTGGACACTTAACGTTTTCTAGCTTCACCTACCTCTTTTATAAATAACATGTATTTTAGCAGTATTATTTGCAGACTGTAAAGTCCAAGCAAAAACGTAATTGTTAGAGGGTATCAGTTAGTTTGCAGAATTCCGAGGTAACCATTAAAAAACAAAAAAACAAAAAAAACAGATGTATGTGGTATAAAAGGAAGGACAGAGCCTGAAGAGAGTCTGACAATGACTTGATTTTCCCCATAGAATCCTTTTCCTGCATAGCATCTAAGCACCAAAGACCAGGTACAACTTCAAATTTGCTCAAATCTGCTTTCCAATTTTTTATGGTACATCTGTGTAAAAGAATACAGGTTCTTACGCATACATGCTCAAACACTTCAGTCATGTCTGACTATTTGTGACCTACGGGCTGTAGCCAGCCAGGTGCCTCTGTCCATGGGATTCTTCATTCAAGAATACCGAAGTGGATTGCCTTGCCAACCTCTAGGGGTTCTTCCCATCCCAGAAATCAAACCCGTATCTCCTGCATTTCAGGCAGGTTCTTTTACCCACTGAGGCCCTGGGAAGCCCCCAAATTTAGTTTCCTGCACTGTAGAATGTGTTGTTGTTGTTGAGTCACTAAGTCGTGTCCAACTCTGAGATTCCATGGAGTATAGCCCACCAGTCTCCTCTGTCCATGGTGTTTCTCAGGCAAGAATACTGGAGTGGATTGCCAGTTCCTTTTCCAGGAGACCTTCCTGACCCAGGGATTGAACCCATGTATCCTACATTGGCAGGTGGGTTCATTACCACTGAGCCACCAGGATAGTTTCTAGAATCTGGTTTTAAACCTCTGCATTTTTTTAATTAAGGAAGATGTCCTACATTATTTATTGAATGGTCATTGGGTCATTTGACTGTAATAACAGGAAAAAGACTGTTTATGATATTATGACCACTAAGGACTCTAGTATGTCACTTACATTTTAGAGGTAGTAAGCTTTCAAATATTAGGTTTTCAGATATCAGCAAATAGCTATTTTCACTTAACTTTGCCTTGACCATGTGGGTCCTAATCAGACTTTAAAAAAAAAAAAAAAAACAAGAAAAATGTGAACTAAGCCTTTTATCTCCTTAATTTTATTCTTAGATTTTTTTTTTTTTTTCTCTTTGATGCAATGATAGGTGGGGTTGGTTTGTTAATTTTTCCTTGTGATAGTTTGTTCTTATTGTATAGAAACGCAGTAGATTTCTGCGTATTATTCGTGTGTCCTACAAATTCATTAATGAGCTCTAGTAGCTTTTTGGTGTTACCTTTAGGATGTTCTATTATAGTTATGTCATCTGTATATAGTGATAGTTTTACATTTTTTTTTTTTTTTCCAGTTTGGATTCCTTGTATTCCTTTCTTTTGTCTGATTGCTGTGGCTAGAAATCCCAATAAGATATATGGGTAGGTTATTTATTTGAGATTTTTCTGATTTCCTGAGGTAGATTTTTATTGTTATAAACTGCCTCTTTAGAAATGATTTTACTGCATCTCATAAATTTTGGATTATGTGCTTTCTTTTTCATTTATCTCCAGGTTTTTTTTTTTTTCATCTGATTTCTTCAGTGATTCACTGGCTATTTAGTAAATTATTGTGGTAAATTGCTTAGCCACACATTTTTTTTTTTTTTTTATTGTGTGCTTGTGTGGTTTTGTTGTTGTTGTTGTTGTTGATTTCTAATCTTATATATTGTAGAAAAGATGATTGATATAATTTCAATTTTCTTAAATTTACTGAGATTTATTTTGTTACCTAGCATGTGCTCTATCCTGGAGAATATTCTATGTGCATTTATAAAAGAATGCATATTCAGCTGGTCTGGATAGAGTATGATATATTTATTTGTTAAGTCCATTTGGTCTAATGCTTCATGTGAAGACAGGCCATTTATAAATTTTCTAATTTGATGACTTATTTATTGATGTCAGCAGGTTGCTAATCTCCCTGCTATTATTGGCCATTTCTCCCTTTGTGTCTGTTATTATTTGCTTTATATATGTGAATGTTATTGCTACTGACAAGTTCTTACTTTTTATCTGTTAATACTTGCTTTATGTATTTAAATGATCCCATATTGGGTGTGTGTATATATATATATATGATTGTTATACATTTTTCTACAGAGTGATCCCTTGATCATTATGTAATGTCCTCTGTGTCTCTTGTTACAGTCTTTGTTTTAAAGTTTATTTTGTCTGATGCAAGTATTCTTACACCTTTTGCAAGGAATACCTTTTTCTATCTCTTACCTTTCAATTTGTGTGTATTTACATCAGAAAAGTGTTTTTTTCCAGGGAGTATTTGGTCTTATTTTTGTATCCATTCTCACTGCGTGTCTTTTTATTGGAACATTTAACAATTTATATAAAGTGATTATTGATAATATGTATTTGTTGCCATTTTGTTAGTTGTTTGAGGTTATTTTCTGTTCTTTTTAGTTCTTTTATTCTATTTGTTGTTGTTGTTGTTGTTGTTGTTCTCTTCCCTTGTGATCTGATGCCTTTCTTTAGTATGTCTGGATTCCTTTATCTTACATGTGTATGTATATCTACTATACATTTTTGTTTTTTCATTGCCATGAGATTTATATTTAGCAATCTGTACATGATTATTTTAAGTTGTTGATCTGCTAATGTCAAACAGATCCCAACAGATCCCAATGTCAAACAAATATCCCAACATCCCTAAATCTTTAGTCCCTCCCCCACAATTACTGTTTTTGCCACCATAATTTGCATAATTTTTGGTATATCTTTTAATTGCTTACTGCGGATATAGGAAAAAAAATAGGTCATCATAAAAATGTCTACAAATCCTCTGATCATCCTTTACAATAGTTACTTTAAACAGCTTTGTGAGTTGATTACCTATCTCCACTTCACTTAGTTCTTTTAAGGTTTTAGCTTGTTCCTTATTTTGAAACTTCTTCCTTGGATTATTTTTCCTAATTCTCTTGTTTTTATTCCCATGTATCTGGTTTTTTTGTTATGCTTCTTAATCTTTAAGAAGTGGCCTTTTTAAGAGATATGCTATGTGTCCCAACAATGCATTCCTATTTGGTCAACAGAGCCATATATTCTGGGATATCCCTATGTGGGCTGCATGGGTCCTTCTGTTGTAGCAGGCTGACTACAGTGGTAATCTGGTAGGTGTGGCTGCTCTTATGTCTGGCTAATTGGCAGGACCAGGTTAAGAGGTGGCTGTTTTGGGAATTCCAGGGGCTTCTGGTGTCAGTACTGGCTCACTGGTGGACAGAAACACACACTGGCATGGCTGGTTGCAGGGCTATGGTTTGCAGATATAGGTCAGATTGCTAATGTATCAGGCTGGATCCTGACATGGCTAGTTTAGGCTCTGGGCTGTTCCAAAGCTGGTGCTTACCCCTGGTTTGTGGAACTCGATCCCAGGTTGATACATTTCCACCAGTGAATGAAGCCAGATTCTAGGCTAGTGCAGGCCCACTGGCAGGCATTCCAAGTCCTGGGGTCTCAGGCTACAGGACAACGGTGTCCCAGAGCTAGTTTTAAGGTGATAATGGTGGGACCAAGGATCTGGGATCCCCGGAACTGGTGTTGGCTTCCTGTTGGGTGGAGCTGGCTTCTGACACACTGGCTGCAGGGTCCAGGGTATCACAGAGACTGTGTTGGCCTGTGATGGTCAGAATCAAGGCCCAGTGGTTCTGTATTTTAGGGTCTTCTTGATTGTGTGTTGACTAAGTCTTCTAACAACAGGCTAGGAACTGAGGTAATCCTGGGGTAGTGCCAGTTAACTGATTTGCAGAGCTTGGTCCCTGGGTCTCTGGTTTCAGGGACCTGGTGCTCCTGGAGTTGGTACAGCAGCCCATTGGTGGGTGAGGCTTACAAAGAGGACAGTGACAGTGCACTGGTTTGTGGAACCAGATCCTGGACTCTCTGGTAGACCAAGCACATTTTGAAATGATGGTGAGCTCAAGAAGTCATGAAGAATCCTGTTGTTACTTGATGAGGCTATATACCCATCCCTATTGGTTTCAGATCAGTTCAGCTCAGACACTTAGCTGTGTCTGGCTCTTTGATACCCTATGGACTGAAGCACGCCAGGATTCTTTGTCATCACCAATCCAGGAGATTGCTCAAACTCATGTGCATTGAGACAGTGATGCCATCTAACCAGGTCATTCACCATCATCCCCTTCACCTCCTTCCCCAATCTTTCCCAGCATCAGAGTCTTTTCCAGTGAGTCAGTTCTTTGCATCAAGTGGCCAAAGAATTGGAGTTTCAGCTTCAGCATCAGTCCTTCCAATGAATATTCATGACTGATTTCCTTTAGGATTGACTGGTTTTATTTCCTTGCAGTCTAAGAGACTCTCAAGAGTTTTCTCCAACACCACAGTTCAAAAGTATCAGTTCTTCAGTGCTCAGCTTTCTTTATGGTCTAACTCTGACATCAATGCATGACTACTGGAAAAATCATAGCTTTGATTGACAGAATTTTGTTGCCAAAGTAATATCTCTGCTTTTCAGTATGCTGCGTAGGTTGGTCATAACTTTTCTATCAAGGAGTAAGCATCTTTTAATTTCATGACTGAAGTCACCATCTGCAGTGAAGTTGGAGCCCAAGAAAATAAATTTCTCACTGTTTTGAGTATTGCCTTTCTATTTACCATAAATTGACGAGGCTGGATGTCGTGATCTTCGTTTTTCAAAAGTTTTAAGCCAACTTTTTCACTCTCCTCTTTCAATTTCATCAAAAGGCTCTTTAATTCATCTTCCCTTTTAGACATAAGAGTGGTGTCATCTGCATATCTGAGGTTATTTATATTTCTCCCAGTAATCTTGATTCCAGCTTGTGATTTATCCAGCCCAGCATTTCACATGATGTACACTGCTTTTAAGTTAAATAAGCAGGGTGACAATATACAGCCTTGACATACTTCTTTCCTGATTTGGAACCAGTCCATCATTCCATGTCTGGCTCTAACGGTTGCTTCTTGACCGGCATACAGATTTCTCAGAAGGCAGATAAGGTGTTCTTGTATTCTCATCTCTTGAAGGTTTTCCCACAGTTTGCTGCCATCCACACGGTCAAAGGCTTTGGCATGTTCAATAAATGAGAAATATATGTTTTTCTGGAAATCTCTTGCTTTTTCAATGACCCAACAGATATTGGGATTTTGATCTCTAGTCCCTCTGCCTTTTCTAAATTCCACTTGAACATCTCAAAATCTCTATTCACATGCTGTTGAAGTCTTGCTTGGAGAATTTTGAACATTCACTTGCTAGTGTGTGAGATGAGTGCAATTGTGCAGTAGTTTGAGCATTCTTTGGCATTGCCTCTCTTCGGGATTGGAGTGAAAACTGAACTTTTCCAGTTCTGTGGCCACTGCCGAGTCTTCCAAATTTGCTGGTATATTGAGTGCAGCACTTACACAGCATAAAATTTTAAGATTTGAACTAGCTCAACTGGAATTCCATCCCCTCCACTAGCTTTGTTCACAGTGATGCTTCCTAAGGCCAACTGGGCTTCACACCCCAGAGTGTCTATTTCTAGGTAAGTGATCACACCATCGTGGTTATCTGGGCCATTAAGATCGTTTTTATATAGTTCTTCTGTGTATTCTTGCCACCTCTTTTTCATCCCTTCTGCTTCTGTTATGTCCACACCGTTTCTGTCCTTTATTGTGCTCATCTTTGAATGAAATGTTTTCTTGGTATCTCTAATTTTCTTGAAGAGATCTCTAGTCTTTTCCATTCTATTGTTCTCCTCTGTTTCTTTGCACTCCATAGTTAAGAAGGCTTTCTTATTGCTCCTTGCTTTTCTTTAGAACTCTGAATTCAAAAGGGTGTATCTTTCCTTCTCTCCTTTGCCTTTAGCTTCCCCTTTTCTCTCGGCTATTTGCAAGGCTTCCTTAGACAAACATTTTGCCTTTTTACATTTGTTTTTCTTAGGCATGGTCTTGGTCACTGCCTCTTACCCAGTGTCATGATCCTCTGTCCATAATTTTTCTGGTACTCTGTCTATCAAATCTAATCCCTTGAATCTATTTGTCACTTCCACTGTGTAATCATAAAGGATTTGATTTAGATCATACCTGAATGGTGTAGCAGTTTTCCCTGCTTTCTTGAACTTAAGTCTGAATTTTTCAATAAAGATTTCATTATCTTAGCCACAGTCAGCTCCCTGTCTTGTTTTTGCTTGCTTATAGAGCTTCTCCATCTTCACCTGCAAAGAATAGTCAATCTGATTTCAGTATTGACCATCTGGTGATGTCCATGTGTAGAGTCGTCTCTTGTGTTATTGGATGAGGGTGTTTGCTATAACCAGTGCATTTTCTTGGCTAAACTCGATTAGCTTCTGGTGTGCATCATTTTGTACTCTAAGGCATAACTTGCCTGTTACTCCAGCTAATTCTTGACTTCAGACTTTTGGATTGCCGGATTCTATGTTGAAAAGGATACCTTTTTTGATGTTAGTTCTAGAAGGTTTTGTAGGTCAACATAGAACTGTTGTATTCAGTGCCCCTAACCTCACAGCAGGCCACCGTCCACCCATGCCTCTGCCAGGAACTCCTGGACACTCACAGGCAAGTCTGACTGAGTCTCTTGTGGGGACACTGCTCCTTTCTTCTGGCTCCTGGTGTGCACAGTTTTGTTTGTGCCTTCCAAGAGTCTGTTCCCCAATTTTGTTGCAATTCTGCATTCAAATCTCACTGGCCTCCAACATCAAATTCCATGAGGGTTCTCAGTCCCTTTTCTGGATCCCCGGGTTGGGAAATCTGTTGTGGATCCTAGTTCTCACCAGTGCAATAATTTCTTTGGTATAATTGTTCTGCAGTTCATAGGTTGTCAGCTCAGTGGCTTTATGTTCAGGCTAACAGCAACCTCCTCCAAGAGGGCTTATGCCACATGCTTCATGTCCCAGTCTGCTGCGGCCAAAGCCCCTGTCCTCACAATGGGCCTATTTGCTTAGCCTAAGAGCTCCTAGTCCTGGTGCTGCTAGGCAGGGTCAAGTCACAGTTATAGTAAATAAGGAGTACTCCAAAATGGTGCTTGTCTGCATGTGTTCACATGGTAGAATGAGTTCCCAGAAACAGCTGCCCCAGAGTCCATGTCCTTAGGGTGAGCTCCAGTTGCCTCCTGCCTCTCCAGGAAACTCTTCAGGATCTGAAGGTAGATCTGACTCAATCTCCTTTCAAATGACTGCATCTTCCCTGCATCTTGGAGTGTGTGAGATTTTGTGAGTGCCCTTTAAGAGTGAAGTCTCTATTTGTGACAGACTTCTGTATTGCATGAAATTGAGTCTTCCTGTTCTTCAAAGCCAAACATTCTGAGGACTTGTCTTCCTGGGGCAAGATTCCCAGTCTGGAGGCCTGATATAGGGTTCAGCCCCTTTGCTCCTTGTGGAGAATCTCTGCAGTTGTAATTTTCTTATGACTTGTGATTTACCTACCTGGGGTGGTAGTCTTGATTATACAACAGCTCTTACACAACTCATCAAGGTTCCTTCTCTATACATAAAGGAGATATAAAAAACATATTTTCTTCTAGACTCTGGTCTTTTGCATCTATAGTTGTTCTTTAAATATTTGCAATTTTGGTGTGCCCATGAAAGGAAGTGAGCTCAGCATCTATATACACTGCCATCTTGTCCTAGAGTTTGTTTTCAAATCTATTTTATGAGTATTGCTACCCAAGTTTTCTTCTTGTTTGCATTTTCATGGAATATCTTTTTATATCCCTTCACTTTCAGTCTATGTGTGTCTTTAGCTCTAAAGTGAGTCTCTTGTAAGCAGTATATAGATGAGTCTTTTTTTTTTTTTTTTTGGTCCCAATCCAATCAGCCACCTTGTGGTTGATTGGAGTTATTAGTACATTTAAATTTAAAGTTATTATTGATAGATATGTAGTTGTCATTTTGTTACTCATTTTCATGTTGTTTTTGTAGTTCTTTTCTTCTTTTTTAATCTCTTCCCTCATTTTTTTTTTTTTTTTTTTTTTTAGTATTTTCTTTAGTAGTATGCTTTGTTCCTTCCTCTCTAGTTTTTATGTAGTTATAGTAGGTTTTTGGTTTGTGGTTTAGATTAATTTTATTTGTGAACCTCTGTGCCACCTGCACACGTGAGATAGAAGAAAGGGGGCAGGGCATAGCTGTCAAAAGAATAACACAGCCATTAAGAGCAGGATATAGCA
Organism: Dama dama; assembly: GCF_033118175.1. Lineage (NCBI taxonomy): Eukaryota > Metazoa > Chordata > Mammalia > Artiodactyla > Cervidae > Dama > Dama dama. The sequence continues at coordinate 3,171,638 of NC_083708.1, read as the reverse complement.
AAATGGTTAGAACCAGCTAGGCCCAAGATGGTGAAAGAGTTGACTTCTATTGAACCTTGAGCCTCATTATATACTTATTATAATATTAATTAAATGACTCATCCACAAGCACCATGACAGTTCCAAGGCCTGCCATAAAAGACCAAAAAATGGCTCATGTCCTAGCTCCTGGAAATCCCCATCCCTTCTCCAAGATAATTGGAATAATTGTACCGCTCATTCACCTACGAAATTACCCAGCCCACAAAAACTAACCATCCCCACTTCAGGTCCCCTCTAACTCCAAAGAGATAATCCCATGCACTGTGGTAACCTCTCTCACCTTCTGAAATGGCCCACAATCTGTCTGTGAAGTGTGTATCTATCCAGATAAACCTGCTTCCACTTCACTATCACTTGGTGGAATTTTTTCATGTGAGATGCTAAAGAGCCTCACTTGGTGGCTCATCCCAGGCACTCACTGGAAACCTGGGACATGATTATTTTCTCATGACACATATTTTCCTACAACACATGGATATCTGTGTCTTCAGATTAGGGAAATCTTTAGCCATAGTTTTGTCAAATGCAGTTTTCTATCCTTTTTCTTCTTTTCTCTTTCTGGAGCTCTTATAAAATGAATATTAGTAAGCTTGATATTGTATACCAATCCAGAGTACCTTAAACTAGCCTCATTTTTCAATTTTTTATTTTTACTTTTTGTTATTCTGATTGGCTGACTTCCAGTATTCTATCTTCTAGATCATTTATTCATTCTTCTGTATCACCTAATATTCTGCTAATTTTTCTAATGTGTTTTTCATTTCAGTTATTGTATCCTTAACTGGTTGTTTTTTATATTTTCAAGTTCTTTCTTAAAACTCTTGTATGGAAGAAGCCAACACAACATTGCAAAACAATTACCCTCCAAAAAAAAAAAAAAAAAGAGAGAGAATATTATCTCTGTGTTCATTTATTCTTTCCCCTAATTTAGTTATTATTCTTATTACTATTGCTTTGGACTCTTTATCTCTTAAATTGTTTATTTCCCTTTCATTAGGTTTTTTTCATGGATTCTTCCTTTTTCTTTCATTTGAAACAAATTCCTCCACACTTTCATTTTGTTAACTTTCTCTTTCTCTGTGAAACTAGGTAAAATGGTTTTCTACCCCAGTCTTGCTGTGTCCTTTTGTGGGAGTGTCCATGTACAGTCTATGTGTGCTCAGCAATTTTGATGGAAGATCTGAATCTGAAGTGAGCAGGGGCCACATCTTCCCTCAGGGTGTCCTGTCAGCTATCACCTTGTTGTGAAGTGGGGCTGGAGATGGAAAGGCTAGAGCCAAAGGCAGGTGTGAGGTGGATTTCTCCTCTGCTCAGTGGATATCCCCACCTTGTTGGGGCAAAAGCAGAACCTGAGAGGCTGGAATAGGATCCATGAGACAGCAGGGTTGCCTCTGTGTGTATGATGGCAGAGTCTGCCTTCACTGAGTTAGTGGCAGAAGCCAGAGGGTTGATGTTTAGCTCTTGAGATGGTTGCACTCCTGCCAATAACGTGAGCCTCTGCCCTGGAGCTACTTTCACTCATTCTATGTGTGAACAGGGACATGAATCCTGGCAAAGGCTGCCTCTGCCTTTGTCATGCAGGTCTAAGTGTGTGCTCTCTCTCTGGCACCAGCAGCCTCCATCCCACTGGAGAGCAGCATGAGGGGCTGGAGCAGGTGCCTGGTATAGGCTGGGATGTGCATTGGAGAGGTCTCAGCAAACAGGTCAGAACTGCACAAGCTTTCAATGTGCTGCCTTGGCTCTGTACCGGGAGTAAGTAAGCATGTGCACATGTTTTTAAGGAGTAGTCTTCATTTCTTACAACCCTCCTATTGGTCCCATTTATTTTCAAATTGATTTTCAAACTTGCTAAGGTGACTCACATTCTTGGTATCAGACCCTAGGGCTAGGGTGCCTAATATGTGGCTTGACCTTGATCCCCAGGGAGGGTCTCTAAGTCTGTAACACTTCCTTCTCTTCTGTGTCCCTGCTAGGAGTGTGGGTCTCAAGCAAGTCACTTCTCCTGCCTTCCTAACCACTTCTGTGTGGCTGTTTCTTTACAGCGTTGGTTGTAGAAGAACCTTCTTTCCAGCTTGTTTTGGCAAAAGTTGCCCCACATGTATATGTATTCTGATGTATTCGTGGGGGCAGCTGAGCTCAGCATTGCCCTATTCTGTCATTTTCTGTGCACTGTATCCTTAATGCAATGAATTCCAAACTACTTATCTAAGTTGTAGATATGTATAAATAATTACTATGTGAATAAATTCAAAGAAAAATAACCCTCAGTTGATAAAGTTTGTCAGCAGGCATATAAAACAGAACTTTAATCTGAGTGGCATGTAATTATCAACCCCAGAATCATGAACTATTCTCTGTTTTGCATATACTCAGTAAAATATAATTAAGAAAATAACTGTAACCTGTGCAAATCTTAAAGCAGAATCCTGTGGAGATTTTGTCAGTGAAGTGACTTCCAATGACAGTCCTAGATATGCTAAGTCCTTCTGCTCACATGAATGACTCACAAAGGTCATTGAGGATGATGACGGATCCATCAGTAATTCAGAGATTAGAGAACCACAAAGGTGAGACCAGTATAAGGGGATCAGAAGGGAAGATGCAGATAAGAGAAAAAAAGGCTTCAGAATAGTGTTAGAATTGTAAAACAAACAAACAAACAAAAACATCACTCTCTGTAAAGTAAAGGTAGTTATATTCAGCCCAAGTCTTGTCTCATTAAAGAGTCAAGAAAGATTATCCAGGATCTAGAATAGATGATTCTTTGAGAACCAGGCGTTCTCATTGATCCTCACCAACAATCCAAAAAATGGCTTATTTTGAACTCAAAAAATCTAAGCTAAGTGTGTATTACTTTTGCTTTACCTGGGAGATAGTTAGAAATTGGCCTGCAGAGCAGTTGCAGAGAGAGAAAAATTATGTTTCCTAGGATGTTGCTTTGAGGAAGACAGCTCCAGGTGAGAGAGCTCTCGACAGCCCTCCCATATTTAGGACAAAACAGAGACCATGGCAGGGTTAATCAGTCATAGCAAATTGTCCAGCTTCTTACAAAAAGAGCAGGTGAATTGTACTATCATACCAAAGGGCATCAGGCAACCTTCAAGAAGATTCAGAGAATCAGGATGATGAACAAAGGATGAACCAACAAAATTTATCCATATAAGAAGCATATTAGCTTATATATAATCTGGACAGAAGACTTCTGAGAATGGATCTTGTGGTAGAACTGATTAAAAATGCTTGAGAGTTATCCATGGAAACAGCATGATGGATATAAGAAAGCTAATGGGCCCTAAATTCTTTAATGACATTCTTCCAACAATTTTTGGTTAAAAAACCATATAGGTGTATGATTGTACTATTTTATTGTTAGTGTTTTAAAGTATATCCCTAATAGAATTTTTGAAGTATGAGAAGTGAATGTTCTAATGTTTGCTTCTCACACCCAGGGACTCCTATTTTGTTCCCCTAAAGAGCTACTTTAATCCTTGGGAGGCTGCTCCCAAGAATATATGTGACACTTGAAACAAAATGGAATGAGATGATCAGATGCATATTCCTCTGGTTTCAGTTTAAGAAATTAAATTTGATTCTCCCCCACTTAGAGATGCTTTTGAAATATATTCCATATAAAACAAGCAAGATAGTCACAATATGTATGTTTGCCCTAAAACTGAGAATATTATGAATTAAAGATTTGTCAATATGTAATCTTCACCATATTAAAAAAAAAAAGAGAGAGAGAGAGAAAAAAAAAAGGTGAAGTTTCTCTCTCATTAACTTTTTTATATAGTGATGCATTTTTTTCTGGAACCCAGTGACTAATAAGTTTTAAATCATTAGTTCTTAAGTGTGTGTGCCCAACACATACAGCATCTTCGTTTGGGGAGAAAAATGTGTTTTGAAACTTCTTAGAGGTGGAATTTACACAATGTTATAAATGTCCTAAATACCATTTCAATACACACTTCAAAATAGTTCATTTTCTATTCAGATGAATTTTTTCTCAATAAAATTGCTTAATAAAATAAATTCCTTGTTTTGCTTTGCACATCTTAAATCTCTGTTCCCCTACTAACATCATAAATAATTGATGTTGCATATTTTGACATATATTTACCTAATTTTTAAATCCCTATTTTCCCATTATTTTACTAATACCATGCATTTTTATTACTTCTTTCAGAACAACCACTGTAAGACTTAAATAATTTTTCCTAAAATTTTAGGAAAACTCAGACTATCTTTAAGAGATAATATGTAAGAAAGAAAGGATGAAAGAATAGTTTCTTTTTTAAAACTTTGAGAGTCTATTATCAAATATGATGAGTATACATCATCTTCCCATAAGGACAAGGAAGGTCAGTAGAATGACACATGACCTTCTGTTTCCTCTTATGTTGCATGTAAGAATATGATTTTGTAGAAAAAAGAAAAACAAAAAACAAAAACAGAAACTTTCTAATATCTATTTTGAATTTTTAATAGCAAACATATCTATTCCCAGTAATTTGATAATGTTGAACTGAAAAGTCTTTCTGAAAATACTGCTTAAGAGCCTCTAATATGCAATGTATAGTCAAATATAAGTTTTTAAAAATTCAGATGATTAAAATATTCATCTATTCTTTTTCTTATTGCCGCTCTTGTTGTTTAGTCACTAAGTCATATCTGACTCTTTGTGATCCCATGGACTGTAGCCTGCTAGGCTCCTCAGTCCGTGGAACACTGGAGTGGGTTGTCATTTCCTTATTCATGGGTTCTTTCCCACCCAGGAATCAAACCCAGGTCTCCTTCTTGTCAGGTGATTCTTTACCACTGAGCCACCTGGGAAGCCCCAATTCTTTCTTTACTCTTCTTTTAATTAATAATAAATATTTTTTCCAAGATAAAAATTTCTGGGTCATAATTTTTTTCTTCCTCAAAGAACTGGTTTTTACTCATTTATATTCTAAAACTAGTATAATTTTAGTCTTCATATATAGCGTTCTTCACTCAGCCATATCCAAGTCTTTGCGAATCCATGAACCCACCAGGCTCCTCTGTTCCTCAAATTCTCCAGGCAAAAATACTGGAGTGGGTAGCCATTCCCTTCTTCAAGAGATCTATCTGACCCAGGGCTTGTACCTGGGTCTCCCACATTGCAGGCAAATTATCTGCCATCTGAGCCACCAGGGAGGCCCTCTTCATATATAATGTATTTGCACTTTATACACATGTACATTTGACAATTGCTGCCTCAATTTTAGCTTGTTTTTATTTTTATTACTTGGAGGCTACCTACTTTACAATATTGTAGTGGTCTTTGCCATACATTGACATGAATCAGCCATGGATTTACAAGTGTTCCCTATCCCAATCCCACCTCCCGCCTCCCTCTCCATCCCATCCCTCTGGGTCTTTCCAGTGTACCAGCCCTGAGCACTTGTCTCATGCATTCAACCTGGGCTGGTGATCTGTTTCACCCTTAATAGTATACTTGTTTCAATGCTATTCTCTCAGAACATCCCACCCTCGCCTTCTCCAACAGAGTCTAAAAGTCTATTCTGTATATCTGTGTCTCTTTTTCTGTTTTGCATATAGGGCTACCGTTACCATCTTTTTAAATTCCATATATATGTGTTAGTATACTGTATGGGTCTTTATCTTTCTGGATTACTTCACTCTGTATAATGGACTTCAGTTTCATCCACCTCATTAGAACTGATTCAAATGAATTCTTTTTAATGGCTGAGTAATATTCCATGGTGTATATGTACCACAGCTTCCTTATCCATTCGTCTGCTGATGGGCATCTAAGTTGCTTCCATGTCCTGGCTATAATAAACAGTGCTGCGAGGAACATTGGGGTACATGTCTCTTTCAAGGTCTGGTTTCCTCAGTGTGTATGCCCAAAAGTGGGATTGTTGGGTCATATGGCAGTTCTATTTCCAGTTTTTTAAGAAATCACACTTTTCTCCATAGTGGCTGTACTAGTTTGCATTCCCACCAACAGAGTAAAAGGGTTCCCTTTTCTCCATACCCTCTTCAGCATTTATTGCTTGTAGACTTTTGGATAGCAGCCATCCTGACTGGCGTGTAATGGTTTCTCATTGAGGTTTTGATTTGCATTTCTCTGATAATGAGTGATGTTGAGCATCTTTTCATGTGTTTGTTAGCCATCTGTATGTCTTCTTTGGAGAAATGTCTGTTTAGTTCTTTGGCGAACTTTTTGATTCAGTTGTTTATTTTTCTGGAATTGAGCTGCAGGAGTTGCTTGTATATTTTTGAGATTAATCCTTTGTCTGTTGCTTTGTTTGCTATTATTTTCTCCCAATCTCCCTGTCTTTTCACCTTGCTTCTAGTTTCCTTTGTTCTACAAAGCTTTTAAGTTTCATTAGGTCCCATTTGTTTATTTTTGCTTTTATTTCCAATATTCTGGGAGGTGGGTCATAGAGGATCCTACTGTGATTTATGTCAGAGAGTGTTTTGCCTATGTTCTCCTCTAGGAGTTTTATAGTTTCTGGTCTTACATTTAGATCTTTAATCCATTTTGAGTTTATTTTTTTGTATTGTGTTAGAAAGTGTTCTGGTTTCATTCTTTTACAGGTGGTTGACCAGTTTTCCCAGCACCCCTTGTTAAAGAGGTTGTCTTTTTTCCATTGTATATTCTTGCCTCCTTTGTCAAGGATAAGGTGTCCATAGGTTTGTGGATTTATCTCTGGGCTTTCTATTCTGTTCCATTGATCTATATTTCCATCTTTGTGCCAGTACCATACTGTCTTGATGACTGTGGCTTTGTAGTATAGTCTGAAGTCAGGCAGGTTGATTCCTCCAGTTCCATTCTTCTTTCTCAAGATTACTTTGGCTATTTGAGGTTTTTTGTATTTCCATACAAATTGTGAAATTATTTGTTCTAGTTCTGTGAAAAATACTGTTGGTAGTTTGATAGGATTGCATTGAATCTATAGATTTCTTTGGGTAGTATAGTCATTTTCACAATATTGATTCTTCCAATCCATGAACATGGTATATTTCTCCATCTATTTGTGTCCTCTTTGATTTCTTTCATCAGTATTTTATAGTTTTCTATATATAGGTCTTTCATTTCTTTAAGTATTTTATTGTTTTTGTTGCAATGGTGAATGGTATTGTTCCCTTAATTTCTCTTTCTGTTTTCTCATTGTTAGTGTATAGGAATGCAAGGGATTTCTGTGTGTTAATTTTATTTCCTGCAACTTACTATATTCATTGATTAGCTCGAGCAATTTTCTGGTAGAATCTTTAGGATTTTCTATGTAGAGGATCATGTCATCTGCAAACAGTGAGAGTTTCACTTCTTTTCCTGTCTGGATTCCTTTTATTTCTTTTTCTGCTCTGATTGCTGTGGCCAAAACTTCCAACACTATGTTGAATAGTAATGGTGAGAGTGGGCACCCTTGTCTTGTTCCTGATTTTAGGCGAAACGCTTTCAGTTTTTCACCATTGAGGATAATGTTTGCTGTGGCTTTGTTATATACAGCTTTTATTATGTTGAGGTATGTTCCTTCTATTCCTGCTTTCTGGAGTGTATTTTATCATAAATGAATGTTGAATTTTGTCAAAGGCCTTTTCTGCATCTATTGAGATAATCATATGGTTTTTATCTTTCAATTTGTTAATGTGGTGTATTACATTGATTGATTTGCAGATATTAAAGAATCCTTCCATTCCTGGGATAAAGCCCACTTGGTCATGATGTATGATCTTTTTAATATGCTGTTGGATTCTGTTTGCTAGAATTTTGTTAAAGATTTTTGCATCTATGTTCATCAGTGATATTGGCCTGTAGTTTTCTTTTTTTGCGTGGCATATTTGTCTGGTTTTGGAATTAGTGTGAAACCTTTTTTTCCAGCCCTTCACTTTCAGTGTATATGTGTCCCTTGTTTTGAGGTGGGTCTCTTGTAGACAGCATGTATAGTCTTGTTTTTGTATCCATTCAGCCAGTCTTTGTCTTTTGGTTGGGGCATTCAACCCATTTACATTTAAGGTAATTATTGATAGTTATGGTCCTGTTGCCATTTACTTTGTTGTTTTGGGTTCATGTTTATACAACCTTTCTGTGTTTCCTGTCTAGAGAAGATCCTTTAGCATTTGTTGAAGAGCTGGTTTGGTGGTGCTGAATTCTTTCATCTTTTGCTTGTCTGTAAAGCTTTTGAATTCTCCTTCATATCTGAATGAGATCCTTGCTGGGTACTGTAATCTGGGTTGTAGGTTATTCTCTTTCATTACTTTAAGTATGTCCTGCCATTCCCTTCTGGCCTGAAGAGTTTCTATTGAAAGATTAGCTGTTATCCTTATGGGAATCCCCTTGTGTGATATTCGTTGTTTCTCCCTTGCTGCTTTTAATATTTGTTCTTTGTGTTTGATTTTGTTAATTTGATTAATACATGTCTTGGCATGTTTTGCCTTGGGTTTATCCTGTTTGGGACTCTCTGGGTTTCTGGGACTTTTGTAACTATTTCTTTCCCCATTTTAGGGAAGTTTTCAGCTATTATCTCCTCGAATATTTTCTCATGGCCTTTCTTTTTGTCTTCTTCTTCTGGGACTCCTATGATTTGAATGTTGGGGCGTTTCACATTGTCCCAGAGGTCCCTGAGGTTGACCTCATTTCTTTTGATTCTTTTTTCTTTTTTCCTCTCTGCTTCATTTATTTCCACCATTTTATCTTCTACCTCACTTATCCTATCTTCTGCCTCCATTATTCTACTGTTGGTTCCCTCCAGAGTGTTTTTGATCTCATTTACTGCATTATTCATTTTTAATTGACTCTTTTTTATTTCTTCTAGCTCCTTGTTAAACATTTCTTACATCTTCTCAATCCTTGTCTCCAGGCTATTTATCTGTAACTCCATTTTTTTTTTCAAGATTTTGGATCATTTTTATTATCATTATTCTAAATTATTTTTCAGGTAGACTCCCTATCTTCTCCTCTTTTGTCTGGCTTGGTGGGCATTTTTCATGTTCCATTACCTGTTGCGTATTTCTCTGACTTTTCATCTTGTTTAGATTGCTGTGTTTGGAGTAGCCTTTCTATATTCTGGTGGCCTGTGGTTCCTTTTTATTGTGGAGGTTTCTCCCAGTGGGTGGGGTTGGATGATTGGCTTGTCAAGGTTTCTTGGCTAGGGAAGCTTGTGTCCATGTTCTGGTGCATGGAACTGGATTTCTTCTCTCTGGAGTGCAATGGAGTGTCCAGTAATGAGTTTTGAGATGGGTCTATGTGTTAGGTGTGACTTTGGGCAGCTGCATATTGATGCTCAGGGCTATGTTCCTGCATTGCTGGAGAATTTGCATGGTATGTCTTGCTCTGGAACTTATTGGCTCTTGGGTGGTGGTTGGTTTCAGTGTAGGTATGGAGGCTTTTGGATGATCTCTTAATACTTAATGTTCCCTGTAGTCAGGAGTTCTCTGGTGTTCTCAGGTTTGGGGCTTAAGTCTCCTGCCTCTGGATTTCAGTCTTATTCTTCCAGTAGCCTCAAGGCTTTTCCAACTATATAGCACTGATAATAAAACTTCTAGGTTAATGGTGAAAAGATTGTCCACAGTGAGGGACACCCAGAGAGGTTCACAGAGTTACATGAAGAAGAGGAGAGGGAGGAAGGAGATAGAGATGAGGAGGAGGAGAAAAAGGGGGACTCAAAAGGAGAAAGACAGATTTACACAGTACTCTGTTCCCTAAGTGTTCTCCGTAGCCCAGAACTCCCACAGAGATTCACAGAATTGGATTGAGAAGAGAAGGTGGAGGAAGGAAATAGAGGTGGTCTGGGGGAGAAAAAGGCGAGTCATAAGGGAGAGAGAGTAATCATCACACTCCTGAGTAAAAATAGGTACTGAATATTGGATTCTTAAATGTACAAAGTTGATATCAAATGCTGAAAAACAAAGATTAAAAATCTAGAGTAGAGGTTAGACTCTTAAAAATACAATATTAAAAACAAAAACATAAAAAAATTAAGAAATATATATGTAGTTTGCTTTAAAAATAGGGTCTTTTTTTTTTTTTTTTTTTTTTTTGGTAAGGTTATAGTGAAATGAAAATGAAAATTAAGGAGTAATAGAGGAGTAATAGAGGAGTTTAAAAGAAAAAAGGGAAAAAATTTTAATTAAAAAAAGGTAAAAATATATGAAAATGAAAATTAAGGAGTAATAGAGGAATAATAGGGAATTTAAAAAAAAATAAAAGAAAAAAAATTTTAATTTAAAAAAGTAAAAAATATATCTAGGAATTTCTCTGGAGCTGTTGCGGGCAGTGTGGGTTTGGTTCAGTTTTAGATAGCTCCTTGTTCCAGCTTACACTTCTTGATATCTATAGGCCCCTTCTGGTGTGGTCGGATTTTAATCTGTTGCACCAGTCACTTCTGAAGTGGTTCCCTTTGTTTATTTGGCTTCTGTTTGCAGGTCTCTTACGTGTCTAATATACACCCTGACACAAGCGGGCGGAGGTGGTCTCTTGTTGAGGTTCGCTTGTTCAGTCGCGCTGCGGGGAGGGAGGGGCGCTGCAGACAAATGTCACCGGCCTGTGTGGGGAGCACTCGCAGTGTTCCGGCCACACTGGGTTTGCCCCTGCTCATGGGTGTGTGCTTTCCCTGTCTACACTGCTCAGGCTCCAGGCTGCTCTATAGGGAGTGGGCCCTGAGTTGCCTGCAATTCTAGTTTTCGGGTACTCCACAAAAGCGCAGACTCAGTTGGGCCTCCATTTTGTGCCTTCCCTGGCCCAAGCAGCTCAGGCAGCCAGGAGCTTGACAAGCACACTTTCCCCGGATGCAGGGCGCCTTATCCCCTCCGCGGTCCCAACCCCAGTTTCCGCGCATGCCGGTTGGGTGCGCCTTGTGTCTGTTCTGGGGAGCTGGTCTCTAGCCATGACCCTCCCGGTGGATGTCAACCATCCAGAATCTTAGGAAGTCTTTGGTTAGAAATTGGGAGCCTGTTTGCAGTTTGGTAGGGGATGCCATCTCTAGGGCTGAGTTTGCCCCTTTCCCCTCCCCCCTGCCTCCTGCCTCCAGCGGGGGATGGGCCAGCTAGCTCTTCTCTGGAATTGTTAAGTCTTTCTTTTGTTCTGCGAACGGGCGGCAGTGTGTTTGGTTAGTGCGCTTTTCGCCGGCTAATTTTCTCTCTCTTGCTATCCTACAGTTTAAGTTGCTATCTCACGGTGGGTCCCTCCGATTGCCCTCAGGGCATTCAGGCCGGGTCCTTACCCTAAGCAATGCCGCCCGCTCCTCTCTGTTCAGCCCGCACTTGCTGGTGGTGGATGTGAGCATCTGGGGTACTTTTTGGCTGGGAGTTGCTTTTAGGCATGTAATCTGTGGGTTTTATTTATTTTTCCTCCCAGTTAGGTTGCCCTCTGAGATTTGAAAACTTCCCCGAGACCCGCCAGGGAGAGGGTTTCCTGGTGTTTGGAAACTTCCTCTATTACGACTCCCTTCCCGGGATGGGTCTCCATCCCTAGCTCTTTTGTCTCTCTTTTTATCTTTTATATTTTGTCCTATCTCCTTTCGAAGACGATGGGCTGCTTTTCTGAGCACCTGATGTCCTCTCCTAGCAATCAGAAGTTGTTTTGTGCAGTTTGCTCAGCATTCAAATGTTCTTTCAATGAATCTGTAGGGGAGAAAGTGTTCTCCCCGCCCTATTCCTCTGCCATCTTAGCTCCTCCCTCTCAATAAATTATTTTTGATAGCTTATTCATCAATGTGCATGGTAGATTAGTTAGATTTTAATCTACTTTCATAAATTCCAATACTGATCTCATGCAAGTAATGACCAGTGCTCTGTTTTCTATTAACAGTGCTGTTTTGACTGTGAGCACTTTTAAGATCTATCCTAACAAACACCCAAAATAGCCCACATTGAGTAGGTAATAAAATGCCTTGATGTGTCACCTATATGTGGTCTTGGAAGATCTGATAACTGATGAGAAGTACAAAATGAAGAGCAGGTGCTCCTCACACCAAGTCATAGACAACTTGGGATTTAAATTTCTTTTAACTGGAAAATCCGATTTATGAATTAGTGTGTGTGACTCTGGTGGTGTTCAGCTCATTTCTTGATTTCTTTGCCAACTAGAAAAAAATAATTCAATGATGTTGCCAGATGGCATGCTTAAGATTTTGTTGTTTCTGAAGCTCATTGAATGGCAAAATGTCTGTTTTATTTTTCTAAATGTTAGAAAATAAGATTCTTCATAACAGTTCAATTTGATCAAAGATAATTAAGCAATATTTCTCATCAGCATTCTCAGTCTATAAAGACAGAAATATATGTCAACACTTACTAAGAGAATTGTCTGTGCACTATAAAATTGTCTTACAGTAGAAATAGGAAATGATTTAATAGTATTTTTATTTGTTAGCATAAAATAATGATAAGCAAACTATGATATCAACTACAGGGATATCAACTATGATACAATATCAAAATATGATACCAACTATAAGGAGCAATATTTTGTTATTTTCTGTTCTTTTTTTCTGTTTATATTGTGCTTTGTTTATTTTGTTTTGAAATAAGAATGATTCTTCACTTATTTCCAGATTCTTCTTTATGATGATTCTAAACATTTCAGGCCTTATATTATAGACAGAATTTGCAGATCAAATTTCCAGAGTAAAAAAATCAAGTAAATTCTCTAGAAAAAGTGTTATTTAAACAATGACCAGTTAACACTAATGTTTTCCACAAATACCTCAAGTCATATACCTTGTGATCTCATGAGACTAAAATAACAATTCATTTGAAAAACAGAATAAAAATAGATAATTTGATGTAGAGAACATACTAAAATATCAGCAGTTAAGAATAGCATGTACTATTTAGAAAATGTTGAAGTTCAACAGTAACTTTATCAAAATCTACAATACACAGAAATAAGAAATTTACATGGAAGATTTTTACTTACATAATTTTACCAATTATGTAGTTTGGTCAGAAATAATCAAATTTCTTAAATTTAATCAAAAATCAAAAAAGCATTTGTTTTGAACCTGATGCATTTCATTTTTAGTCACTTGTGGTTTTGTAGATTTCATACTCAACTTGGAGTATGGGAAGCTTTGACAAAACTGGAGAACTCTGTGAGTGTGATCTGCCTCCCTGTGTCTGAATGAATGTATTTTCTCTGAGGTCCTGTAACTCTCAGGAGGAGGTTTTGAGGGAGAGGTAACAAGTTAATAACTCACTGATCTTTTTCCTAGTCTTGAGGGATGCCTTTTGCATCACACACTTAAAGTGCATTTTCTTTTTCCTTCTCATGGGAATCCCTAACATAAGCTCCTTAAGCAAATTTAGACATTAAAAAATTGAGGACTAGATGACTGCGTTTAATGAATCCCAACCTCAGACATGAGCTATAAGCTGCAAAGTATTCCTAACTTTGCCATGGGTAATGGACACCCTCAGGCTAGATCCAAGTCACTGGGGAAAAAATGGTAGGGTTTCCCTATTTGAAAACCATATGTAACCAAAAAACCTAAGAACTTTGCACACACAATACCACTAAATAGAATCCCATTCATTGTCATATAGTTCTAAAAAAAAGAAAGAAAGAAAGAGAAACAACTTCTAATAGAAATAATGAATTTTCTTTCATATAGAATTTATACTATAATTGACTATTTCTCATTAACACTATGTGTCTTGCTTGTAAGTCAGTAACAACAACAACAAAATAGATGTGATATCAGTTCTTTCTTGACAGCTTCTGATCATTTGGCTTTTAGCTGGATCTACAAAGTTACTGTGTTTGACAGACATAAAAGATCTTCCCTGGTGGCTCAGCAGTAAAGAATCTGCCTGCAATGCAAGAGACATGGAGGTGTGGATTTGATCCCTGGGCCTGGAAAATCCAATCCACCCCAGTATTCTAGCCTGCAAAATCCCATGCATAGAGAAAGAGAAAGTGCACCCAAGCAAGTGAAAGATGACAACCAGAGTGAAGGCACAAACTTCCTGTTGCAGAGGAATCTTATCTGCTCTGCTTAATTTTACTGGAATGTAGGTTTAATTAGAAAGCTAAATAAGACTAAAATAAAAAGTAGAACTGAAAATAACTGACACAAAAGGTATTTTGCTCTGCTTTCATAGATCACCTGTTCCCAAAGATGAGCAGAATTTTAAAGATTTAATAAATGTTAAAAATACAAGCAAACTAATAATTCTCTGTCTTGTAAATTTCATGGCCCTAGAGAAAGTATGAGTCTAAATGTCTAAGATAAGTCATTTTCTTTATTTTTCATTTTCTTATGTTGAAAGTATCATCTGACAAATAGTGTGAACTTTGTAGGAGCCAAACCACAACACATTCCAGCCCAGAAAATTCATTATTAGACTTCCTCATAAATGTATTTCACTTAGATTTATTGTAGTCTCAGTAGCTTGATGTAGTTTGCAGCAATCATTTTCTCCTTATATAGTTTTCATTAGTCATAAAATGAGACTAAAAAGCATTACTTCTCATTTGATGATTTTTTTTTTTTTCATAATATCAATGTTGCTTATATTTTTCCACTACAAAATAGATTATACAGCTTTAAAAGAGTTAGTGTAGGATCCTAACATTTGTGATAAACTACAGTTTGGAACTTTTGAGAATTGGAGGGATGGTGATATACTTTTTAAGGGTTTTTTGTACATAGTAACTGTTTAATACTATTTAGGACAGTAATCAAGGCATTATGTTAGAAAGCAAAGTTTCAGATCCTTCTGGGTATAGAAAAGTAGTGATTCTTCATGGAAACTTCTGCCAAGCAGCAATAGATTCAACTAGTATGAGAAGAAAACAACTTTGAATACCTTGGTAGATCAGCAATCTGGCAGATATTATCAGCTTTTAGAATACCTAGCTACCATGAAAAAGAAATCTAGAAAGATGGAACTGATGATCCTGTTTGAAGGACAGTAATGGAGACTCAGACATAGAAAAGAGATCTGTGGACACAGTGGGAGAAAGAGAGGGTGAGACAAAGAGAGTAGCATTGAGACATATTGCTGTTGTTCAGCCACTCAGTCATGTCTGACTCTTTGACAACCCATGGATTGCAGCATACCAGGCTTCCCTGTCCTTCACCATCTCCCAGAGCTTGCTCAAGCTCATGTCCATTGAGTCAGTGATGCCATCTTACCATCTCATCCACTGCTGTCCGCTTCTCCTCCTGTCTTCAATCTTCTCCAGCATCAGGTGGCCAAATTATAGCTTCAACATCAGATCTTCAGGACTGATTTCCTTTTGAATGGACTAGTTTGATCTCCTTGCAGCCCAAGGGACTCTCAAGAGTCTTCTCCAACACCACAGTTCAAAAGCATCAATTCTTTAGCACTCAGCCTTCTTTATGGTCCAATTCTCACGTCCATTCCTGACTACTGGAAAAACCATACCTTTGACTATGTGAACATTGGCAGGCAAAGTAATGTCTCTGCTTTTTAATATGCTGCCCAGCTTTGTTATAACTTTTCTTCCCAGGAGCAAACATCTTTTAATTTCATGGCTGCAGTCACCATATGCAGCAATTTTGGAGTCCAAGAAAATAAAATCTGTCACTGTTTGCATTGTTTACCCATCTATTTGCCATGAAATAATGAGACTGGATGTCATAATCTTAGTGTTTTGAATGTTGAGTTTTAAGCCAGCTTTTTCACTCTCCTCTTTCACTTTCATCAGGAGGCTCTTTAGTTCTTCTTTGTTTTCTGCCATAAGGGTGGTGTCCTCTGGATATCTGAGATTATTGACATTTCCACTGGCAAACTTGCTTCTAGTTTGTGATTCATCCAGCCCAGAATTTTGCATCATGCACTCTGCATATAAGTTACATCAGCAGGGTGACAACACACAGCCTTAAACAACATTGCATGTTCCTATGCAATGTTGTTCTTTACATCATCAAACTTTACTTTCACCACCAGACACATCCACAGCTGGACATTTTTACACTTTGGCTCAGCCTCTTCCTTCCTTTTGAAGCTATTCCTCCTCTCTTCTCCATTAGCATATTGGGCACCTACCAACTGGGAGACTTCATCTTTCAGTGTCATATATTTTTGACTTTTCATACTGTGCATGAGGTTTTCAAGGCAAGAAGGCTGAAGTGGTTTGCCATTCCCATCCCAATGGTCCATGTTTTTATCTCAACTCTCCACAATGACCTGTCCTTCTTTCGTGGTCCTACATGGCATGACTCATAATTGCAGTGAGTTAGACAAGGCTGTGATCCATGTGATCAGTTGTCCTGTGATTTTGGTTTTCATTGTTTGTCCTCTGATAGGTGAGGATGAAAGGCTTGTGGTTGTTGAGGCTTCTCCTTTGTCCTTGAATGTGGGGTATACTTTATCATATGTAAAATAAATAGCCATGGGAATTTACTGCATAACACAGGGAGCTCAACCTGGTGCTCTGTGATAATCTAGAGTGGGGGATGAGGTGGGAGATGAGAGGAGGCTTCAAGAGAGAGAGTGGCTTATTCATGTTGATGTATTGCAGAAACCAACACAATATTGTAAAGCAATTAAACTCAAAAAAAAAAAAAAAATCAAAGAACAAAAAAATAAATAAATAAAGGAAAACATGAATTTGCTCTCACAAGATAATAACTGCAGTAAAATTAAAACAAAATTTAAAAAGTAAAACCAAAAATTCAATTTTCAAATTAAAACCAGGAGGAAAAAAAGAAAAAAAAGATGCCTAGCCCGATCTGTCAGGTAATCATGCATTTTTATATTAGCACCATATGCATTATTATATGTTGTCATGATAAGTATGTTCATCTTTGACCTTTATAGGAAAGTCTATATCTATATCTAAATCTATATCTCAGCCCATAAAGTGTCTGTCTTCTTTGGTTGAAATATGTGAACAGTTGCTCTTATGTTTGACCTTTCTTACTCTCTTGTTTAGATTTTAAATTTCTGTATTAAAAGTTCCTCTAAGAAATAGTATCACAGCATGGTTTTATTTTTGTAATTTGAGTTAATAGCTTTAGCTTTCAAAGACCAAACATTGATTATTACAAGGCCGTTGAGATTTTACTGAAGTGATTGCTGTATGACTGACCCCTACAACTTGAATAATGAGACAGACTTTGATTATTTGTAGCTATAGTAGGCCATCATTTCAAAGGAAAACAGAAACCTCTGGTTCAACAGTAGGGAAAAAACAATTGTTTTAAAACTTAACAAAATAAAGCAATTTTCCTTTTTCCCTTGGTCTCTCCCTAAATTTGTCACAATGTTTTTCACTTGCTAGTATTTTTGTTTAAAAGAAAATTATTTTTTTCACATGTTAGCATGAATTTTACTATTGATTTTTATGTAGTGCAGTGTTGATTTTAAATATATATATATTGTCACATTTCAGAATCACCAAACCTTCTCAGTAAATATTTCATTCTCACCAGAATAGTAGAAAGCCTATACGAGTAATTCTACTCTTTAGTTAATGTCTTGATCATATGACCATGCTACCAATCTCTTTATTTTGGCATAATGAGTTCAGAAAGGAATAAAAGTGGAACCATGACTTTTGGCATAGATGGTTGGCTAATACAGGGAAATGACAGATAAGAAAGGATGTGACAGAGCTACTTGATGATGCATGTTTCTTAAATCAAGGAGTCCTTCTTGAATGTACAGCAAGATTGGTTCAGATGCAAAGTGTGTCCTCCCAAGGTTGTCATGATCCTAGCACAGTTACTCACGGGAGATACATGGGGTTTGAGCCTTGTTGAACTTCTGCACATTGTTGGTCTGCAGATTGTGCACTCACAGGGACTTGGGCATGCTGTACACAAATGGAGTGGTCTGGCACATGGGCATACAGCACTGTCTTGTCAAACCTCAGACAAAATGCAAATTCCAAGATATTAATAAAACCATCAAGAATTCCAAGAGGGCAACAGTAGAAAATGAAGCCAAGTTCTGGGCATGTTTTCCCCATGATTATTATATTATAAATACAATAATTCCTTCCCTCTACTAGATCAAAGAATGGTTGCTACTTTGTTTAAAATTGACTATTGAGTAATTTTATACATTATATTTTACCCATTAAAATTTGACCTTAAACCAAAGTAGAATACAGAGTGAAAAATTTGAAAAGTATTGAATTAGGAAGACAGGGATACACCGATATCAACAATTTCTATTAGGCTATTTTGGTAAAGAAATGAGTTTCATTTTTATGATATTTTAAAAACTATAACTCCAGAAATTTGTGTATCACTCTAGATCAATGTAAAATACCTACCATAATGATACAGTCTTATTCATGTTAATAAATTGTCATATGCTCCATTCACCTAGATTCAAAGTGATGAATAAAAATAGAACACTTTTACATTTTCCCTTCCCAACTTGAGATAGCATACAAAGCAAAATATTTTCACAAATATGAGAAATACCAGACAATAAAACATCATGATTTAGTACCTAAGTGATGTCCAACTCTTGCGACCCCATGGACTATAACCTGCCAGCCTCCTCTGTCCATGGGATTCTCCAGGCAAGAACACTGGAGTGGGTTGCCATTTCCTTCTCCAGGGGTTCTTACCGACCCAGGAAACAAACCCAGGTCTCCTGCATTGCAGGTAGATTCTTTACCAACTGAGCTACAAGGGAAGCCCATAAAACATCATAAGGTAATAATACATGTTGAATTGTGCCCTGCAGTTTCCCAGGCAAGGACAATCCAAGATCATCATAAAATTTCCATTTATAGGATTAATCAGAAACTGTGATTTTACGTTCCTTTGTGTTGCCCCTTCACTCTTGTCAGGGCTTCCCTGGGGGCTCAGACAGTAAAGAGTCTGCCTGTAATGCAGGGTGCCCAGGTTCAGTTCCCGGGCCTCGAAGATCGGTTGGGGAAGGACATGGCTACTCACTCTAGTATTTTTGCCTGGACAATTCCGTGTACAGAGGAGCCTGGAGGGTTACAAAACTGTAGCACATTTTCAGAGGCATTTATTGTGAATATTCATTAATCAGTAGGATAAACTGACAGAAGAAAAACATTGCAATTATATATATGAGAAAAACTTGAAAACTGTAGTATTTTTGAGCATAAAACTAAATATGAATACTATATATAATGTATCTTTATAGAACCACAAGACCAAGCTAGAAATTTGATCATAGCTGAAACATAAGACTCTTATCGGGCCTTAAATCAATCTAACTATAACCTTCTGTTTTAAGACTTTGCATCATGAACCATGATTCATCTGTATTTCTTAACTTCCATCTTAACATGGAATAAGAAGTTTTATCCTTGTGTGATCTATCAATGTAAATTGCATGTTACTACAATGATACATGCAACTTCATAACAGCCAAAAATAAATAATTTATTGTACTCTATCCAACATTACTGCAGATGGTGATTGCACCAATGAAATTAAAAGACACTCCTTGGAAGGAAAGTTATTACCAACCTAGATAGCATATTAAAAAGCAGAGACATTACTTTGCCAACAAAGGTCCCTCTAGTCAAGGTAATGGTTTTTCCAGTAATCATTTATGGACGTGAGAATTGGAATATAAAAAAGCTAAGCACCAAAGAATTGATGCTTTTGAACTTTGGTGTTGAGAAGACTCTTAAGAGTCCTTTGGAGAGTCCTTAAGGAGATCAAACCAGTCAATCCTAAAGGAAATCAGTCCTGAATATTCATTGGAAGGACTGATATAGAAGCTGAAACTCCAATACTATGGCCACCTGATGTGAAGAACTGACTCCTTGGAAAATATCCTGATGCTGGGAAACATTGAAAGCAGGAGGAGAAGGGGATGACAGAGAATGAGACGATTGGACGGCATCACTGACTCAATGGACATGAGCTTGAGCAAACTCTGGAAGCTGGTGATGGAGAGGGAACCCTGGCATGCTGCAGTTCATGGGATTGCAAAGAGTCAGACATGACTTAGAGACTGAACTGAACTGAACTGAATCACCCCATTAATGTACTTAAGTTCATTTAAATAAACTTCTATGCAATGTCAGCACATGTTAGAGTAGCATACAGAAATAATGAAGAGCAATAGAGTTCAACTCCAGCTTAGTTAGAAATATAACCAATGTTGTATCTTCTTGCCAGGGTCTACTGAAGAGCACTGTTGTCAAGGGTCCTGGTGAGGTCATCCCAACCGGAAACCATAGTCTATATTCTTTGAAGAACTGCTCCAACTTGCTGAATCCACCAACATTGAACTGCAGTTGGATTCCTAATGTACTTTGAGTCCAGCCACTCCTCCAACAGAACTCTAAGAACAGATGCTAAATCTTCTGCTTTAAGGAGAAGGAGGAGAAACAAGCTATTTCCCCAGATCTATACTTTTGTCATGGAGTTTCAGGTTTAAAGAAGAAAAACAGGAGTGAATGCTTCAGATCTACAGCATCTTCCTCCTCCCGTTTCTTCTCCCCACTACCGAGAATTACTCATTTTGATGTTCCAAAGTGACATATTGTCTCCAATAATGTTTCTTATCTCAGAAGGAGATTCTGGAGATGACACAAAGATGCTTTTTAGTGAACTGTTCATCACCAATGGGGAGAAGGCAATGGTGACTCACTCCAGTACTCTTGCCTGGGAAATCCCATGGACGGAGGAGCCTGATAGGCTAGAGTCCATGGGGTCGCTAAGAGTCGGACACTACTGAGCGACTTCATTTTCACTTTAATAATCAATATAGAAATCTAACACATTTTTCCTTAGATTATATTTAATGAAATTGCCAGCCTATGTGAACTCTCAAAGATATATTAAAATTTAGAAAAATATATGGTCTTCATTTGCTCTATGCATCTGAAAACGTACTAGTTATAACCATCCCTATTTGAATGTACCTTATCTCCAAATTGCACTCACTTGTAAACACTCAGACACACACACACTAACAAAGTGATTTTCAGTTTGTTGTACAATCGCTCATCCATATCTGACTATTTACGACCCATGGACTGCAGCACTCCAGGCTTCCCTGTCCTTTACCATCACCTGGAGCTTGCTCAAACCCATGTCCATTGAGTCAGTGATGCCATCCCACCATCTCATTCTCTGTCATCCACTTCTCCTCCTGTTTTCAATCATTCCCAGCATCAGGGTCTTTTCTACTGAGTTAACATTTTGCATCAGGTGGCCAAAGTATTGGAGCTTCAGCTTCAGCATCAATCTTTACAATGAATATTCAGGATTGGTTTCCTTTAGAATTGATGGGTTTGACCACCTCGCAGTACAATGACTCTCAAGAGTCTTCTCCAACACCACCGTTCTAAAACCTCAATTCTTTGGTGTTCAGCCTTCTTTATGGTCCAACTCTCACATCCATACATGACTACTGGAAAAGCCATAGCTTTAACTATATGGATCTTTGTCAGTTTCATCTCTCTTTTTGAATATGTTGTCTAGGTTTTTCATAGATTTTCTTTCAAGGAGCAACCACCTTTTAATTTCATTGGTTGCGGTTACCACCTACAGTAATTTTGAAGCACAAGAAAATAAAGTCTGTTACTGTTCCCATTGTTTCCCCATCTATTTACCATGAAGTGATGGGACTGGATGTCATGATCTTAGTTTTCTGAATGTTGAGCTTTAAGCCAACTTTTTCACTCTCTTCTTTTACCTTCATCAAGAGGTTCTTTAGTTGCCTTTGCTTTCTGCCATAAGGACAGTGTCATCTGCATATCTGAGATTATTGATATTTCTCCTGGAAATCTTGATTTCAGCTTGGATTTCATCCAGCCTGGCATTTATCCTGATGCATATAGGTTAAATAAGTAGGGTGACAATATATAGCCTTGATGTACTCCTTTCCTAATTTAGAACCAGTCCATTGTTCCTTGTCCAGTTCTGTTGTTTCTTGACCTGCATACAGGTTTTTCAGAAGGCAAATAAGATGGTCTGGAATTTCCATGTCTTGAAAAAAAAATCCAGTTTGTTGTGAACCACACAATCAATGACTTTATCATAGTCAACAAAGCAGAAGTAGATGCTCTGGAATTCTTTTGCCTTTTCTATGAAACAACAGATGTTGGCAATTTGATCTCTGGTTCCTCACCTTTTCTAAATCCAGCTTGATCATCTGGAATTTCTGTTCATGTATTGTTGAAGCCTAGTTTGGAGAATTTTAAGCATTACTTTTCTAGTATGTGAACTGAGTGTGTTTGTGTGGTAGTTTCTACCACACAAACTTCTTTGTCATTGCTCTTCTTTGGGATTGGAAAGAAAACTGACCTTTTCCTGTCACATGGCCACTGCTGAGTTTCCCAAATTTGGTGGCATATTAACTGCAGCACTTTAACAGCATCATCTTTTATGATTTGAAATAGTTCAAAGCCGGAATTTCATCACTTCCACTAGCTTGTATATACTGATGTCTCCTAAGAGCCACTTGACTTTGCACTCCAAGATGTCTGGCTCTAGACTAGTGATCACACCACCATGGTTACTCGGGTCTTTAAGACCCCTTTTTGTATAACTCTTCCATGTATTCTTGCTACCTCTTACTATTTCCTGCTCCTGTTGGGTCCATACCATTTCTGTCCTTTATTGTGCCCTTCTTTGCATGAAATGTTCCCTTGATATCTCTATTTTTTTTTTTTTTTTTTTAAAGAGGTCTCTAGTCTTTCTCATTCTATTCTTTTCCTCTATGTCTTTGCATTGTTCAGTTTGGAAGTCTTTCTTATCTCTCCTTGCTAGTCATTGGAACTCTGCATTCAGATGAATATATCTTTCCTTTTTCACTTAGCCTTTCATTTCTCTTCTTTTCTCAGCTATTTGTAAGGCCTCCTCAGACAACCATTTCCTCTTTTTGATTTCTTTTCTTGGGGATGGTTTGATCACCACCCCCTCTACATTGGTATGAACTTCTGTTCACAGTTCTTCAGGCACTCAATCAGATCTAATCCCTTGAATCTATTTGTCACTTCTATTGTGTAATCATAAGGATTTGCTTTAGATTATACTTGAAAAGTTAGTATTTATCTTGAGGCATAACTTAGAAACATTGAAGTTAAATGTTACAAATTTTTCAAAAATTTGTAAATGGACAATGAATACCTCTCAAAAGACAAATGGTCACACAAACTGTAAAACAATTTACAATAGGTTGTCTACACAAACCTTCACATTTTTATTAAGCATTTTAATTGAATTTACTCTAGTCTCTGAAAATATATTAATATTTTCAGGAATGAAAATACAGCCAAACACATGTAAATGAGAATTATGTATATTATATACATGAGATATCTACTTTTTCCTCTCTAAACAAAAATCGCTAAGAAATACTTCAAGCAAAACTTCAGAGAAAGAAAGTGTAAGAACCATATCTTTTCTAGAGATAACTTACAGGAAAAGGGTGTGTTCTTGATACTGAATGTCACAAAGTGTTTATTCTCTCCTCAAAAAGTGCTTCCTGAATTATGTTACTTTATTGAGAAAATAATTTATTTTTATGACTATCAGCATACCTACTGATTTTTTTTTTTGCCCTAAATTATTTTTAATGTGGGCAGATGCTTAAAGATTGGAGAACTAAAATGAATCACTATTACTAGAACATGTGGTTTTCATCTCAGGATTTTCTTTATTTTATTGTGTGTTAAATGCCACTATCCAGAGTGTTGCATTCTGCTTTAAAGAAATATTTTCTCATTAACCTTAAAAATCATTGAGGATAAGTCATATAATTTATATTCTTGTTATCTTTATGTCTTTTTTAAAATAAGTAGTTATCTTGTTCCTATAGCAAATTATTCGATTAAATATTTTGATTCTGTATCTTCCAAGGTGAATTTGTAGCAACTTTACATTGAAAACAAGAAAGCAGAAGTAAATAGTCACTAAACATTAAATTGTCTGCTCCAAAGGAAGCCTTGGTTCTAAGTTAATACCAGATTTTAGAATAAACATTACCAAGAAGAAGAAATTAGGATATTTAATCAGGTGAATGACATCAAATTTTGGGGAGTTCTGATCTTGTCATTATTATCTATGTTATTGACACAAATTTGAACTGATATTCACAGAAGTATAGAAGAGACTTCCAAGCACAGATATCTTTAATATTCTTTCCACCCCATCCTTGGGTATATTGAACCAAATAGAACCGAATAGAACAGAAACTATTTGTGTTCTATTTGCAGCGAGAGGAAAGTTAAGTACGTAGATTCATAAAGAGAAAAATAATTTTTTAAAATTATATCAAACATTTCTGTAAAATAAAGAATTAACAGGAGATAATCAAAGAAAGTTTCTCGGAGAAAGAATTCGGATGAACATTCAATGCAATGAAGGGAGAGGGGTATTGACATGATGATTAGATAAACTGAATATGGATTATACATATATTGGAATATTATTCAGCCTTAAAGAGGAAGACAACTCTGACATATGCCTTAATATGGAAAAACCTTGGGTAAATTATGCTAAAGGAAATGTCAGTCACAAAAGGAAAGATATTATCTGATCGCATATATTTGAGGTATCTAGAGTAGACATGGAGAAGGAAATGGCAACCCACTCTGGTTCTCTTGCCTGGAAAATCCCATGGACGGAGGAGCCTGGTAGGCTGCAGTCCATTGAACATTCAATGCAGTGAAGGGAGAGGAGCATTGACATATGTGGAATATTGTGGAGTAAATACAAAAAATATTATAAAAACTTGAACAGAAAATAGCTAGTTCCATAATAGAATAAGGAAGCGTATTTCCGCTATTTGTGGGAGGAGTGAATGTTTGCTAAGTCATAGTCTACTGTATACCACTAAAGAAAGTGAGCTTTGTCCCATGACTACTGAGTATGATAAAAGGGTGTCAGTCAGAAGAGCCACAGGGCCTACTAGTAAGATACTAGCTAGAAGGGAGATGGAAAGCCATACCTGAGACTTCTTCCACCTAAAGCAACTCCCTGAAATCTCCCTATCCATTCCAGTTTTCCAAGGCATTGCTTAGGCCCAGTTCCTAACGTGAATATATTTTTGTAGACTTGGCTTTTGTTACTTCTCAACAGCCATTAAAAAAAAAAAAAAAAACAAAAACAAAAACAAACTTTGTTATATGTATTTATTTAGCTGCCTTGGGTGTTAGTTGCAGCATGGGAGATCTTTGATTTTGATGCAGCATGAGAGCTCTTAGTTGTGGCATGTGGGCTCTAGTTCCCTGACCGGAGACTGAACCTGGGTTCCCTTCACTCAAGGTGTTGTATCTTAGCCACTGAAACACTAAGGAAGTCCCCTCAGCAGTCATCTAATGTCTATATTTAGAGACAATAAAATTCCTCACAGAAGGTGTTTGTTTGATGATGCTCAGTCATGTCCAATTCTTTGCAACCCCATGAATTGTAACCCACCAGGCTCCTCTGTCCATGGGATTTTCCAGAAAAAAAAAAAAAAAAAAAAAAAATACTGGCATGGGTGGACATTTTCTCCTCCAGGAAATTTTCCTGATCCAGGGTTTGAACTGAAATCTCCTGTGTCTCCCTCATTGTCTCGTGGATTCTTTACCACTACATCACCTGGGAAAACTGCAGTGTTTGTAATCTTCCTTCTCCAAATTACTCAATCACACAATCCCCTTATCCAGTAATGGTAAGTATAAGCCATCTAGGTTAGGGACAGTCACTGTCCTTCTCATTTCAAAAAATCTAGGGACTTCCTTGGCGGTCCCTAGTGGTAAAGAGTGGTCCCCAGTGGTACAGAGCCCACTTGCAGAGGACACGTGTTCAGTCCCTGGTTTGGGAAAATCCTACAGGCTTCAGAGCAACTAAACCCCTGTGTGGCAACTGCTGAAGCCAACACACATAGAACCTATGTTCACAAAAAGACAAGCCACAACAATGAGAAGCCTGTACACCCAGTGAAGAGTAGCCCCCACTCACCACAACTGTTGTAAGCCCAAGCACAGCAGTAGTGACCCAGTACAGCCAAAGTAAATAAACAAATGAAAGAAATCTATGGGCATGCACCTTTCTCATGCATTTAGAACTTATCTGCAACATCATTCTTTCCTACCTCACCCCCTCACCCACATGTTGGAAAAGTCAGTCAATAACTTCCTCTCTTGCATTTTAATTCTCATGCTCCATTGATATTTCTCTTGGAATTATAAATATATTTAGAACATTTCTTTATTTAAATAATAAACAACAGTAACAAAATAGCTTTCTCTCCTCCCTAGTACAATTTCCAGCATTGGTCTTATTTCTCTGTTTCTTTTAACCTATAAAATTCCTAAGATACATCAACATGAATCAGCCAGGGGTGCACATGTTTCCCCCCGCCATCCCAAACTGCCTCCCACCTCACAATATTGTGAAGTAGATATTTTCTGATAAAATAAATTAATTCATTTAAAAAATTCTTAAGATATATAAACATTTACTAATTCTCACCTCCTTTCTCTTCTTACCAGATGCTCTACCTTTCAAAATCTTCAGCATATATAACTAAACTAAGCTTTCACTTTTTTCAACTCTTTCACCCAGGTAAATCAATGTAATGTTACAAACTAGAGACTTTAAATATATATATATAATAAAGGTAGAGTTGACTTTCAATGTTTTAGGTACATAGCAAGGTGATTCAGTTATACAGATAAATTGTATTATTTTAGAAATTATTTTCTATCAGAAATTATTACAAGATATTGACTATACTTCCCTATGTTATACAGTAAACCTGTGCTGCTTTTTGGATATCTAATTTTTAATTATAAATCTAGCATTCTATTCCTAGTAAGTGAAATAAGTGGAATCAAAATGTCATAATGTTTTTAGTTAGGCAACAATTCATAAAAAAATTCTAATATATATATATATAAAATACATATTTGTACACATAGGTATACAAAAGCTTTTCTACTACACTTGATAAAGGCTTGAGAAAGAACATCAAAAGAAAAAAAAAGTAGAAGGGATGGAGAAATTGAAGAACATTAACTAAATGAAATGGGAGTACTGAATATCAAAGTGAAAAACTGAAACAAACCAGCTAAAAGTAAAAGATCATCATATAGTCTATTAAAAAAAAAAAAAAAAAAATCACGACTGCTCATTAGAAACACCTGAAGCTCTGAAGGAAGAAAGCAGTACCTGAGTATTTGTATTAAAAAAAAAAAAATCAAGAAAATTCTGGTATGCATCTAAATAATCAAAAGTGATTACAGGTTTTTCTCTTAGATCCTAGTTTTGGTGATATAGAGTTCTATTATTCTTCTGTTGACCAATCATGATGCAATGATATTAAGTGAATAATAGTTACATAATCACAATAGTAAAAGATGCTTATCAGTTTTCACTATCAATAGTCAGACAAAAATAAAAGAATTACAGTTGCAATCCATAACGGGAATATAACTAACTTAGCTTTATAAAATAATTACATACATGGGGTGTAGGTCAAGCAGAGTGATGTGGTAAGTGGAAGTGCATACATGCACATGTTTTCATTCGCCCAGTCAGTCTATGTCTTTTGGTTGGTGCATTTAATCCACTTAACTTTAAGGTAATTATGGATGCTATTTTCTTAATTGTTTTGGGTTTATTTTCTGTAGGTCTTTTCCTTCTCTTGTGTTTCCTGCCTAGAGAAATTCCTTTAGTATTTGTTGTAAAGATGGTTAGGTGGTGCTGAATTCTGTTAATTTTTGCTTGTCTGGAGAGATTCTTATTTCTTCATTATATCTGAAGGAGAGTCTTCCTAGGTAGAATATTCTTGGTTGTAGGTCCTTCTCTTTCATCACATTAAATATATCATGCCATTCTCTTATGGCTTACAGAGTTTATGTTGAGAAATCAGCTGAGAGCCTGACGGGAGTTTCCGTGTATGTAATTTGTCATTTCCCCCTTGTTGCTTTTAATGTTTTATGTCTCTTTAATTTTTGTCACTTTAATTACTATGTGTCTCAGTGTGTTACTCCTTGAGTTTATTCTTCCTGGGACTCTTTGTGCTTCCTGGACTTGGTTGAATATTCCCTTTCCCATGTTTTGGGAGTTTTCAGCTACTATCTCTTCAAATATGTTCTCAGGTCCTTTCTCTCTCTCTTCTCCATCTGGGGCCCCTATAATATGAATGTTGGTGTATTTAATGTTGCCCCAGAGGTCTCTTAGGCTGTCTTCATTTCTTTTAATCTTTTTTTTTTTTTCCCTATATTCTGTTCTGTGGCAGTGAGTTCCACCATACTGTTCTATAGATCATTTATCAGTTCTTCTGCCTCAGTTATCTGCTATTGATTCCTTCTAATGTATTAGGCATCTTTGTTGTTCTTTAGATTGTGTCAGTTCAGTTCAGTCGCTCAATCATGTTCGACTATTTGCAACCCCATGAATCACAGCACACAGGCCTCCCTGTCCATCACCAACTCCTGGAGTTTACCCAAACGCATGTCCATTGTGTTGATGATGCCACCCAACCCTCTCATCCTCTCTTGTTCCCTTTTCCTCCCACCTTCAATCTTTCCCAGCACCAGGGTCTTTTGATATGTGTCAGCACTTCACATCAGGTGGCCAAGGTATTCAGCTTCAGCATCAGTCCTTCCAATGAACACCCAGGACTGATCTCCTTTAGGATGGACTGGTTGGATCTCCTTGCAGTCCAAGGGACTCTCAAGAGTCTTCTCCAACACCACAGTTCAAAAGTATCAGTTATTCAGCACTCAGCTTTCTTTATAGTCCAACTCTCACATCCATACATGACTACTGGAAAAATCATAACCTTGACTAGATGAGCCTCTGTTGACAAATTAATGTTTCTGCTTTTTAATATGTTAAGTTGGTCACAGCTTTCCTCCAAGGAGTCTTTTAATTTCATGGCTCTAATCACCATTTGCAGTGATTTCGGAGCCCCCCAAAATAAAGTCAGCCATGTTTCCACTGATTCCCCATCTATTTGCCATGAGTGACGGGACCAGATGCCATGATCTTAGTTTTCTGAATGTTGAGTTTTAAGCCAACATTTTCACTCTTCTCTTTCACTTTCATCAAGAGGTTCTTTAGTTCTTCTTCACTTTCTGCCATAAGGGTGGTGTCATCTGCATATCTGAGGTTATTGACATTTTTCCTGGCAATCTTGATTCCAGCTTGTGCTTCATCTAGCCCAGCGTTTCTCGTGATGTACTCTGCATATAAGTTATATATATATAATGTCTGATTCTGTATGACCCCATAGACAGCAGCCCACCAGGCTCCCCCATCCCTGGGATCCTCCAGGCAAGAACACTGGAGTGGATTGCCATTTCCTTCTCCAACCCTTGAAAGTGAAAAGTGAAAGTGAAGTCGCTGAGTCATATTTGACTCTCAGCAACCCCATGGACTGCAGCCTACCAGGCTCCTCTGTCCATGGGATTTTCCAGGCGAGAGAACCGAAGGGGGTTGCCATTTCCTTCTCCATGTCTACTCTAGATACCTCAAATATATGCGATCATTTCCTTTAGCATAATTTACCCAAGGTTTTTCCATATTAAGGCATATGTCAGAGTTGTCTTCCTTTTTAAGGCTGAATAATATTCCAATATATGTACAATCCATATTCAGTTTATCTAATCATCAGTCAATGGACACTTGGATTGCTTCCAAACTTTGTTGTTTATGAATAATTCTATCAATACTATGAGCATGCATGTAAAAATATCTCTTTGAGATCTTGCTCTCCATTATTTTGACTATATACTCTGAAGTGGAATTGATTAATTTTGTGGTAGCTCTATTTTTAATTATTTGAGGAAAAGTTATATCCTTTTCCACATGGTAAGTCATTTCAGTCCTGTCTGACCCTTTGTGATCCCATAGACTGTAACCTGACAGGCTCCTCTGTTCATGGGATTCTCCAGACAAGAATATTGGAGTTGGTTTCCATTTCCTTCTCCAGTGACTGCTTAGTTACATTCTCACAGGTATCTTTCCATTTAATGTCTCTAATTGCTTTCAGAAATGTTTTGAAGTTTTCTTTGTACCATATTTTGCCTCATTATTAATAGATATATTAATTTGTATTATAGTAATTTCATTTATTTTGTAAATCAAATTCTCTTATTTTACCTTTGTTACTGTATAGAAGTGCAACTGATTTTGTGTATTGAATTTGTATCCTGCTACTTTACTGAATTTATTAATTTCAGCAGTTTTTTGTTTTTAAATGGAATCTTTGGGATTTCTATATATAAGATCATATCATCTGTGAACAAAGATACTTCTCCCTTTCCAGTTTGGGTGGGTTTAATTTCTATTATTTCTTGCTTTCCTGCTGTGGCTAGGACTTCCAGAACTATGTTGAATAGAAGTGAAAAATAGACATATTGCTTTGTTCTTAATTTAGAGGAAAATTTTCAGTCCTTCACTAAGTATGACATATATCATGAGCTTTCCATAGTCAGCTATTATGTTGAGATAATTTCTGTTGATAATTGGTTGAGACCTTTTATTATGAAACTATATTGATTTTCTTTTCAAATGCTTTCCCTGTTTCAATTGAGGTAATCCTGTGTGTTTTATTTTGTATTTTTAATATACTGCATCACACTAATCAATTTTTGCATGATGAACCATCTTTACATTCCAAGAATACATTTCACGTGGTTATGACATATAATATTTTTAATATGTTGCTGAAGTTGATTTGTTACTGTTTTGTTGAGGATGTTGCATAAATATTCAGATGGGGTATCCATCTATAGTTCTCTTTCCCTGAAGTCTGTTTGCCTGGATTTGGCTTCGAGATAATTTCAGAGCACAGAATTATAGAATTCTTCTTTTGTTTTTGGTAAAAATGCTTGCGATAGATTCATTAGATTTTTTTCTAAATGTTTATTAGAGTTAATTGTTAGAATCATCAAAACTAGGGCTTTTCTTTTTTAGGGGATTTTTTAAGTTACTGATTCAATATCCTAACTATAGGTCTATTCATATTTTCTGTTTCTTCAAGGTTTAGTCTTAGCAGGTTTTGTGTTTCCAGAAATGTGTCCATTATATCTAGGTTATCCAATATGTTGGTATACAATTGATCACAATAGTCTATTATCAGTTTAGTTCAGTTACTCAGTCACGTCCTACTCTTTGCGACCCCATGGACTGCAGCATGCCAGGACGCCCTGTCCATCACCAACTCCTGGAATTTACTCAAACTCATGTCCATTGAGTCAGTGATGCCATCCAACCATCTCATCCTCTGTCGTCCCCTTCTCCTCCTGCCTTCAGTCTTTCCCAGCATCAAGGTATCTTCCAATGAGTCAGTTCTTCACATAAGGTGTCCAAAGTATTGGAGTTTCAGCTTCAGCATCAGTCCTTCCAATGAACACCCAGGACTGATCTCCTTTAAGATGGACTGGTTGGATCTCCTTGTAGTCCAAGGGACTCTCAAGAGTCTTCTTCAACACCAAAGTTCAAAAGCATCAATTCTTTGGTGCTCAGCTTTCTTTATAAGTCCAACTCTCACATCCATACATGACTACTGGATAAACCATAGCCTTGACTAGACGGACCTTTGTTGGCAAAGTAATGTCTCTGCTTTTTAATATGCTGTCTTGGTTGGTCATAATTTTCCTTCCAAAGAG
The DNA here is from genome assembly GCF_033118175.1 of Dama dama. Classification (NCBI taxonomy): domain Eukaryota; kingdom Metazoa; phylum Chordata; class Mammalia; order Artiodactyla; family Cervidae; genus Dama; species Dama dama. Next base: position 3,140,065 of record NC_083708.1, on the reverse strand, counting down.
TAAGCGTCTTTTAATTTCATGGCTGCAGTCACCATCTGCAGTGATTTTGGAGCCGCCCAAAATAAAGTCTGTCACTGTTTCCACTGCTTCCCCATCGATTTCCCATGAAGTGATGGGACCAGATGCCATGATCTTAGTTTTCTGAATGTTGAGCTTTATTCCAACTTTTTCACTCTCCTCTTTCACTTTCATCAAGAGGTTCTTTAGTTCTGCTTTACTTTCTACCGTAAGGGTGGTGTTAACTGCATATCTGAGGTTATTGATATTTCACCTGGCAATCTTAATTCCAGCTTGTGCTTCATTTGTGATGTAGTCTGCATATAATTAAATAAGCAGGGTGACAATATACAGCCTTGATGTACGCCTTTTCCTATTTGGAACCGGTCTGTTCTTCCATGTCCAGTTCTAACTGTTGCATCCTGACCTACACACAGGTTTCTCAAGAGGCAAGTCAGGTGGTCTGGTATTCCCATCTCTTTCAGAGTTTTCCACAGTTTATTGTGATCCACACAGTCAAAGGCTTTGGCATAGTCAATAAAGTATAAGTAGATGTTTTTCTGGAACTCTCTTGCTTTTTTGATGATCCAACGGATGTTGACAATTTGATCTCTGGTTCCTCTGCCTTTTCTAAATCCAGCTTGAATATCTGGAAGTTCACGGTTCATGTACTGTTGAAGCCTGGCTTGGAGAATTTTGACCGTTTCTTTACTAGTGTGTGAGACGAGTGCAATCGTGCAGGAGTTTGAGCATTATTTGGCATTGCCTATTATATTGCCTAAGTCTATAATCCTTCTTATTTTATAAATTTGATAATAAATTTTTCATTTTTATTTCTATTTTAGTAATTTGAGTCTATTTTTCTTAGTCCAGCTAGGTAGAGGTTTGTCAACCCTTTGCTATCTTTGGATTTGGTTTATTTTATCTTTCTAGTTCTTGAAGTTGTAAAGTGCCCTTGCAATTTCTTCTTTAATACACTGGTTGCTTAAGAGTGTGTTCTTTAAGCTCCAAAACTTTAGGCGTTTTCAAATTTCCCTTCTGTTACTGATTTTTAACTTCATGTCATTGTGCTCAGAGAAGATACTTTGTATAGCATTTATATGTTTAAATCTATTGACTTTAATTTGTAGTGAAACATATGGTCTTTACTGAAGAATGACCCTTGTGTTCTTGAGAAGAATGTGTACCCTCTTGTGTTTGGGTAAAATGATCAACATATGTCTGTTAGATCTAGTTGGTTTATTTTGCTGTTCAACCTCATTCACTCTGTCATTAAACTAATATTTTCATCTTAGCTTACAAGAATGCTGAGGTTTCCTTTTCCACCCTAATAAATACTTATGTGGTTGAGAACTCTAGCACATTTAGAAAGGGAACAGGTACCACCAATATAAATGATAAGTGACAAGTTTTCAGTTTAATGATAGACTGATGAAAGAAAGTTGAAATGCATGAGAAAAATCATAATCTGCTGGATGACATGTGGTTTGTATGTATGCAAATAAGTGAAACAAATTTAAAACCTAATAAATGCTTAAGTGCCAGAATTTCATGCTTTTAGTAAAATGGTAAAACTGGGAGTAATAGTATCCATAAAACGTATAATTATGCAGTGCAAAAATATGTGTGTCCCTAAGAACAAATGCAGTATTTCTTATATGTATTCAATATGAGAGACCTAGTCTTCTAAGCTGCATATAAATACCTTGATTAAAAACAAGCTTCACATTATTTTTTTAATTATTCAGTTAAGAATTAAACAAACAAAATTCAACATATTCATTTATTTATTTATTTTTTCATCTCCTTATCCTTTTGGAGAGAATTTACATAACATCAGCATGCATCCCATCTCTTTGTCTTTTCTTGCCTTTAGGTGACAGATTTGTGTTTTTTCTGGAAAATAAGATTAGTGTAGTGCAAATTATGCATGCTCAGTTGCATTTTTCCTCTGTTTGAGGTTCTTTAAGTGCACGCTATTCATTGTTTATGAAATATTTCCTTTGTAAAGCTGTTTTGAAAGCCTGAAATGGAACATGATGCTTCTGTAGAACCCTCTCTTATAGATTTTGCTTTTCCTTCTAGAGGGATTCTATTTTAAATATTAATGTACTTCTGCTGAGTTATCTTCCACATCCTTATTTAAATTTCAATACATCATCATCACTCATGTGAAACAAACATTTACTTGACTGAACAGAATCATAGCAAAAGAATTTTGCTGTGGTTGAATTAGTCAGGGCTGTATTCTTACATTTATCATAGAATAAAAGTGTCCTTCCCAAGGGCATGTCCAACCTGTATATGTTCTTCCCATAGGTCACCATTTTCATACATATACAGCATAGCTGAACTTAAAATAGTTATATAATATCTATCTATAATTAGGTATGAGTCAAAGGGATGTATAGTTAAATAAGTCACACAGACCATGTTTGTATATTTAAAAGATTAGGGAATGTTATTTGATTCAATAAATATTTATGAACTCTAATGCTAGGGACTATGTGAAATACTTGGAATTCAATTATTTTCTATGCTCTCCAAAGGCTCATACATAAGGAATCAGATAAATTGTTAGTAGATGTTCATCACACATCAAAGCCACCAAATAATTTGTAAATCATTAAATTTGCCTGGTAAAGGATGGGGAAAAAAAATGATTTAGTGTGAGGTTCATAAAAAGGGGTGAGATTTGAATTGGGTCCTAGAAAATTAGTTGTATTTTGTCTGACAGAGAAAAAGATGGAAAGTAACTTATAAAGAAGGAGTAGAATGAGAGAAAGTCTTAGAAATTGCCAAGTCAAAATATACATTAAAAAATGTAAGAAGCACCCCAAAACTGTAACATTAAGTATTGATGGCAAATGGACCTTGTTGAAATGGTTTGGTTTACATTGCACCATGATACAGGAATTAAATTTTGTAGACATTAGGGGGTTTTGTAGGCATTGGAGAGTCAATTCAAGTGTATAAGCAAAGTGGCATCATGATTAATTTCATGTTTTATTTCCTCATATTGCTTTAATCACTTCCTCATTTTCACTTCAAGTTTTTATATTCCTCCCCAGAGGAAAAAGATATGAAGTAAAATCTGGTGCCCATTAACAATGATGGGGCCAGAAGAGAGTGCAGAGAAGGTGTAAAAAGACCACTCAGTCCACACAAAGAGACAGTATCAAAGACACCATTTGTTAAAATGTGATTGCAGTCAATTTTTAAAAGCAATATTTGAATTTGAAAATTAAGGTCCTTGTTGGTAAGTCAAATCTAAGATGCTGCTAAGATATCAAACTGCAGATATAGAACTGGTAACTGAAAACCCATTTCTGTATTCTGGGGAGTGGAGTCCTAGGCAGAGATGTACCCTTTAAACTTTCCTTCCTAGAGCTAACAAGTAATAACTTGAGAACAAATGATATTTCAGGACAAAAATATAAAGAAAGAAGACAAGCAAAAAGAAACTTTGGCAAATATAGTCAGTGTTTTACCACAGTAAAAGAGTCTGTGGAAAGAAAAAAAGAGAAATAGGAAAACCTAAGAGAGTATTTTGTAGAAATAGTTAAAGGGAGGAAAGCCTTAAGGGGCAAAGAGATGGTTATGAGAAAGATGCTTTTCAAAGATCAGAAAATGTTAATAAGGTTGCAGTTGAAGTGTGTTGTGATATGTAGCATTAGTGGACTGGTGAAGGTAAAATTCAGATTGAATGGAAACAAAACATAATGACATGTGTGTGGACAATCAGGGCTGTAAGTGATGGTGAGTAGTGTCAATGGTAAGGAGAAGCTCTCTTCCAGATTCCTAAGTGGCCGTTGTATAAAGTGGTCATTTTCCCAGTTTAACAATGGAAAGGGACAGCTAATGTCAAAATTCAAGTAAGAACATCTGGATTGATGAAAAGAAGACATGTAAAACTCTTAAAATAGATATATTTTTTAAAAAAACCCTCAGAATATATATCAATGAGTATTATAATATCAAAAAGGGAAACTTTTTTATAAGTAAAATCTTATATATGTTTATCATTCTGATCACATATATGAGAAATTCCTCATGTAATATTAATATTGCAATTATTTTTTTCAAACTGGGATAAAGAAACATAAAAATCATTATAACTTAGAGTTACTTTTAGAAATGTATTTGTCACAAGGTATGAGTCAGATTTAATATTATATTGATTAAAAGGGCAAGAACGTGAGAATGCTTTGATTCTTTTTAAAATTCATTTTTTTTTCTCTCTAGGAAGATAAGAGAACAGAATATATAATGATTCATATTGCTATTTTTCTGAGTGAGTCAGAAATAAATAAGCCAATGAGATATAAAGCTGTGGGGGATTGGACCCTCTTCTGATGGATGTGACAGGGTAGGGCTGGTGGAAAATTGTAGGGAAACGACAAGATGCCTTATGGCTTCTCCTTGGTGTGTGAGGTGCACTGCATTAATCAGAGGACAACACTTCATTACCAAGTTCTAGCACAGTAACATTCCACTTGGATATAAGCCACTGTAGAAGAGGCCTTAATGTCAGTAAAATCCTAGTCTAAGAGGGAACTGATGAATAATAATTCACTTATTGTAAGCCATTTCCATTTTAGAAAAGATCTTCCGTGTACAATTTTCTCATGTGGGACAAGGAAAATGAGAGAAAAGAAGCTTATCAAACTATTATCTTCTCCTAGATTCTTTATTATTTTTTAAATTTATTTATTTTTTAATTAAAGGATAATTGCTTTACAGAATTTTGTTGTTTTCTGCCAAACATCAACATGAATCTTATTACATCCAATAAACATATTATTTTCTTTTTTTGTATTTTTGGTTTGGTGGGTTTTACTCTATTTTGTTTTGGTTATACATCAGTGTTAAGATTATTAATTTTGTCAGCTTATTTGGGTATACTACAAAAGATTTTGTGATAAGTTGTTTTCTCAATAATTTATCAAAGTAAATTTGAAGGCATCTCTTAAAAATGATTGTATTTAAAAGTATTTTATTGTGTATACTATTTTATTCATTTCAATTTAACTTTTGTAAAATGGCCCCATGTCTTAAATGTTTGTCAGGTGATATAACAATAAGATTTATATGTTAAATTTATTGTGAATGCTTCTAACATATAGCTAAATAATTTGCAGTTTCCCCATTAATTATTAATGCTTTGTGCTAGCAGATGAAGTTTCAAAGAAATCTGATTTTAAGATATAAACTATGTTTAACTGAAGAATAGGATTGTATGTCTTATTCTTTTTTATTACCACATGGACTTCGGGGGTTTAAAGTGGTATATGAAACATATATTAGACCTTGTCTATAAAATAAGAAAGCTGACATATTTCCACTAACACTCCGGACTCTGTGCTTAAAATTAAAAATCTGCAGTTATGATAGATCAAAAGCAATCTAAATTCTCCTTTCCCAGCAATGCTAGTGTTTAAGGGAACAGAAAAACTGTGCTAGTGTTTAAGGAAACAGAAATGGTCAAAACCATGAAGGCTCTGAGAGGCTGGCAGAAAAAGGAAATAGAGCACAAAATCCTGAAGGAGTTCTAAGCTGGATAGATTAGAGAACTGGTTTCTGCCTAAGTTCAACTCCATTCTCCTAAATCAGTTCCTTAAGTTCACTGTCAAAACAGCACTAAATACATCCTGCAGCGAGGCTCTTTGCATTAAACATTTAGAACAAAAAATAGCAAGAACACTGAGTGCCAAATAAATCCTCAGTGACTGATTCCTAAATAGGTGGGGGCTGAGAGAAGCAGAATCACCATCAGGTGATAGCGAAGTGGAGTGTCACTGTAGCAGGACAGAGCTAGAGTGAGCAAGATTCCTAACCATGAACCCAGTGCAGTGATTGGAATGAAATGGTTAACTCTCACCAGGGCCAGAGAGCTCACAAGGTAAGGCTATGACAAAATCTGTAAAAGGTTCACAAGTGCTCACCTAGCATTTCCTCAGAGTACAGAAGGGATAGCGAGCCAGCCCCACATCAAACATCTTCTATGCTCAGACAAGCATCAAGCATCTCATCCTGCAGGGCCATCTTCTAGGAGGAAGGCTGCTGATTTATAGAAAATGATATTAGACATAAAGGATAATGATATATAGATCACAGATGCACCATCAACATATGGAAGAGTTCTTGCATCAGCAAATAAAAGGGGTCAATAATGTGAAGAGAGCACACATCAGATTTATTAGAGGCTTTACTGCTCTGTGATTTATGAATCGCACAGATGGCAGTGATATTGGGTAATATTCACAAATATGATGCAATAAAGATTATTAAAGCTTCTAGCAGTGCCGCTTTTCGCTTCAGCTATTACCCGAAAATAACTCTAGGCACTTTGTATTTGACAAAGAAGATGCACAGACATTCTTGATTTTTACAGATGACCACACTAGTGTGATTCCACACCTGGGTTTTTTCTGAAAGAGTTTTGATATTTGGCTTATTTTTCTGTTTTGAATGCAGATGTGTCTGAAAAGAGTAATGAATGAATGAGATTTAGCAAGTATGGCTCACAAGTCAGATGTCAAGGACATTATGGCACCAGGCGTGATTGATCAATTTCTTCTGGGGAAAGAGATTCCTCTTTTGAAATCATCAATTATTAACCTCTTACATTTTACCTTTTCCAAATTTTAATATAAGGAATATCTGCTACAAATATACTGATCTAAAAAGTATTTAAAATGTGAAGGACATGGATATTTACAATGTAAAACTGAGATTTTTGTCCCTGTGATAACAATTCAGAATCTAACACTGGGTGAATAACATCAATTACTGAAGTGAAATGGGGAAATCTGTGATTCAATTCATTTATTTTCTAAAAAAAAAAAAAAAAAAAAATCACTTTTCAAATTTGCTTAAAATAACGGCAATCACAGTTGGTTTAAATGGCCAAAGAAAGACTAATTTAAATATGTGGTAAAAAGAGCTGCTAAAGATATTGAAGTTAGCCTATTTCCTAGGATTATTTTGGGAAACAGTATTATTGAAATTTGCTTTCTCTTTCCGAATATGAGAAAATTTGGTTTTCTCATTGGTTATCTCATTAAGAGATATTATATTATATAGTCTGTGTATGTGTGTGCTCCGTCACTTCAGTCATATCCGACTCTTTGTGACCCTATATGCTGTATCCCGCCAGACTCCTCTATCCATAGGATAATACTGGAGTGGGTTATCATACTCTCCTCCAAGGGATTTTCCCAACCCAGGGACAGAACGTGTCTCCTGCAGCCTGTGCCTTAAAGGCAGATTCTTTACTGCTGAGCCATCAGGGTAACCCACATTGTATACCCTACAAGTGTTTAATCTAGCCTTGTCTTCTTCAAAATGATAACGTTGAATACATTCAGAATTGCAAGGTTCAGTTTAGTTTTACAAATTACTGAAAATAATTTTTTGTGTGCGTATGTGATAGAATGTTGCCTTCTTTCAGTTTTTACTTGCCTTATCTCTACTCTACCTCTTTCTTTCATCAAACCTACTAACACTCCTGTCTATCTCTCATGCCCTGCTGAGTTTGATTGTGAAAAATTAACTATGCATCAGGTTAGCACACATTCAATTATATTTTCTCATCTGCGCAGCCTGTGATTCTGATTTGTGAACTGTCAGATTTATCCCCTTTCTCATCAAAGTATCTTTTGACTTTATTATATACAGTCCAATCATTTGTCACACTGACAATCCTAATATATGCTACCTCTTTTAGAAAACCATCTCCTTTGTTGAAAATGATGAACCCAGGGCTCTATTTCCTTTCCTATCTAAAGCTGATCTTTTTTTCCTCCAGCAAAAACTGAAATCTTCAACTCGATTTCTATTCTACTATACTGTTTATTATATTGAGGCACTTACAACTCTGTTGACAATACTTTAGGTTCTCCCTAAATCCATGATTTACTTTATTTGTGCAGCATGCATTACTCTGGAAACTGTGTGACATTTGATTAAACTGTATTTATTGGGTGTTAGAGAAATATCATCATGAAATCAATTTTGCTCTTAATCTTACCTTGTTCCAACTTAGAAACAAATGTAAGCCTTAGATACAATAGAACCAAAATGCAAACAACCAATCAGAAAACTAAACCAAGATTGTGATCGCTGCACAAATATATTCCTATAAAAAACATTGTTTAAGTATGCTATAATTTTGAACTAAATAATCTCTAAAAGCTACTTACTCTCTTTTAAGATTAGCAAACTAATCTTCTTTCATAAATAGGAAAAATTTAGGAGCATGGTTTATAATTCTCCCTCATTTTCAAAAAAATTATGAGTCAAGTAGAGCAAATTCATTTGAAAGAAATTCACTGCCCCCTGGAAACACAAGCCCTGAGAAGCTTCCCTGTGTGTGTAAACTGTCTGGTCTGCCAGGGTATCAATCAACACTGGTCAAAAGATAGAATGAAGATTCTCAGAGGATGTCTCATTCACTACTCTGAGCCAAATCCAAATCAAGATTTGATCCCTCATGTCCTTATTCTTTGTTTAGATGTTACCTTTCCAGCAAGAACTTTTGTGACCACCCATTTAAACATGCAGCTTTTCTGGAAACCATCTTACCCTAGAACCTCCCCCTGTCTTCCCTCATTCTCCTTTACAGTTTATAGTTATGATAGATTTTACTTATTTGATTGTCTAGCTACCCTACTGAAATATAAGCTCCATAAGAAGAGATGCTTGTGTCTGTTTTGTCCTTGTTATCATCTGTGGTACTAAATCAACTATGCTGAGGGCAGCACCTGCCACTCCACAGTCAATTGATAAGTAGTGGTAAAATGAAGGGACAAATTGGAATATTTGATTTACAGAATATTAGAATAATTTACTACATGTTCTTTAGTTTGCAGAATGTGCTCTAAAAATGTGTTTAATGATATGGAATAAGCTCTCCATATATTATATATATGCTCATAAAACATACAAATCTTTATACATTTAGGCACTTAAATAGAATACAAAAGTCATTTTGAAACTTATTTGTATAGCTAAAAAATAGATTGATCAATAGACTGACAGAAATGAAGATAGATTGTGTGTGTGGGGAGGTACAACTAGCCTTAATATACTATTTTTCATTTTTTCCTCTCACTAATATGATCTTCTTCTGAAACCTATCCTTCTTTCCTAGCTGATTTTTCTTATTAAAAATGTCCTCACTACTCATGAAGCAAAAACCATGCATTTTTTGAAAAGACCTCCATGAGACTGCAAGGAAACATGATTTAGCTGCAATGTAACTGTTTAATAATTTGAAAACTATTATAGCTATTACAGTTATGTTAGAAATGCATGTTTTATTAGAAATATATTTGTTATATTAGGCTGTAGTAAGCAGAATAATGGCATTCCAAGACCATCCACATTCTCATCTCACAGCGTGTGAATCTGCGAAATGGACTTTGTTAATACAGCTAGTTAAGGATCTGAGATGAGGAGAGTGCCCAGGTTTCCATTACCCTTAAAACTGTAAGATTCAGGACTCACTCACATTAACAACACATTCTGGTGAAGCATAGAGAACTATCGGCTTAATCTGAGGACAAATGAAATTTGCCCAAAAGGCCCTTCCCTTCTTCCTAAGGTTCTTTTCTCCAGAGTTTTCCTCTGTTCCTTTCCTGCTATATTATTAAAAGCAGAGACATTACTTTGCCAACAAAAGTCCATCTAGTCAAGGCTGTGGTTTTTCCAGTGGTCATGTATGGATGTGAGAGTTGGACTGTAAAGAAAGCTGAGCGCCGAAAAATTGATGCTTTTGAACTGTGGTGTTGGAGAAGACTCTTGAGAGTCTCTTGAACTGCAAGGAGATCCAACCAGTCCATCCTAAAGGAGATAAGTCCTTGGGTGTTCATTGGAAGGACTGATGTTGAAGCTGAAACTCCAATACTTTGTCCACCTCATGCGAAGAGTTGACTCGTTGGAAAAGACCTTGATGCTGGGAGTTATTGGGGGCAGGAGGAGAAGGGGACGACAGAGGATGAGATGGCTGGATGGCATCACCGACTCAATAGACATGGGTTTGAGTAAACTCCAGGAGTTAGTGATGGACAGGGAGGCCTGTTGTGCTGTGATTCATGGGGTCGCAGAGTTGGACACAACTGAGCGACTGAACTGAACTGAACTGATTTGAGGTAGTAACTAATGCCATAACATATGAATGCATTCAGATTTGAACACATATTTAAATGAATCTCTTATATGAAGAAAACCTTTTAGGTCCATAAGCATTATTTCTCTTAATGACGTATGTTAAATGATGAATTTTTTTAATGACAAATTCAGATGATATATCTTATCAAGAGCCAATTTAAAAGGGATAACCATAAAGAAGGTTTCGTTAGAAAATATAATTTGGTTAAAAATGATATTCTTTCTTACCCAATAACAATGTGCTCTCCCATTAATTAGAACTATAATTGTTTAATAAAAATAGCAATAGCAATAATCATAATACCTGTGTTAGTTTTTTATTGTTGCCATAATAAATTGCCACAAGTTTTAAAGCATCCCAAACATATGTCACAACTCAGAAGAAAGCAAGCTAGTTTGGATTCTTTGTTCAGCTTTTCACAAGACCATAATCATAGTGCAAGCTGACTAGAACGTCTGCAGCAGTCTCTTCCAGTTTATCAACAGAATACAATTTCTTACAGTTTTCTGGCTGAGCTTTCCACTTCCTTGCTGGCTGTTAGTCTGGGGCCTCCCTTAAAGCTTCCTTCATCCCAGTTCACAGCCCCCATCTATCTTCCAATCATCAAGGATGTGCCAAGTCCTTCTCTTGAACCTCTCTGGATTATCCTACTGCATCTCTCGGGCTCCAGTCTGAGGAAGGTCTCTTCTTTTAAGGGTTTCCATGGTTGCACTGGACTCACCTGGATAATCCAGGGTACTCTCCCAATTTGAAGGTGCAAGAGCTTAATTAACAATATATCTGCAAAGTCTATTTTTCCACATAGCAAAAGATATTCCAGGGAAAGTATGTGGACACCTTTGAGGGTTATTGCATCTCCTACAACACATAATAGACATTAAGGGCTATGACACACCATGGTCTGTGCTGAAGGCTCAGTGCACATCCTTTATGTAATTCTTAAATAGCCCTGTGAGATGGATACTTCTCTTTTTCCTTCTTACAAAGAAGAAGCAGCAGTATTGGAGAGGTTTATGTTAGCTGGTCAAGTTCAGGCTAGAGTCAATTCTGCTGTGAGGCATGTGTCTTCCTAAAAAGTACTACATCAGGCAAAACCACACAATAGAAACCACCAGTCTGATGGGAAAGGTGTGGCAAAGGGCACAATATTCAACAGCATAGCATGGAGACATGTTAAAAAAGATAAACTGGTAAAAGTGGTAGTATAGTGATAGGCATATTAAATGATTAATGAAATGTATAAAGTTGTATAAAATACAATCTTGACCATGAAAAAGGCCTTACCTTTGCTCTTGGAGCTGGACATTGAAAGAGTTCTTGAGAAGCACTGGCAGAAAGGTTACCTGATATCAGACAGATGATTGTGATTGCAGAGGTGCTTGGGCGAACTGAGATTTTGGCAGATGTTTGAGAGGGGTGTTTGTGAGGCTCTGTTCAGCCCAGTGCAGTTTTTTGCATTCACCTAGGATTTCTCAGAGAAGAACTCATGCATAAGTGAACACAAAATTCACTTTATCCTCAAATTGTTCTCTAATATGTTGGTTGTTGCTGTTGTTTACTTGCTAAGTCATATTTAACTCTTTTGCAACTCCATGGACTGTAGTCCACCAGTCTCCATGGGATTTAACAGGCAAGAACACTGGAGTAGGTTGCCATTTCCTTCTTTAGGGGATCTTCCAGACCTGGGAATAGAATCGGTGTCTCCTGCATTGGCAAGCAGATTCTTTACCACTGAGCCACCTGGAAAGCCCCATTATGTAAATTACATTGGAATCAACGTGTGTTTACAAAACAACTGTTATAGCAGAACTGTCTGTATGAGAGGCAGACTAGCTCAGAGCTATAACCTTCCTGAGATAATGAAATATACAAACATACCATGCATGCATCAAAGAAGACAAATTAAAAGATAAATACAAAAAATTGTGAGGCATTTCCACTTTGAAATGAAGTTTAATATATTTTATAATCCTTTCTCGAGACCTTTTGAGGTAGTGATTCTCAGAATATGGCCAGTAAATCACCACCCTACTGTAATTTATGGCCTTGCTCTTCTTTCAACATAAGTGTGAAAATCCATAGAGAATCATGGAATTCTTAGAAAAGCCTCATAGCAGAGTTGTGTGTGTGTATATATATATATATATATATATATATATATATAATTTTATCAAAGGATAATTGCTTTACTGAATTTTGCTGTTATCTGTCAAACTGTAACATAAATCAGCCATCAGTTCAGTTCAGTCGCTCAGTCGTATCCGACTCTTTGTGATCCCATGAATCACAGATGCCAGGCCTCCCTGTCCATTACTAACTCCCGGAGTTTACTCGAACCCATGCCCATCGAGTCAGTGATGCCATCCAGCCATCTCATCCTCTGTCGTCCCCTTCTCCTCCTGCCCCCAATAACTCCCAGCATCAAGGTCTTTTCCAACGAGTCAACTCTTCGCATGAGGTGGACAAAGTATTGGAGTTTCAGCTTCAACATCAGTCCTTCCAATGAACACCCAAGGACTTATCTCCTTTAGGATGGACTGGTTGGATCTCCTTGCAGTTCAAGAGACTCTCAAGAGTCTTCTCCAACACCACAGTTCAAAAGCATCAATTTTTCGGCGCTCAGCTTTCTTTACAGTCCAACTCTCACATCCATACATGACCACTGGAAAAACCATAGCCTTGCCTAGACGAACCTTTGTTGGCAAAGTAATGTCTCTGCTTTTAAATATGCTACCTAGGTTGGTCATAACTTTCCTTCCAAGGAGTAAGCGTCTTTTAATTTCATGGCTGGAGTCACCATCTGCAGTGATTTTGCAGCCAAAAACATAAAGACTGACACTGTTTCCACTTTTTCCCCATTTGTTTCCCATGAAGTGATGGGACCAGATGCCATGATCTTAGTTTTCTGAATGTTGAGCTTTAAGCCAACTTTTTCGCTCCCCTCTTTCATTTTCATCAAGAGGCTATTTAGTTTCTCTTCACTTTCGGCCATAAAGGTGGTGTCATCTGAATATCAGAGGTTATTGATATTTCTCCCAGCAATCCTGATTCCAGCTTGGGCTTCTTCCAGCCCAGCGTTTCTCATGATATATCCTGCATATAAGTTAAATAAGCAGGGTGACAAGATACAACCTTGACATACTCATTTTCTTATTTGGAACCAGTCTGTTGTTCCATGTTCAGTTCTAACTGTTGCTTCCTGACCTGCATATGGGTTTCTCAAGAGGCAAGTCAGGTGGTCTGGTATGCCCATCTCCTTCAGAATTTTCCACAGTTTCTTGTGATCCACAGAGTCGAAGGCTTTGGCATAGTCAATAAAGCAGAAATAGATGTTTTTCTGAAACTCTCTTGCTTTTGCGATGATCCAGCGGATATTGGCATTTGATCTCTGGTGCCTCTGCCTTTTCTAAAACCAGCTTGAACATCCAGAAGTTCTTGGTTCATGTATTGCCGAAGCCTGGCTTGGAGAATTTTGAGCATTACTTTACTAGCATGTGAGATGAGTGCAATTGTATGGTACTTTGAGCATTCTTTGTGATTGCCTTGCTCAGGGATTGGAATGAAAACGGACCTTTTCCAGTCCTGAGGCCACTGCTGAGTTTTCCAAATTTGTTGGCATATTGAGTGCAGCACTTTCACAGCATCATCTCTTAGGATTTGAAATAGCTCAACTGGAATTCCATCATCTCCACTAGCTTTATTCATAGTGATGCTTTCTAAGGCCCACTTGACTTCACATTCCAGGATGTCTGGCTCTAGGAGAGTGATCACACCATTGTGATAATCTGGGTCATGAAGATATTTTTTGTACAGTTCTTCTGTGTATCCTTGCCACCCCTTCTTAATATCTTCTACTTCTATTAGGTCCATAACATTTCTGTCCTTTATTGAGCCCATTTTTGCATGAAATTTTCCTTTGGTATCTCTAAGTTTCTTGAAGAGATCTCTAGTCTTTCCCATTCTGTTGATTTCCTCTTTTCCTTGCATTGATTGCTGAGGAAGGCTTTCTTATCTCTCCTGGCTATTCTTTGGAACTCTGCATTCAAATGGGAATATCTTTCCCTTTCTCCTTTGCTTTTTGCTTCTCTTCTTTTAACAGCTATTTGTAAGGCCTCCTCAGACAAACATTTTGCCTTTTTGCATTTCTTTTCCATGGGGAGGGTCTTGATCCCTGTCTCCTGTACAATGTCATCAACCTCCGTCAGTAGTTCATCAGGCTCTCTGCTATCAGATCTAGTCCCTTAAATCTATTTCTCACTTCCACTGTATAGTCATAAGGGATTTGATTTAGGTCATACCTGAATGGCCTAGTGGTTTTCCCTACTTTCTACAGTTTAAGTCTGAATTTGGCAATAAGGAGTTCATGATGTGAGTCACAGTCAGCTCCTGGTCTTGTTTTTGCTGACTGTATGGAGCTTGTCCACCTTTGGCTGCAAAGAATATAATCAGTCTGATTTTGGTGTTGACCATCTGGTGATGTCCATGTGTAGAGTCCTCTCTTGTGTTGTTGGAAGAGGGCGCTTGCTATGACCAGTGCATTCTCTTAGCAAAACTCTATTAGCCTTTGCCCTACTTCATTCTGTACTCCAAGGCCAAATTTGCCTGATACTCCAGGTGTTTCTTGACTTCCTACTTTTGCATTCCAGTCCCCTATAATGAAAAGGACATCTTTTTTGGGTGTTAGTTCTAAAAGGTCTTGCACATCTTCATAGAACTATTCAACCTAGGCTTCTTGAACATTACTGGTTGGGGCATAGGCTTGGATTACCGTGATATTGAATGGTTTCCCTTGTAAACGAACAGAGATCATTCTGTCGGTTTTGAGATTGCATCCAAGTACTGCATTTTGGACTCTTTTGTTGACTATGATGGCTACTCCATTTCTTCTAAGGCA